>NC_136057.1:30752676-31392676 GCF_964261635.1 Lissotriton helveticus | reverse complement strand
GACTTCATCAAGAAAGACCACGCGGTTCTACTTTTGGACTCTATCAGCGGTGGCCCGAAGAAGTGACCGCGATGTAGCAAGGAGAGAGCGCTCATAAAAACGTTTAACGGCTTCATCCAACTTTTAACTCCTATGAAAATGGACTTTAAACCTTTCTTTATCCCTGGCGGATGAAAAATCATGTGATACTTTAGGTGGACAATCATTTGCTTTACGGAAAGACTGAATTTAGATATATCTATGCTTGCAGAATATCTCTGGATACCAGCACAGATCGCCTAATATCTATTTCTCACCAAGCCATCTAGCCGACACCCCCCTCGCCCCACCCCCCATGTGTAGCTTGGATATGGATGAAAACACACACTTTTCAAACTTAGCTACAGGTTAACCTTTAGCCCGTACAGGCCTACACATTAATGGCATTTACTACTCTGAATGCTTCAGGTGGTAGAATGCTTAACAAACTCACCAAGTCAAAAGATGCCAATTCTGTATTTTCTGCAATATTCAGAGATTCTCTCAATATGGATATGTACATCATAGTTTCCCTTATAAATGTGCTTTCAATTACAATTTTCTTGTGAAAAATGGTCAATATACCGAAATTACTGGTTCACGGGGAATCCGTCCATCTCACAAAATCAAGGGCCACTAAGAGATGTAGGGCCATATATATCATTCAAAATTGCGATCGCAACTGCCAAAATTCGCAGAATTTCGGCATTTGCAATCGCAATTTAGCTAAGTGGGATGTATTAAGGTAAAACTGCCTCGCAAAATAAGGAATCGCAAATTTAGCGATTCCTTATTTTGCGATTGCATTTAAGGAATCGCAAATTTTGCGATTCCTTAAATGCAATGCAAGAGGCACAGAAAAAGTGCAATTTGGGCTTAAGGAATCGCAAATTACCACCAACTTCAAGTTGGTGGTAATTTGCGATTTCTCTGAAAAACACACTTTTTTGCATTTTTCAAAGTGCCATGTGAGGCACATACATGCCCTCAGGGCATGTATGTGTGTCACATGTGCACACACGCACATTTCAGGGATGCAACAGGGAGTCCTTTTGACACCCTGGCACCCTTGAAATTTCATTCTGAATTTGCGATTCTCTAATTGAGAATCGCAAATTGAGAATGTCTTCCCATTCATTCCTATGGGCCTCTAGCCCATACGAATGAATGGGGAGGTATTACTTAATTGCGAATCGCAATTTGCAATTCGCAATTAAGGAATATGTAGGGTTTCACAAAATTATTTGCAAATCCTACATACATAGCGTTTCGCGATTCTCAAATAGCGATTCCCCCAACAAAATCGCTATTTGAGAATCGCAAAACCAAACTTTCATACATATGGCCCATAGTCACAAAGTCTATTTCTGAATTTTATGTAATATACAATAAAACGCATACAGTGCACTTCAATTTCAAGTTTGTAAGATCTTTGCATTATTTAGAATGGTTTACACCATTTTTAAGCATCATTTTTACTATTACATTAGTATTTATTTCGTTCAGCAATCACTCAAAACAGTTTCTTGGTTATTTTGAAAGACAGCACTAATAAACTGATAAACCATGTTCTCTTTTTTTTATGTCTCAGTTCATTCACACATTTCAATCCAGTTTTTGTCCAGGTGGTTACCGCTGCGCGTCCTCAAAAGTGTATCAGATTGAGGTGTCATATTTACACATAGTGTGTTTGTTTCATCGACACCTTGTGAAGAGGGTGCAGTCCTGTTTCCGAATGTATGACGGTACAACGCGTGCTTTCACAACGCGTACAGTTACCTCGCAGGTTTTACAACGCAAGTCGTTACAACGACTTGCGTTGGGGGGCGCTGGATAGTGGAATAGTTTAATTTACTATTCTAACTCCAGTCCCCGTGGATAGTAGGGAAGGTGTTGGATAGTAAATTAAACTATTCCCTATCCTAGAGCACCCTCCAGCACAAGTCGTTTTCACGACTTGCGTTGTAAAACCTGCGTGGTAATGGTACCACATTGTGAAAGTTTTGTCGTAAAGGATGTTTCCCCCAGCTTCCTGCCCTGGACTGGTGCTCTTAGGAGCCTGTTCTCTTCAGCTGCATCTACCCTCCACTCACACATGGACATTTACTGCTTCTATCCAAGGCATGCCCTGGTGAGAACTACCTTGAAACTAAGTTCTCAACTTTCTTCATTCTTTTCAAAGTGAAATGCCAGAAAGGCTTAAATCTGCTCTTTGATCATATTCAAGCTCCAATGAATGTCCAAGCGGAGGGCGGTGATGCTATTTCAATGCAGACCCCGCTCTGCCGACAACTGACACGACGGGCAAAGCCTTAGAGGCCAACACGGGATCCACCAGCAGATCATGTGGAAGCCTGGGATTTCTTTGTGGTGCCTAGCCAGGGGATACAAGCCCAAAATGAAGCCGGGGCAAAGGCTTCGCGCGCCCAGCGGGCCTGAAAAAGGAGCGCTGAACAGGGTGCTTGAGGGCCGTAGGACCCTAATCTGTTGAACATGCCCCAATAGTCCTCGGCTGAACATCCTTCAAATTCAACCAGAGGTTCTGAAGATTTTCCAGAAGAATCTCAGCCTTCCGAGAAGATCTCCTCTTCCTTTACTAGTTTTTTCTTGTTGAGTCAGACAGATTGATCTTCAAATTCTCCTCACATTCCTTACGCTTGGCAAATTCCTTTTCTGGTTTCGTGGTGGGCACAGGAGCATTCTCCACTGAGAGGAGGAAGAACATGTAACTAGGCCTGGGCGGTGAACTTCGCTCCGTTCGCGGGGTTTTCTGCACTCCGATGAGTCGCGATGTGCAGCAGAGTTTTTTCCCCACTCGCGATCGGTAAGTTCGCAATACGCGAGCTGCCGCTCGGGTAGAATTTCCACCCAAGCAGCAGGAATACCAGCACAAACTGCAGTTCACACTGCACTCCGCCACTCGCGTAACTTTGCCCAGGTCTGCATGTAACACGTTTACGGTGCTTCGGGTGGTGGCCTTCCTCAAAGTGAATGACCAGCAGGTGACCAAAGCTTGCGCTTCGGGAAACCACCAGACCGGTGCACACGGACCGCAGCAAGGGACCAGACGGCAAGGAGAGCAAAGCAGAGAGACTTGGACTACAGACTGAGAAGTGTACACTTCGGAACTTAGTCACTTCAGCCAGAGAGACGCGCTGCCAGTGGAATTGTTGCAAAGATTTAAGATGGCCGATAGGGAGCTGGCGGTTCCTGATATGGGCTGTGCAGGGGGTCCCTAACTCCAGTCTGAGCCCAGGTCAGAAGACCTCAATGAGATGTCCATGTGGGTGCTGTAGTGATGTGTTCACCTGTTTCCCAGCAGAGGCACAGTCCTGAAGGCCTGAAACATACTGGAAAAATGGCCTGATGCTCACAGGGTGAGGGCTCCCCCCAGACAGGCAAAGAACACTTTAAATAGGCATTACTGGCATCACCTCTGACGGGAGCGGATGGCGACACATGCTAAATGCGTGCTCTGCGTTTACAGGTGGGTCTGTGGGGCTTATGACCTAGGTAAGAGCTGGGCACAGAGTCCTCTGGATGAAAGAATACTGCTGCCTGATGTGAGTTGTTTCACTGCAGCCACCAGACAGGTTCCTCTGAGAGTGAAAGCCAAATGCAAATAACAGATGACTTGTCCTGCCATTTGATTGTTTATTTGCATAAAGCCTAAATTAAGCTGCTGGTTGTAATGCACACTCTGGAAAACTTACATGAGAACGCCTCAAGTAGGAGCAAAGGGAACTCCCATGGAAATGAGGCTCTGAAAGAAGACGTGACCTCTTCGGAGCGAGTCCCGGCACCAACCATCAGGTGTCCATCCATCCATCCATCCATCCATCCATCCATCCATCCACCCATCCAGGCATCTCACAAAGACTCATCTTAAGAAGTAATATCACCTCAGCCTATCCCCACACTGCGCAGATGACATCATCGGAGGTGGTCAACAGGCCGTGCATGCTACATGACCAGCAACTCCAATGTCTAGAGCGGCAAATGACACAAAAAAGTCAACATTTCACTCCACGCGTGTGCGATGTGCCTAGTTTGTCATCGATTCACTGTAGGCACCGAACAGCCGCCGTGAGAGAGAAGACGTTTCTTCAATGCAAAAATCAATTCTGCCACGCGCGAGGCACAGAGGTGATCAACGATGAGCAGCCTGTCCACAAGCATTGGGCAAGATCCTTCATATAATAATTTGGAAAATTTACCAAAGCCCAACGGTGCCCTTTCGACACTTCATGCTGCCACAGAGCGGCCACTGCACCATGATAGGCAGAAGCATCAACTCTTCAAGCCTCCTCACAAACATTTGCCAAAGATGGTGGCCATCCACCTCCTCTCAGCTTCTTACCAACTTTCATAAGATCTCTCTAGATTCTCCCGCATTCGTTAATACCGAGTTAGAGTGGATCTCCCAGGACTAGGACAGACCCTGCTTACAAAGATCAGGATTCACGAGCGCTTGGCTGGCTTCCAAAAGTCTAAACTGACTTTGCGTTGGTAGCCATCACCCAAGAGCCTACAGGGCATGGGAGCGTCTGCGGATCCTACACAGTCGAGCAGAGCTGACCAAAAGATGAGCCTATTACAATCCTACACAGTGCGGAATACAAGAGAAGATGCCTAATGGAACAAGACCGAAGCCTGAGAGATGCTGCTCTGAATGTGGATTGAAGCCCTGACTCCCCGCACAAGTCAGTCTGGAGTGGAGACAATAGGGTCCCCACCAGAAGCCCTAGCAGGGAGAAGCAGCTCACAATTCACCACAGAGAGAAGAAGGGTCAACGCGCCTGCGCGGACGCAGACCAGAGCTGTGGATTTAAAGCCACTATGGACTGTGAGTGACTACTTCAGCCCTACATAGCGCCTCTTCACCAGGCAGGACACCCCGATGAGGAGGGTGGATAGTGACTGAAGTTAAAATGGAAAGATTTCACTCGTGTCCATCGCCTGAGAGGAAAACCCCTCAAAACGCATCTGTTACCAATAAAATGGAGGTTTAATAGGTCTCTGTGGTCATCAGCCTTGCCCTGGGTGAAAAAAGAGGGGTGTCTGATCAAAGGGTAGTCTGAGGGGTTCAGGACAGTCACAGCGCTTCGCACAGGAAAATGGAAATTCAGGAAACAGACAATGAATCAAAACACCATGCGGCGGAGACTCCAGGATCTAGAATGACCTCCTAATCAAAAGACACCGACTGCCTCGAGTCGCCAAGCCGGAAGTGACTCCAGGAAACCCTTCCGGTCTCGTGAACTGGCCAGTCTCATAGGGAGTCCACCAGCCAAGGCACTGCACGCTGTGCAACGTCAGCATGAACCTGGCGTGCTAGAGCTCACGTCCTGGTGCATCGTGGGTGCACCCCTTTCATGCACCTCAGTGGACCCCAAAAACTGAAGGTGACGCACCACAGGGGGTTTAAAGTCCTGAAAAAACGGAAAGTTCTGGTTGTGACCCAAACACTTCAATCTGTTGAAATTCACAAGTTCTCGTGAAACACACAATCATAGCACCAGCAGTGCACGGCTCGTGACTTGCCCTGCAGAAGAACCACAAAGTGTGCCATGAGGCGAAACATTTTACAGACTCTGCAAACCAATGCCGCCCCACAGGGCTCTTAAGGGGGACAGAGGCCCTTTGCTTCTTCGAGGCCAGGACCCAGGGATGCTGACTTGTACACCTGCCCCTGTCTAGGCTCCATGGCCGCTCCAGGGCTCGAAAGGGGGACAGAGGCCCTTTGCTTCTGCTCTGCCAGGCTCCAAGAGGCTGACTCCGGCTCCGTGCAGTGGAGGGAGGGCCGCAACACATACATTTCACGTCCTTAAGGACACCTACTGCGTGTGTGCTGCACTGCCCGAGCCTTTCCTCTCTACAATTACAACAGCAGCACAGGACTGCAGCATTTCACTCTAGCTAGGAGCTGTGGGAGATCTGAGCTACAAAGGAGCAAGTATGGCAGCAGCCTTTCTTCCACATAGAATCTCTTTCACGACATCTAGCGCCTGTCAGAGGTACTACAGGCTTGATCTGCACACGTTGTAAAACTGCAGCACACTCTCCATGACCTCTGAGCGGACACCTAGCGCCTGGGAGAGGTACTGCAGGCTTCCATCTGCACTACTGGTCACGAGACTGCAGCAAACTCTCCATGACCTCTGAGAGGACACCTAGTGCCTGGGAGTGGTACTGCAGGCTTCCATCTGCACTACTGGTCATGAGACTGCAGAAAACTCTCCATGACCTCTGAGGACACCTAGCGCCTGGGAGTGGTACTGCAGGCTTCCATCTGCACTACTGGTCACGAGACTGCAGCAAACTCTCCATGACCTCTGAGAGGACACCTAGACCCTGGGAGTGGTACTGCAGGCTTCCATCTGCACTACTGGTCACGAGACTGCAGCAAACTCTCCATGACCTCTGAGAGGACACCTAGACCCTGGGAGTGGTACTGCAGGCTTCCATCTGCACTACTGGTCACGAGACTGCAGCAAACTCTCCATGACCTCTGAGAGGACACCTAGCGCCTGGGAGTGGTACTGCAGGCTTCCATCTGCACGCACGGTCCTCAAGGACAGCGCTTACTTGTGATGGCGCTGCCGCAGCCTTTCCAAGGTCTCTCCAATGTCAGGCGGTCACTGATCGTGGTCCACGAGGCTTCAGTGTCCATGAACTGGCAGGCAGCGCCGGCCTATGGGTGTGCATCCGCCTCTCTTGATAAGCAACGGCAGAGCACACGGTCACACGTTACAGGGGCAGCGAGAGCCGCTCTCGTCATGGCGGTCGGTGCAACTGAAGGCGCTTCTGTGATTGCGACTTACTTGGGCCTCGTTTCTTGAATCCGTACACGTTTCCCCAAAAATATATTTTTTCACTCGAGACTCACCTTATAAAGATTTTGCTGTATAGCTCACGGGCGGTGGGTGGGGGCGGGGCAGGATTGTAAGGCCCCACAGCGTGTTTTAACCCACCTGGGTGTCCTCAGATGCACTGACCACATTATAAAAGCCACAGTGGAAACACAACTCAACCAAGCAAGTGCAAACCTCAAACAGGTATCCCCAGTCCAGAACCACAAAAACCACGTCCGTGTTTACAAGTACAGGTCTCCAGCACAGAAGCTAGTATTAACCCTTTCAAGCGTGTGTTAGGCATTAAAACACATCTTTAAAAACTACTATACGGATTTACATCAAATTACAAAGTGATTTTAAGTCGGCTCGAGTTCTTCCCCACTGTTAGAGTTTGTGCATTTCTTTTCTGCATCCTTGTATTTGCTTGAACAAAACATGTTCCTGTTTCTCCGATGGGTAAATGCAAGCTTTAGGGAGAGGCCCCTTTCCACAGGGAGCTTTATTCCCTCTCAGATCTGCATACAATAAATACAAATAAATACATACAAATACAGCAAAAATAAAGACCATACAAAAAATCAAACCGCAAGAAAATGTATCCAGCTCAAAAAAACAAGCTAGTTGAGCGAACCCTTTTTAGAAGTAAAGTGTTGTGCTGGTTACTCAGAGTATAACCGTTGCTATGCTTTTTACTGCTGGCTGAGCCAATTAGCGTATGCGGCCGCAGCCATTTTGGCATTATTGCAGATTTGCCGCATTTGCCACATAATCCATCATCTGCCACATAATCTGCAGATTTTAGCACCCAAAAAGATTTTTTTCTTGCTCAAACTGTTCAAAAGTTATTAAAAATGCAGCGACAAGTGTTGCCACACATTGGAAGGCCTTTTGCAAAAGCCGACTAGTCACCTTTCTGTAATTTATTGCTACACTTGGGTGTTAAACTGGTACTAATGAGGTACAACGAATGCCCAGACACTTGGCAAGTTTAAAAACAAAAAAACAATTGGGTAATACTATCAAAAAATGTGCTGCATAACGCCGTACAATTTGCCTTTTCTTGCCACATAATTTATTTAACCCTGCCACATAATTTGGCCCTCCCCTGCCACGATTCCAGTGGCCCTAACCATAGCTACTAGAAGCCGTTGAGCCTCCGACGAGAGGCTGCTACTAATCAGACTTCTAATCATGATATACTTCCTATCTCTATTTTGCCCTTAAAAGATGATTATTTAATCTTAGATTACAGTTCCATTGGGGTCACAATGTGGCGAGCCGCCCTAAAGCCACAAATCCCCGGCGGGCTCGGCTGTACAGTCTGGACGCCCACCTCACCCAAATGGAGAGCTCCTTATATCACAGGTGACGTCACCAGTGACGTCACTGATGCAGCATCGCATCATCAAGATCCTGTGGGAGTCAGCAGGCATCCTCATACACAATACATGGACATAACTCACTCATCTACGCTGGCAACAAACAAATGACCTCAAATGCGATGCAATGAAATCAAAGGCTGCAGTACCAATGACAACCAGGAGATGTCCTCGCAAAGGTTATAAAGCAAGCGAATGCTGCAGTACCAATGACAACCAGGAGATGTCCTCGCAAAGGTTATAAAGCAAGCGAAGGCTGCAGTACCAATGACAACCAGCAGATGTCCTCGCAAAGGTTATAAAGCAAGCGAAGGCTGCAGTACCAATGACAACCAGCAGATGTCCTCGTAAAGGTTATAAAGCAAGCGAAGGCTGCAGTACCAATGACAACCAGGAGATGTCCTCGTAAAGGTTATAAAGCAAGCGAAGGCTGCAGTACCAATGACAACCAGCAGATGTCCTCGCAAAGGTTATAAAGCAAGTGAAGGCTGCAGTACCAATAACAACCAGTAGATGTCCTCGCAAAGGTTATAGAGCAATCGAAGGCTGCAGTTTTAATGACAACCAGGAGATGTCCTCGCAAAGGTTATAGAGCAAACGAAGGCTGCAATACCAATGACAACCAGTAGATGTCCTCGCAAAGGTTTAGAGCAATCGAAGGCTGTAGTACCAATGACAATCAGGAGATGTCCTCGCAAAGGTTATAGAGCAATCGAAGGCTGCAGTACCAATGACAACCAGTAGATGTCCTCGCAAAGGTTATAGAGCAATCGAAGGCTGCAGTACCAATGACAACCAGTAGATGTCCTCGCAAACGTTAGAGCAATCGAAGGCTGCAGTACCAATGACAACCAGTAGATGTCCTCGCAAAGGTTATAGAGAAATTGAAGGCTGCAGTTTTAATGACAACCAGGAGATGTCCTCACAAAGGTTATAGAGCAATCGAAGGCTGCAGTACCAATGACAACCAGGAGATGTCCTCGCCAAGGTTATAAAGCAAGTGAAGGCTGCAGTACCAATGAGAGCTACTGACATTCACGCGGCATGCAGAATAGTGGCTCCATTTCTAAACTTTTCAAACACTTTTACAATTATGGGGTGTTTAAGGGCCATCATTGATGAGGTAATCTGAAAAGAGTATTTTGGGGGTTTTGGACAACAAAGTCAATTTAAATGTAGTATTTTCAGGGTTTTTACTTTTTTTGTGAATAATGACTTGTGACATTTTAGAAGAAAATAGTGGCCTTCGGAAAATCAGTAACCTTCATGTATCTGTACTTCTACCCTCAGAGCCAGGCCTCTCACCATGCCACAGACAGTCGCCCACTGAGCGCATCAGCAGGGCATGCCCAACAGTCATGCTGCCCAGTGTGTGGCTGTTCTGAGCAGGCGCTGGCATTACACACCAAATGCCAAGCACAGCTGCCCTCGGCGCCTGCTGGCACAACCTGCCCAAAGATGCTGAAAAGTAAGAATCATCTCAAATGGGTCAATCCAGTGAGAGTTCATTCAAACTGGCCCAAAGGCAGTGACAGTAACTTAGAAGTAGTTTGTAAACAGAAACAAAAAGTGCCCACACTTATCGACTGTCCACCTGGCACCGGGCATCACCGTTTGCCATGCCCTGTAACCTTGCACAAACTGCCCACTGTCCAAGGAGGCAGCAGACAAGATTTCCTGTCTGCACAGCCTGTGGTCGTTCCCCCCGACACCAAGTACAGGGCATGGCCTTGGTCTCACTGGGGCTTGCTCTCTAGATCCCGGGTGAGGTAGCGAGTATGGTAGTGCTTAATTTGTAAAAGAAGAGTGCCAGTACCCAGAGCTCTGCCCAGAAGACCGGGCAGAAGCTACTGAATGTCAGCACGCCATACACCAAGGCAGATTAGTCTTGAATCCACCTCGTACCTCTTTCCTCAAGCACCAGGCTCCCCCTACCCCTTTATCTCATGGATCCCAAAGATGTCTACTCTCAATTCCACCTCGTGCCTCTTTCATCCACCACCAGACACTCCCGCCCCTTTATCTCATGAATCCCAAGGATGTCCACTCTTGATTCCACCTCAGGCCTCTTTCATCCACCACCAGACACTCCTCCCCTTCATCTCATGAATCCCAAGGATGTCTACTCTTGAGTCCATCTCGTGCCTCTTTCATCCACCGCCAGACACTCCGGCCCCTTTATCTCATGAATCCCAAGGATGTCCACTCTTGATTCCACCTCAGGCCTCTTTCATCCACCACCAGACACTCCTCCCCTTCATCTCATGAATCCCAAGGATGTCTAATCTCGATTCCACCTCAGGCCTCTTTCATCCACCACCAGACACTCCTCCCCTTCATCTCATGAATCCCGAGGATGTCTACTCTTGATTCCACCTCGTGCCTCTTTCATCCACCACCAGATACCCCTGCTCCTTTATGGCACGCTTTCAGGTTCTATATCATTCCTGCTTCCTCACTTTGCCACTGTTTTCCTCTTCCTACTTCTTTCCCCCTTTTGCGTGTTTCTCTCTTTCTGCGGGTGAAAGCTTTAGAAGGTAAAATAGGCATTGATCCCCAGAAATAAGTGAATCCACAGTCTCAAATTAAGCACTGCCCTATACCAAGCAGTACAGTTTCCTCCATGCTACAGGGCACTCACAGCAGCAGGGAGTCCTCCACTTCCTGGGCTTGTTATCAGGAGGAAGGGAGAGCTCTGTTCTGGATGAACACCCCCTTGTGCACACTGCCAGGCAGCAGCAGCCAACCAGAGGCCAGGCAGTCTTAAAATGTAAACATTCTTACTGTCTGGAGACTTCACCTACAACAGCCTTCGCTAAAGGGTGTGGGTGGCTGCCATCAACTGGCGAATGGGTGTGAACCCTGCAGAAAGGGACCGGAGCTAAAAAATATTAAATAAATATATATATATATATATATATATATATATATATATATATATATATATATATATATATATATATATATATATATATATATATATATATATATATATATATATATATATATATAAATCCACAATCCTGAAGCGCCGAACACCAACAGCAACGGACACAGCCAGGTACAGACCACAAACCAAGGTTTCAAAACGAAATTGTGTGCTTTATTCCATCAATGGGGATGGCGGCATGACGCGTTTCGTCCGGGAAACCCGGACTTGATCACATGACAAGACCCAGAGACATGAGTGGTTAAATACTGGTGAAAAACGACACTCCTCCCACATATGAATAGACATAAAAGTAATATCATTCAGTAAAGAAAGTACTTCATCCACATGCTATGTACAATGTAAAGTAAATGCTAAATGCAATAACACTGAAATCACTGTACAATTTTAACTGTCTTCAAAACAGGAAAAAATTCTCTTAATAGACATAAAGGGCAAGTGCCCAATGGATAATCATAATACCTTATTAGTATATTATGACTGAACGATAAAAGCCAATCTCAGTGGGGTATGTTTTAAAACCAGTAATAAAGTTATAATAACCACAAAAAGTTTTTAAAGTGCATAGAAGAAAAGTGCAGGGTGCAAAATCCCAAAAATTCAGCAACAAACATTGTATATCCAGATAAAAATCTGGAGCAGATTGAAAAACCTAATAAAGTGCAAAGTGCTAATAAAGTGCAAGAGTCGGCAGTGCATATCTATGATTAATAAAGGGAGGGGGAACTAGGGCAATCACATCTTTTAGAATTCATATGATATCAGACAGTAGGATATACCTATAAACTACAAGTTAGTACAGCTCGGTATGTAAAAAGTCAAACATCAATGCAAAAGTAATACGATGGTCAGAGTAACAGTGTAAATTCATCCATGGATCATCCATAACGAAGTCAAAATAGATTAAAACCATATACAAAAGGTATAAAATCCATTATAAAAAGGTTATGCATATAATGAAATAAAATATTTACAAAAAATTGTTCAAATCTTCTCCCATGTTAAGCCCATTTGGGATCTTACTGTTTAACCTCAGAATATATTGACTTTCTAGTTGTCTGAGTCTCTTCTCTCTATCTCCACCCCTCTTATTCACGGGGACTGCATCAATAACAAAGTATTGCAGGTCATTCAGGTTGTTATTGTGTACCAGCTTAAAGTGGCGTGCCACTGGATAATTAGGATCAGAGTTCACAATAGCACGTAGATGCTGTAAAATTCGATTGAATACTTGCAACTTAGTGCTCCCAACATAGTATAGCTCGCACGTGCATCTTAAAACATAGACCGCATGGTCTGTTTTGCAAGTATATACATTCTTTATGGGAATTACTGCATCCGTAAAAGCCTCAACAAACTCGCTGGTGTTCACACCGAATTTACATGCCCGGCATGAACTACACTTACGAAAGCCTGTTTTGCTGGAGTACCAATTAGATTTAATTATGGTTTCAGGACTAGTTTTGACTAGAGCATCCCTCATAGAGGGTGCTCGTCGAAAAGTAATATTAGGAAGGTCTCCCACCAAAGGGCCCACTACAATATCTGTTTTTAAGATGGGCCAATTAGATTTAATTATTTGCCTCATCTTTTTGTGTTGGTTGTTAAAAGTGGTAATTAGCCGAATGGAAGATTCTTTCACTGTAACAACTGCCTCTTCAGAAGTGTCTGAAGCAGGTTGTTGTACCATTACACTTGTTTGAGTTGATAAAGCCCTTTTGAGAGAGTTAGTGAGGTTAGAAACTTCATAGCCTCTTTGTAAAAATCTTTGGTAAGATCCATTCAAACAGTTCATGAGATCAATCTCATTATTGCATATCCGTTTGATTCTTAAAAACTCCCCATACGGGATGCTCTTAATAAGATGGTGGGGATGGTTACTCTGGGCATGTAGGATTGAATTCCCAGCTGTGGATTTTCTGTACATCCTAGTCATGATTTCATTATTCTTAATGTAGACCTCCACGTCTAGGAAGTTGACACTAACATCGCTAATATTGGCACTAAACTCTAGGTTTAAAGAATTGTTATTGATATTACTAACAAATTCTTTTGCTGATGAACTACACCCTTGCCAAATTATAAAAACATCATCGATGAAGCGCCACATCTTTACTATGCCAATTTCATCCTCCTCCAGACTACGGATGCCACCCAGGACGTGCCTCTCCCACCAGCCCACGTGTAAACACGCGTAGCTGGGGGAGAAGCACGCACCCATGGCTACACCACGCAGTTGCTGATAAACTTCATTGTTGAAAAGGAAAAAATTATTCTTAAGGCATAAATCAATCATACTGATGAGCATTTTACTATGTTCATAGAACTTGATGTCTCTAGTAGATAAAAAATATTCAATAGCATTCAACCCATCAGCATGATTAATGGAGGTGTACAGAGATGTAATGTCCATGACTACAAAAAGATAGCTAGGATTCCAAACAACTTCTTTAAGTTTCATCAAAAAGTCACCAGTGTCTTTTAGGTAACTAGGAAGAGCCTCCATATATTCATGTAAATAGAAATCAACATATTTGGAGAGGGGTTCCAACAGGCTATTTTGAGCAGAAATAATTGGCCGCCCTGGTATCGGTGTAGTGCCTTTATGAATCTTTGGTAAAAGATACAACGTCGGAGTGATAGGAAAATCTTTTTTCAAAAAGTCAAATTCCTTTTTGCTAATCAATCCTACCCTCTTCCAAGATGCAAGATTAGAATGTACAAGAGTTTTTACTTTGTTGAGTTCATTGTAGGAGGCTTTCCTGTAGCAAAGTGGGTCTTTTAATTGTCTTTCCGCTTCTTCTAGATATAAAGTACGTGGCCATAAAACAACATTACCACCTTTGTCCGCTTTGTTGACAATAATGTCACCCTTAGATTTAATATATATAATTTTTTTTTTTATTATTATTTATTTATTTAACGGAGTTTTATATAGCGCGAACTTGACCCGGTATCGGGTATCAGAGCCCTTTACATAGCACCAGTTGCGTTACATGAGGACACATTCATTTTTTTTTGTTAGGCACGGTGATTAAGTGATTTGCCCAGAATCACAGGATGTTCAGCGTCATTGCCGAGACTCGAACCCGGTTCCCCAGATTCGAGGTCGACCGCCCTAGGCGTTAGGCCAACTCCTCTCCCCTAAGGAGCAGGGCAAATCCACCAAGCCAGACCTAAAAATCCATGTATGTTAATTACTGCCCTCCTCCCATCTGTGCTGCTGCCAGAGAAAAACACCATTAAGTATCTGGTTATATAAGACACTAATAGCATTGTTATTACAATAAGTTCACGCTCAGGGAACTAGATAAATAACAAAATTATCACAGCTGTGTGGAGAGCAAGCCCTTTTTTAGTGAAAGCACACAACTTCTGACCAATCAAAACATGTATTCCTGCTCCCAACATTTGGGAGAAGCAAAGCCCCTCTCCTGATGATGCTCATATAATTGTCTGGCAACAGCTGTGCTCTCAAGCCAGACCATAAAAAGGTAGACAGCAAAAATAAAGACCATGCAATAAAATCAACCTGCAGGAAAATGTATCCAGCTCAAAAAACATGAAGTCTTACCAAACACAACTCCCTTTGATTAAACCCTAGTGCAAGGAGGACTTGGTCTGTAGCACTTGATGGTTTGAGGCCAAGTGTTTGATGATGGAATGAGGTCCAACTCCCATTTTTACATGTTTTAATGTTTGCATTCAATATGTTTCAGTCTTTATTTTATTGTCTCTATTTCTGTGCCTTTCAATGATATATGAAAGTTAACATCTTAAGCTTCAACATATTAAAAACGCTGCTTCTCACCATTTCCAATGAGGGCAAAGTTTTACCTAAGTGATTTAAAAAATGAACCAAGAAAACTATAAATAGGTTTGCAGTATGGTAGATTAACTTTCAAAAAACACAAATGACCACTCCCTGTGTAAGCAGAGAGGCGGCACAGCCATGTTTGCCCACCGAGGTTATTTACGCAGTGATGTGAAGTCACATCTCCTGACGTCTGAGTGACGAGCACTTGTGGTCTTTAAGATTAGTGCTGCAGCAGCCTTGTTCCTCCTTCCCTGGACCAAATGATGAAGTCCTAATCCCACTCCAGAGGATATATGGATGGACGGATTACAAAGCCACGAGGTCTGAATGTGATCTCTGATCATAATCGCTGCAAGTGCCTGCTGCGCAAGACTTAATCACTAGTTATTCCCTTTTCTGGACTGAGTGGTCAGTGTGGTTTTAGGTACCCTTCTCCTACAATTTTCCCACATTCTTGTAAATCATTGTCTTGAACCACCAGATTCATTGTATATACTTGTTCACGTTTGCGCCTTGCGCCGTTTTTCGCTGATAACACATAGTCACTTGCGTCGCCACCCTTTGTGTCACGCACACAATCGAGCACCAAGTCCAATTCAGGTTGCTCACGCAATTTTTTGCCTACAGTGCTGTCACAACGGTACCTCTTCTTATTCAATTTTGTCCTTAATTATATGATGCCATGTGCACATTTAAAAAAAAAAAAAAAACAAGGTCTCCTTTTTCTTTCGTGTAATGTATTTTACATACATGTCTAACTGTCCTGTCTAAATGATACCAGTTGAGATATTATTGGTCTTTTTCACGTACCTACCCAAAATCTCAACGTGGTTTATGGGTTTGACTCCTGTTGTCGAATACAAAACTTCTCCTACAAAGACACACAGACTCCTCAAATATCTGTGACACCTCATGAAATACCAATACTCAACACCACAACTGTCCAGCTACAGAGGAGTCCGTATGCAAGCATCTGTTTTACTGCGTCTACTCTCTTACGCTGTGTTTTAGGCCTCACCTACCAGACCGCACAAGCTGCTTGGTTGGGAAAGACCTTGGGCTTAACTTGAGCCGGTGGTTCCCAGTGCTCGGCACCAGCACTGAATTATCAATATCGGTGCTTGTAAAAGTCTGCTACAAGGTGGCGCTGTCTGCCTAATTTAGAGGGGAGCACAACAACAGCTTTTGGGGCCTGAAATAGTTGGAATTATCACAATAGCAGGAGTGTGATGGTTAGTGGTTGTGTTGTTACCATCATTGGTAGCTTGGCAGAGTCAATGTGTGGTGCAAGCTGTAGTGGGCTCCCAACGACAGACCCAGCACTTATGTATTTACAAATTAAGCACTGGAAAGACCGACTGGCAACTTAAGTGATCTTCAGCCAGCCCATGCTTACCATTGGCTGGCTTTGGTGTCCCTCTTATTGCTGCTTCTTATTGGATGGCTTGTCTTTCTCTTCTTGTGTTTGTCCCTCCCCTGGAGCATAGGCTCTTTACTTCCTTTTGGACTGGCAGAAATGTATTATGGCGGGTCTGGTGGCTCAGTGGACTAATGCGCCCACTGCAGGGGCCTGTGTTCGACCTCATGGTCACAGGTTCAAATCCCTAGGGGTCCACTCAGCCTTTCATCCTTCTGAGGTCGATAAAATGAGCACCATCGAGTTGTGTAGCAATAAACATCTGTTATTCAGCGCCAAGAGGCCTATGGGTGAACGTGCGCTTTACAAATACACGTTATGTTATGTTATATTATTTAAACTTGGGGTCTAAAAAACATTCAAAGAGTCATTCAAAAAATCTTAAGATTTTCTACAAAACAGCAGGATCTCAAAGCAATTCTATCTCCACCTTTGACACAGCCCTCGCCCTTGTATGCAAAAGCCATAAAGATGCTAATGGGAGTGGAGAACAACGAAGACTCGGTTGTAAAGTTATGGAGCTGGCAGAGAGTCGACACATTTAACCAGTTCCATGTCCCGGCTCTTAATTTAATTTTTATCTATAAAGATTGATAAAGCGCCCAGCTGCCCGACAGGATTTCCGGGCGCTAAGCAGGACCAGACGTCAGCCACGAGTTGCAAAGGGAAGTTAAACTTTATTATAAAGGAAGGTCTATCATTTGTTGCATAAGTCTGGGAGGGAGTGACACAACCTAACTTCCAAAGGAAGAGAATTGAAGCAAACTTCAACAGCACTTTGTCAGGGATATAGGTTTGATCTCCAGAGAGGTGTCAGTTGCCTCTGCAAGACATGTCATACATAAAATATACATATCCGTTCCATGCTGCAGGCAGAGAACCTATCCATGTGGACTGAAATCAAGCCAATGTTCCTACAGTTGGTTATTTTACAAGATGAAACCGCATTGACGTAGCGGTGATGAAACTAGGGTCAATTTGCCGATTTCATAAGAGTGGAGCTCTAAGCGAGCAAGCTCCCCAGACCTCAAATCTCTTAGACTTGTCTTCAGAGGACTTTATACATAGTTTTGAAGAGTCTGAGGGGCACATTAATCAATATTGCATTTTGCGATTCCTTAATTGCGAAAAATAAGGAATCGCAATTAAGGAATTGCAAATTTAAATGCATCAAGAAATCGCTAAAAAACGAGCGATTTCTTAAAATTCCTTAATTGCGATTCTCTAATTGAGAATCGCAATTAAGGAATACCTCCCCATCCATTCCTATGGGCCTAGAGGCCCGTAGGAATGAATGTGAAGACATTCTTAATTTGCGATTCACCATTAGAAATTCGCAAGTTGAGAATGCAATTTCAAGGGTGCAGGGGTGTCCAAAGGACACCCTGTTGCACCCCTGAAATCTGCCTATAAGTACATTTTGCACACACACATGCCCCAAGGGCATGTGTGTGTGTAAAATGGAACTTTGAAAAATGCACTTTAGTGCATTTTTCAAAGTTTTCGCAAATTGCCATGAAGGTCAACTTCATGGTAATTTGCTCCCCTTATTTGCAAATTCGCAAATTTTTAAAGTTTGATGCATTGCATTTAAGGAATCTCAATTTGAGATTCCTTAAATGCAATCGCAATTTAAGAAATCACGGTTTTGCGATTTCTTAAATTGCGAAAATTACAAAAATGATAATGCATCCCGAAAATTGGAATTGCATTCGCAAACGGCCGAATTTTGCGATTCGCACCATTTGCGAATGCAATTTCCATTGATGCATGTGCCCCTGAGATACTATAAGAGGCTTGCGGGCTGCACATCTCTTATCGAGACATTCCATGAAATGTTGTGATTAAGAACTCCAACCACAAAAAAAAAAAAAGATGGTAGTGGCCACCACCCGGGCTTCTATTGAACACCAGATGAGCATGGTGCCAGCACCCATAGCCAAGACTGGGTTAAAAGGCAAAATTCAATTAAATCAGCAACTTAACCGTTGAACGAGGATCAATTCTCCTGTGCAATATGAAGCCAAGTAGAGAAGTGATTTGGGAATGCCGCACGGCTGTATGTTAGAGAGGGCAGAAATACAACTCGCACGGATAAGCACGGATGACACGCATGGTCTGGACAACCCATCTAATTTATTGAACGCAAAGTTTTAAGAGAATGCTCTTGGTTCAAGTTTGCGGGTGTCGCAGGTTGCCCCTCAATCGTGGAACCAGAGCCCATGGTCCTTAAAAGACGAAGATCTTGAGATCAGTTGGCTGTTAAAGAACCGCCTGCCATCTTTTTTGGCAATTACTGAAAACCCATACATTAGATTTGTTGCATTTACTTTTTTTTATTTCAAAAGATTTTATTAGAAGAATTTTTTTTTAAAATCACAGTACAGAGTAAGACAAACACGAAGGCAATACTGGTCTTGCTGTCGCGTCAAACATAACTGTTGATAAATTCTGGCTTACTGAGACGCTTGAGTGATGCTTATACATAATCGACTTATATCCTTGGCAGCACTTTAGCGTTCATGTGCGTTGCCTTCGTAGGTAAGAAAAGACGATGTATAGAGGTGAGTAGGAGAAAAGGCGAGAGGAGGAAGGGAAAAAAAGGAAAACGGACGCGAGTTTGGTAGGTGGTTGGTGGCTTTGACTACAGAGCTTAGTGACGGGCGGCACCAGGGTGGGGGGGGGGGATGGTCGGTGGTGGTGTATGGCGGTGCAGTATGTTCACGGTGGTTTTTGCGAGTCATGGTATTGGTCCTGGGAAAGCCCGGGCCGTCCTGGGAGGTGTGGTTTTTTGTTATGTTGTCTGCTCCCCTTAGGAAGGTGACCCAGTTGAACCAAACTTTGAAAGTGGCTTTCCCTGTGTCCTTCCAGTTAGAAAGGATAGTCTTAGTTGCCGCCGTGAGGAGTAGGTCATTACTATCATGGAACTGGGTTTACTCCTGCCTCTCGGTAGAGGTGCGTACCCACCCCATCGGTGATCTATGGGGGTTTATTTCACCAGCACCTCAGACCACCCTGGACGCATATCATCACCAAGGGCTTGCATTACTCAGACACCAGAACTACCCACAGTTACACAAGGAACCAGTCACACTTGCTACTGCTTTCAGACCCAAAAGGGTTTATCATGCAACAGCTCACTCAACACAGCCATGAACTCCTTACACATGTCCGAGGCACCGTGATCATCATGAGAAGGTCCATGTGCCATTCCATTGCAACTTCAGACACTTTCCATCTCAAAATACTGAATTCAATAGGACCAGACCGCTTAAGTCACTTCAGGAGCCCTCTTTACTCGCTAGACTGTTACTTGAGTAGAATCATCAAACCTAACAAGCATTGGCAAAGTCAATCGGTCGATTGACTTCCAATTATGTGCAGCACCATGAAAAAAGCAAAATGGTTTTTGCCAATGCTGTGCAGCCTCAGGAAAAAATAAAAAGCACTGGCGCGTGCATGTGAATGCCAGTCGAATGACGCAGTTGAAACCACCTTGTTTAAATGGAAGTTTTTAAAAACAGATGGCACGCCTAGCCCTCCTATAACCCCATATTAAACTTCTCATCATCCCTTCTAAATGCTTGAAAAAAAGAGTCTGTGACCCGGAGTGGTATAGAACGGAATAATAGACTTTAAGCAATATATTCATCTTACTGATGTTATACCGGCCCACAATGCTGAGAGGAAGACGGTGCAATTGTCGTAGTTTAGCAGTTACTACCTGTAAGAGAGGCTCGCTGTTAAGTGATTTTTCTTCTAAAATAATGGTTTCCCAAATGTCCTGAGCACCATATTTCATTAGGTCATCCGTGCCTACTAAATTCCTAATCAGCAGTTCTTACATATATCCGCATCCAAATTCAACAACGATTTCCCTGTAAACCGCTATTACAGTGGTCTTGTAAAAGCATTTAACTTATTTGCAGTCCACTCCCTTCAATTAAAGCCCCATTCAGCTAAGGCGACCTCATGCTTCGCAGCCGGCCCGATAAATTCCGCTGTGGTGGTTACTCTGAATATCAGAGTTTCTGGTTCAAAATTAAGAATTATCTGCTTTTTGGATAGCTTCAACTTATACCCAGAGAAGGCCCTGAATTGGTCCGCCTTTTGATATAAGAGCGAGCGTGGCAGACGGATCAGTGGAAAAACCTGCAATGTCATCAGCATAAGCAGTTACCTTTAGCTCAGTACCACTTAATTTAACTGGATGAATGCCCTTGTTCGGTAATAGAGGCCTTAAATAAGGTTCTATGTAAAGAGCAAATAGCAGGGGGGAGATAGGGCACCCCTGGCGTGTACCTCTGTATATTTTAAATTATGGGGAGAAATTTCCCCCTAATGAAACCTTAGCCATAGGATTTTTGTATAGAGACAAATGATACGAACCAACTCCCCAAACTCAAAACACCCATAATAAATCACAGACACCACAGTCAAAGGCCTTCTCTGCATCTAACCTGATCCTACCGATCCGGTCTTTGTTTTTTTCTGCTACGTCAAACACTGCCATTGCAGAGTTGGTGTGGCACATAGTATCTCTGCCAGGCACAAACCTGGGCTGTTGATCTGAGACCAAAATATGCAAAAGGGAAGCCAAGCGCATTGCCAGAATTTTAGAAAAAACCTTGGCATCAGCATTTATCAGTGATATAGGACCGTACGAGTCCCTTTCCTTGGGTACCTTATCCTTTTTGAGAAACTCTACAGTATTAGTTACTCCCCAGGAAGCAGGAGCATAATCTCCACCGCCTATGTACACAAACAAATCAAGGAGTTCTGGTAATAAGATGTCAATAAATTCTTTATAAAATTCAAGCGGGATTGCATCCTCTCCGGCGAAGTTTCCTGTAGGAAATGCTCTGAGAGCCAGTATTTCCCTTAAATCAATGTCCCGCTGTAATACAAGTTTGTGCTAAGGGTCAAGCCACGGTAAGCAACATCCGTGTAGATAATCTCAGATATGGTGGTTTTAACCTTCTGGATTTTAAGTTGTATCATTGGGCAGCATTCGCCAGTCGTATTCAGAATCTACTGATTGAGCGGCAAGTCGGGTTGTCCTCAATAGGATATTACTTGCTCTTGGCTCGGACACCGGGTATTCACTTCATAAGCGGACACACCCAACTACTTCAAGAGGGTCAGATTTAAGATAACCTAAGCTGTACGACCTTCGGGGCTTTAGGACTTTCACCTCATTATAGAACGCATTTGGGCTCCCACAATGCTCTTTTGTCAAATATTTACAGGTGAGGGATTATTTTTTGCATGGATGTAAAGTTCATGTTGACCAAGAAACATCAGAAATCCTCACTTGTCTTTATCAGGCTTTGGGTAAAAGTTCTATAAGTCTAGAAAATCAGAAATTTATTTTGCACACAGTTAATGACAATATGCCATTGGCCTTAAAATGTAGCCAGCTTCTTACATCTGAAACTTCGGCTACAGAGAAACAGGAGGCTTTCGAAGTATTAGAACGCTGAGCACTTTCGGTTAGCCTCAAGCTGCAGCAATTTAGAACAATTTGTATGCTCTATTATACGCCTAAGTAGATCTCTAAATGGTCATGGTCTCGGGCCCGACAAGGTATACTGTCCGAAGTGCCACTGTTATGCGGCTGACTTAGTTCATAGTCTTACTAGGGGTCCAATGCTCCAGGATTGGGGCTTGAATGGCATTTAACCAGCAAGGAAATCATGTTGGGTAGAACTGGGCTTCAATTTTGAGCTTGGGTCACTGGTTTCCATCATAATTGTTACCGCTCGATTATGCATCACGAGGGTCTGGATTAGCTCCTTACCGCCCGAAAGTGATGGAGTGGTGGGCGCGGTTATGTCAAATTTATGAAAATGAACTTAGGGACTTAGGCAAGAGGTCCTCAAGCTAATAAGAAGATGGAAAGATTACGGTCCAGTCTTCATTGAGAGTCGTCTTTTTGAACTGTCGGGTTAATATCTAGTTTAGGATCTTGTTCTATGCTTAGACTGTTCCGTCCCTGTTTAATATAACATTTCCTATCTTTTTTATTTCTATTGTCATATTTATATACATATTTATTATTGATCTGGGATTGATTTTGTTATTTGGAATTGCTTGTGTTACCTGTGTCAATCATTTCTAACTCTTTATAAAATTGAATTAGAATTTGAAGAAAAAAAAAAGGAATGACGCAGGTTACATTTAATGTTACTTATCGTTCCAAGATGGCGGACCCCACTAGGATCGTTAGTAAAAAACATTTTTTTTTTAAGTCACTTTTTTTGTGAGCGAGCATTTTCGGCACCGCAGAGTGGCCTAGCAGCAATTGGCAGCTACTGGCCCCTCAACCATAAAAAAAATATGAAAAAATTAAAAAATGAAGGTACCACAAGGCATTCAGGGAGCAACAGAGGAGTGGGTGGAAGAGAAGATGAAATAAAGCTGGGTGTGGGAGAAGGGGAAAAGCAGTATACAAGGGAAAGAGCCACACCAATCGTAGTAGGGATTGGGGCAGAAACACAAGGGAGAGAGAGAGCAGAACACAAGGGAGAGAGCAGCATGGAGTGTGCCGGGGGTGCTTCGGCAGGGAATCAGCACATGATGGAAAGAGCTAGAAAAACAAGCACTCTCATGGAGAGCTGAATGAAAAAGAAACAAGTAGTTCACAGAGGAACAGTGAAGCAAATACAGTGTAGTGAAACTCTAATTGGCAGGTGCTCTTGAAGTAAAAAACAGAAATGAAGTATTGGGAGGCCCACCAATAAGGGAGCAGGAAATACTAGCAACGGGGTAGTAATCCAATCGAAGCAGAAGGCGGGATTACACTCCGTATAGACAGAATACTGAAGGTCTTGCAGACAGCGCATGCGCGCTGATGCTCGACCTAAAAAGTAGTTTTCTAAAACAGACCAGTGGAATATTTATAGTCATCCAGTCAAAAGAATTGTGAAAGGCAGAGTGCCAGGAGAGTGAAAGACAAAACTAAAAAGAGTGACGACAAAGTCAACTAACTGTAAGGCATGGGTTGGGCCAAAGACCATTCTAAGTTTTCGGTACAGTACGCAATAGGTGTTCGCTAACCAGACATCGATGTCGAGCGATCACGCCACGTTCCGCGCTTCGACAACAGTAGGGGAGAAAAGAAAGCACAGCGAGATGACTGTATAATCCTAAAGCTGCTTCTGTGCTTAGAAACCTCAATAGGAGAGATGGCACTATATCTCCAATTTAAGGCATGCTATCCAAGAGCCTGAAGACTGTTCAGTAGTCCATTACCACATTGTCCTGGCACTGTGGATATGAAATGTTGAATAGCTTGCTCAGGTCTGAACATTTCCATTTGTGTATCTTTTTGAATGTGGATTGTGTACTGTCCAACCATTTCAGAGTCTGCACCTGCTTCGCTCTCTTGTTTGGGTTTCTTCGCATGATCTCAATTGGAACCACGCGTGTGAAAACTTACCTTACGTTCTGCACACGTGTGCTCTAGCTTTCATGCTCACAGGACGCCTCGTCGCCCGGCTCTGATTCACAGGTCATTTTTAAGTCTGGCTCCACAGTGCAGCTGTTGCCAGACCTTGGCTGATCAACCTAAAAATAGCTTTCAGGAGCAATACAGAGAGGGGCTTTGCTCCACCCATATGTTGATAGACAGGATTACATGTTTTGATTAGGCAGGCGTTGTATGCTTCCACAGAAATAGTGCCTTCCCTCCAAGAGCTGTAATCATTTCTTCTGAGAACCAGAGCTCTTTATCAGCTCGAGCTATTGTGATGCATCAGAGCTTGAGCTTTAGGTCAAACACAGGCCATGCAACTCTGTGTGTCTCCTATATAATTAAATAATGATAGTGTTTGTTCTTCTCTGGCAGCAGCACAGATGGGAGGGGGGCAGTCAGGGGGATGTGTTGCTGCAGTGCAGTCCCATCATCAACTTTAGAGACACCTTCACATGGCACTCCATCAGAGAATGGTGTTTTTTTTCTTTATAATTCCTAGTCTTAAAACGTATGAGCTGGAAAGACTTTTATTAACAGGGGGGGCTGATACTTTTAGTGGGACGGGGGTCACACATGCACAAATACACTATCACACCCATGTATTTAGAAACGCGTACACACACAATTTCACAACAGTCACTCACAAATCTATAAACATACATATAGTCCTACATACACTTCCACACCAAAACAGCAAAAAAAATTAAATTACCTTCACTGCAGCTCTCCAGGAGTGAAGCCTTGGAGGTCCCAGGAGGGCTGGGACTGCTGCCTTCTCTTAAAGAGGGAAGGCAGCAGTCCCTCACGTGTCACAGAGTGGGATGGGTCAGTGAGAGTGCTGACCACACCCCACTCTGTGACAAGGTGTCACCGATGGACACTTCAGGGCTTAAAACTGAAGCACTCCGGTCCCAGAAAGTCAGTATCGATCCCCATCGTCATGAGGGGCAGGGCCTCGGTGCACTTTTGCCAGGCTGAGGAGGTCACGCCCACATGGCTAGTGAAATCCTCAGCCTGGCAGAGTTCCGCACAGGCAGCCAGGAGCCCGCGTGTTTAGCGTATGTCTAGCTCCCGGCTCCCTCACCTGAATGAGAAGAGTATCTGTCAGCCTGTCCTTTTTTCAGCCCGACAGACACTCTTCTATACGTAGCAAAAAATGTCATGGGCGTTGCCCCTAAGCCCGTATGGACCAGACGCACCGGTTTATAAAACTCCTAAGCTCCCAACAGTTAAATTATTAATTTCAATTATTTAATTTTTTTTAAATACATTACTATATTTACTACAAATCTAATATTTACCCATCCTTGAGCCATAAAAAACAGTTATTACTCCTTAATACTCCATCCCTGCACCTTAAAAATAATACTTTACCCTTTACTGCTACCCATCTCTGAACCCTAAAAACTCTTTACAACCCCTGAATGCTACTGCTCCCTAGATACTTTTACTATCTAGTATCGCTACCCAGCACCCAACCCAAGAGACCCTTACTGTCCCCGATGCTACCCATGCCTGATCCTGAAAAATTCATGACTACCTCTAAATGCTACCTTTTCCCGAACCCTAAAAACCCTTGCTACCGCTTAATGCTACTCTTCTATGCAACTAAAAAAATCTGTAACACTACCATACCCTAAACCCTACAAACCCCCTTTACTGCCCTTTAACACTCATCATCACTGAACTCTAAAAACCCCTATCACTTAAAACGCTTCCTTGAACCCTGAAAGCCTATTACTACTATTTAACGGTAACCATCCCGAGCCCTAAATATCTTACTACCCTTTAATCCTACTCTTTCCTGAACCCTAGCAGCCCCTTAATACCCCTAAACTCTACCCTTCCCTGAACCCGCAACTTACAACCCCTTAATGCAATCCTTTCCTGAGCCCTACAAGCTCCTTACTACTCCCCAACTCTCCCTTTGGAGCTCTGCCTGCTTAAAGAGGGCGGGCCTGGGGTGAAATACTGGGACAAATTGGGAATCATATTACTGCTTCCCCCAGTAATTCCTCATTCTAAGGCGACACACCAGTGTTCCACTTGTAACCCCTCATTTCTATCAGTACCACACTCCCCGCAGTCATCAATCCAACTGGTAATAACTCTGGACAGGAGTTATAGGGATTATATCAGGGACCTTGTTATAAGTCCCTTAGAGATGTTCAGGGCCACAGAAAATCTTAAGTCCATCAAAAGTATGAAGAAAGTTTTTAGGGCATCAGAGGGACACGTTCAGGACTACCTTCTGCGGTTTACGTACAGTGGAGTTGTGCTGCGGTCTCGGAGAAGTGAGCACTGCCCCACTAATGGAGTCATTTACAAAATGTTGGGTGCTTTGCTGCGAAACCACAATTCGGTAATACCGTCACTACAAACCAACCAGTCATCATGATGTTACGGCGCATTTAGAGATAAATGCTCAACCATTAGTTCGGTCCCTTCCTCTGCCATTATTGGTGTAAAATTGTGCTCTGTATGGAAAACCACTTTACACTCTTGGCACCTGATTTTTACAGCTTTGCACATATTCTAAACACCACAGTAGTCTGTCCGCAAATGACAACAAGGCGAAGTAGCACACGCGCTGCATTCGCTAGGCGAGACCTAAAAATCGACTAAATATTAGACCATGACTGTTCAGCATGGTGGCCAAACTGCTTGGGCCCTACACCTAGGCCAGCACAACAGGCCAAAAATTTAGGAGTTTTATTTGATTCTGAGCTATCATTCACGCCACAGATCAACCGGGTTGTGGGTATATGTTTTGGAGTACTCAAAACCCTACGTAGGGCCCTTGATATGCTCCCTGTTGGAGACAGACAGACCTTCGTACATGCCTTGGTGACCTCGAGACTAGATTATGCAAATCTGCTGTACCTGGGTAGTACGGTCAGCAACATCAATCGTCTCCAGGTGCTGCAGAATGCAGCGGCCAGGTTGGTGCCAAGGCTCCCGAGACGCACCTCGTCCAAAGCAGCCTTAAAATCTCTCCATTGGCTACCAGTCTGTGAAAGGATCAAATATAAAGCCCTCTGTGTTTGCCATCGGATCTTAGGAGGCAGGGCACCCATCCCTTTGAACGATCTTATTACCCCCTACAGACCAGAGCGAACGCTTAGATCCTCCGACACTGGCCTGGTCACGGTTCCCAAAATCCGTAGAGCCCGTATGGGTGGTAGATCGTTCCGCTTTCTTGCAGCCAAGAATAGGAACTCATTGCCGATTGAACTACGTCTCAAACCCTCCGAGTCTAAGTTCCGCAGAGCCCTAAAACCCACCTGTTTCACCTAGCACTGCCCTAGTTCCACTTCCTCACCTTTAAGCAATTCAGCGCAGGGACACGCCGGTGAGCATAACTAGCGCTTTATAAAATTCCTAAATAATAAATAATAAATTGTCGGTAATAATGGCTATGTGAGTAAGGAAAACATATCTTTTTAGGTCTGGCTTGGCAGCACAGCTGTCCAGATGACATATATGCAATTTTTAAAAAATATACATAGAGTGGGCTTGCCCTGGCTTACCCAGAGGACTAGCACTCTTTCACCTCTTGCTATTGGCTAGTGATGTATAATTCCGCCTTCCAGGATATTTTTCCATTAGAATGCACAAGGGATTATATAATATTTGAAAAATAAACCCAACTATGCAGTTTGTCACGTTCAGATATGTTTCTCCTAAATGCTTTCTACACAGAAAACAATAGTCGCACCTTTACCCAACATTGGCAAAGTCAGGAGGGCAGGCTGTAATGTGGTAAACAATATTTGTGTATAAAACACTGCGAACCGCATTTGTAAATGAATGTGTTAATATTGGTTAGTACAGCAAAGCCAGACCTCTTGGTTTTGTCAATGCTTTTTCTTTTTGATGAGAAACACTTTGAGACTCGAAATTGGCATGAGGCTAATTTCTTTCACAATAGTGTCACAAACACGGGAAATGAAAAGTAAATGTATCGCAAAACGGAAGTTGCAATCGTCCAGTATGTACACACAGGCAGTTTGAATAAATAAAGCACAAAGACTTCCGGTTCAAGGAGCAGGAGAGGTGGATGCATTCCAAGGTGAGCCGAGACAGCTCCCTTACCGACCACCAATGCATTCCAAGGGGAGCCGAGTCAGGTCCCTTACCGACCACCATTGCATTCCATGGGGAGCCGAGACAGGTCCCTTACCGACCACCAATGCATTCCAAGGGGAGCCGAGTCAGGTCCCTTACCGACCACCATTGCATTCCAAGGGGAGCCGAGACAGGTCCCTTACCGACCACCATTGCATTCCATGGGGAGCCGAGACAGGTCCCTTACCGACCACCAATGCATTCCAAGGGGAGCCGAGTCAGGTCCCTTACCGACCACCATTGCATTCCAAGGGGAGCCGAGACAGGTCCCTTACCGACCACCATTGCATTCCATGGGGAGCCGAGACAGGTCCCTTACCGACCACCAATGCATTCCAAGGGGAGCCGAGTCAGGTCCCTTACCGACCACCATTGCATTCCAAGGGGAGCCGAGACAGGTCCCTTACCGACCACCATTGCATTCCAAGGGGAGCCGAGACCGGTCCCTTACCGACCACCACTGCATTCCAAGGTGAGTCGAGACAGGTCCCTTACCAACCACCACTGCATTCCAAGGGGAGCCGAGACCGGTCCCTTACCGACCACCAATGCATTCCAAGGGGAGCCGAGACAGGTCCCTTACAAACCACCACTGCATTCCAAGGGGAGCGAGCTGAGACAGGTCCCTTACCGACCACCGCTGCATTCCAAGGTGAGTCGAGACAGGTCCCTTACCAACCACCACTGCATTCCAAGGGGAGCCGAGACAGGTCCCTTACCGACCACCAATGCATTCCAAGGGGAGCCGAGACAGGTCCCTTACCGACTACCACTGCATTCCAAGGGGAGCCGAGACAGGTCCCTTACCGACTACCACTGCATTCCAAGGGGAGCCGAGACAGGTCCCTTACCGACCACCAATGCATTCCAAGGGGAGCCGAGACAGGTCCCTTACCGACCACCACTGCATTCCAAGGGGAGCCGAGACAGGTCCCTTACCGACTACCACTGCATTCCAAGGGGAGCAGAGACAGGTCCCTTACCGACTACCACTGCATTCCAAGGGGAGCAGAGACAGGTCCCTTACGGACCACCACTGCATTCCAAGGGGAGCCGAGACAGGTCCCTTACCGACTACCACTGCATTCCAAGGGGAGCAGAGACAGGTCCCTTACCGACCACCACTGCATTCCAAGGGGAGCCGAGACAGGTCCCTTACCGACCACCACTGCATTCCAAGGGGAGCCGAGACAGGTCCCTTATCGACTACCACTGCATTCCAAGGGGAGCGAGCTGAGACAGGTCCCTTACTGACCACCACTGCATTCTAAGGTGAGCAGAGGCAGGTCCCTTACCAACCACCATTGCACTCCAAGGGGAGCCGAAGCAGGTCCCTTACCGACCACCACTGCATTCCATGGTGAGCTGAGGCAGGTCCCTTACGGACCACCACTGCATTCCAAGGTGAGCTGAGGCAGGTCCCTTACCGACCATCAATGCATTCCAAGGGGAGCTGAGGCAGGTCCTTTACCGACCACCACTGCATTCCTAGGGGAGCCGAGACAGGTCCCTTACCGACCACCACTGCATTCCAAGGTGAGTAAAAGCAGGTCCCTTACCGACCACCACTGCATTCCAAGGAGAGCCGAGACAGGTCCCTTACCGACCACCACTGCATTCCAAGGAGAGCGAGCTGAGACAGGTCCCTTACTGACCACCACTGCATTCTAAGGTGAGCAGAGGCAGGTCCCTTACCAACCACCATTGCACTCCAAGGGGAGCCGAGGAAGGTCCCTTACCGACCACCACTGCATTCCAAGGTGAGCTGAGACAGGTCCCTTACCGACCACCAATGCATTCCAAGGGGAGCCGAGACAGGTCCCTTACCGACCACCGCTGCATTCCAAGGTGAGCCGAGACAGGTCCCTTACCGATCACCAATGCATTCCAAGGGGAGCCGAGACAGGTCCCTTACCGACCACCAATGCATTCCAAGGTGAGCTGAGACAGGTCCCTTACCGACCACCAATGCATTCTAAGGTGAGCCAAGACAGGTCCCTTACCGACCACCAATGCCTTCCAAGGGGAGTCGAGACAGGTCCCTTACCGACTACCACTGCATTCCAAGGGGAGCAGAGACAGGTCCCTTACCGACCACCACTGCATTCCAAGGGGAGCCGAGACAGGTCCCTTACCGACTACCACTGCATTCCAAGGGGAGCAGAGACAGGTCCCTTACCGACTACCACTGCATTCCAAGGGGAGCAGAGACAGGTCCCTTACCGACCACCACTGCATTCCAAGGGGAGCCGAGGCAGGTCCCTTACCGACCACCACTGCATTCTAAGGTGAGCAGAGGCAGGTCCCTTACCAACCACCATTGCACTCCAAGGGGAGCCGAGGCAGGTCCCTTACCGACCACCACTGCATTCCATGGTGAGCTGAGGCAGGTCCCTTACGGACCACCACTGCATTCCAAGGTGAGCTGAGGCAGGTCCCTTACCGACCATCAATGCATTCCAAGGGGAGCTGAGGCAGGTCCTTTACCGACCACCACTGCATTCCTAGGGGAGCCGAGACAGGTCCCTTACCGACCACCACTGCATTCCAAGGTGAGTAAAAGCAGGTCCCTTACCGACCACCACTGCATTCCAAGGAAAGCCGAGACAGGTCCCTTATCGACCACCACTGCATTCCAAGGAGAGCGAGCTGAGACAGGTCCCTTACTGACCACCACTGCATTCTAAGGTGAGCAGAGGCAGGTCCCTTACCAACCACCATTGCACTCCAAGGGGAGCCGAGGAAGGTCCCTTACCGACCACCACTGCATTCCAAGGTGAGCTGAGACAGGTCCCTTACCGACCACCAATGCATTCCAAGGGGAGCCGAGACAGGTCCCTTACCGACCACCGCTGCATTCCAAGGTGAGCCGAGACAGGTCCCTTACCGACCACCAATGCATTCCAAGGGGAGCCGAGACAGGTCCCTTACCGACCACCAATGCATTCCAAGGTGAGCTGAGACAGGTCCCTTACCGACCACCAACGCATTCCAAGGGGAGCCGAGACAGGTCCCTTACCGACCACCGCTGCATTCCAAGGTGAGCCGAGACAGGTCCCTTACCGACCACCAACGCATTCCAAGGTGAGCCGAGACAGGTCCCTTACCGACCTCCAACGCATTCCAAGGGGAGCCGAGACAGGTCCCTTACCGACCACCGCTGCATTCCAAGGTGAGCCGAGACAGGTCCCTTACCGACCACCACTGCATTCCAAGGGGAGCCGAGACAGGTCCCTTACCGACCACCGCTGCATTCCAAGGTGAGCCGAGACAGGTCCCTTATCGACCACCAATGCATTCCAAGGGGAGCCGAGACAGGTCCCTTACCGACCACCAATGCATTCCAAGGGGAGCCGAGACAGGTCCCTTACCAACCACCACTGCATTCCAAGAGGAGCCGAGACAGGTCCCTTACAGCCCACCACTGCATTCCAAGGTGAGCCGAGACGGGTCCCTTACCGACCACCGCTGCATTTCAAGGTGAGCCGAGACAGGTACCTTACCGACCACCACTGCATTCCAAGAGGAGTTGAGGCAGGTCCCTTACCGACCACCACTGCATTCCAAGAGGAGTTGAGGCAGGTCCCTTACAGACCACCAATGCATTTCAAGAGGAGTTGAGGCAGGTCCCTTACCATTCTGCAAGGCATGTGAAGGCAAGCTAGGACAGGGTCCCTACCATTTACTTTCAGGTTTCAATGGGTGGGTGGGGTTCTGGGGCACTTGCAGGTTCCTTACCACCTCTGGTGGAGTCAAGGACAGTTCTGTGTGTTCCCCACTCAGAAGGAGGACTTCTGCGCGGCTTGGAAAGCTGTGTCGCCCTGAACTGGGGTTTTGAGCCCTACTGCGCCCCGCCTCCCCCCATTCATTGATATGAGGAGACTGGCAGGGGTGGCACCAAGATTCTAGTACAGGGGCACATACGTGTAGGATAGAATGCCTGGTGCCCTTCTCCTACCAAGTCCATCCATTCCCCATAACTAGTGGCCGAGAGAGTGATTGTGAGTGTGGGGGTCTCTCTTTCTCTCTAAGAAGGTAGAAGTGCTTTCTTCAGTGAGTGGACGACACCACAGGCGGTGGTAAAGAATTGTTGTTTTGGTCTGTTGTGATATATGTTGTCGCACACTATGTCGTTCCACACAGACGGGTGCTCTATTTTCCAGGATTAACCACACCAAAAAATACTCCCAAAACAGACATCACAGAAAATTGGCAAAAAAGAGCACACTGCATAATTATTAAAAGTCCAGTGAAAACCATTCATATATCTTAAGTCACGTTAGTCCAAAGAATTCATGAGTCTAAAGCACTCCTTATATTTCCAAAGGTATACTTTCTTTCATTTCCCAGTCAGACGAGGACTAAAGCCAACACGTTTCGTTCGGAAGAAACAAGAGGGACTTCTTCAGGGCTATCTCATTTTCGGACCACTTTTATCCACATTACATCAAAGATAGACACATCAGCATCTTTTGATATCTACCATCAAGAAGCATGAGTCCCTGTGTCAATCAAAAGCTGAAGTACTAGGCAGACAAGATAAGGAGCTATCCTCATCTGAGTGAAGGAGACTTCCCTCTACACAGAGAGAAAGGCCATCACAAAGACAGCTCGCAATCTGACTAGGAGCCATGTATTGTGCCCCATGTCCGCGGTTAAATGCCAAACTTCAAAAGAAATGGACCATCGTCAACCTGAGGATCCTCTATCCTCCAGATGCAATGGAGCACCCAAGGGCTCTTCAGCGACTGCAGGGTCACTGAGGGGTCCCTGAGGTCACTAAAGAACCCCCCTGAGGTCCCTAAAGAACCCCCCTGAGGTCACCAAAGGATCGCCTAAGGTCACTAAAGGATCTCCTAAGGTCACTAAAGGATCCCCTAAGGTCACTAAAGAACCCCCGTGAGGTCACTGAAGAACCCCCCGGTCACTGAAGAACCCCCCCAGTAACTGAAGAACTCCTTCCCCCCCCCCCAAGGACACTGAAAGGCCCCCCCTAAGGTCACTGAAGGACCCCCCCAAAGGTCACTGAAAGACCCCCCCTAAGGTCACTGAAAGACCCCCCCTAAGGTCACTGAAAGACCCCCCCTAAGGTCACTGAAAGACCCCCCCTAAGGTCACTGAAAGACCCCCCCTAAGGTCACTGAAAGACCCCCCCTAAGGTCACTGAAAGACCCCCCTAAGGTCACTGAAAGACCCCCCCTAAGGTCACTGAAAGAACCCCCCTAAGGTCACTGAAAGAACCCCCCTAAGGTCACTGAAAGACCCCCCCTAAGGTCACTGAAAGACCCCCCCTGAGGTCACTGAATGACCGCCCCTCCTGAGGTCACTGAAGGACCGCCCCCCTGAGATCCCTCATTTATTTATTGAATGCATTTTTATATAGCTCAGACTTTACCCAAAGGTGTCAGAGCACTTCACCATAGAACCAAGTACGTTACATGAGGAGAATTTTACATATTTACACATTATAGATATAATCGAGAAAGAAGCAAAAGTAGAATAAAACAGATGGCAGTCACACAAAACAACACATTAGGATGAAGATCGACAGACAGATTTCAAATTTACAATATTGAAAGAACTTCCTTGAGGGACATGAAAAGGTATGCATTATTTCTGGAAGTGTCTTTGGAAGAGAAGAGGTTTGAGGTCAGTTTTGAAGGTCCGGGTAGAGGTGTTGGTACGGAGTAATGGAGGAAGAGAGTTCCAGATTCTAACCGCATTGCCTGAGAAGGATTGAGCCATCGATCTTTCCCTTTTGAAGGGGGGGGGCTCAAGCAGTACATTTTCCGTATTACAAGAAGGTCTAGAGCCTCCAGACATTTTCAGTTTATTTGCCAGGTATCGAGGGGAGGAAGTGTGCAAGTCTTTGTAGGTGATACAGGCAGTCTTGTAGATCGATCTTGCCTCGATGGGAAGCCATCGAAGAGAAGACAAAATGGGTGTGATGTGGTCACTTCTTTTGGCCCCAAAGACAAAACGAGTCGCTGAATGGAGAAAGTATTTAAGAGGGGAAAGGTGGGATTTGGGGAGGCCAGCAAGACGAGAATTGCAATAGTCCAATCTAGAGAGAACCAGAGATTGGACTAATGTTTTTGGTCTTGCTCCGGAAAGAAACGTTGAATCCCCCAGAAAAGGCGTGGTTGGTATAGTGCATTTTTTGCAATGGAATTGATGTGGGAGAGTAGATTGAGTCTTTTGTCTGAAGTATGACAAAGGGATTTATCGCGGTCGACAAGGATAGGTTTATTATTGAGTAAATTCAGCTGATCCATCCAAGAATTAACAGGAGAGGAGAGAGTGAGGGAGAGAGGAGGTGGAATTCCGTTTTGGAGGGATTGAGAATGAGTTGGTGAACTAACATCCAGTTGTGAATAGAGTTGAGAGTAGAGTTGAGTAGTGAGAGATCGTGTGCCGACGACACCTTGATGTAGATTTGAGTGTCACCTGCATAGAGATGGTAGTGGATCCCAGCTTTACTTAGGAGGTTCCCTAAAGGTTCCAGGTAGAGATTAAGCAAAGTGGGTGCCAGGATAGAACCTTGAGGGACGCCTTGACCTACGGCCAATGGAGACGAGAGACTGTTCGCTATTGTGATCATTTGGGATCTGTCCAAGAGGAAGGAGGCAAACAATTTAAGCACTGAGTTTTCATCTGTGGACTTGAACCCTCTGCCACTGGCAGTAGTCACCTCCCCTATTCTCCTGGATGTATTCCCTCCCCCCCACACACACACACACACATGCATGCACTTTACCAGGATCCTTAGTTTCGCACTCCCATTTACTTACCCCCTCCCTCACCCCCCCCCATGCCCCCTGGTTTTATTTTGTCTGTGCCTCACCTGCAGGACTTCGCCCAGGTCAGCCCCCACCACTCTTTGCCAAGGCCCTTCGTTTCAGTCTCTCATTTACTTGCCCCTCACACAGTGTCACCCTCACCCACTGCCAGCCTCCTGGGCAGTGCTTAATTTGTAAAATATTAAGTGCCAGGGCTCTGAGCAAGAGGCCACTGCAGCTTGCACCACCCATCGCCCCTGTCATCGCTGCCAAAACAACTACTAACCATCTCGGTCGCATGTAAATGCGACAGTTCAGGTTATTCCAGGTCCCCAAAGCTAAAGGAATGACTGGGGAGGCAGATATTAGCAATTTTAATGTATATTGTATTCCTAAACTACCGTTGTTCTGCTCATTTCTAAATAAGATAAGAAGCACCACCATGTGGTAGATTGTTCTAAGTTAGGTGCCGGTACCAAGCACCGGAAACCAATAAAGTTCCGGTACTGAGCACCGGTAAGCACCTGCTCAAATTAAGCACTGCTCCTGAGTTTGTTTATTCCTTCCCTCCGTTGCCTTCAGACCCTCACAGCCTCCTACCACAGGCCGCTCTCACTCACTGCAGGACCCTTTGTTTCCAGTTACCCCTCAAACCTCTCCCCCCCCTCCCCCCGCCTTCCAGGCACCCTCACACGGTGCTGGCCCTCACCCGCTGTCGGCCCTCGCTCTTTCCCAGGCTAGGGTGACCAGGCGTCCCGGATTTGCCAGGACGGTCCCCGTTTTTCACCTGCTGTCCTGGCAGATTTCGAGGAAAGAAATTTAGCTCCTGTCCCGGTTTTTGGAGCGGGTCGACTAAAAACGGGGGGAGGTGGTTTTATATATTGTACAAAGCTGGGATAGTTAGCAGTTGTTCCAAGAAAGCAATTTAATTCACAGGCAAGCTACTGGGCTTAAAAATAGCATTTTATGTACATACATGCCAACAGACCCGATTATTTTAGCTGTCTCCCGCCTGAAATTACATTTTCAACAACAGAAATCAATGGGGAATTTTCATTCTCCCAATGTTTTACTTTAAATCTTACACCTCCCTGTCCAAAAATCTTGGCATGCATGTATGTTCGCGCTGGCTTGAGTTAAAAATAAAGTCCTTCTATTTTTGTGAAATGTCCGGTTTTTTGCTTTGAAACTCTGGTCGCCCTCTCCCCTCGCTCTGTTCGGTCTCTGAATGTTCAGATTCGGGCACAGAAGCCATAAGCCGCTTGGGGAGGATTTAGAGGTCGTTTCCGGCTCGCAAAGTCCCCGGATTAGTACTTCGGGGGGAGGGGCAGGCAGAGGGGGGGCTTCTGAGCCCTGGAAGCAGCGGCGGTGGAAGGGGCGTGGCCGTGTTTGGGGTATCCGAGCAGCGCTTAATGCGGCCTCTGGCGAGGGATGGAGCGCTTTGTAGACGGGCGGCGCGCTGCTCTACGAGGCGCTAGATTGTAGAAGGAGAAGACGGGTGGGGAGGCGTGTTATGAGTGAAAGAAGACAAACAAAAACAAAACACAGGCACAAGAAGTGGTGACAGGCCGAGGGGGCGCTAGAGAGAGGGCAGTGACAAGAATCCCACTGTTAGGAGGAGAGGCGAAGGGAGGCAGGAGAGAGTGTGAGGGAGGAGGGCAGGACTCCCCAGCCCTGGGGCTGGACCGTTTGATGAAGACCTGCCTCAGAAATGTGGGAGTAAACTGTAAGCACAGAAGTAATACCAAGCGGGGTCAACTCAGCCTTCATCCTTGCAAGGTATGATAACCAAACGTGCAGGGCCACTAACCTCACCCCACATCTTATCATATCCAACTGGAACTTCCCTGTCTCTCTGCAACTCGGCAGACAAAGACTCATTGATAACCTGAAGGGTGAGTATGTGCGAGTGAGTGAAAGGATGGATGGATGGGTGTGAGAGAGTGGATGAATGAGTGAGAGGGTGAGAGGATGGATGGGTGTGAGAGAGTGGATGAATGAGTGAGAGGGTGAAAGGATGGATGGGTGTGAGAGAGTGGATGAATGAGTGAGAGGGTGAAAGGATGGATGGGTGTGAGAGAGTGGATGAATGGGTGTGAGAGAGTGGATGAATGAGTGAGAGGGTGAAAGGATGGATGGGTGTGAGAGAGTGGATGAATGAGTGAGAGGGTGAAAGGATGGATGGGTGTGAGAGAGTGGATGAATGAGTGAGAGGGTGGAAGGATGGATGGGTGTGAGAGAGTGGATGAATGAGTGAGAGGGTGGAAGGATGGATGGGTGTGAGAGAGTGGATGAATGAGTGAGAGGGTGAAAGGATGGATGGGTGTGAGAGAGTGGATGAATGAGTGAGAGGGTGAAAGGATGGATGGGTGTGAGAGAGTGGATGAATGAGTGAGAGGGTGAAAGGATGGATGGGTGTGAGAGAGTGGATGAATGAGTGAGAGGGTGAAAGGATGGATGGGTGTGAGAGAGTGGATGAATGAGTGAGAGGGTGAAAGGATGGATGGGTGTGAGAGAGTGGATGAATGGGTGTGAGAGAGTGGATGAATGAGTGAGAGGGTGAAAGGATGGATGGGTGTGAGAGAGTGGATGAATGAGTGAGAGGGTGGAAGGATGGATGGGTGTGAGAGAGTGGATGAATGAGTGAGAGGGTGAAAGGATGGATGGGTGTGAGAGAGTGGATGAATGAGTGAGAGGGTGAAAGGATGGATGGGTGTGAGAGAGTGGATGAATGAGTGAGAGGGTGAAAGGATGGATGGGTGTGAGAGAGTGGATGAATGAGTGAGAGGGTGAAAGGATGGATGGGTGTGAGAGAGTGGATGAATGAGTGAGAGGGTGGAAGGATGGATGGGTGTGAGAGAGTGGATGAATGAGTGAGAGGGTGGAAGGATGGATGGGTGTGAGAGAGTGGATGAATGAGTGAGAGGGTGAAAGGATGGATGGGTGTGAGAGAGTGGATGAATGAGTGAGAGGGTGAAAGGATGGATGGGTGTGAGAGAGTGGATGAATGAGTGAGAGGGTGAAAGGATGGATGGGTGTGAGAGAGTGGATGAATGAGTGAGAGGGTGAAAGGATGGATGGGTGTGAGAGTGGATGAATGAGTGAGAGGGTGAAAGGATGGATGGGTGTGAGAGAGTGGATGAATGAGTGAGAGGGTGAAAGGATGGATGGGTGTGAGAGAGTGGATGAATGAGTGAGAGGGTGAAAGGATGGATGGGTGTGAGAGAGTGGATGAATGAGTGAGAGGGTGAAAGGATGGATGGGTGTGAGAGAGTGGATGAATGAGTGAGAGGGTGGAAGGATGGATGGGTGTGAGAGAGTGGATGAATGAGTGAGAGGGTGGAAGGATGGATGGGTGTGAGAGAGTGGATGAATGAGTGAGAGGGTGAAAGGATGGATGGGTGTGAGAGAGTGGATGAATGAGTGAGAGAGTGAAAGGATAGATGGGTGTGACAAAGAGTGGATGAATGAGTGAGGGTGAAAGGATAGATGCAAGGATGGATGATTGAAAGAGGGTGAATGGATGAATAAAAGGGTGGATGATGGTTAAAAGGCTGGATGGATAAATGAAAGGGATGATGGATGAAAGGATAGATGGACGGATGAGTGAACATGTGATTGGATGATGAGAGAAAGTATGGACGGGTTTATGTGTGAGAAAGAGTGAAGTATGAGTGAGTGGAAGGGTAGATGGATGAATGAATAAAAGGGTGGATGGACGGTTGGGGGAAAATGTGGTTGGATGATGAGAAAGTATGGATGGATGTGTGTGAAAGGGTGGAAGTGTGAGTGAAGGGGTAGATGTAAGGATGGATGAGTGAAAGGGTGGATAATTGAAAGAGGGTGAACAGATGGATAACCGGGTGGAAGGTGGATGAATGAAAGGGAGGATGAACTGATGAGCGAAAAGGTGAATGGATGTGAGAAAATATGCATGCATGAGAAAGTCTGAATGGCTGAGTGAAGGGGTGGACGGATGGGTGGAGTTAGATGATCGAGGAGTGGGCAAAGTGAAAGGGTGGGTAGATGAGAACATTGGTGGATGGATGAATGAATGAATGAATGAGTTTAAAGATGGCTGCTGAGGCATCCTGAACACCCAGCTTTGGCAGCTACAGCGGGGTGAAGGCCTTGATGGGCACTCCTGTCTGTAACTTGGTAGATAAAGGTGAGTGAGTGATAGGATGAATGTGAGTGAAAAGGTGAATAGCTGAGTGAGTGAAAGAATGGATGGATGAATGGATGGCTGTAAAATGGATGAGTAAAAGAATGGATGGGTGAGAGTGGATGGATGAGTGAAAGGGTGGATAGGATAAGTGAAAGGGAGGCTGGATAGATGTTAGGGTGAAAGATGGTTGGATGAGAGAAAGAATGGACAGATGAGTGAAGGCGTGAATGGAAGAAAGGGTGAAAAATGCTTGAAACAATTGATGGATGAGTGAAAGGGAGGGTGGATGGATGAGTGGAAGAGTAAATGGATCGAGAGATGAGTGGGAGGGTGAATGGATTAGTGAAAGGATGGATGGGTGAGTGAAAGGGAGGATGGATGGTTGAGTGAGTGAAAGGGAGGATGGGTGAGTGAGTTAGTGAAAGGGAGGATGGATGGGTGAGTGAGTGAAAGGGAAGTTGGATGGGTGAGTGAAAGGGGATGATAGATGAGTGAGTGAAAGGGAGGATGGGTGAGTGAGTGAAAGGGAGTATGGATGGATGGGTGAGTGAAAGGGAGGATGGATGGATGGGTGAGTGAAAGGGAGGATGGATGGATGGGTGAGTGAAAGGGAGGATGGATGGATGGGTGAGTGAAAGGGAGGATGGATGGGTGAGTGAAAGGGAGGATGGATGGGCGAGTGAGTGAAAAGGAGGATGGAAGAGTGAATGGATGGATGGACAGATGACCAAAAAAATTATTGGTGAATGACTGAAAGGAAGGATGAATGGATGAGTGTAAGGGTGGAAGGAGAAATAGGTGAAAGGATGGATGGATATGTTTAATGGGCTTGTTTGGAAATGGACGGGCGGAATGGTGAAAGACTGACTGATGAAAGAATGAATGGATGACAGCATGTAAATGTGAAATGGTAGATAGTAGGTGGATGGAAGGATGAATGGATAGGTGCTTGCATGAAAGACGAGAGATCTCGGGGGGGGGGGGAGGGGGTTGGGGGATGGGTTGTGATGAGTCGCTCAGTTTCCTTGGTGCCATAAGAGCTCTGGTTCGAAGTGGGGGTATTTTAATTTTCTGGCCACACCCTGGCTGTGGCGTGACCTTACGTACTCGAGCAGCCCGCCTAGTGTGCTGAGCGTTATACTACACCCAAAAAAGAAGCTTTCGCTCCGCAGGCCCTTATATGCTCAAACACCTCACCAGCTCTGTCTGATAGGCCACACTCGGTCAGCGCACCGGCTCTGTGCTGCTTCCAACCATGATCCGGCAACGGTCTAAAGCAATGTCACATTCAACCACGTGCCCCCAGGAGCACATTTACATTTAAAGTTACAATGAAGGCAGTAGGCCTTACGTATTTATTCTCAAAAGTATACGTTAAAGCCAGTAGGGGTTTATGGGTGGAGGGCCGTTACACCGTGTTAATGCCTGTAGACAGGCGTGTTGTTAGATGGAGTCTCGCAGACTACTGTAAACAAGGACCTGGTGTTGTTTTTTTCCTCTGACAAACCCTGGAGGTGGAACAAACTTATGAAGGCGTGGGAGGTGTAATTGTCTTTATGGTCCCTGTAATTAGAAAACGGTGTTAAAGCCTGTAGACAGCTGTTGTGTTACAGGAATCTCACACATTACCATAGTATGCAAGGGTTATGCGGTTAGTCAACCTTTGGCAAACCGCAGGGGTGGAAGTTTTACACTTTGAGGATCTTTATTATGCCATTTTAGGAGACGTTGTATATAGTTACTTATTCTGTCCTGACTTTATTATGGCACAGTCTTCCACTTGTCAGAGTTTACTGGGTACAGCCATAGTGGACTAGCGTAGGCCACTAGTGCCCGCCTGCCCCGGCTGTGACACAAGCATTGGTTGTTGGCACTAGATTCTAATGGTGCTGCACTGGTCCTGGGGAATGAAGATTGACTGCTGATCTCACAAAAAGTGAAAAATAGAGTAGCCAGCCTGGCGACCAACTCTTGAAGATCAACGCGGTCTTCTAGTGCGTCCGCGGCGGACCACTGCCTCTTAAATCCCCTTTACGTGGATTTTGCGTTTCACACCTAGCAGCCAGGAGTCTACCACAAAACATCTATGGTCCTAGACCCCAAAACATATGCCCCCCGAACCATCAAGGCCTGCTCATGCCAACTCACCACCTATCCCTGGCAAACAAAAGGTAGGACTTGGAGGTTGTAGCACAGTCTGGGGCCAGAGGCTTGGAAAGGTGTGGCATAGCAAAGGGCCCATGAGCCATAATTCCATCAAGGAAAACTCCTGTGGCTTGTAAGGTCAAGACGCCCAGAGCTGGGGTTCAGTGGACACCTCAGCCGCCTGTGGCCCGGTGCCACTGCACCCTCTGCACGAATGAGAACTAGACCCCTGCAAGAAACCACAGCAGTGGTACATCAGAGAGCAGTCAGTCAGTCAGTCAGTCAGTCAGTCAGTCAGCCAGCCAGCCAGTCAGTCAGTCAGTCAGTCAGTCAGTCAGTCAGCCAGCCAGTCAGTCAGCCAGCCAGTCAGTCAGCCAGCCAGTCAGCCAGCCAGCCAGCCAGTCAGTCAGCCAGCCAGCCAGTCAGTCAGTCAGCCAGTCAGCCAGCCAGTCAGCCAGCCAGTCAGCCAGCCAGTCAGCCAGCCAGCCAGTCAGCCAGTCAGCCAGTCAGCCAGTCAGCCAGTCAGCCAGTCAGCCAGCCCCTGCCTTTCCTGAAAAAGAAAACCATCTCAGAATCCATAAAGTCCTGACCTAAAACTTCTGGCACCATTTGCCAAATGTAACCTAAATCACTCCCCTGACTTCTGCATTCCTTCTCCCCCCACTGGTTCTCCATCACGGACTTCGCGGCGCTGCCTGCAGCAATGGAGCGCTATGAAGTCCACATAATACCCGAAGCAGCGCGGACCCCCTACAAAGCGACGCCCTCACTGCGCTCCACACTCAAGCATGGCTACATATAGCACAAGATACTTCTGGTGAAAGTTAGGGGTCTGTAAAGCGAATACTTCTACTGCTGAACTGTACTTCATCTTCAAATGCTGATAATGGCCGGGCGTGGAAGCATCTCTGCAATGTTGTCGGTCAGGAGGATGTGGACAGGTGCCCAGGACCCAGCCAGGCTAGCCCAAGACACTGCAGCCAGCCTTAAAGGGAGGGTGCAGTTTGATTTTCCTGGCAGGCAGGGCTCGGCATAATTTCATCTAATGCCACAAAAAAAGATTTTGAGGTGTGCGAGCAATGGCAGGAGTTGGCAGATTGGGAGATGGTACAAATTGCCTACTATTTGATATTTGATATTTATTGATTTGTATAGCGCTGAATCACCCATGAGGGTATCTCGGCACTGGGGACCGAGGAACATCAAAACAGGAGGGAAGAAATTTAGAAGAGGTGGGTTTTTAACATCTTTCTAAATTGCCTACGATTCGGCAAAGCTAGCCTGAGACACTCTCTCCAACCATATTGAGGGACAGGGTAGTTCAATTTTTTCCTGGTTGGCAGGGCTCAGCATACTTTCATCTTCTAATGCTGATAAAAGCAAATTATGGGTATTATCTTCACAATGGGAAGGGTCAGCAGGAAAGGACCAATCTCCTATGATTCAGCAATTCTAGCTTGCAACATCGCAACAAACCTTAATACGGTAGGGCGTGCTGGCTCAGCGTATTTGCATTTTCTGATACTAAGAAATGCAAACTGCGGCTCACAGCTTCTCAAAACGAAGGGCCAGCAAGCTAGCCCGAGACATTGTAAACAGTTTTAAGAGATGGGGTAGTCCATTTTTCTCAATACAATGTGCCCGTATGGCCAAAGACCAAAGTTCTTGTATGAACAAGGCAGTCAAGGCTTTGCCCTCCCAGAGCAAGCCAAAGCTGCGCTAACCAATAGACTCAACCACTGTGGAGTGGTGTGGCTCACTGGTTACAGGCGGCAGACCCGGGAGCAGAGGACGGCCCGGGACCAGGGTTCAATTCCCGATGCGGCAGGGTGTTGGACCAGGGTCAGCGGACTCGATAATTCTCGCCTCGGTGCCTACTCTAACCAGGGATCCCACTCGGCAACTCTGGGCATTAGCTTGCCTCATCTCCACAACTGCCCTCCACATTCGCCGGGGATGCCTGGTTTCACCTTTGAGGTACCCAGTAGGGACCATCTCACAGGGAAAGCCAGGACGGGTTCCCCAGCGGTCTACAGCGCAGAGATACTCCTTCGGGAGTCGATTCTAGCGCTTTAGAAACCCACAATCAATCAATCAATCAACCAACACCCTGCTGGCTGGCACCAGCATTCACAGGCTTCACTTAGCAGTGGACAGGAAATGCCCCCTATTGGCTGCTAGCATTGTAGTTCAAATGCCTCTAGTTCGGTGAGAGAGCAGTGGTGGCTGGTAGGGAACGGCAGCATTGTGATTGTCCGAGTACCCTGGTTTAGCGCTCAGACGGGGACAGGGAGCCTGTGCATGTTACCCTCCTGGCTGTGCATTACAGCACGGTAAGGAACATGCAAAGTGCACATGAACTGTGTAGCCGAGCGAAGATGGGAGGCCAAACCGTCATGCACACTTAGAGATCACCCACCACTCCTCCCCAGCTCTGGCAAACCCCGCCTGCACCCAGGAACAGACAAGTAAAATGATAAAGTTTAGTTGTAATTTTATTTCTCACCTGCACTGCTCTTAAAGTAGTGGGGCGACACCCCTTTGCCTTAGCGGAAGAGCCGCCCCTGTGGGAGAGCAGAGTTAATGGGGGGAGAGGTAGAGGTGGACTGGGCCAGACAAAGGAGCTTGGAAAGGAAGCGAGCTTGTAGAAGAGGCATTTACAATAAGTGTTTCTCACAAGGCTCACAGGTCACAGAAGAACTGAACTAAGACTGAGGAAATTGAGAACTATCAAATCGGAGCTTCTTTATTAGTCGACATAATGGAGGCAGGGTAAGTCTCCTTTCTTGTTTACCCTCAAATGACAATCAGGGTAAGTCTCCTTTCTTGTTTACCCTCAAATGACATTCACTACTGATAACGAAAGTGGAAGTTGTTCTGGGAAGAAATTGTAGAAGGCGACGAGGATGCCTCCTGATGTAAACTAGAAAGAACCAGGTTCCCTGGGGCTGTGTGTAGACAGCAGGGTAAGGCAAGCTGCTTCGCTCTTGAGCACTCAGGATAGCAAACTGCCAAGCGCTTCATCTCTCATGTAAGGATGCACCTCTGGTGGGGGTCTGAGCTACGACCCGAGCAGGGTTCACCCGACCGGTGCTCATCCACTCGTGAGTGCTTAAGAGGGGTTTGAGGCGTGAACCCCTGCTCAGAATTTGGCTTCTTTCCTAGCAGGAGTAGGTAGAATCTGAAGCTTTTAAAGATTGTGTTATTTCCGCTCAAGTTGACAACCTTGTTTGCTTTTTCATGGGGTGTATTTGTTCAGCAGTAGACCGTTTAACACATTTTAAAAAATCATTAACCCCTAACAATAAATGTTAAGAATTGGTAGAGAGCCCAAAAAAAGGAAAACATAATAAAACGGTTTGAATTCAACAACAATTACATGTAGGTGTTGAACATCTCAATACAATATTAATTTCATTAGTTCTTCATTTTCATTTTGCAAGTTCGTATCTTCATGTAGTAAGCAAGGTTACTTCAAAATTCAGGCTTGCTAGTTTAAATGTTATTGGTGTAGTACAGTCAAACAATTTAAAGTTTCAACAGTCACATTTCATGCATTTCAAATGCAATCATCGGTTTCTTAGATGTTGTACGGTCAACAAGTTTCTCGCAGCTTAAAGTGAACGGATGCTTCTTCAGGGCTTATTGAAATTTCCTCACAAGCTCCGCCATTTGAATATCCTTAAAACTACAAATATTCTCTTTTAGTTCCACCATCACATTAACCCTTCCAAATTGCATCAATTATAAAAAGACTCTATATACCAATTTTAAGGGAATCCAATGTTTTTTCAAAGGTTTATTCACCAATTGTCTTAAAGATCCACAATTCACCAATTTGTGATCCTGGATATCAATTTCAGGTTAAATGCCTGCATCTCTTTACTACCAAATAATTCACTTTATTGATCTTCCTGATCTCCACCACATGTGCAGCATCCCGCCAGCGGCTAGTGACTTTTCGGCCTCTCCACCAATTTCTAACATTTATTGTTACAGTGGTTCATGAAATTTTGGAACTAGGGTTGTTTTTACAGGGTTTTGTCAGCCTGGTGGGTTGAGTCCAGAAGGGCCGTTATGACCGGCTCAAAAACATGGTTTGGCCATGTTTTACTAATTAAAAAAATTAATAAAGTGGTGCTTGGCTACTGTTTTTGTCACCAATTTGCATTCTTGCCCCTTTGCCATGCTTTTGTCCTTATCTGTTGACTGGGTGTGAGTGTTTGATTGGTTCAGATGCTCCGTCCATCACCACCCCCTTTTGTACCGCTTTTGGCCGCCATAAGTGTGGCAGGGTATGCTCAGACGTGAGTCCCTTGCTCACTTTGCCACTGGATTCAAGCAAGCCGGGCTGAAGACGGCTGAAATGCCAGACACTGGTCCTCGGAAGCTTGTTTCCGGTCCAGGGAAGGCATGGCTTGGCAGTTCGGGCTGGACTGTTCCCATGAGGCACAGGGTCAGACGGATTTGCATATAGCCATGTTTGAACTGGGGTGGCAGAGTGGGCTAAAGAACGGTGATGGATTAAACCCAGATCTGTTGACTGGGTGTGAGTGTTTGATTGGCTCAGATGCTCCGTCCATCGCCACCCCCTTTTGTACCGCTTTTGCCCTTAGGAGAGCATCTTTGCCGAGTGCATGTCGCTGTGTGGATTACTCCGGATACACCACACACACCACCCGCTGCCCCTGCGGCTAAGCTGGCGAGACCTTATTATAGTGTGCACCTCTCCCACACATTCCATCACACCGCCAAGCGCTATGGCCTACGCCAGGATAACCAGTGCTTTAAATGGGCCGGTACTCACAGGTACGGAGTACCAGCACTTCTTATTTTGATCACTTTGAGTACCGGCACTTTTCTACTGCCGCGGAGAGTACCGGTACTCATGAAACGATAGGCGCGTCAGCTGCTAGGGCTGGTGACCGGTCTATGATAATCAAAAAACTTCTATAGCCCTGAGCCGAGCCCCGGCTGAACTATTCAGAGGGAGCTTATTTTGTGATATCTGGAGCAGGTGAGTTTGTCGGACTCCTGGAGGGAGGGAGCAGGTGAGTGCGTCAGACTCCTGGAGGGAGGGAGCAGGTGAGTGCGTCAGACTCCTGGAGGGAGGGAGCAGGTGAGTGCGTCGGACTCCTGGAGGGAGGGAGCAGGTGAGTGCGTCGGACTCCTGGAGGGAGGGAGCAGGTGAGTGCGTCGGACTCCTGGAGGGAGGGAGCAGGTGAGTGCGTCAGACTCCTGGTGGGAGGGAGCAGGTGAGAGCGTCAGACTCCTGGTGGGAGGGAGCAGGTGAGAGCGTCAGACTCCTGGAGGGAGGGAGCAGGTGAGTGCGTCAGACTCCTGGAGGGAGGGAGCAGGTGAGTGCGTCAGACTCCTGGAGGGAGGGAGCAGCTGAGTGCGTCAGACTCCTGGAGGGAGGGAGCAGCTGAGTGCATCAGACTCCTGGAGGGAGGGAGCAGCTGAGTGCGTCAGACTCCTGGAGGGAGGGAGCAGCTGAGTGCGTCAGACTCCTGGAGGGAGGGAGCAGCTGAGTGCGTCAGACTCCTGGAGGGAGGGAGCAGCTGAGTGCGTCAGACTCCTGGAGGGAGGGAGCAGCTGAGTGCGTCAGACTCCTGGAGGGAGGGAGCAGCTGAGTGCGTCAGACTCCTGGAGGGAGGGAGCAGCTGAGTGCGTCAGACTCCTGGAGGGAGGGAGCAGATGAGTGCGTCAGACTCCTGGAGGGAGGGAGCACTGGGGCAGATGAGTGCGTCAGACTCCTGGAGGGAGGGAGCACTGGGGCAGATGAGTGCGTCAGACTCCTGGAGGGAGGGAGCACTGGGGCAGATGAGTGCGTCAGACTCCTGGAGGGAGGGAGCACTGGGGCAGATGAGTGCGTCAGACTACTGGAGGCAGGGAGCACTGGAGCAGGTGAGTGCGTCAGACTCCTGGTTGGAGGGAGCAGGTGAGTGCGTCAGACTCCTGGAGGGAGGGAGCAGCTGAGTGCGTCAGACTCCTGGAGGGAGGGAGCAGCTGAGTGCGTCAGACTCCTGGAGGGAGGGAGCAGCTGAGTGCGTCAGACTCCTGGAGGGAGCAGCTGAGTGCGTCAGACTCCTGGAGGGAGCAGCTGAGTGCGTCAGACTCCTGGAGGGAGCAGCTGAGTGCGTCAGACTCCTGGAGGGAGCAGCTGAGTGCGTCAGACTCCTGGAGGGAGCAGCTGAGTGCGTCAGACTCCTGGAGGGAGGGAGCAGCTGAGTGCGTCAGACTCCTGGAGGGAGGGAGCAGCTGAGTGCGTCAGACTCCTGGAGGGAGGGAGCAGCTGAGTGCGTCAGACTCCTGGAGGGAGGGAGCAGCTGAGTGCGTCAGACTCCTGGAGGGAGGGAGCACTGGGGCAGATCAGTGCGTCAGACTCCTGGAGGGAGGGAGCACTGGGGCAGGTGAGTGCGTCAGACTCCTGGTTGGAGGGAGCAGGTGAGTGCGTCAGACTCCTGGAGGGAGGGAGCAGCTGAGTGCGTCAGACTCCTGGAGGGAGGGAGCAGCTGAGTGCGTCAGACTCCTGGAGGGAGGGAGCAGCTGAGTGCGTCAGACTCCTGGAGGGAGGGAGCAGCTGAGTGCGTCAGACTCCTGGAGGGAGGGAGCACTGGGGCAGATCAGTGCATCAGACTCCTGGAGGGAGGGAGCACTGGGGCAGGTGAGTGCGTCAGACTCCTGGTTGGAGGGAGCAGGTGAGTGCGTCAGACTCCTGGAGGGAGGGAGCAGCTGAGTGCGTCAGACTCCTGGAGGGAGGGAGCAGCTGAGTGCGTCAGACTCCTGGAGGGAGGGAGCAGCTGAGTGCGTCAGACTCCTGGAGGGAGGGAGCAGCTGAGTGCGTCAGACTCCTGGAGGGAGGGAGCACTGGGGCAGATCAGTGCGTCAGACTCCTGGAGGGAGGGAGCACTGGGGCAGATGAGTGCGTCAGACTCCTGGAGGGAGGGAGCACTGGGGCAGATGAGTGCGTCAGACTCCTGGTTGGAGGGAGCAGGTGAGTGCGTCAGACTCCTGGTTGGAGGGAGCAGGTGAGTGCGTCAGACTCCTGGTTGGAGGGAGCAGGTGAGTGCGTCAGACTCCTGGTTGGAGGGAGCAGGTGAGTGCGTCAGACTCCTGGTTGGAGGGAGCAGGTGAGTGCGTCAGACTCCTGGTTGGAGGGAGCAGGTGAGTGCGTCAGACTCCTGGTTGGAGGGAGCAGGTGAGTGCGTCAGACTCCTGGTTGGAGGGAGCAGGTGAGTGCGTCAGACTCCTGGTTGGAGGGAGCCGGTGAGTGCGTCAGACTCCTGGTTGGAGGGAGCAGGTGAGTGCGTCAGACTCCTGGTTGGAGGGAGCAGGTGAGTGCGTCAGACTCCTGGTTGGAGGGAGCAGGTGAGTGCGTCAGACTCCTGGAGGGAGGGAGCAGGTGAGTGCGTCAGACTCCTGGAGGGAGCAGGTGAGTGCGTCAGACTCCTGGAGGGAGGGAGCAGGTGAGTGCGTCAGACTCCTGGAGTGAGCATTGGGGCAGATGAGTGCGTCAGACTCCTGGAGGGAGGGAGCACTGGAGCAGGTGAGTGCATCAGACTCCTGGGGGGAGTGGGGGGAGCGCAGAGTGAGGGAACTAGATGCGCCCTGGCCAGTTTCCCACATCCATGCCTGAGTCTCTGTTCTCCCTCTACCTTCTGGGACTTGTAGTCCAGGTTGTATGTGATCTGTAAGAATACAAGTCCCAGAATGCAATTAAACATCTGTAATCAGTGAGGAGCCGGGAAGTGACGAAGCTGAGAATCCTACAGCGACGATGTGGTGAGGGGGTGTTGGACCCGGCCTCGTGGCGTGGTCCTACCCCTCCCGCACGGCGGGCCCGGGACGACATCGGCCCTCCGTCGACCCGCTGTCGACCCCCCTGAACCCGAACCACCGACGAGAGCAGCCCCCCTGGCAACCCACGGCTCCCCCCCTGGGACCTCGGCGGACCCTGCTCGCCAACACTGCCGGTCTGGCGACCATGCCAGGCCACCATTCCCGGCCCGACTCCATCTTGGGCCCATCACGCCCCGAGCACGTGGCCGCAGCCATCCCTCGCCCCGGCCCCAGCGAAGCCCCGACATCGAGGCACCAAGATCCTCCCAGGGGGTAGAGTGGCCACTTGGCGTATCCCGAGAGAGGGGAGTTTCGATGGGCCTCCAGCCGTCCCCGGATGCCTGGTATCGATCGCCCTCCAGCCTCCCTGGGCGCTGGCTCTACCCCCCTGCTGGGTGTCTGGACACCTTCATCCCGGCCCCTCTGACCCCCAGGCGCGAGGGTCCGGACATCAAAGGACTCCAGTCCTATATCTGGGCCACCCCTGGATTAGGACTTCAGTTGTATCTTGAGTCGAAGCCCTGCTGACCTTGTCGCGGCTGACCCTGATCTGAACTCATGTACCTGGAACCTTCGAGGCCCTGCTGACGCTGTCGCGGCCTGACCGAACTGAACCACCTTCGAGGCCCTGCTGACGCTGTCGCGGCCTGACCAAGCTGAAACCACCTTCGAGGCCCTGCTGACGCTGTCGTGGCCTGACCGAACTGAACCACCTTCGAGGCCCTGCTGACGCCGTCGCGGCCTGACCAAGCTGAAACCACCTTCGAGGCCCTGCTGACGCTGTCGCAGCCTGACCAAGCCGAAACCACCTTCGAGGCCCTGCTGACGCTGTCGCGGCCTGACCGAACTGAACCACCTTCGAGGCCCCGCTGACGCTGTCGCGGCCTGACCCCTTGAACTATCCACGCACCAGTTGGTGCCAAGACTGTCCCGCTACCCACTTTTCCCGAAGCCAAGACTTTACGGATCCCTCGATCCCTGTGTTATCTTACGAGAACGTGCCCTCATTTCTTATATAAAGATTCTTGAGAATATTCCTTCGTGTGGTGTCCGTCTGAGGTAGTGTGATTGCTCCGCTGTTACGATTGTAGGAGAGGAGCCTCGCCAAGGAGGCCTCCCTACGGGGCTCGGCCTCTTCCATAGAGAAAGGTGGGTCTCGGGGCGGGCAGTCCGACATCTTCTGTCTCCCTTGGGATCGCCTTTCAAACATTGGTGGCAAGCGACGGGATCCGAGCCCGCGCAAATCGTACAGCGAGTAACTCGCCACTACTAACAGAGGCACACAGCAACCATGAGTACTAAGGAAGCAGGAACGACCACAGAATTCCAGAAGGAACGACTAGAAGAGTACACCCATAAAGAACTCAAACAATTCTGCAAAGCCCTGGGTATCGCTACCACCGGACTAAGCACAAAAGACGATTTTAAAGAAGCGCTGCGAACATGGGTGGAGACCGGGGCGACCCCACCCCAAACTAACGATGACATTGTCCTAGAAGTACCCCTGTGTACAGTCATAACCCCCGTGGAAGAAAGAACCGCCAACAGAGAACCGGGCCTCTCCCACGAAGACGCCCGGGAGCGAGAGAGGAGTCGGCTCCATGAACTAGAGCTCGCCCGACTCCAGCTGGACGGAGAACTTCAATTAGCAGAAAAGAAAATGGCCATTGAGCAACTACGATTAGAGGGAGATCTGGAAGAGAGGCGGAGGCAAAGAGAATTGGAAGAAAAAAAGCTCACGTACGAACACGAGCGGGGCCTCAAAGAACTAGAGATCAAAGCCAAGATCGAAGAGGCTGGCGCCGCGGTAACCCGGAACCCTCCACCTCCTGCCGACCCGACGGTCCACATTCCCAAGGATATCGTCAAGGAATACTACAAGAATGACGATATCCAACAATGGTTCAAGGCATATGAAGTTGCCATGACCGCGCACCGCATCCCGCGAAAAGATTGGGGTGCCGGCTTATGGGGGAGATTTGTCAGCGAAGGAAGAGACACCCTGCTAGAGCTGGCCGAGGACGTGATGTCCTCCTATGACCACATGAAGGACGCCCTGCTCCCGGTATGGCCTCACCCCCGAGATGTACCGACAGAGGTTCAGGGATTGCAAAAAGATCCCCGGTACCACGTGGGTGGAGTACGTAAACTTTATTAGCCGGGCCCTAGAAGGATGGATAAAGGGCAGCAAAGTGTCCACCTACGAGCAGCTGTTCGACCTCATCGTTTGGGAGCACCTCTCCAACAACTGCTTTGTCGAGCTCAGACAGCATCTCCTCGACAGCAAGCTCACCGAGCCCCGAAAACTCGCCGTCGAGGCTGATCGATGGGTGAACACCCGGGTCCCCCGGACCCCGATCGGAGAAACGGAACGGCCCGGGGCACCCCCGCCAGCGGGGCGGCGGAGGAGGCCAGAACAGGAGCCGAGACTTCCCGCTGGCCCCGGGAAGGAGCCCACCTCGGGGGTCCCCCCCGAATAACACTTCGCCATCCCTGACCATAAGAGGGCCCCCTCCCGCACGGCCGGGGCCCCGCCCGAACATTACTTGCCACAGATGCCAGCGGCCCGGTCACTATGCCAGTGACCCCCTCTGCCCCATGAACCAGCGTCCCGGCACCACCGGGCCTCCGACCCGCCAGTTCGCTGCTGCAGCCCTGGGGGAAGAGGGCGAAGAAGACGAAGAAGTCTACAATGAAGATCAGACAGAGTATGAACCGGCCGCCATGGCCCTAGCCTGCCTGGGTGAAAGAGACATGGTCCCCCGGGCCCCGCTACCGAACAACACTCAAAAATACAGTCAGTGGGTCCACATCAATGGACGACGGACCGAAGCCCTCCGAGACACGGGAGCCAGTGTGACGGCCGTCCGCTGCCACTTGGTGACCCCCGAACAGATCGTACCAAACGTGCAATGCCCCGTGAGGGCCGCCGACAACTCCGAGACTCTGTGTCAGATGGCCCGAATCCCCTTCGAGTGGGGGGGGGTGTCGGGCACCCTCAAGATGACCGTCTGGGACGACGCCCCAGTGGACTGCCTCCTCGGAAACGGCCTCGAGAGCTCTCCCTGGGCCCAAGTCGAGGGGAGAGAACATCTAGGGATGATGGGACTACCAGAGTGGGTCTGCCCTACAACCCGATCTATGACTGCCCGGGCCCCGGCGGCGACCGAGGCCGCCCCGACGGAAGAGCCGGGTAGGCCCGCGCCACCACCGCCCGCAGTCCAGGAAGAATCCAACCTTGAACCCGGGCGAAGACAGCACCGAGCTCAGCAACATACCCGAACTAGCCCAATGGCGCCAGGAGGGTGGCCCACCCAAGAACAATTCCGGCAGGAACAGAAGGCCTGCCCCTCCCTCGAGGGGACCCGGCAGCAAGCCACAGCCCAAGCTGCCGGGGACACCTCGGGGTCCCACTGGGTCTACTGGGACCACGGCCTCCTATACAGTGAACAAAAAATTGCCGAGCTGGGGGCCAGCCGAGTGTTGGTGGTCCCCCTACGATTCAGAGACTTCCTCTTGATCCTGGCACACGATGTGCCCCTCGCCGGGCACCTGGGGCAGGACAAAACTTACAGCCGCCTGGTGACCCATTTCTACTGGCCGAAAATGCGCAACGATGTGCATAACCACTGCCGCACCTGCCCGACATGCCAAGCCAGCGGAAAGAGCGGGGGGAAGGTGAAGGCCCCAACCATTTCCAGTGGTGACCACCCCCTTCGAGCAAGTGGGGATCGACATCGTGGGGCCCCTGGACCCCCAAACCTCGCAAGGGCATCGCTTCATCCTCGTCCTGGTGGACCATGCCACCCGCTATCCTGAAGCCATCCCCCTCCGAACCATAACGGCTCCCGTAGTGGGCGGGGCACTGATGGGGATCTTTTCCAGAGTGGGGTTCCCCCGAGAAGTCGTGAGCGATTGGGGCACAAACTTTATATCGAAGTATATGCGGTCCCTGTGGCAACAGTGCGGGGTCACGTATAAGTTCACCACCCCGTATCACCCCCAAGGGAATGGACTGGTGGAGCGGTTCAACCGAACACTCAAGGGGATGATCCAGGGCCTAGAAGAGCCCTTCTGCCGCAAATGGGACGTCCTGCTGCCCTGCCTCTTGTTCGCCTATCGGGAGGTACCACAGAAATCCCTGGGGTTCAGCCCCTTTGAACTCTTGTACGGGCACCCTGTCCGAGGTCCCCTCAGCCTGGTCAAAGAAGGCTGGGAAACTACCGTCCAAAACTCACCGCCGGATGTCTACCAGTACCTCCTGACCCTCCGAAGCCAGACTCGGAAGTTCCGGGCCCTTGCCGAGGCCAACCTTGAGGCCAGTCAGGAGGACATGAAACGCTGATATGTAAATGTACATGTACAGGAATTTTATATAGTGCAAATCACCAAGCGGTCTCTAAGCGCTTGCTTAGGGAACCCGTCCTGGTATTCCCCTGTGAGATAACCCTGGCAGGGTATCCGCAAGGTGAAAGCCAGGCATCCCGCCGCGAGGGGCCGTTGTGGAGATTAAGCAAGCTATTGCCCAGAGTCGCAGAGTGTGAACCCATGAATCGAGTAGGCACCGGAGCGAGAATTGTCGAGTCCATGGACATTTTAGGACTCAAGACCCCGCCAAGCCGGGAATTGAACCCTGGTCCCGGGCTGACCTCTGCTTCCAGGTCTGCCTCCTCTAACCAGTGAGCCACACTTCTCCACTGATATGACCAGAACTCTTCATCCATCGAGTTTGAGCCGGGCCAGCAGGTCTGGGTCATGTCCCCGGTCGAACCTTGTGCCCTCCAGGACAAATGGTCGGGCCCCTTCAAAGGGATCGAGCGCAAGAGACCCGTCACCTATCTCGTGGACATGGAGTCACCCCGAAACCCCCTCCGGGTTCTGCACGCCAACCGGCTCAAGCCTCATTTTGCCCGCACAGAACTGAGCCTGCTGCTAGCTACAGATGATGGGGCCGAAGACGACTCCGAGCCCCTGCCCGACCTCCTAAGGTGCGCTGAGAAGGACGGCTCCGTCGAAGGAATCTCTCTCTCCTCCGACCTGACCCCCGCACAGCGCCGAGACTGCCAAGAGCTGTTGGGACGATTCACGGACCTGTTCTCCCTCACCCCCGGGGTTACCCAGTGGTGTGTCCACGATGTCGACACCGGGGACAGCCAGCCAGTGCGACACCGGGCCTACCGAGTTCCCGACCGAGTTCGGGCCTGCATCCAGACGGAAGTTACCAAAATGCTGGCCCTGGGAGTGGTCGAACCCTCCGACAGTCCCTGGGCCAGCCCAGTTGTCCTGGTCCCCAAAGCCGCCGCACCTGGCAACCCTCCAGAACTCAGGTTTTGTGTCGACTACCGGGGGCTGAATGCTGTTACCAGAACCGACGCACATCCCATCCCCCGGGCCGATGAACTAATCGACCACCTGGGAGCCGCCAAGTACCTCAGTACCTTTGATCTCACAGCCGTGTACTGGCAGATCGGCCTCACCCCTGGCGCCCAGGAGCGATCGGCCTTCTCAACACCCGATGGCCACTTCCAATTCAAGGTGATGCCCTTCGGTATGAAAAACGCCCCAGCCACCTTCCAGAGACTGGTGAACAAAGTGCTGGCGGGGCTAGAAGAATTCAGTGCCGCCTACCTAGACATTGCGGTGTACAGCCTCCACTGGGCCGAGCACCTGAAGCACCTCTGGGAGGTCCTGACGGCCCTCCGACGGGCCGGACTAACTGTGAAAGCCAGCAAGTGCCAGATAGGTCAAGGGTCCGTGACCTACCTGGGACACCAAGTGGGGAGCGGCCACGTGGCTCCCCTCTGACCCAAGATTGACGCCATCGTAGCCTGGGAGCCCCCGGTCACCCAGACCGCCGTCCGAGCCTTCCTGGGGCTCACTGGATATTATCGGCGCTTCATAAAGAACTATGGGAGCATTGTGGGGCCCCTCACTGAGCTGACCTCGAAGAACCGGCCACAGAAAGTACAATGGACACCCGCGTGTCAGGTGGCCTTCGAGACGTTGAAAACAGCCATGTGCACCGCCCCTGTGCTCCAAGCCCCTGACTACAGCCGGGAGTTCGTAGTCCAGACCGACGCCTCGGAGCACGGCATCGGGGCGGTCCTATCTCAGATTGACCCCGAGGGGATTGACCATCCTGTGGCCTTCATCAGCCGGCGGCTGCTGGCCAGAGAACAGCGATGGAGCACCATTGAGAGGGAGGCCTTCGCCGTCGTGTGGGCCCTCAAGAAACTCAGGCCCTACCTCTTCGGCACCCACTTCCGGGTCCAGACTGACCACCGGCCCCTGCGGTGGCTGATGCAGATGCGTGGCGAAAACCCAAAGCTGCTGCGATGGTCTATCTCCCTCCAAGGGATGGACTTCACTGTGGAGCATCGCCCTGGCAACGACCACGCCAACGCTGATGGCCTGTCCCGCTTCTTCCGCCTCGACAAGGAGAATCCCCAGGAAGATGGGTGACTCTCCCCGCCTTCAGCTGGAGGGGACGTGTGTTGGACCCGGCCTCGTGGCGTGGTCCTACCCCTCCTGCACGGCGGGCCCAGGACGACATCGGCCCTCCGTCGACCCGCTGTCGACCCCCCTGAACCCGAACCACCGACGAGAGCAGCCCCCCTGGCAACCCACGGCTCCCCCCCTGGGACCTCGGCGGACCCTGCTCGCCAACACTGCCGGTCTGGCGACCATGCCAGGCCACCATTTCCAGCCCGACTCCATCTTGGGCCCATCACGCCCTGAGCACGTGGCCGCAGCCATCCCCCGCCCCAGCCCCAGCGAAGCCCCGACATCGAGGCACCAAGATCCTCCCAGGGGGTAGAGTGGCCACTTGGCGGATCCCGAGATAGGGGAGTTTCGATGGGCCTCCAGCCGTCCCCGGACGCCTGGTATCGATCGCCCTCCAGCCTCCCTGGGCGCTGGCTCCACCCCCCTGCTGGGTGTCTGGACACCTTCATCCCAGCCCCTCTGACCCCCAGGCGCGAGGGTCCGGACATCAAAGGACTCCAGTCCTATATCTGGGCCAGCCCTGGATTAGGACTTCAGTTGTATCTTGGAGTCGAAGCCCTGCTGACCTTGTCGCGGCTGATCCTGATCTGAACTCATGTACCTGGAACCTTTGAGGCCCTGCTGACGCTGTCGCGGCCTGACCGAACTGAACCACCTTCGAGGCCCTGCTGACGCAGTCGCGGCCTGACCAAGCTGAAACCACCTTCGAGGCCCTGCTGACGCTGTCGCGGCCTGACCAAGCGGAAACCACCTTTGAGGCCCTGCTGACGCTGTTGCGGCCTGACCGAACTGAACCACCTTCGAGGCCCTGCTGACGCGGTCGCGGCCTGACCGAACTGAACCACCTTCGAGGCCCCACTGACGCTGTCGCGGCCTGACCCCTTGAACTATCCACGCACCAGTTGGTGCCAAGACTGTCCCGCTACCCCCTTTTCCCGAAGCCAAGACTTTACGGATCCCTCGATCCCTGTGTTATCATCTTACGAGAACGTGCCCTCATTTCTTATATAAAGATTCTTGAGAATATTCCTTCGTGTGGTGTCCGTCTGTGGTAGTGTGATTGCTCCGCTGTTACGATTGTAGGAGAGGAGCCTCGCCAAGGAGGCCTCCCTACGGCGCTCGGCCTCTTCCATAGAGAAAGGTGGGTCTCGGGGCGGGCATTCCGACATCTTCTGTCTCCCCTGGGATCGCCTTTCCAACAGGGGGGGCTACAAAAATCTCGGAGGTAGATGCCCCGGCCTGTGCTTGCATTCTCCCACGCCCGCTCACCCCCTGCCCCCTCGCCGGTCCCGCTTCCCGCCACTGCGCCCCCTCCCCCCGCTCCCATTTGCCCGTTTCCCCCACCCAGCTGCTCCTCCCTCCCACCTCCACTTCTTATGGCGGCCGCTATGCAACAGTGAGAGCGACCCTTGACCCTGCACCCAGGCAGGTCGCTCCCCACGCCGCGTAGCTCCACCTGTCTACACCCGTGCTTCTACATAGCCGCTGCCGAGGTCGAGGCCCGCCTGATAGGCCCTGGTCTGCTCTGTCCCTCACTGTTTTTTGTATCTTTTGTATCCTGTATCTTGTGCCTGTTAATATTGTTTAATACTCTTTAAATACTGTATTTTGTGTCTTGTGCCCCGACCTCTGCTTACATTCTCCCGCACCCGCTCACCCCCTGCCCACTCGCTGGTCCCGCTTCCTGCCGCTGCATCCCCTGCAGCCCCGCCCCCCGCTCCCATTCGCCCATTTCCCCCCACCCAGCTGCTCCACCCTCCCACCTCCCCTTCTTATGGCGGCCGCACGCAGCGGGCGCGCCAAAGGCAAGCCCGTCTGCACCCGTCCGCACCTGGACTGCGTCCAGCGCCAGAACCCCTGGTCCCCACGGACGCCTCAACGCCCGAAACCACTAGGACGCCAACATCCTCCACGCACTCAACCCTGGACAAGAACACACCTGCTACCGGGCCACCCCGAAGCGCACCCAGGGGCCCTTCACCTGCCGGAACTGTAGCTACACCAGCATCCGACCCGCCAAACTGCCAACCAAAGAACCCAACTACCTCAGATGTATCCTCCTCAACACACGCTCCGGCCGCAAACACGCCGTCGAACTCTGGGACCTCCTCAACTCAACCGCCCCTGACGGAGACCTGGCTGAACCCCGCCTCAACCCCCGACATCGCCATAGCCATCCCGGAAGGTTACAAGATCACCCGCAGAGACTGCACCAACGGAGTAGGAGTCGCCGCCACCATCATCCACAAGAACACCCTCAGAGTCTCGACCAACTCAGACGGCACCCTCAGCACCGCCGAACACCTGCACTTCCAGATCCACACCGACCCAAACACCACCCTTAGAAGAACCCTCATCTACAGACCCCTCTGGCCCAGACCACAGTTCAGCGACGCCATCGCCGACTTCATCAGCACACACGCCCTCGTCTCCAAGGACTACATCCTCCTAGGGGACCTGAACTTCCACCTCAAGAACAACAACAACTCCACCACCCTGATTGACAACCTCAGACTCAGACAGCTTGTGACAAGACCCACCCATGCCACCGGACACATGCTTGACCCCATCTTCTCCGTAAGCCCCCACGTCTCCTTCAACCACACCACCGAACTCCACTGGAACGACCATCGCTGCATCCATTTCACTTTCAGGAAGCCCACCACACACCAACCCACCCAACAGATGCCCCGCCGCTGCTGGGGCAAGGTCAACGAAGACCAGCTAACCACCACCCTCGCTCAGATCCCACCCGTCGACCCCACTGACCCCGACACTGCCGCCCGCAACCTCAGTCAGTGGATCAACGACTGCACCAACACCCTCGCCCCGCTTAAGACATCCTCCAACAGCTACACCAGCAAGAAAGCCACCTGGTTCACGGAAGACCTCCAGGCCTCCAAAAGAACATGCCGGAAACTGGAGAAGAACTGGCTCCGCGAACGAACACCGGACAGCTACACAACCCACAAGAACGCCACCCGCAGACACCATTAACTCATCAGAGCCGCCAAGAGGGCCTCATTCAAGGACTGCCTAGATAACAACGCACACAACAGCAAAGAGCTCTTCAACATCCTGAAGGAGCTCTCCAACCCCAGCTCCAACACCAACGACAGCCCACCTTCGCAAGACTTGTGCGACTCACTGGCCACCTTCTTCCACCGCAAGATCACCGACATCCACGACAGCTTCAACATCACGACCACCACTGCCCCCACGGACACCACCCGCACCAACCGCCTGCTCTCCTGGACCAACACCAACGACAAGGACACCTGCGAGATCATGAACACCATCCGCTCCGGATCACCGTTAGACCCATGCCCTCACCACATCTTCAACAGAGCCAGCACAACCATTGTCCCCATCTCCGGAAAGTAATCAACATCTCCTTTGAGACCGCTACCTTCCCGGAAAGCTGGAAGCATGCTGAGATCAACGCCTTACTCAAGAAACCCAAGGCGGACCCCAAGGACCTCAAGAACTTCCGACCCATCTCCCTGCTCCCGTTTCCAGCGAAAGTCGAAGAGAAAATCGTCAACAAAAAACTGACCCGCTACCTCGAGGAGAACAACATCCTGGACCCGTCCCAGTCCGAGTTTTGCAGCAACCACAGCATCAAAACCGCCCTCATCGCCGCCACCGACATCAGGACCTTGCTGGGTAACTGTGAAACAGCGGCCCTCATCCTCCTAGACCTGTCAGCCGACTTCGACGCGGTCTGCCACCGCACTCTAAAAACATGCTTTCACGATGCCGGAATCCAAGAGAAGGCCCTGGATTGGACCACATCCTTCCTCTCCAGCAGAACTCAGATCCAAGGCCACCGAGATCATCTGCGGCGTACCCCAGGGCTCTTCCCTCAGCCAGACGCTGTTCAACATCTACATGGCACCCCTCGCCCACGTCGCCCAACAGCAAGACCTCAACATTATCTCCTACGCTGATGACACCCAGCTGATCCTCTCCCTCACCAATGACCCTCACACCGCCAAAACCAACCTCCACGAAGGAATGAAGGCCGTCGCCGAATGGATGAGGAACAGCTGTGTGAAACTAAACTTGGACAAGACGGAGGTCCTCATCCTCGGCTCCACCCCATCAGCCTGGGACGACTCCTTGTGGCCGACAACGCTGGGAACAGCTCCAACACCCACCGACCACGCATGCAACCTAAGGTTCATCCTCGACTCCACCCTCTTCATGACTAAGCAGGTCAACGCCGTCTCCTCATCCTGCTTGAAACTCCCTCCGAATGATCCGCAGGATCTTCAAGTGGATCCCCACCGAAACAAGAAGAACTGTCACACAGGCCCTCGTCACCAGCAGGGTGGACTACGGAAATGCCCTCTACGCTGGAACCCCGGCCAAGCTCCTGAGACAGCTACATCGCATCCAGAACGCCTCTGCACGTCTGATCCTCGACATCCCCTGCCGCAGCCACATCACACCCCACCTGAGAGACCTACAATGGCTCCCCGTCAACAAGAGGATAACCTTCAAACTCCTACACACACACACAAGGCACTCCATAACACCAGATCAGCATACCTCAACAGACGACTCAGCATCTACACCCCGAACCCGCCAGATTCGCTCTGTCGACCTCACTATCGCCACAATCCCACGCATCCGGAGAACGACCTACGGCGGCAGATCCTTCTCCTACCTCGCCGCCAAGACCTGGAACACTCTCCCTGCCCACCTACGACAGATCAAAGACCTGCTCGCCTTCAGAAGACTCCTCAAGACCTGGCTCTTCGATCAGTAGCAGCACCCCCCACCCCTCCCCCAGAGCCTAGAGACCCTCGAGGGTATGTAGTGCGCTCTATAAGTGAACGGATTGATTGATTGATGCCGAGACTGCACAAGCTTGGACACAACAATGCAGGAGACGGCAGGCCCAGGGGTGGAGCCCAGGAGGACGGCCCATTCTGCACCGCTCACCCTAGAACAGTCCCCGGTGGGCCATACATATTAATACACACTCTCACCGTACACATCAAATGCTACAATTCAAGACAACAAGGGCCCCACTCGGGCTCGACACTAGGACACCTCCCTCATGGGCGAGGGGCGGGGGGAGGGGGGGGCGGACTGGCAATAGCAGGCACCGGGCGTTTCCCCGGTAGGCCGCTAGGGTGGGGGCCGGTTTGCACCCTGCAATCCCTGCACACCCAATGGACAGCGGCTGCGTCAGGTGTGGTCAGGGCGGGGCCTGAAATCGGGTCCTGTATTATTTCCCATCATAGGCGGCTGCACCTTCACCCTCAAGAGACTGTATTACTGCCCATCACCCCGCACCTGACGTCAGACGCGCCTGAAGCACGTGCCGCCGCCCACAGAGGTGCGAAGGACGGGCCTCGTTCGACGCCTCGGACTCTGCCTCACCCCTTAAGAGGTGGGAGGGGACTGCACCCCCACAGGGCACCCTGCGCCCCCAAACCACGTGTTCGAGGAGGGGTTCCTGCCTCATTCGACGCCTCGGACTCTGCCTCCGGAGGAGGTGGGGTCTATGCCCCCACAGGGCCCCCTGCAGCCCGGCAGATGTGTGAGGAGTGTTTCCTCTCTCACTCCCTCCTTCCACCCCTGTACCTCTCCCCTTCTAGGGGTCTCAACCTCTCCTCCCCCTCCCCACCTGATTCCCACTGGTTTCGTGCCCGCAGCTCCTGGGCCCAGTTAATCCTCTTAATTCTCTTAAACGGACATTCGTTTGTGGGCGGGGCGAGCAGAGGGGGGGGGGGGTGGGAAGTAGGGGGGATGCTGAAGGATGGATCCAGAGGGGAGGGGTGAAAGGAAGAGGGGATAGAGGGATACCGAGCATGGAGAGTTGAGGCGCGGTGCAGGGCCACAGGGGGTAACCATCTTGGTACCAGTGCGTGTTACATGAAGCGAGGGAGAGGAAAAGAGGGCACAGGGAAAACAGGTGCGAGGGGAGGCACGAGCATGGTGCGAGGGGAGGCACGAGCGAGGTGCGAGGGGAGGCACGAGCGTGGTGCGAGGGGAGGCACGAGCATGGTGCGAGGGGAGGCACGAGCGAGGTGCGAGGGGAGGCACGAGCGTGGTGCGAGGGAAGGCACGAGCATGGTGCGAGGGGAGGCACGAGCGTGGTGCGAGGGGAGGCACGAGCGTGGTGCGAGGGGAGGCACGAGCGTGGTGCGAGGGGAGGCACGAGCGTGGTGCGAGGGGAGGCACGAGCGTGGTGCGAGGGGAGGCACGAGCGTGGTGCGAGGGGAGGCACGAGCGTGGTGCGAGGGGAGGCACGAGCGTGGTGTGAGGGGGGGCATGAAAGGTGAGGCACGAGCGTGGTGCGAGGGGAGGCACGAGCGTGGTGCGAGGGGAGGCACGAGCGTGGTGCGAGGGGAGGCACGAGCGTGGTGCGAGGGGAGGCACGAGCGTGGTGCGAGGGGAGGCACGAGCGAGGTGCGAGGGGAGGCACGAGCGTGGTGTGAGGGGGGCATGAAAGGTGAGGCATGAGCGAGGTGCGAGGTGAGGCATGAGCGAGGTGCGAGGTGAGGCATGAGCGAGGTGCGAGGGGAGGCATGAGCGAGGTGCGAGGGGAGGCACGAGCGAGGTGCGAGGGGAGGCACGAGCGAGGTGCGAGGGGAGGCACGAGCGAGGTGCGAGGGGAGGCACGAGCGTGGTGTGAGGGGAGGCACGAGCATGGTGTGAGGGGAGGCACGAGCGAGGTGCGAGGGGAGGCATGAAAGAGGTGCGAGGTGAGGCATGAGCGAGGTGCGAGGGGAGGCATGAGCGAGGTGCGAGGGGAGGCATGAGCGAGGCGCGAGGGGAGGCACGGACGAGGCGCGAGGGGAGGCACGGACGAGGCGCGAGGGGAGGCACGGACGAGGCGCGAGGGGAGGCACGGACGAGGCGCGAGAGGAGGCACGGACGAGGCGCGAGGGGAGGCACGGACGAGGCGCGAGGGGAGGCACGGACGAGGCGCGAGAGGAGGCACAGACGAGGCGCGAGGGGAGGCACGGACGAGGCGCGAGAGGAGGCACGGACGAGGCGCGAGGGGAGGCACGGACGAGGCGCGAGGGGAGGCACGGACGAGGCGCGAGGGGAGGCACGGACGAGGCGCGAGGGGAGGCACGGACGAGGCGCGGCACGGGCGAGGCGCGAGGGGAGGCACGGGCGAGGCGCGAGGTGAGGCACGGGCGAGGCGCGAGGGGAGGCACGGACGAGGCGCGAGGGGAGGCACGGACGAGGCGCGAGGGGAGGCACGGACGAGGCGCGAGGGGAGGCACGGACGAGGCGCGAGGGGAGGCACGGATGAGGCGCGAGGGGAGGCACGGACGAGGCGCGAGGGGAGGCACGGACGAGGCGCGAGGGGAGGCACGGACGAGGCGCGAGGGGAGGCACGGACGAGGCGCGAGGGGAGGCACGGACGAGGCGCGAGGGGAGGCACGGACGAGGCGCGAGGGGAGGCACGGACGAGGCGCGAGGGGAGGCACGGACGAGGCGCGAGGGGAGGCACAGACGAGGCGCGAGGGGAGGCACGGACGAGGCGCGAGAGGAGGCACGGACGAGGCGCGAGGGGAGGCACGGACGAGGCGCGAGGGGAGGCACGGACGAGGCGCGAGGGGAGGCACGGACGAGGCGCGAGGGGAGGCACGGACGAGGCGCGAGGGGAGGCACGGACGAGGCGCGGCACGGGCGAGGCGCGAGGGGAGGCACGGGCGAGGCGCGAGGTGAGGCACGGGCGAGGCGCGAGGGGAGGCACGGACGAGGCGCGAGGGGAGGCACGGACGAGGCGCGAGGGGAGGCACGGACGAGGCGCGAGGGGAGGCACGGACGAGGCGCGAGGGGAGGCACGGACGAGGCGCGAGGGGAGGCACGGACGAGGCGCGAGGGGAGGCACGGACGAGGCGCGAGGGGAGGCACGGACGAGGCGCGAGGGGAGGCACGGACGAGGCGCGAGGGGAGGCACGGACGAGGCGCGAGGGGAGGCACGGACGAGGCGCGAGGGGAGGCACGGACGAGGCGCGAGGGGAGGCACGGACGAGGCGCGAGGGGAGGCACGGACGAGGCGCGAGGGGAGGCACGGACGAGGCGCGAGGGGAGGCACGGACGAGGCGCGAGGGGAGGCACGGACGAGGCGCGAGGGGAGGCACGGACGAGGCGCGAGGGGAGGCACGGACGAGGCGCGAGGGGAGGCACGGACGAGGCGCGAGGGGAGGCACGGACGAGGCGCGAGGGGAGGCACGGACGAGGCGCGAGGGGAGGCACGGACGAGGCGCGAGGGGAGGCACGAGCGAGGTGCGAGGGGAGGCACGAGCGAGGGGAGGCACGAGCGAGGTGCGAGGGGAGGCACGAGCGAGGTGCGAGGGGAGGCACGAGCGAGGTGCGAGGGGAGGCACGAGCGAGGTGCGAGGGGAGGCACGAGCGAGGGGAGGCACGAGCGAGGCGCGAGGGGAGGCACGAGCGAGGGGAGGCACGAGCGAGGTGCAAAGGGAGGAATGAAAGGTGTGAGGGGAGGAATGAAAGGTGTGAGGGGAGGCATGAAAGGTGTGAGGGCAGGCATGAAAGGTGTGAGGGCAGGCATGAAAGAGGCGTGAGGGCAGGCATGAAAGAGGTGTGAGGGCAGGCATGAAAGAGGTGTGAGGGCAGGCATGAAAGAGGTGTGAGGGCAGGCATGAAAGAGGTGTGAGGGCAGGCATGAAAGAGGTGAGGGGAGGCATGAAAGGTGTGAGGGGAGGCATGAAAGGTGTGAGGGGAGGAATGAAAGGTGTGAGGGGAGGAATGAAAGAGGTGTGAGGGGAGGAATGAAAGGTGTGAGGGGAGGAATGAAAGGTGTGAGGGGAGGAATGAAAGGTGTGAGGGGAGGAATGAAAGAGGTGTGAGGGGAGGAATGAAAGAGGTGTGAGGGGAGGAATGAAAGAGGTGTGAGGGGAGGAATGAAAGAGGTGTGAGGGGAGGAATGAAAGGTGTGAGGCGTGAGGGCAGGCATGAAAGAGGTGTGAGGGCAGGAATGAAAGGTGTGAGGGCAGGCATGAAAGAGGTGTGAGGGCAGGCATGAAAGAGGTGTGAGGGCAGGCATGAAAGAGGCGTGAGGGGAGGCATGAAAGAGGTGTGAGGGGAGGAATGAAAGAGGTGTGAGGGGAGGAATGAAAGGTGTGAGGGGAGGAATGAAAGGTGTGAGGGGAGGAATGAAAGGTGTGAGGGGAGGAATGAAAGGTGTGAGGGGAGGAATGAAAGAGGTGTGAGGGGAGGAATGAAAGAGGTGTGAGGGGAGGAATGAAAGGTGTGAGGGGAGGCACGAAAGAGGTGTGAGGGCAGGCATGAAAGAGGTGTGAGGGCAGGCATGAAAGAGGTGTGAGGGCAGGCATGAAAGAGGCGTGAGGGGAGGCATGAAAGAGGTGTGAGGGGAGGAATGAAAGAGGTGTGAGGGGAGGAATGAAAGGTGTGAGGGGAGGAATGAAAGGTGTGAGGGGAGGAATGAAAGGTGTGAGGGGAGGAATGAAAGGTGTGAGGGGAGGAATGAAAGGTGTGAGGGGAGGAATGAAAGAGGTGTGAGGGGAGGAATGAAAGAGGTGTGAGGGGAGGAATGAAAGAGGTGTGAGGGGAGGAATGAAAGAGGTGTGAGGGGAGGCATGAAAGAGGTGTGAGGGGAGGAATGAAAGAGGTGTGAGGGCAGGCATGAAAGAGGCGTGAGGGGAGGCATGAAAGAGGTGTGAGGGGAGGAATGAAAGAGGTGTGAGGGGAGGAATGAAAGGTGTGAGGGGAGGAATGAAAGGTGTGAGGGGAGGAATGAAAGGTGTGAGGGGAGGAATGAAAGGTGTGAGGGGAGGAATGAAAGGTGTGAGGGGAGGAATGAAAGAGGTGTGAGGGGAGGAATGAAAGAGGTGTGAGGGGAGGAATGAAAGAGGTGTGAGGGGAGGAATGAAAGAGGTGTGAGGGGAGGAATGAAAGGTGTGAGGGGAGGAATGAAAGGTGTGTGAGGGCAGGCATGAAAGAGGCGTGAGGGCAGGCATGAAAGAGGCGTGAGGGCAGGCATGAAAGAGGCGTGAGGGCAGGCATGAAAGAGGCGTGAGGGCAGGCATGAAAGGTGTGAGGGGAGGCATGAAAGGTGTGAGGGGAGGCATGAAAGGTGTGAGGGGAGGAATGAAAGAGGTGTGAGGGGAGGAATGAAAGAGCTGTGAGGGGAGGAATGAAAGAGGTGTGAGGGGAGGAATGAAAGAGGTGTGAGGGGAGGAATGAAAGAGGTGTGAGGGGAGGAATGAAAGAGGTGAGGGGAGGCATGAAAGGTGTGAGGGGAGGCATGAAAGGTGTGAGGGGAGGAATGAAAGGTGTGAGGGGAGGAATGAAAGAGGTGTGAGGGGAGGAATGAAAGAGGTGTGAGGGGAGGAATGAAAGAGGTGTGAGGGGAGGAATGAAAGAGGTGTGAGGGCAGGCATGAAAGAGGTGAGGGGAGGCATGAAAGGTGTGAGGGGAGGCATGAAAGGTGTGAGGGGAGGAATGAAAGGTGTGAGGGGAGGAATGAAAGAGGTGTGAGGGGAGGAATGAAAGGTGTGAGGGGAGGAATGAAAGGTGTGAGGGGAGGAATGAAAGGTGTGAGGGGAGGAATGAAAGAGGTGTGAGGGGAGGAATGAAAGAGGTGTGAGGGGAGGAATGAAAGAGGTGTGAGGGGAGGAATGAAAGAGGTGTGAGGGGAGGAATGAAAGGTGTGAGGCGTGAGGGCAGGCATGAAAGAGGTGTGAGGGCAGGAATGAAAGGTGTGAGGGCAGGCATGAAAGAGGTGTGAGGGCAGGCATGAAAGAGGTGTGAGGGCAGGCATGAAAGAGGCGTGAGGGGAGGCATGAAAGAGGTGTGAGGGGAGGAATGAAAGAGGTGTGAGGGGAGGAATGAAAGGTGTGAGGGGAGGAATGAAAGGTGTGAGGGGAGGAATGAAAGGTGTGAGGGGAGGAATGAAAGGTGTGAGGGGAGGAATGAAAGAGGTGTGAGGGGAGGAATGAAAGAGGTGTGAGGGGAGGAATGAAAGGTGTGAGGGGAGGCACGAAAGAGGTGTGAGGGCAGGCATGAAAGAGGTGTGAGGGCAGGCATGAAAGAGGTGTGAGGGCAGGCATGAAAGAGGCGTGAGGGGAGGCATGAAAGAGGTGTGAGGGGAGGAATGAAAGAGGTGTGAGGGGAGGAATGAAAGGTGTGAGGGGAGGAATGAAAGGTGTGAGGGGAGGAATGAAAGGTGTGAGGGGAGGAATGAAAGGTGTGAGGGGAGGAATGAAAGGTGTGAGGGGAGGAATGAAAGAGGTGTGAGGGGAGGAATGAAAGAGGTGTGAGGGGAGGAATGAAAGAGGTGTGAGGGGAGGAATGAAAGAGGTGTGAGGGGAGGCATGAAAGAGGTGTGAGGGGAGGAATGAAAGAGGTGTGAGGGCAGGCATGAAAGAGGCGTGAGGGGAGGCATGAAAGAGGTGTGAGGGGAGGAATGAAAGAGGTGTGAGGGGAGGAATGAAAGGTGTGAGGGGAGGAATGAAAGGTGTGAGGGGAGGAATGAAAGGTGTGAGGGGAGGAATGAAAGGTGTGAGGGGAGGAATGAAAGGTGTGAGGGGAGGAATGAAAGAGGTGTGAGGGGAGGAATGAAAGAGGTGTGAGGGGAGGAATGAAAGAGGTGTGAGGGGAGGAATGAAAGAGGTGTGAGGGGAGGAATGAAAGGTGTGAGGGGAGGAATGAAAGGTGTGTGAGGGCAGGCATGAAAGAGGTGTGAGGGCAGGCATGAAAGAGGCGTGAGGGCAGGCATGAAAGAGGCGTGAGGGCAGGCATGAAAGAGGCGTGAGGGCAGGCATGAAAGGTGTGAGGGCAGGCATGAAAGGTGTGAGGGCAGGCATGAAAGAGGTGTGAGGGGAGGAATGAAAGAGGTGTGAGGGGAGGAATGAAAGAGGTGTGAGGGGAGGAATGAAAGAGGTGTGAGGGGAGGAATGAAAGAGGTGTGAGGGGAGGAATGAAAAAGGTGTGAGGGGAGGAATGAAAGAGGTGTGAGGGGAGGAATGAAAGAGGTGTGAGGGGAGGAATGAAAGAGGTGTGAGGGGAGGAATGAAAGAGGTGTGAGGGGAGGCATGAAAGAGGTGTGAGGGGAGGCATGAAAGAGGTGTGAGGGGAGGCATGAAAGAGGTGTGAGGGGAGGCACGAAAGAGGTGTGAGGGGAGGCATGAAAGAGGTGTGAGGGGAGGAATGAAAGAGGTGTGAGGGGAGGAATGAAAGAGGTGTGAGGGGAGGAATGAAAGAGGTGTGAGGGGAGGAATGAAAGAGGTGTGAGGGCAGGCATGAAAGAGGTGTGAGGGCAGGCATGAAAGAGGTGTGAGGGCAGGCATGAAAGAGGTGTGAGGGCAGGCATGAAAGAGGTGTGAGGGGAGGCACGAAAGAGGTGTGAGGGGAGGCACGAAAGAGGTGTGAGGGGAGGAATGAAAGAGGTGTGAGGGGAGGAATGAAAGAGGTGTGAGGGGAGGAATGAGCGAGGTGGGAGGGGAGGCATGAGCGAGGTTTGAGGGGAGGCATGAAAGAGGTGTGAGGGGAGGCATGAAAGAGGTGTGAGGGGAGGCATGAAAGAGGTGTGAGGGGAGGCATGAAAGAGGTGTGAGGGCAGGCATGAAAGAGGCGTGAGGGCAGGCATGAAAGGTGTGAGGGGAGGCATGAAAGAGGTGTGAGGGCAGGCATGAAAGAGGTGTGAGGGGAGGCATGAAAGAGGTGTGAGGGGAGGCATGAAAGAGGTGTGAGGGCAGGCATGAAAGAGGTGTGAGGGCAGGCATGAAAGAGGCGTGAGGGCAGGCATGAAAGAGGCGTGAGGGGAGGCATGAAAGAGGTGTGAGGGCAGGCATGAAAGAGGCGTGAGGGCAGGCATGAAAGAGGTGTGAGGGGAGGAATGAAAGAGGTGTGAGGGCAGGCATGAAAGAGGTGTGAGGGGAGGCACGAAAGAGGTGTGAGGGGAGGCACGAAAGAGGTGTGAGGGGAGGCATGAAAGAGGTGTGAGGGGAGGAATGAAAGAGGTGTGAGGGGAGGAATGAAAGGTGTGAGGGGAGGCACGAGCGAGGTGTGAGGGGAGGCACGAGCGAGGTGTGAGGGCAGGCATGAAAGAGGTGTGAGGGCAGGCATGAAAGAGGTGTGAGGGCAGGCATGAAAGAGGTGTGAGGGGAGGCACGAAAGAGGTGTGAGGGGAGGCATGAAAGAGGTGTGAGGGGAGGCATGAAGGAGGTGTGAGGGGAGGCACGAAAGAGGTGTGAGGGGAGGCACGAAAGAGGTGTGAGGGGAGGAATGAAAGAGGTGTGAGGGGAGGAATGAAAGAGGTGTGAGGGGAGGAATGAAAGAGGTGTGAGGGGAGGAATGAAAGAGGTGTGAGGGGAGGAATGAAAGAGGTGTGAGGGGAGGAATGAAAGAGGTGTGAGGGGAGGAATGAAAGAGGTGTGAGGGGAGGAATGAAAGGTGTGAGGGGAGGAATGAAAGAGGTGTGAGGGGAGGAATGAAAGAGGTGTGAGGGGAGGAATGAAAGAGGTGTGAGGGGAGGAATGAAAGAGGTGTGAGGGCAGGCATGAAAGAGGTGTGAGGGGAGGCATGAAAGAGGTGTGAGGGGAGGAATGAAAGAGGTGTGAGGGCAGGCATGAAAGAGGTGTGAGGGCAGGCATGAAAGAGGTGTGAGGGCAGGCATGAAAGAGGTGTGAGGGCAGGCATGAAAGAGGTGTGAGGGGAGGCACGAAAGAGGTGTGAGGGGAGGCACGAAAGAGGTGTGAGGGGAGGAATGAAAGAGGTGTGAGGGGAGGAATGAAAGAGGTGTGAGGGGAGGAATGAGCGAGGTGGGAGGGGAGGCATGAGCGAGGTTTGAGGGGAGGCATGAAAGAGGTGTGAGGGGAGGCATGAAAGAGGTGTGAGGGGAGGCATGAAAGAGGTGTGAGGGCAGGCATGAAAGAGGTGTGAGGGCAGGCATGAAAGAGGCGTGAGGGCAGGCATGAAAGAGGCGTGAGGGCAGGCATGAAAGAGGTGTGAGGGGAGGCATGAAAGAGGTGTGAGGGCAGGCATGAAAGAGGTGTGAGGGCAGGCATGAAAGAGGCGTGAGGGCAGGCATGAAAGAGGTGTGAGGGGAGGAATGAAAGAGGTGTGAGGGCAGGCATGAAAGAGGTGTGAGGGGAGGCACGAAAGAGGTGTGAGGGGAGGCACGAAAGAGGTGTGAGGGGAGGCATGAAAGAGGTGTGAGGGGAGGAATGAAAGGTGTGAGGGGAGGCATGAAAGGTGTGAGGGGAGGAATGAAAGAGGTGTGAGGGGAGGCATGAAAGAGGTGTGAGGGGAGGAATGAAAGAGGTGTGAGGGGAGGCATGAAAGAGGTGTGAGGGGAGGAATGAAAGAGGTGTGAGGGGAGGCATGAAAGGTGTGAGGGGAGGAATGAAAGGTGTGAGGGGAGGAATGAAAGAGGTGTGAGGGGAGGAATGAAAGAGCTGTGAGGGGAGGAATGAAAGAGGTGTGAGGGGAGGAATGAAAGAGGTGTGAGGGGAGGAATGAAAGAGGTGTGAGGGGAGGAATGAAAGAGGTGTGAGGGGAGGAATGAAAGAGGTGTGAGGGGAGGAATGAAAGAGGTGTGAGGGGAGGCATGAAAGGTGTGAGGGGAGGAATGAAAGGTGTGAGGGGAGGAATGAAAGGTGTGTGAGGGGAGGAATGAAAGAGCTGTGAGGGGAGGAATGAAAGAGCTGTGAGGGGAGGAATGAAAGGTGTGTGAGGGGAGGAATGAAAGAGGTGTGAGGGGAGGAATGAAAGAGGTGTGAGGGGAGGCATGAAAGAGGTGTGAGGGGAGGAATGAAAGAGGTGTGAGGGGAGGAATGAAAGAGGTGTGAGGGGAGGAATGAAAGAGCTGTGAGGGGAGGAATGAAAGGTGTGAGGGGAGGAATGAAAGAGGTGTGAGGGGAGGAATGAAAGAGGTGTGAGGGGAGGAATGAAAGAGCTGTGAGGGGAGGAATGAAAGGTGTGTGAGGGGAGGAATGAAAGAGCTGTGAGGGGAGGAATGAAAGAGGTGTGAGGGGAGGCATGAAAGGTGTGAGGGGAGGAATGAAAGGTGTGAGGGGAGGAATGAAAGAGGTGTGAGGGGAGGAATGAAAGAGCTGTGAGGGGAGGAATGAAAGAGGTGTGAGGGGAGGAATGAAAGAGGTGTGAGGGGAGGAATGAAAGAGGTGTGAGGGGAGGAATGAAAGAGGTGTGAGGGGAGGAATGAAAGAGGTGTGAGGGGAGGAATGAAAGAGGTGTGAGGGGAGGCATGAAAGGTGTGAGGGGAGGAATGAAAGGTGTGAGGGGAGGAATGAAAGGTGTGTGAGGGGAGGAATGAAAGAGCTGTGAGGGGAGGAATGAAAGAGCTGTGAGGGGAGGAATGAAAGGTGTGTGAGGGGAGGAATGAAAGAGGTGTGAGGGGAGGAATGAAAGAGGTGTGAGGGGAGGCATGAAAGAGGTGTGAGGGGAGGAATGAAAGAGGTGTGAGGGGAGGAATGAAAGAGGTGTGAGGGGAGGAATGAAAGAGCTGTGAGGGGAGGAATGAAAGGTGTGAGGGGAGGAATGAAAGAGCTGTGAGGGGAGGAATGAAAGGTGTGTGAGGGGAGGAATGAAAGAGGTGTGAGGGGAGGAATGAAAGAGGTGTGAGGGGAGGAATGAAAGAGGTGTGAGGGGAGGAATGAAAGAGGTGTGAGGGGAGGAATGAAAGAGGTGTGAGGGGAGGCATGAAAGGTGTGAGGGGAGGAATGAAAGGTGTGAGGGGAGGAATGAAAGGTGTGTGAGGGGAGGAATGAAAGAGCTGTGAGGGGAGGAATGAAAGAGCTGTGAGGGGAGGAATGAAAGGTGTGTGAGGGGAGGAATGAAAGAGGTGTGAGGGGAGGAATGAAAGAGGTGTGAGGGGAGGCATGAAAGGTGTGAGGGGAGGAATGAAAGGTGTGAGGGGAGGAATGAAAGGTGTGTGAGGGGAGGAATGAAAGAGCTGTGAGGGGAGGAATGAAAGAGCTGTGAGGGGAGGAATGAAAGAGGTGTGAGGGGAGGAATGAAAGAGGTGTGAGGGGAGGAATGAAAGAGGTGTGAGGGGAGGCATGAAAGAGGTGTGAGGGGAGGAATGAAAGAGGTGTGAGGGGAGGAATGAAAGAGGTGTGAGGGGAGGAATGAAAGAGCTGTGAGGGGAGGAATGAAAGGTGTGAGGGGAGGAATGAAAGAGCTGTGAGGGGAGGAATGAAAGGTGTGTGAGGGGAGGAATGAAAGAGCTGTGAGGGGAGGAATGAAAGAGGTGTGAGGGGAGGAATGAAAGAGGTGTGAGGGGAGGCACGAAAGATGTGAGGGGAGGAATGAAAGAGGTGTGAGGGGAGGAATGAAAGAGGTGTGAGGGGAGGCACGAAAGATGTGAGGGGAGGAATGAAAGAGGTGTGAGGGGAGGCACGAAAGCATACGTGGCTTTGCTGTGGGCTGGGTCACATGAGTGACCTGGGTGTGGGGGTTCTGGAGAACACGCCCTTCCAGGCCCGCCCTACAGATAATGACACGCTTGCGTGGTCAGAGCATCCTCAGCTCCGTGACTTGTGTCCGCCTCGAGGCCGGGGAGATGGCACGAGAGGGCGAGGCCACTGGTACCGCAGCACGAGACGGAGTGACAGGGTAGGCACTCAGGATACTGCGTAGGCACACAAGGGTTAGGGTGAGTGATACTGCGTAGGCACTCAGGGTGAGGGTGAGTGATACTGCGTAGGCACACAGGGTTAGGGCGAGTGATACTGCGTAGGCACTCAGGGTCAGGGTGAGTGATACTGCGTAGGCACACAAGGGTGAGGGTGAGTGACACTGCGTAGGCACACAAGGGTGAGGGTGAGTGATACTGCGTAGGCACTCAGGGTGAGGGTGAGTGATACTGCATAGGCACACAAGGGTGAGGGTGAGTGATACTGCGTAGGCACACAAGGGTGAGGGTGAGTGACACTGCGTAGGCACACAAGGGTGAGGGTGAGTGATACTGCGTAGGCACTCAGGGTGAGGGTGAGTGATACTGCATAGGCACACAAGGGTGAGGGTGAGTGATACTGCGTAGGCACTCAGGGTGAGGGTGAGTGATACTGCGTAGGCACACAGGGTGAGGGTGAGTGATACTGCGTAGGCACACAAGGGTTAGGGTGAGTGATACTGCGTAGGCACACAGGGTTAGGGTGAGTGATACTGCGTAGGCACACAGGGTGAGGGTGAGTGATACTGCGTAGGCACACAAGGGTTAGGGTGAGTGATACTGCGTAGGCACACAGGGTGAGGGTGAGTGATACTGCGTAGGCACACAGGGTGAGGGTGAGTGATACTGCGTAGGCACTCAGGGTGAGGGTGAGTGATACTGCGTAGGCACACAGGGTGAGGGTGAGTGATACTGCGTAGGCACACAGGGTGAGGGTGAGTGATACTGCGTAGGCACACAGGGTTAGGGTGAGTGATACTGCGTAGGCACACAGGGTGAGGGTGAGTGATACTGCGTAGGCACACAAGGGTGAGGGTGAGTGACACTGCGTAGGCACACAAGGGTGAGGGTGAGTGATACTGCGTAGGCACACAAGGGTGAGGGTGAGTGACACTGCGTAGGCACACAGGGTTAGGGTGAGTGATACTGCGTAGGCATACAAGGGTTAGGGTGAGTGATACTGCGTAGGCACACAAGGGTGAGGGTGAGTGACACTGCGTAGGCACACAGGGTTAGGGTGAGTGATACTGCGTAGGCACACAAGGGTGAGGGTGAGTGACACTGCGTAGGCACACAGGGTTAGGGTGAGTGATACTGCGTAGGCACACAGGGTTAGGGTGAGTGATACTGCATAGGCACACAGGGGTTAGGGTGAGTGATACTGCGGAGGCACTCAGGGTGAGGGTGAGTGATACTGCGGAGGCACACAGGGTTAGGGCGAGTGATACTGCGGAGGCACACAGGGTTAGGGTGAGTGATACTGCGTAGGCACACAGGGTTAGGGCGAGTGATACTGCGTAGGCACTCAGGGTGAGGGTGAGTGATACTGCGTAGGCACACAGGGTGAGGGTGAGTGATACTGCGTAGGCACACAGGGTTAGGGTGAGTGATACTGCGTAGGCACACAGGGTTAGGGTGAGTGATACTGCGTAGGCACACAAGGGTTAGGGTGAGTGATACTGCGTAGGCACACAGGGTTAGGGTGAGTGATACTGCGTAGGCACACAGGGTTAGGGTGAGTGATACTGCGTAGGCACACAGGGTTAGGGTGAGTGATACTGCGTAGGCACACAGGGTTAGGGTGAGTGATACTGCGTAGGCCCACAAGGGTGAGGGTGAGTGTTACTGCGTAGGCACACAGGGTTAGGGTGAGTGATACTGCGTAGGCACACAGGGTTAGGGTGAGTGATACTGCGTAGGCACACAGGGTTAGGGCGAGTGATACTACGTAGGCACTCAGGGTCAGGGTGAGTGATACTGCGTAGGCACACAGGGTTAGGGCGAGTGATACTGCGTAGGCACTCAGGGTGAGGGTGAGTGATACTGCGTAGGCACACAGGGTTAGGGTGAGTGATACTGCGTAGGCACACAGGGTGAGGGCGAGTGATACTGCGTAGGCACACAGGGTGAGGGTGAGTGATACTGCGTAGGCACTCAGGGTGAGGGTGAGTGATACTGCGGAGGCACACAGGGTTAGGGCGAGTGATACTGCGGAGGCACACAGGGTTAGGGTGAGTGATACTGCGTAGGCACACAGGGTTAGGGCGAGTGATACTGCGTAGGCACTCAGGGTGAGGGTGAGTGATACTGCGTAGGCACACAGGGTGAGGGTGAGTGATACTGCGTAGGCACACAGGGTTAGGGTGAGTGATACTGCGTAGGCACACAGGGTTAGGGTGAGTGATACTGCGTAGGCACACAAGGGTTAGGGTGAGTGATACTGCGTAGGCACACAGGGTTAGGGTGAGTGATACTGCGTAGGCACACAGGGTTAGGGTGAGTGATACTGCGTAGGCACACAGGGTTAGGGTGAGTGATACTGCGTAGGCACACAAGGGTTAGGGTGAGTGATACTGCGTAGGCACACAGGGTTAGGGTGAGTGATACTGCGTAGGCACACAGGGTTAGGGTGAGTGATACTGCGTAGGCACACAGGGTTAGGGTGAGTGATACTGCGTAGGCACACAGGGTGAGGGTGAGTGATATTGAGTAGGCACACAAGGGTTAGGGTGAGTGATACTGCGTAGGCACACAGGGTTAGGGTGAGTGATACTGCGTAGGCACACAGGGTGAGGGTGAGTGATATTGAGTAGGCACACAAGGGTTAGGGTGAGTGATACTGCGTAGGCACACAGGGTTAGGGTGAGTGATACTGCGTAGGCACACAGGGTGAGGGTGAGTGATACTGCGTAGGCACACAGGGTTAGGGTGAGTGATACTGCGTAGGCACACAGGGTGAGGGTGAGTGATACTGCGTAGGCACACAGGGTTAGGGTGAGTGATACTGCGTAGGCACACAGGGTTAGGGTGAGTGATACTGCGTAGGCACACAGGGTTAGGGTGAGTGATATTGAGTAGGCACACAAGGGTTAGGGTGAGTGATACTGCGTAGGCACACAAGGGTTAGGGTGAGTGATACTGCGTAGGCACACAGGGTTAGGGTGAGTGATACTGCGTAGGCACACAGGGTTAGGGTGAGTGATATTGAGTAGGCACACAGGGTTAGGGTGAGTGATACTGCGTAGGCACACAGGGTTAGGGTGAGTGATACTGCGTAGGCACACAGGGTTAGGGTGAGTGATATTGAGTAGGCACACAAGGGTTAGGGTGAGTGATACTGCGTAGGCACACAGGGTGAGGGTGAGTGATACTGCGTAGGCACACAAGGGTTAGGGCGAGTGATACTGCGTAGGCACACAGGGTGAGGGTGAGTGATACTGCGTAGGCACACAGGGTTAGGGCGAGTGATACTGTGTAGGCACACAGGGGTGAGGGTGAGTGATACTGCGTAGGCACACAGGGTTAGGGTGAGTGATACTGCGTAGGCACACAGGGTTAGGGTGAGTGATACTGCGTAGGCACACAGGGTTAGGGTGAGTGATACTGCGTAGGCACACAGGGTTAGGGTGAGTGATACTGCGTAGGCACACAGGGTTAGGGTGAGTGATACTGCATAGGCACACAAGGGTTAGGGTGAGTGATACTGCGTAGGCACACAGGGTTAGGGTGAGTGATACTGCGTAGTCACACAGGGGTTAGGGTGAGTGATACTGTGTAGGCACACAAGGGTTAGGGTGAGTGATACTGCGTAGGCACACAGGGTTAGGGCGAGTGATACTGCGTAGGCACACAGGGTTAGGGTGAGTGATACTGCGTAGGCACACAGGGTTAGGGTGAGTGATACTGCGTAGGCACACAGGGTTAGGGTGAGTGATACTGCGTAGGCACACAGGGTTAGGGTGAGTGATACTGCATAGGCACACAAGGGTTAGGGTGAGTGATACTGCGTAGGCACACAGGGTGAGGGTGAGTGACACTGCGTAGGCACACAAGTGTGAGGGTGAGTGATACTGCATAGGCACACAGGGTTAGGGCGAGTGATACTGCGTAGGCACACAGGGTTAGGGCGAGTGATACTGCGTAGGCACACAGGGTTAGGGCGAGTGATACTGCGTAGGCACACAGGGTTAGGGTGAGTGATACTGCGTAGGCACACAGGGTTAGGGTGAGTGATACTGCGTAGGCACACAAGGGTGAGGGCGAGTGATACTGTGTAGGCACACACAGGTTAGGGCGAGTGATACTGCGTAGGCACACAAGGGTTAGGGTGAGTGATACTGTGTAGGCACACACAGGTTAGGGCGAGTGATACTGTGTAGGCACACACAGGTTAGGGCGAGTGATACTGCGTAGGCACACAGGGTTAGGGTGAGTGATACTGCGTAGGCACACAGGGTTAGGGTGAGTGATACTGCGTAGGCACACAGGGTTAGGGTGAGTGATACTGCATAGGCACACAGGGTTAGGGTGAGTGATACTGCGTAGGCACACAGGGTTAGGGTGAGTGATACTGCGTAGGCACACAGGGTTAGGGTGAGTGATACTGTGTAGGCACACAGGGGTGAGGGTGAGTGATACTGCGTAGGCACACAGGGTTAGGGCGAGTGATACTGCGTAGGCACACAGGGTTAGGGTGAGTGATACTGCATAGGCACACAGGGTTAGGGTGAGTGATACTGCGTAGGCACACAGGGTTAGGGTGAGTGATACTGCGTAGGCACACAGGGTTAGGGTGAGTGATACTGCGTAGGCACACAGGGTTAGGGTGAGTGATACTGCATAGGCACACAGGGTTAGGGTGAGTGATACTGCGTAGGCACACAGGGTTAGGGTGAGTGATACTGCGTAGGCACACAGGGTTAGGGTGAGTGATACTGCGTAGGCACACAGGGTTAGGGTGAGTGATACTGCATAGGCACACAAGGGTTAGGGTGAGTGATACTGCGTAAGCACACAGGGTGAGGGTGAGTGACACTGCGTAGGCACACAAGTGTGAGGGTGAGTGATACTGCGTAGGCACACAAGGGTTAGGGTGAGTGACACTGCGTAGGCACACAGGGTTAGGGTGAGTGATACTGCATAGGCACACAGGGTTAGGGTGAGTGATACTGCATAGGCACACAAGGGTTAGGGTGAGTGACACTGCGTAGGCACACAGGGTTAGGGTGAGTGATACTGCATAGGCACACAGGGTTAGGGTGAGTGATACTGCATAGGCACACAAGGGTTAGGGTGAGTGATACTGCGTAGGCCCACAAGGGTGAGGGTGAGTGATACTGTGTAGGCACACAGGGGTGAGGGTGAGTGATACTGCGTAGGCACACAGGGTTAGGGTGAGTGATACTGCGTAGGCACACAGGGTTAGGGTGAGTGATACTGCGTAGGCACACAGGGGTTAGGGTGAGTGATACTGTGTAGGCACACAGGGGTGAGGGTGAGTGATACTGCGTAGGCACACAGGGTTAGGGTGAGTGATACTGCGTAGGCACACAGGGGTGAGGGTGAGTGATACTGCGTAGGCACACAGGGTTAGGGTGAGTGATACTGCGTAGGCACACAGGGTTAGGGTGAGTGATACTGCGTAGGCACACAGGGTTAGGGTGAGTGATACTGCGTAGGCACACAAGGGTGAGGGTGAGTGACACTGCGTAGGCACACAAGTGTGAGGGTGAGTGATACTGCGTAGGCACACAAGGGTTAGGGTGAGTGACACTGCGTAGGCACACAGGGTTAGGGTGAGTGATACTGCATAGGCACACAGGGTTAGGGTGAGTGATACTGCATAGGCACTGTGAGAAGTTGGCCTGGTAGGGGATGTTTCCAATTCTGGAACCACCTACTACCTGACCAAACAATCCCCTTATGGTGTCTGGTTGTAAGTCAACCTTATTAGACAAGCTATCCTAGTGGTAGCATGGACTAAGCAGCCTAAAGGCTTAACTTAAGAGGTCGTGTTAAGCGAGCTGTTTTACCACATACAATCCTGTAATACCAAATGAAAGGACACCACACAAGTATATATTATAAAAATATATGTGTTTATTACTAAAAACAATCCCCAGTATTCTTTATGAATAAAGGGGCACAAGCGTTAAATCAAAAGCACTGTTTAAACATACAAAGTTGCACAATTATGGATGAGGGCAGGGGGCCACTCAAACCATATACTAAACAAGTGGTATAAGAGAGGCCACTCGAACAGTGGTTAGGCCTAGGGCCTAGGGAATCGCTGGGAGCAGTCAGGACAAGCAATGCTGAAGTCGGGAATGGCCCTCGGGATTCGGGAGATGTGCGGAAAGCGCACGCATGCACCAATGTTAACCAATGGTGCGTAAAAGTCAAATAGTTAAAGTTTAAGGACACTTCCGCTGAACCTAGAGGAACAAAACTTAACACACAGACCCTAGAGGTGTGCACCAGTGTGGGAACACCGGCGGAGCAAAGTTACCTCACCCACAGGAAGTGGGTGCACAGGGTCGAAGTGGCGTCGGGTTTTGACACGCAGGCTCTTGGTGCTTGAAGCTGAAAGGGCTGCAGGCAGGGTGAAGACGAAGTGTCCGGTGGAGTCCAAGGGTGGACTCAAGTTGTAGAGTACCTGAAAGCAGAGGGGACAGAGTCTGGGTCACTCAGCAGTGACCAGGGTGGAACCAGGACGGAACCAGGCAATGTCGGGCGCAATCAGGTGGTCGTCGAGGCGCTTCTCTTCGCTGTCACGTGGGCTCTGGGGCATCTGCGACGTCCAGGAGCAGGTCACGATCTGTCCCACGCAGGCTCTCACCGTCGGTGCAGTCGGCTTCCGGTTTGGAGCAAACAAGCCTTGGTAAGAGCAATCCACGCGGGATTGGAAGATGGCGTCTCACTCGGACCAGGAAGGTCAGAGTCGGGGCTCCCTTTCAGGGGAGCTGGTGTGGATCTGGAGCAACCAGAATCACGAGTCTTCTTTTGTAGTTCGTCGGCACAGGGACCACAAGCCAGCTGGCAAGTGACCGGGCCAACGCGTTGAGCCAAATCGTGCCAAAGGGCCCCACGCAGCACTCGTCGAGTGTGGAGGGCTGAACTTCGGCTCAGGAGTAGCTCAGGGTGGGGGCTTCTCAAACCCCGGTGTACAGCTTCGAGGGTCACTCGTGGGCTGCACGGTCAGCGTCTCGTGGTCACTTCAAGATGGCGTGCCCCACGCTTCCGGTCGCCTCCACGGGTCTCAGCTTTGCAGGGACTGTGGATCGGGCTGTTAGAAGCTGGGCAGGCTTGATCTCGTCGATCTCAGTCGCTCGAGTTCCGGCGGGAACTGCAACTAAGTAGACGTCGAGGGCTGGATGGTGCCTGCTGCTGCAGGGTGGTCACTCCTTGACCACAAGGGAGATTCTTCGGGCTTCCACGTTGAGATGGAGGGCGAAGGGTCCAGAATATCGTTTCAAATGTTTCTTCCAGGAAATCTGATGTGCATTGGCACTGCTCCCACTCTTATTCGAATCTGGTGGGCGTGATTACCTGCTAGGTCCCCTCCTATGGGTGGGACCCAGGAAGTGGGTGGATACACCCCCTTCCTTTGATCCAGGCCGCCCTGGCACGAGGGCTGGAGTGCCCCAGAACCGGTTTGGCCGGATTATGCAAGGGGCAGCCTTGTGCGCCCCAGGCAGTGTCTGGTTTCTTTCAAACCTCCCTGCTACAATACACTATCTCCTGTCTGGAGGGCGGTGACACCCTCCTGTGACAGGAAACCCTTTGTCCAGGACCCCCTTGACTGGGTTTCGGTCAGCTCCAGGGGTCCAGACATTTGTCTGTGGCAGAGGCATCCATTTTGTGGATCTTAAGGCCTTTGGAGAAATCAACCGCATTAAAGTGAAGTAACATGTCTTACCCCTCTAGAGGGGTGGAATGCCATCCCCGTCGCCAGAACTGGCGAGGGGATGGTATTCCAAAGCGTATGACACCTTACACGACATGTTTTGATAAAGCCAAACCAGAGTTGCTAAATAACCGCGAGGATTATAAGGCACTTAATAGTATATGGTATGGCATTATCCTGAAACAGCTTAGGGATTTGTTCCCGACGGCTGCAGACAGGCTCAGCTCATGCTAGAGCTCCATCTCACATAAAAACCAAGCACCCAGCCTCCAGGATTGGTGAGGCCTGTCTATAGGAGTGGCTCACAGGTTTACATGTGTCCAGATATAGGTTTAGACATAGGTATACTATATCTAAGCAAGGGGTGTGTACACCACCTTACCCCAGCTGAGTGATCAGCCAGTTGTGTCAATTTAAGAACCAGCCAGGGGTGGCAAAAGACATGCTGCAGCCCCTGGTAGGCCTTAGTGGCTCCTGTGCCCTGTGCACCTATAGTGCATTCTACAGGGGCTGACAAGGAGTCCATTTCCAATTGGTATGTGCCTATAGCACATGTGTCATTAATTTAGTGAGAGAACAGCAGGCTGGGGGTCTGATCAGCAGGCCCACAGCCTCAGTAGTCGAAAACCAGTGAAGCAAAAAGCAAAAATTTGGGGTGACCATAGGATAGCAGACCCTACTCTCCTACACAACCCCCCCCCAAACGCAGGGACATTAAACTAACCTTGACCAGATAAGTCTTCATGTTCTAAGTGGAAGTACCTGGAGAGACCATCTGCATTACCATGGTCAGTCCCTGGGCGGTGCTCCACTGTAAAGTCCATCCCCTGTAGGGAAATGGACCACCTGAGCAGTTTGGGATTTTCACCCTTCATCTGATTAAGCCATAAGAGGGGCTTATGGTCTGTTTGCACCAGGAAGTGAGTTCCAAACAAGTAGGACCTCAACTTCTTTAATGCCCAAACCACAGCAAAGGCCTCCCTCTCAATGGCTGACCAACGTTTTTCTCTTGGGGTTAGCCTCCTGCTAATGAAAGCAATTGGCTGGTCTTGACCATCTTGATTAAGTTGTGAGAGTACAGCTCCCACCCCCAACTCAGAAGCATCTGTCTGAACAATGAACTGTTTGGAGTAGTCAGGACTCTTTAGGATAGGTGCAGAGCACATGGCCTTCTTCAGGTCTTCAAATGCCTTCTGACAGCTAACTGTCCACTGAACCTTTTTTGGCATCTTCTTGGATGTCAAGTCATTTAATGGTGTCACTATAGACCCATAGTTTTTCACAAACTTTCTGTAATACCCAGTCAGGCCCAAGAAGGCTCTGACTTGTGTCTGGGTAACTGGAGGAGCCCAGTCCTGTATGGCCTGGATTTTGCTTTCCAGTGGCTGAACCTGGCCTCCACCTACTAGGTGGCCCAGGTATACAACCTTACTCTGCCCTATCTGGCACTTTGTGGCCTTGATAGTTAGGCCTGCCTTTTGCAGGGCCTCCAAAACTTTCTTCAGGTGGATCAGGTGATCCTCCCAGGTGGAGCTAAAGACAGCAATATCATCCAGATAAGCTGCACAAAAGTCATCCAACCCAGTAAGGACTTGGTTCACCAACCTTTGAAAAGTGGCAGGTGCATTCTTCAAACCAAAGGGCATTACCACAAACTGATAATGTCCACTAGGGGTAGAGAATGCTGTTTTGGCTTTTGACTCCTCAGCTAGTCTGATTTGCCAGTAGCCAGCTGTCAGATCAAATGTGCTCAGAAACTTGGCAGAAGCCAATCTGTCAATGAGCTCATCTGCTCTTGGAATGGGGTGAGCATCTGTCCTAGTGACAGCATTGAGACCCCTGTAATCCACGCAAAACCTCATTTCTCTCTTACCATCTTGGGTATGAGGTTTTGGCACCAGGACTACTGGGCTGGCCCATGGGCTCTCTGATGGCTCAATCACTCCAAGCTCCAACATCTTTTGCACCTCAGCCTTGATGCAATCCCTGACATGATCAGGTTGCCTGTAGATCTTATTCTTGACAGGCAGACTGTCACCAGTGTCCACAACATGGGTACACCAGTCAGTTTGGCTGGGTGTGAGTGAAAACATTTGCCTGTGAGCCTGCAAAACTTGTCTGCAGTCCCTCTGTTGCTGGTCAGTGAGGCTGCCTGCCAAGGCTACTCCATCAACTGAACCATCATCAGGGTTCTGGGAAAGCAGGTCTGGGAGAGGGTCACTCTCTTCCTCCTGTTCCCCATCTGTGGCCATGAGCAAGCTCATGTCCTCCCTGTCTACAAATGCTTTCAAGCGATTCACATGGATTACCCTGTGAGGGCTCCTGGGTGTTCCAAAGTCTACCAAGTAGGTGACTTCCCCTTTCTTCTCAATAATAGGATAGGGTCCACTCCATTTGTCTTGGAGTGCTGCTGGAGCCACTGGCTCCAGTACCCATACCTTCTGTCCTGGTTGGAACTCTACCAGTACAGCCTTTTGGTCATGCCAAGCTTTCTGCAATTCTTGGCTGGCCTCCAGGTTTTTGGATGCTCTTTCCATGTACTCAGCCATCCTGGAGCGGAGACCAAGTACATAGTCCACTATGTCTAGTTTGGGCTTTTTGAGAGGTAACTCCCATCCTTCCTTCACCAAACACAATGGACCTCTCACAGGGTGGCCAAACAAAAGTTCAAAAGGGCTGTAGCCAACCCCCTTCTGTGGGACCTCTCTGTAAGCAAAGAGCAGGCAGGGTAAAAGAATGTCCCATTTCCGCCTGAGCTTCTCTGGTAATCCTTTTATCATGCCTTTAAGGGTCTTGTTAAATCTCTCCACAAGCCCATTGCATTGTGGATGATATGGGGTGGTAAACTTATAGTTTACTCCACATTCCTTCCACATTGCTTTTAGATAGCTGGACATAAAATTTGTCCCTCTATCTGATAGTACCTCCTTAGGAAAGCCCACTCTTGAGAAAACTGCAATGAGGGCTTTTGCCACCACAGGTGCTGTGGTGGTCCTTAGGGGAATAGCCTCTGGGTACCTGGTGGCATGATCCACTACCACCAGTATGAATCTGTTCCCAGATGCTGTTTGGGGGTCCATTGGACCCACAATATCAATTCCAACTCTCTCAAAGGGGACCCCCACCACAGGTAGTGGTATTAGGGGGGCCTTTGTTGTGCCACCTGACTTACCACTGGCTTGGCAAGTGACACAGGAGCGACAAAACTCCTTGACATCCTCTGACATGTGAGGCCAGTGAAAGTGTGGAACAAGCCTGTCCCACGTCTTGTTCTGGCCTAAGTGTCCTGCAAGGGGAATATCATGGGCCAAGGTAAGGAGGAATCCCCTAAACTGCAGAGGTATCACCAACCTCCTGGTCATGCCAGGCTTGGGGGTTCTAGCCTCTGAGTAAAGGAGTCCCTCATCCCAATACACAGTATGGGTACCTTGGGCATCCCCAGCAGCCTCAGCAGCAGCCTGCTGTCTGAGGGGTTCAAGGGAAGGGCAATCTAATTGAGCCTGCCTCAGGTCTGCCCTTGAGGGTCCCCCTGTCCCCAGAAACTCAACCTGGTCAGGTGCAAGCTCCTCAGAGACAGTCTCCTCTTGGACTGCAGAATCAGTTTCCTCTGAAACCTGATCCTCAACCTGGGGCAAGGTGGAAGGCGAGGCCTTTCCTCTCTTGCTCCTTCTCTTGGGTTGTGGCTGGTCTATTGTCTCAAGATCCACCACTGGTTCAGGAAGGCACTTCTTAGCCTGAGCCCTTGTCATGGCAAGGACATGCTCTGAAATCCCTAGCATTTCTGCATGAGTCCTGTACTCCACTTCTGACCATGCTGAGCTTTCAAGGTCATTGCCTAACAGACAGTCTACTGGTAGGTCTGCACTCACCACAACTTTCTTTAGGCCATCAACCCCTCCCCAGGAGAAGTTCACAACTGCCACACTATGGGAGGTAGTGGAGTTGCTTGCATTGGTTACTAGGTAGCTCTCTCCTAGTACAATCTGTCCAGGGTCCACAAAGCCAGGGGTCACCATGGTGACACTAGCACATGTGTCCCTGTAAGCTTGAGCCAGTTTCTCATTTATTAAGGGAGTCTGCCTGTATTTGCCCAGGTTAGTGGGGCTTACTGCAGTGGGCAACTCAATGTCCACATCATACAGGAGAACTGCCTGTGTAGGGACTCTGACTAGGCCAGATCCTACTTCAATACCCAGGGTCAACCCAGCTACACCCTTGGACTGTGTTCCACCACTGCTTACTGTACTTGGGGTTGCAGTTGCTTTAGGAGCTGTAGTGGTGGGAACTGGATTTGCCTTGGTGCACTCACTGCCCCAGTGTGAAACTGATTTGCAGGTATTACACCAAGGTGTCTTTGGACCTTTGTTCTTCTTCTTCTTGTTACCATTTTGGGAACCACCCTCCTTACTATTAGTTTGGGGGCCTGAAGACTTCTGGTCTTTTTCTTTATCTTTCTGATTCTGATTACCACCCTTCTGGTCTGTTTTCTTCTGGTCACCACCTTGGTTCTGGGGTTTCTGCTTAATCCTTGTTCTGACCCATTTGTCTGCCTTCTTTCCCAATTCTTGGGGAGAGGTCAGATCAGAGTCAATAAGGTATTGATGCAACAGCTGGTTTGTACAGTTATTAAGGATCTGTTCTCTCATCATAAGATTGTACAATCCTGTATAGTCTGAAACTTTACTTCCCTGTAACCAACCCTCCAAAGCCTTAGTGGCACACTCCACAAAATCAGTCCAGTCTTGAGTCTGTGCTTTCTGGGTGTCTCTGAACAACAACCTGTATTGCTCAGTGGTTAGGCCATACCCTTCAATGAGAGCACTCTTCAAAACAGAGTAGTTTTTGGCATCCTCAGGTCTAACTGTGAGGAGCCTGTCCCTCCCTTTCTCAGAAAAGGAGTACCACAAAATTGCAGCCCACTGATTCTCAGGAACCTGCTGTACCATGCAGGCTCTCTCAAGAGCAGTCATCCATTTGTGGATGTCATCCCCTTCTTTAAAGGGGGGCACAATTTTGGTCAGGTTTCTATTATCATAGGCCCTGTCTTTTTCTCTTGGAAAATTGCTGCCACCAGTGACATCTAAGCCACTTAATTTCTGCTCTCTTGCCAAGGCAAGTTTAGCTTGAGCTAAGGTAAGCTTAGCTTGACTCAGGGCTACCTCCTCTCTCTCTATCTGGAGTCTGACAGCCCTCATTCTAGCCCTATGCTCAGCTTTCTGAGAAGCACTCATGCCTCTCTCTGATTCTCTGGAGGCACTAGAAAGATGAGAGTCCCCTGAGGGAGATCTCACTCTTCTGTTGCCTGGGAGAATCACATGTTGGGTTCTGGGGAGGTGCTGGCCCTCTCCATTCCCCAGTAGGTCCAAGTTGGCCTGGCTAAGCCTACCAACTGGAACCTGGCTACCCTGATCCTGTACTTCTAAGTCCTCAACCTCTGAGTCCTCATCCAAGTCATCATCATCCTCCTCTTCAGGGGGATCAACTGCAGGGGGGTTCCCTCCAGTTCCTGTATCTAGGGAAGCTGCTTTTGCCCTCTCTAAGTCATCCTGTTCTAGGAGTTCTATCAGGATTAGGCAGGTGGGGCTTCTGCCCCTTTTTAACCCTCTTGCTTTGCACAAGACAATCAAGTCTCTGCGGGTTAGTTTGTCATATCCAGAAGTTGCCTGGGTAGGGTCAACTGTCACAGGACTAGACCCTGAGGCCTTTCCTGTGTCGGACATGGTTACTAGTGAGGTGTAAGTGGTGCACTTACCTACACTAAGTGTTTTCCTACTGGACCTTGCTAGTGAGTTGTAGTCAGGGGTGTGCTACTCCCTTCAACCTACAACTACTAAGTTCAGTAGAACTTAATATGCTAAGCTTTTGATTTTATATGTACCTAGAGGTACTTGATGTGATCTTTCAATTTGATATAAAGATTGCAATGGTAAAACAACAGCAAGCTCAAATCCGCACCGCTGCTCACCAATGTGAGAAGTTGGCCTGGTAGGGGATGTTTCCAATTCTGGAACCACCTACTACCTGACCAAACAATCCCCTTATGGTGTCTGGTTGTAAGTCAACCTTATTAGACAAGCTATCCTAGTGGTAGCATGGACTAAGCAGCCTAAAGGCTTAATTTAAGAGGTCGTGTTAAGCGAGCTGTTTTACCACATACAATCCTGTAATACCAAATGAAAGGACACCACACAAGTATATATTATAAAAATATATGTGTTTATTACTAAAAACAATCCCCAGTATTCTTTATGAATAAAGGGGCACAAGCGTTAAATCAAAAGCACTGTTTAAACATACAAAGTTGCACAATTATGGATGAGGGCAGGGGGCCACTCAAACCATATACTAAACAAGTGGTATAAGAGAGGCCACTCGAACAGTGGTTAGGCCTAGGGCCTAGGGAATCGCTGGGAGCAGTCAGGACAAGCAATGCTGAAGTCGGGAATGGCCCTCGGGATTCGGGAGATGTGCGGAAAGCGCACGCATGCACCAATGTTAACCAATGGTGCGTAAAAGTCAAATAGTTAAAGTTTAAGGACACTTCCGCTGAACCTAGAGGAACAAAACTTAACACACAGACCCTAGAGGTGTGCACCAGTGTGGGAACACCGGCGGAGCAAAGTTACCTCACCCACAGGAAGTGGGTGCACAGGGTCGAAGTGGCGTCGGGTTTTGACACGCAGGCTCTTGGTGCTTGAAGCTGAAAGGGCTGCAGGCAGGGTGAAGACGAAGTGTCCGGTGGAGTCCAAGGGTGGACTCAAGTTGTAGAGTACCTGAAAGCAGAGGGGACAGAGTCTGGGTCACTCAGCAGTGACCAGGGTGGAACCAGGACGGAACCAGGCAATGTCGGGCGCAATCAGGTGGTCGTCGAGGCGCTTCTCTTCGCTGTCACGTGGGCTCTGGGGCATCTGCGACGTCCAGGAGCAGGTCACGATCTGTCCCACGCAGGCTCTCACCGTCGGTGCAGTCGGCTTCCGGTTTGGAGCAAACAAGCCTTGGTAAGAGCAATCCACGCGGGATTGGAAGATGGCGTCTCACTCGGACCAGGAAGGTCAGAGTCGGGGCTCCCTTTCAGGGGAGCTGGTGTGGATCTGGAGCAACCAGAATCACGAGTCTTCTTTTGTAGTTCGTCGGCACAGGGACCACAAGCCAGCTGGCAAGTGACCGGGCCAACGCGTTGAGCCAAATCGTGCCAAAGGGCCCCACGCAGCACTCGTCGAGTGTGGAGGGCTGAACTTCGGCTCAGGAGTAGCTCAGGGTGGGGGCTTCTCAAACCCCGGTGTACAGCTTCGAGGGTCACTCGTGGGCTGCACGGTCAGCGTCTCGTGGTCACTTCAAGATGGCGTGCCCCACGCTTCCGGTCGCCTCCACGGGTCTCAGCTTTGCAGGGACTGTGGATCGGGCTGTTAGAAGCTGGGCAGGCTTGATCTCGTCGATCTCAGTCGCTCGAGTTCCGGCGGGAACTGCAACTAAGTAGACGTCGAGGGCTGGATGGTGCCTGCTGCTGCAGGGTGGTCACTCCTTGACCACAAGGGAGATTCTTCGGGCTTCCACGTTGAGATGGAGGGCGAAGGGTCCAGAATATCGTTTCAAATGTTTCTTCCAGGAAATCTGATGTGCATTGGCACTGCTCCCACTCTTATTCGAATCTGGTGGGCGTGATTACCTGCTAGGTCCCCTCCTATGGGTGGGACCCAGGAAGTGGGTGGATACACCCCCTTCCTTTGATCCAGGCCGCCCTGGCACGAGGGCTGGAGTGCCCCAGAACCGGTTTGGCCGGATTATGCAAGGGGCAGCCTTGTGCGCCCCAGGCAGTGTCTGGTTTCTTTCAAACCTCCCTGCTACAATACACTATCTCCTGTCTGGAGGGCGGTGACACCCTCCTGTGACAGGAAACCCTTTGTCCAGGACCCCCTTGACTGGGTTTCGGTCAGCTCCAGGGGTCCAGACATTTGTCTGTGGCAGAGGCATCCATTTTGTGGATCTTAAGGCCTTTGGAGAAATCAACCGCATTAAAGTGAAGTAACATGTCTTACCCCTCTAGAGGGGTGGAATGCCATCCCCGTCGCCAGAACTGGCGAGGGGATGGTATTCCAAAGCGTATGACACCTTACACGACATGTTTTGATAAAGCCAAACCAGAGTTGCTAAATAACCGCGAGGATTATAAGGCACTTAATAGTATATGGTATGGCATTATCCTGAAACAGCTTAGGGATTTGTTCCCGACGGCTGCAGACAGGCTCAGCTCATGCTAGAGCTCCATCTCACATAAAAACCAAGCACCCAGCCTCCAGGATTGGTGAGGCCTGTCTATAGGAGTGGCTCACAGGTTTACATGTGTCCAGATATAGGTTTAGACATAGGTATACTATATCTAAGCAAGGGGTGTGTACACCACCTTACCCCAGCTGAGTGATCAGCCAGTTGTGTCAATTTAAGAACCAGCCAGGGGTGGCAAAAGACATGCTGCAGCCCCTGGTAGGCCTTAGTGGCTCCTGTGCCCTGTGCACCTATAGTGCATTCTACAGGGGCTGACAAGGAGTCCATTTCCAATTGGTATGTGCCTATAGCACATGTGTCATTAATTTAGTGAGAGAACAGCAGGCTGGGGGTCTGATCAGCAGGCCCACAGCCTCAGTAGTCGAAAACCAGTGAAGCAAAAAGCAAAAATTTGGGGTGACCATAGGATAGCAGACCCTACTCTCCTACAGGCACACAAGGGTTAGGGTGAGTGATACTGCGTAGGCCCACAAGGGTGAGGGTGAGTGATACTGTGTAGGCACACAGGGGTGAGGGTGAGTGATACTGCGTAGGCACACAGGGTTAGGGTGAGTGATACTGCGTAGGCACACAGGGGTTAGGGTGAGTGATACTGTGTAGGCACACAGGGGTGAGGGTGAGTGATACTGCGTAGGCACACAGGGGTAGGGTGAGTGATACTGCGTAGGCACACAGGGGTGAGGGTGAGTGATACTGCGTAGGCACACAGGGTTAGGGTGAGTGATACTGCGTAGACACACAGGGGTGAGGGTGAGTGATACTGCGGAGGCACACAAGGGTGAGGGTGAGTGATACTGCGTAGGCACACAGGGTTAGGGTGAGTGATACTGCGTAGGCACACAGGGTTAGGGTGAGTGATACTGCGTAGGCCCACAAGGGTGAGGGTGAGTGACACTGCGTAGGCACATAAGGGTTAGGGCGAGTGATACTGCGTAGGCACACAAGGGTGAGGGTGAGTGATACTGCGTAGGCACACAAGGGTTAGGGTGAGTGATACTGTGTAGGCACACAAGGGTTAGGGTGAGTGACACTGCGTAGGCACACAAGGGTAAGGGTGAGTGACACTGCGTAGGCACACAAGGGTAAGGGTGAGTGACACTGCGTAGGCACACAAGTGTGAGGGTGAGTGATACTGCGTAGGCACACAGGGTGAGGGTGAGTGATACTGCGTAGGCACACAGGGTTAGGGTGAGTGATACTGCGTAGGCACACAGGGTGAGGGTGAGTGATACTGCGTAGGCACACAAGGGTTAGGGTGAGTGATATTGAGTAGGCCCACAAGGGTGAGGGTGAGTGACACTGCGTAGGCACACAAGGGTTAGGGTGAGTGATACTGTGTAGGCACACACAGGTTAGGGCGAGTGATACTGTGTAGGCACACACAGGTTAGGGCGAGTGATACTGCGTAGGCACACAAGGGTTAGGGTGAGTGATACTGCGTAGGCACACAAGGGTTAGGGTGAGTGATACTGCGTAGGCACACAAGGGTTAGGGTGAGTGACACTGCGTAGGCACACAAGGGTAAGGGTGAGTGACACTGCGTAGGCACACAAGTGTGAGGGTGAGTGATACTGCGTAGGCACACAGGGTGAGGGTGAGTGATACTGCGTAGGCACACAGGGTTAGGGTGAGTGATACTGCGTAGGCACACAGGGTGAGGGTGAGTGATACTGCGTAGGCACACAAGGGTTAGGGTGAGTGATATTGAGTAGGCCCACAAGGGTGAGGGTGAGTGACACTGCGTAGGCACACAAGGGTTAGGGTGAGTGATACTGCGTAGGCACACAAGGGTTAGGGTGAGTGATACTGCGTAGTCACACAAGGGTTAGGGGGAGTGATACTGCGTAGGCACACAAGGGTTAGGGGGAGTGATACTGCGTAGGCACACAAGGGTGAGGGTGAGTGACACTGCGTAGGCACACAAGGGTTAGGGTGAGTGATACTGCGTAGTCACACAAGGGTTAGGGGGAGTGATACTGCGTAGGCACACAAGGGTGAGGGTGAGTGACACTGCGTAGGCACACAGGGTTAGGGTGAGTGATACTGCGTAGGCACACAAGGGTGAGGGTGAGTGATACTGCGTAGGCACTCAGGGTGAGGGTGAGTGATACTGCGTAGGCACTCAGGGTGAGGGTGAGTGATACTGCGTAGGCACACAAGGGTGAGGGTGAGTGATACTGCGTAGGCACACAGGGTTAGGGTGAGTGACACTGCGTAGGCACACAAGGGTGAGGGTGAGTGATACTGCGTAGGCACACAGGGTTAGGGTGAGTGATACTGCGTAGGCACACAGGGTTAGGGTGAGTGATACTGCGTAGGCACACAGGGTTAGGGTGAGTGATACTGCGTAGGCCCACAAGGGTGAGGGTGAGTGATACTGCGTAGGCACACAGGGTTAGGGTGAGTGATACTGCGTAGGCACACAGGGTTAGGGTGAGTGATACTGCGTAGGCCCACAAGGGTGAGGGTGAGTGATACTGCATAGGCACACAGGGTTAGGGTGAGTGATACTGCATAGGCACACAAGGGTTAGGGTGAGTGATACTGCGTAGGCACACAGGGTTAGGGTGAGTGATACTGCGTAGGCACACAGGGGTGAGGGTGAGTGATACTGCGTAGGCACACAGGGTTAGGGTGAGTGATACTGCGTAGACACACAGGGGTGAGGGTGAGTGATACTGCGGAGGCACACAAGGGTGAGGGTGAGTGATACTGCGTAGGCACACAGGGTTAGGGTGAGTGATACTGCGTAGGCACACAGGGTTAGGGTGAGTGATACTGCGTAGGCCCACAAGGGTGAGGGTGAGTGACACTGCGTAGGCACATAAGGGTTAGGGCGAGTGATACTGCGTAGGCACACAAGGGTGAGGGTGAGTGATACTGCGTAGGCACACAAGGGTTAGGGTGAGTGATACTGTGTAGGCACACAAGGGTTAGGGTGAGTGACACTGCGTAGGCACACAAGGGTAAGGGTGAGTGACACTGCGTAGGCACACAAGGGTAAGGGTGAGTGACACTGCGTAGGCACACAAGTGTGAGGGTGAGTGATACTGCGTAGGCACACAGGGTGAGGGTGAGTGATACTGCGTAGGCACACAGGGTTAGGGTGAGTGATACTGCGTAGGCACACAGGGTGAGGGTGAGTGATACTGCGTAGGCACACAAGGGTTAGGGTGAGTGATATTGAGTAGGCCCACAAGGGTGAGGGTGAGTGACACTGCGTAGGCACACAAGGGTTAGGGTGAGTGATACTGTGTAGGCACACACAGGTTAGGGCGAGTGATACTGTGTAGGCACACACAGGTTAGGGCGAGTGATACTGCGTAGGCACACAAGGGTTAGGGTGAGTGATACTGCGTAGGCACACAAGGGTTAGGGTGAGTGATACTGCTTAGGCACACAAGGGTTAGGGTGAGTGACACTGCGTAGGCACACAAGGGTTAGGGTGAGTGATACTGTGTAGGCACACACAGGTTAGGGCGAGTGATACTGTGTAGGCACACACGGGTTAGGGCGAGTGATACTGCGTAGGCACACAAGGGTTAGGGCGAGTGATACTGCGTAGGCACACAAGGGTTAGGGTGAGTGATACTGCGTAGGCACACAAGGGTTAGGGTGAGTGATACTGCGTAGGCACACAAGGGTAAGGGTGAGTGACACTGCGTAGGCACACAAGTGTGAGGGTGAGTGATACTGCGTAGGCACACAGGGTGAGGGTGAGTGATACTGCGTAGGCACACAGGGTTAGGGTGAGTGATACTGCGTAGGCACACAGGGTGAGGGTGAGTGATACTGCGTAGGCACACAAGGGTTAGGGTGAGTGATATTGAGTAGGCCCACAAGGGTGAGGGTGAGTGACACTGCGTAGGCACACAAGGGTTAGGGTGAGTGATACTGTGTAGGCACACACAGGTTAGGGCGAGTGATACTGTGTAGGCACACACAGGTTAGGGCGAGTGATACTGCGTAGGCACACAAGGGTTAGGGCGAGTGATACTGCGTAGGCACACAAGGGTTAGGGTGAGTGATACTGCGTAGGCACACAAGGGTTAGGGTGAGTGATACTGCGTAGGCACACAAGGGTAAGGGTGAGTGACACTGCGTAGGCACACAAGTGTGAGGGTGAGTGATACTGCGTAGGCACACAGGGTGAGGGTGAGTGATACTGCGTAGGCACACAGGGTTAGGGTGAGTGATACTGCGTAGGCACACAGGGTGAGGGTGAGTGATACTGCGTAGGCACACAAGGGTTAGGGTGAGTGATATTGAGTAGGCCCACAAGGGTGAGGGTGAGTGACACTGCGTAGGCACACAAGGGTTAGGGTGAGTGACACTGCGTAGGCACACAAGACTTCAGGTGTGAGGATTCGAGCTAGAGGTGCAGAGTTATCTCAACAGAGCCCCTTTTGATGGGGGGGCATCTCTTCAGTCCTCAAGATGTCTCCATGCTGGGGAAGATGTAACAAGATACAGACACTTTCCACCTTCCAAGTCAGGATTTTGACATCAAGCACAAGGAAATGCAAAGACTGCTTCACCAACCCAGCAATCAGACTACCAGCTGCAGCCTTCCTCCCAGGAGAGCCAGGCCCAAGTCCTTTCAGAAGGAGGCTTCAGGGGTAATGATCTGGAAGTGGCTCTGAAAAGGGTGTCCTAGCCTCCAAACAGTAACTTACCCTCCACCCCCATCATACAACACAGTTTCTGGAGGAATTTGGGTTGTTTCATCCACAGTGGGAGGAAATAACCCAAGACAAGTGGATCTTGTTGGTCGTAAAGTAGGGCTAATGCTTGGAGTTTCACATCATGTAGACATACCACATACATACCTACTCACACCATGCCACCAAATATACCACCTCATTATAACACAATCAGTTTTAAACCCCAGCGACAGTTTTGAGAGTAAGTGCAGACACTTAACCAAGGGGGCCTTTGAGCCACTGCCCTCACAGCAGGGGGGGGCAAAGAGTGCACCCCTGTATTGCCTCATTCTCAAAAAGGACAGTGTCCTACAGCCTGTCCTCAAACTCAGGCCACTGAATCTCTCCATCCTGGGACACGAGAGCTCCTCTCTCTGCTCTGGACAGGTACTCTCATGGTGACCCCCGACCTCAAGGACCCCTACTTCCATATCCCCATGCATCTGGCCAATCACGGCTACCTGCGCTTTGTGGTCAGAGGACAAAGCGATACCAAAGGGGGTCAGGCTAGCTTGAACCCAGTGGCAAGGTGAGCAAGGGACCCACGTCTGGGCATACCCTGCCAACTTAGGGCAAACAAAGCGAAACCAAAGGGAAGTGGTCAGAGGACAGCACTGCCACTTCGAAGTTCTAGTGTTCGGCTCACAACAGCCCCAAGGGTGGTTACCAAATGTCTAGCAGTAGTAGCAACGCCACAATGCCATCCATGCCTTGCCATATCTGATGATTGGCAGAGAAAGCGCCGCAGCCGAGAGCAGTGTCTGGCACTTCGACAGGCAGACGTGTGTCTATTGCACATGTTGGGGTTCACGATCGATGCAAAGTCGTCGCAGCTCGACCTCCAGGCAGATCGAACCTTCTCTGCTCGCTGCGTTGAACTCCAGCGCATGCAAACGCCTGCCCGAACCGAGAGAGGGTGACGGCGTTCTAAAGGCGGCCACCTCGTTTTCATGTCTGAACTGAGGTGGCAGAGTGGGCTAAAGAACGGTGATGAATTAAACCCAGATCAGTTGACTGGGTGTGAGTGTTTGATTGATTCAGATGCTCCGTCCATCACCACCCCCTTTTGTACCACTTTTGGCTGCCATAAGTGTGGCAGGGTATGCTCAGACGTGAGTCCCTTGCTCACTTTGCCACTGGATTCAAGCAAGCCGGGCTGAAGACGGCTGGAATGCCAGAAACCGGTCCTCGGAAGCTTGTTTCCGGTCCAGGGAAGGCATGGCTTGGCAGTTCGGGCTGGACTGTTCCCATGAGGCACAGGGTCAGACTGATTTGCATATAGCCATGTCTGAACTGGGGTGGCGGAGTGGGCTAAAGAACGGTGATGGATTAAACCCAGATCTTTTGACTGGGTGTGAGTGTTTGATTGGTTCGGATGCTCCGTCCAGCACCACCCCCTTTTGTACCACCTCGTTTTCAGACACCACGTCCTGTAGCCGTAAAGACAGTAAAGAGCCTTTTGCGGACGGTGGCTTCATGTACAGAAATTGGCCGGACCGAAGACGGCTGTAATGCCAGAAACCGGTCCCCGGAAGCTTGTTTCCTTTCCAGTAAAGAATTGGCTTGGTAGTTTGGTCTGCCCTGTTCCCATGATGCACTGGGCCAGGGACGGACTAATTTGCATATAGCCAGGTTCTGAACTGGGATGGTGCAGTGAGCTAAAAAACGGTGATGGATCAAGCCCTGATCTGTTGACTGGGTAGGAGTGTTCTGCTTAATTCAGATACTCTGTCCATCACCACCCCCTTTTTGAATCATTCATGTACAGAAATTGGACCACACCAGGTTGGCAGGGTGTGGATGTCTGGGGGGCAGTAGTACCAAGCAGAGGGTCAAAGGGCAGATCTAGTGTTGGTGAGGCCCAGACTTCAGCCACACCCTCACCAACAACCAGGACGTGTTGCTGGGTACTCCTTTTGTAGGGCCGTAACCCCAGGTGGTCATTACCACGGACTCCTCTCTGATGGGGTGGCAAGCACATCCCATAATATGCATTTGTAAAACACATGTTCACCCAGAAGGGTATCTTGGCGCTGAATAACAGATGTTTATTGTTATACAACTCCATGATACTCATTTTATCGACCTCAGAAGGATGAAAGGCTGAGTGGACCTCAACTACAAGACTGTTCCGGGTACCTGGATGCCAAGACAGTAGCATTTTCGCATACGTTACACAGAACATGTAGAAATCCAATTGGCGTTCAGTTTGTTCTAGATGGCAATTAGGGGGAAACAGCCCTATTAAAGATGAACATGAGACGTACTATATTCAGAAACTGTGGAGATAGGGGGTGCTGTCCTCAGCGGTCAACCCTAGCTCAAAACATCTGGAATTGGGCTACCCCAACCACATCCAGCCGGAGCACCTCCCCCAGGTAGACAGAGCCACTGTGGACCTGCTAAAGAAGCCGCATCAACAAGTACCCTACACACGCAATAAGAAGCCGAGCCAGCCTTTGCAAAGCATGGTATCCTATATTCGATTGGTCAACCTTTTTCTTCAATCCACTGATTACTTTGTTTTTCAAACCCATTCACAAAATGGATATCCCTTCAAAATAACACACAAAAAGTGAAAACAGATTAGACACAGCCTTGGTCTTACCTGCCCGTAGAAGCACTACTTTACGCAAATCCACTAAAACAGGCTCTGCTCCCCTTCTTCCCAGCCTGATCTTCAGGGCTCTCTCTAGCACAAACATTTAAAGTATAACCTTCCTGTTTTTTGCTTCTTTCCGTCGGATTTTATGGTAAAATGAAACCATAATTATTTTTTTACCATTTACCCATGTGTGATAGCTGTGTGAGTTCGTGCACTGGTGTTCTCGTGGCCTACGGTAATACTGCAACACGTGCAAATATTATTTCTTCCTACAAGTTTGCAAACTGTCCGAAAAAGCCTCCACAGTATTCCTAAAAATCCTGCATGAAAACTGACTGGCGTAAAACGTCTAATTCTCAATTTTCCTTTTCATTTCAAATGGCTCTCTCCTTCCCTTCCATCCTCTGCAGCCTCCTACTTCTTAGTAGACATCTACCGCACTGCCAGCATCAACTTTGCGTCTACCATCATGTATTCGTATATATCAAATGTCCATTAGTGTTATTTATTCTATGTAGTCATCATTATGTATCCTTTATGCAAAATTGAAACTTTGATCTATCAAATAAATTATGCCTACAAAAGATAAAATAAATAAATAAATATACTGTTTTGATACATATTTTCCATGTGTTTATTGAGTATGTACTTTAGGGTAGTCTATCTCTCTCATTACAATTAATGATACTTTTAGAGGTATTCGAATATTCTAAATTTCTACTGATATCAGCTTCTAGCTAGAATACTTTCTTATACTAGCCTCCTTCTTCCAAGCAAAGCCCTCTCTAAATCACATACGTTTGCCTTTGCAACTGCTAAATATACCTCAGACCATTCAGAACGCAGCAGCCAGGCTTGTCCTCGACCAACCGTGAAGAGCCCACGTCAGCCGCCATCTCAAGTCACTCCACCGGCTCCCCATCAGCAAACGGTGCCAGTTCAAACTCCTCACCCACGCACACAAGGCTCTGCACAACAAAGGACCGGCCTACCTTGACCACAGGGCGAGTTTCCACCAACCTGTCAGACAACTCCTCCGCCTCCCTCTCCCACGCCCCGATTCCACGGAAGCAGGCGCGGCGGCCGCACCTTCTCTTACCTGGCCGTAAACACCTGGAACAGCCTCCCTTCCCTCCTCCGGACAGACCCCACCCTGCAGGAATTCAGAGACGGCCCAAAAACCTGGCTGTTCGACTGAACCCACAGCAGCAGCACCTCTTGGCCTAGCGCCTGGATACCCTCAATGGTGATAAGCAACGCAACGCATCACTGCAAACTGCCCAAACATTATTTCAGAGACCACAAAATATCATTTTAACCCCTTCGATGCTGATGACGGCCCCCAGCCGTCATGCATCACGGGGCTCGTGTGCTGATGACGGCTGGGGGCCGTCATAAATCTGCCCACTCGCGATTCTGCCGCATAGGCGCAGAATCGCGCCCAAGGGGTTAAAAGCCATACCCTGCCCCTAAACAATGCCTAAGCCATGTAGCCCCTTCATTAATGCCACCAACCAATGCGTGAAATTCCCACATCACCCGGTGCCACTAAAGAGGGCACCGGGTTCTTACTAATGTTGTGTACCACAACCTGGAATGGTTATTGGAGAGCACATGAGTAATTCCAATAACCAACATTAACTAGTAAAAAAGAAAGAAAAACACTAACCCTGGAACCTGGAGCAGCGTTCCCAGCGTGGACGCACAACAATGCCTCGTCAGGGGTAGTAAGTGCTATATAATGCAATTACAATGCGTCTTATAACCCACTCTAAAACTAATACCATAACACTCAGCAGTCAGATGGTCTATAGTAGATTATATGCGCTGCATAATAATTCCCTTTACATGAGTTTTCCTTGCTTCTACCCAGGCCCTCAGCGCCTTGTAGAGTTCTTCTTTCACTTTAAATCCAGGAGTGGAAACATTGAATTTCTTGCAAAAGTACTTCCTCTGCTTTACTGTGTAGCATTCCAGCCTCTCTTCTTCCCATTCGCAATTAAGGGAGGCTACAGACTCTGCTCTCTCTACTGAATTAGGCATCTTTCAAAAATAGGCAATCCAAAAATCAAAAAGGAATCTATCAAAAAGTATGCGGTATCGTTATGGTCTGCACTCACTAAGTAGTGTTCACCAGTCACTGTACACGAGTCACAAATGAAATCCAGAATCCCTTCCGCTGCCTACCAATGTTAGATTTGGGGGTCCCTACTTGTCACAAGTACCTACCTGTGCCAACTAGAGACCCCCAAATCTAACAGTTATGTTATTGCAATTTGTGTAGCGTACGTATACCCTTAGGTGTCTTGGCGCTTCCGGTTCTCCATACTGCGTTTCAGACCAATGATTCTAAAAAAAGCCATGTCTTCAGTTGGTTTCTAAAATAAACCACCCAGCACCAGTGAACAGACAGAGAACACCTGAAGAGACCTGCCCCGTGCTGCTGGCTAACGGAGGACTAATTTATTCCAAAACCATAGGTCCCGACTAGCAACGTACTACGGCCACTTGTTGGAATCTCACAATGACCATCAGAGTTGGGAAGAGATTAAGAAAGTCCGTCCGAGCAGATCTCTCCACCGCTTCTCCCTTCAACCTATGGTTGCCCAGGACCATCAACTTTAAACAAAATATCTCAGAATGGACAACCTAGTTAAGTACCCGGCTGAGGGGACTAGGAACATAAGAAACGCCATAAAGGGACCTGACGAGCTGGTCAAAGCCGCCACCTTACTGAAAACCAAAAACTGTACGTCGGTCTCGAACCCTTGTGCATCCATCACCCTGCTGAGCTCTGCATCCCATAACATGATAACCGCAGCTCGGTGGACATCAAACATGACATGGAAACACTTCCCACACAGGACCAAAAAAGATGACACTCTTTCAACTACACACCCTACACTCTGTAGCATGCTACCCATGTAGGCAAGTGATTCAGCATCCCACATAGGAGTAGTAAGCACTGTATAAATATGCAAGAAAAGGGTTTTAAACCCACAAAGTGTTTTGGGCGCTCTGCCTGAAGTGTACGCAATGCTTGTAGAAGCAGTAATAGTGGCCGCGGTGCAACTGGCGAGCGGAAAAAGACCCTATAACCGCTCCAATGGTATGTCAGAGTTACCCAACATACACAAAGTGTACAGATTTGCCTACGCACACACACTAAATATTAATTCTAATTATGTCACAGTATGGACACACTGTCGGTAAAGCCAAGGACAAGAAAACATAACAATGGAATTTCCTGGCACTTGTTGCGGTGATTTCAGTTTTTATTGGTTCCACAACCAGCCGACACGTGTTTCGTTCCGTTTGGAACAGTGTGTTCGCGACTAATTAGAATTAATATTTAGTGTGTGTGAATAGGCAAATCTGTACAGCACTGTATAAATGTTGCAATACAATAAAATGACACGGCAAAGGAGGAATCAAAGAACGGCCAGAACATATGCATCCAGCACACATATTCCTGAATAACATACCTTGAATTAAAGAAGGTGTAAAGCAGCGCAGGTGTGCAGGTCTCTACACGCACCCCATTATTGGAGGCACCGCAGGCCAGCACTGGGAAACGGCCATTACAACGCGGCCGTTTCCACGAATACATTAACCACGCATGCATTACAACATGCGTGGTTAACACGAAAGCCTTTACCACGCATACCTTTACTACGAGGTATGTAGTAAAGGCATATGTGGTAAAGGTTCAAAATAAACAAGGGGAGCTTGGGGGGTTCCCCCCCAAATAAAAACCTCACCTGGAATCACTTCAGAATGTGCAGGCAATCGTCGTCGTTCAAGAAGAAACGGAAAGAAACTTCCGTTTCTTCTTAACGACGTACGACGTCACCACGCAAGAATTAGAGGAAAAGGTTATGCGTTTAAAAAACATTCCGTTGTAACGCATGCGTGGTAAAGGCATGCGTTGCAACGGAATGCGTTGTAAAAACATAACCGCCAGCACTGCACCTGCACAAGGTCCACACACTTATAAACTCAGCACAACCCCCCAGGGCCCGGGATTGACCAATCCCCACTGCACTCTCTGCCTGCTCACACTGCACAGAGCCCACTACACAAACACAGTGGGACAGGCTGCAGAAAAGTCCATTTGACACAAGCAATAGGCAAACGCCCCAAACACAATGTGGCACTCAGGGCAAACTCCCTGTTTCCACACAATTCATCCAGTAACTCTCTCCACCTTCTTCTCCACACAGTCCATTCTCTTTACAAGTCAGATCACAACACTTTTGCCAAACAGCTGTACAATCAGATGTAGGGTCCAGAGGAGAACCTTCAACGCGCCTATGTAACAGGGAACACGATAAAAGACCATCCTTCTCCATTCATTAAAGCTGTACTCTTTTTATTTGCCTGCCACAGCCAGTGTGTAGAGTTATGTAACAATGGGGCGACCCAATGGCCACTGGGCCGGAGTAAATAGTGGTACAAAGAGAAAATGTCCCAGTGGAGAGTAATTAAAACAGATCAATTAATGCAAGAATGAATCAATTGTAGCTAATCCAAGTCAGGCACCACCAAACAATCTTTCCAACAATGAATGTGATTTAAAAAAAAAAAAGTGTCGACGTTTCGACCCCTAGATGGAACAGCCAATTTTGCTCATTGTGGGAGGGGAGACAAATTATCCCAATCAAAAGTACACATAAAAAAGAAAAAACAGAAGTCTGAAATGGTTGGTCCTGAAGAGGGTCATCAATGCCCCTCCAAGGGTGGCAGTAGAAAGGCCTCTAGCACTCTTGAGGATGTGAGCTCCTACCAAAGCCTGGTGAGAGGGCAGTAAGCACCTCCTGATATGGGTGGGGTACCCTCTGGGTGCACCCCTAGTCCAGGACAGCCGTGTAATTTGTCAGAACATTGGATATCTTGAGTGGGCGCCCAGACATCGAGTCCAAACGAAAGGGTAGAAAGGCCCGGCTGCCCGTAGGGTGTGACGGCTTCATTCCTATCGCAAAACTGAAGCTGTACGCTGGAACGAAGAACTACCATTATTTAAAAACACTCAGAAAGGAAGGATACACTGGACATTAGATGGACTGCAATAACAAAGTGTCTGGAACAAATTTACATTAGTAGGAATCGCACTTCGTCCATCGCCATCTATGCGAACCCTAAGATATCCCGGACCCCATTCCTAACCCTTACCTACCCATTATTTTATTTGACAATGTATTACGACGAATAGGTGTTTTTTAAATTTTTTTTTTTTTTTTTATTGTGATCTGAAAAAATCAACTTTGTAAGAACTACTTTTCTTCATATGATTTATTCGGAAAGTTATTTCTGAATATACGTGTATTTATAAGGACACAATCTCTAATGGTTGTGAATCAGGCATAGTTTGCTAAAAAGAGAAATAGTCCTGCAGGGTCCTGTCTCTGCTCCTCTGAATCCCTCAAGACTGCTTGAGGGTCAGGGATCCCCCAGGCCACTTGACCTCACAACAGCCCCACATCCAGCTGGGGAGGGGGTTTTCATCTGCATTTACCAGCTCTGTGTACTTCAAAAGATAGCTAGATGTTCAAGAATGGGTCTTAATCTGTGCCAGTGGAGGAGGCAAGAGCCAAGGGTGGACCACTCAGCTCCCTACACCAACCACTACAGGACCCGATCAAACAAGCATTGCTACAGTCAGTAGGTTTGAAGTCTGTATGCCGCACTGGGAAAGGAACGCAGAAAAAGTATCTGAAAAATACAGGTATTGGGAACGCCAATAAGTCTACTTTGGCAAGTCGGTGCAGTGGTTAAATTTTTTTTTTTTATTGTAAGCATCTGCCGCAAAAAGAAAAAAATAACATACCCCACTTAAACTTGGTAACAATATATATTTCTCAAAATAATCTCGATATATATATATATATATATATATATATATATATATATATATATATATATATATATATATATACACATATATACACACACATACACACATATACATATATACACATATATATACACATATAGAAAAAAATACCGTCATATAGAATTAAATTAGAACTTTGTATTGCTTCTTAGCATGCAAACGTACTTAGGAGAGCTACAGAAACCTTGTTAGTTTTGATGCAGGTCCCATACAAAAATGCTGTAACCTGAACACATAATTTAAGACAAACTCACAAAAACGACTTAAAAAGAAATAAGTACTTTTAACTTTTCGGCTGATGTGCATATATGATCAGGCATAATGCACCATTCACGTTCCAGAGTCGATGGCTGCACTGGGTCAACCACTGTCCCGTTGTGTACAGCGCAGCCGGAGAAACAAAGAATATGAAATAAAGCGGTGTACACTAATGTATGAAGAAGGATGACCGTAAGCCCCTCTATGTATATTTGTTTATGATTTTTTATTTATTTACACGAAGCTGTTTAACCCGTTGGCTGCTGCAGTCGGCCATTGGCCGACGGCAGCACTACCTCGCTGGTGCTGCCGTCGGCCAATGGCCGACACGACCGCGCGTTTTTTAAAACGGCCGCAATGCCGCAAAACAGCGGAAGCAGCCAACGGGTTAAACAACCAAAGCTGTCTCTATGGCAGACCTAAAAAGTGTTGCTTTTTTCCTATAGGATTATTTTCAGATGCTTTTGTCGGCACTCGCTCCCTAGTAGTTCTGAGCTGCTCCTTAATTTATTTCAGGTGTCAAAAAGTCCCACCTGTATTCCAATGGAGGTGGAAGGACACACCCAAATAACCAATAGAAAACAGTAAGCCATACAAACTCCTGTAGGCTCATCCAAAATATGATTGACAATGTCTCTAGCCAATGCCTGTAGGTCCACAAACAAAAGATGCTATTGGAGACTGGCCACACAGGAAGTGAGCACACCCCTCCATCAGGAGAACCTACACGAGTAATGAGATGATTGGGTCAATGCCACAAATTAGACCGCCACAAACAAGATGCTAAACTTTGGAATATCACAGCGCGGTCTTCAGTATAAGTCACAAGCAACTGTTCACCAAGAGTGACAGATAAAAAACAAATGTAAACAATGACTGCGGCCAATGATCAACCCAGAAACCTAGAGGGGCGGGATCTGGTAGCCGCGTGACCTGGGTAGGAGACGGCGCACACGCGGTTGCGTTGCAGAGGAGCACGCCTTGTGGATCTAATTCTATGATCTTAGCTTCTATACTCCTGTAGCGTGCCACAGAGGCGGACATGCGGTCTAATCATGCCTTATTTAATCCTCATCTTACTTCAAGTAATGCTACTTGACCTCTGTGCACTGTGTCTGTGATGCTTTTGCTTCTAAATATTCTGAGAACTTCACTGCCACAAGCTACAGCTCATATTATAAAATTAACAGTGCTATATTTATAAAGAAAATGATGTGAACAGGATCTCCTTAAACATCATTTTAATCTGTTGCAATCACAGAAAACAGATTCTGGAATGTTCAACATGTAGCAGAAATTCTATTGCATGCTTGAGACATGTGCATGCTTAGGTATCTGGGAAACTGGAGATAAAGCGCATGCCGCAAAACGTCATCCTTCGTACGACAGACTAGAAAGCAATGCATGGAATCAAAGGGACATTTTGCAGTGCACCTCGTGCCCCGCCATGTACCCACCTACTTGTCAAGTCAAATCAAACAGTTTATTGTACATGATTACTTAAAATCGTTACAATGTACACACATTAAAAAAAAAAATTTTTAACTTGATCGTCCATTAAATACTTCTTTTCAGTGTCATGGTGACAAAGATTTTAAAATATGAAACATTATAATACACCTAAAATGTAATCTAACACCTACTTGTCATGTCATACCTATGGGTCTGTGGAATATAAAGGGACTCTTTGAGCTGTGCCTGGCGGATGGACACAAACAGGAAGTAAAGGGGTATTCCTCACGACTTCCTTTCTAGTTTATAAACGCTATTGACCTTAGCCTGTGAAGAAGCTGTGATATTTACTATCAATCCTAGAAACTATAGTCCCCAGCAGCATGCCACCAAGGCTGCAAGGGGGTGCTGTGAACCAAAGGTTTCTTTGAAACTGAATCACAACCACGAAGACGCTTTGCAGAGACTGTGGATGGAAAAGGGACAAAAGGGGGTGGTGATGGACGGAGCATCTGAACCAATCAAACACTCACACCCAGTCAGCAGAGAAAAAGGACAGGCTGGAAACTCTAATGGGCAGCGGGGCCCTGGTCCGAACAGACGGTTGTTACTGGGATTAACAAGGGATTAGCGGGGGGAGGAGAGCGAGGGGGGTGCATTCTGGGATCAACAACCATCTGATAAGTATTGTTAGCATTCCAGAACAGCCTGTTAATTTCACAAACGAACATGGAGCCTTGGAACAGGTTTATCAAAGCAGATTCCTAGAATAGTCCGCATTTTTTAACAATATCTTAGAGGCGTTTCGGCAACGTGACCGGCATCAGGAGCTCAGCCCCACGTAAGGCTCCCAAACAAGAGATCAGGAACTGGCAACAGAGTGAGGCAAAGATTAAAAACAGGGGGGGAGGGGTGCTTCAGTCATCCTTCCCACAAGGTAACTATTTACCCGGGAGGGGCGGATGCAAGACAGGCTTTCACAGGTAACCACAAAGGGTATACATGGGTTCAGGTTATTTTTAGTGTATTGCGTCTGAAGATTTGTTGTCGGGAGAGCTTAGTTGGCAGGAAAATAGCTCTGGTGTAATTCTACACTACACACTACTAGTGTGGCAGAGATTGACCTATTTCCGAACAGTTCCAATACATATGTGGTGGGTGTGGTGCAGGGGGGAGGGGCTGGTGGCATCTGTCCAATCAGAGGCTTTATAGCTGATGGGGGAGGGGCATTGGGAGCTTCTGTTTGTGAAAAGTAGATTACGTTTAGTACAACGACCCTTCCCCCTCCTCCCACACCACCTCCTACATCACAATGTCAAGTAGGATGCAAACTGGGCACATAACAGTTCTCCAGACATGTTAAACAAACACTGACAAAGCCAACAGTCTTCTCTTTTGTATTATGATTAGGGTTACCGGTTTTATGGTATTTATTTTTTCAGCATTTCCGTCTGTATTTATCCATATTTATTTGTTGCCCATTTCATCTGTATTTATCCATATTTATTTTGTGTTTTGCGTATAAATGAAGTTGAAAAACAGTACATTTTCATATTTATTTAACTGATAGGCGCACACTCATACTTTGATGTCTGTTGTGTTTTAGCTATTACATATGCTGTTATTTAAACACATTTTGTCTTGTTTTTTTTAATTTACCTTGATGTCCATAGGCTCAGCTGCTGGCCCATAATTCATCAAAGACAGCATGGAGAGTCACTTTAAAAGGAGCACAATTTTCTGTATTTATCCACTTTTCAAAATAAATGCAGTCAGAAAACCCATTGTTTTCTGTCTGTACTTCTATGTAAAAATCCATAAAAACGGAAAACAGGCAGCCTTAATTATGAATGACATTCTCTCAGCCTACTATGTCATACACACGCATACACGCCCCACAACCAACATCAGCAGAGCATGCTCACCACAAACGAAAGCATATGTAAAAGGGGAGCAGCAAGCAGCTCTCACACACAATCTACCCACACACATACATGTCAACACACACGAGAAGGAGGGGACCTTCTAAAGCAGGCTCTTGAAGGTAAAACTCTGGGAAGACAGAGGTCCTCCAGTTTGGTAATGGTCTCATTTTGGTCCCCGTCATGGTGGCCTCTAGAGCCAGGACCCCTTCCAACACTGGTCGGGAAGGTAAAGAACCGAGGAGTTTATAGTAGACAAGCTTGCCTATGGAGATCAAGTGAATGCTTTCATCTCCTCTTCCTCCTATACTCTCAGAATAGTAAAGGAAATCCTCCCTTACATTCCACTTGACTCACAAAGAACTGTTGTGAGAGCCTTAGTCTTGCTCACAATAGACTATTGTAATGGTCTCGACCTAAACATGCACCAGAATTTGTAAATAACTCCAAACTCTGCGGAATGAGGTGGAGAAGTGTGGCTTAATGGTTAGAGTGGCAGACCCTGATGCAGAGGTCTGGCCCGGGACCAGGGTTTGATTCCTGCCTCGGCGGGTCTTGGGCGCAATCTCCCCGGACCTGATAATTCTCGGCTCGGTGCCTCGTCTAATCACGGGCCCCACTCTGCAACTCTGGGCAATAGCTTGCTTAATCTCCACAACGGCCCCAACAGCGCTGGGATGCCTGGCTTCACCTTGGGGATGCCCAGGAGTGGACATTTCACAGGGAAAGGCCAGGAAGGGTTCCACAGTGGTATGTGTACAGCGCCTTGAGACCCCTTCGGGTGTGATATGTGCGCTATATAAGCACTACATTTATTTATTTATAATGCGCCTGCACGCTTGTTGCTCAGGATACCGAATTTCAATCGCATCTCAAGCTTTGCGGAAGCTTTACGGGCTACCGGTGAAGCAGCGGCTTACCTTCAAGGCCTTGTGCATTGCCTACTAGGCACTTCATAACATAGGACCAGAGTATATGAAGGGCAGTGTTAAAGGGAACTGTCCTAGCAGGTCTTTGCGTTCTACTAGGGCAAAAAATATTGTGGTCCCCAAACTTAAACCTTCTTCCTGGGGCAGGAGAAGTTGTGTCATTTGTACATCTAAATTATGGAACACTGTTGGAGCCAGCAGTGTCCGATTGGCTGAAGGGACGCCCCAGCCTGACAGAACCTACCGCTCCCATCAAGTGCGGGTGATTACACTCACTGTATAACCCATGCTCACTCTAGGGTAGCTTGGCACAGTGCAATCAGAGGCAATGTGTAAAGCAAAGGCACAGCAGCAGCATGCGACAAATACCGAGAGCGCCACAAAAGAGACTTCAGACAGGATGTATGTAGAAACATTTATATTCAACACACATCTTCAGTCATTATAAAATGACCATCATATACTTTTGGGCATAAAACACATTCAGAAATATTACTAGCAGTGCCAGGCCCACTCGTATTGTTATGATATCAATAGTATGCACACTGGGGACAATTCCTAATCCAACGGCCCCCGCCAGTTGAGAGAAAGTAACCATATGCGGTACACGAAAACAACAATATGTACATATACAAAAGCAGAACACTTTTTAGGGGGTAGGTAGGAACACCTCTACCATCCCCACTGTGTAGATAGTTGTATATAGGTTCTGAAGAAATGCAGAGTATTACTTTTATACTCAATGCGTGAAACATGTCGACCACTTTTCTAGAGCGGAGCATTGCTCCACTGGAACATTAATCCAGCGAGCAGCTACTCTCGTATATTTTTAATAAAGGTGGATAACCATCCCATTAAAACTTGTTTTTTGGACTATCCAACTTTTTTTTTAATATATCACTCACTCACGTCACCTTCACCTAGGGTACTTACACCCACGGCACCATACGGCAAGAACGGAAGATCTCCGCTAAAGAGCCCCTTTATGGGTGCCCGTCGGGTATTGCACCGCCGACCCGACGAGGAGCGAGTCCATATGATAAAGCATGACACCTAGCTGGCTGGGTGTGTGAGGACTTTAGTTCCGACAAGGAGGATTCCCCTCCGGTGGCCTTTTTCACTTGCTGTCCATCATTTGGGGAACAGTGTACACTTCTTTCTGCATACATTTTAGCGGCACCACGGCCTGAAGCCACGCAGGTAAACCCAATGTCAAATGTATAGTGCTTTTGGCATACAATCGCCATATGAATCGTCACCACCAGCCAGTGTCATGAACCACAGGTGGTCCGCACACAATCACATACACTCACTCCACATCACTACGCAGTTTGACTGGTATCATCGCAAGTCTGTATGGAACACTCAGAACCCTAATGCGGTGCCACTGGTACCCAGCAGGTCAATGGTTCACCCTCTACAGACTCCGTTGCCTCAGCCTCACTCCACCCTCTAGGTCACCCCAATTGTCCTACACAACTGGATGGAAGACAACCGACCCCACCTCCCAGACACTGGGCCACACGCAGCCGAAGTCACACTTAGTCTGGGTTTTCTGGAAGCAGGTGTGAATATGTAGCAGTTATTAGGAGGTAGACTTAAATAAGGGAGGGTAGAGGCCAATCTGGAAGTTCACCCACAGGTCTGTAAACACAAAACGGTCATGCTGCCTCTTGACCCGCTTCCGAACTGTCTTGGAAGCGTTCCTTCGACCCAGTCAATCTCGCTCTATTAATTACTTGGCTCAAAGATGTCCTCTGAAGGGGCCGGGTGTGGAGAGGGCATTTGGGCCGCCGCAATGAGGGTCAACAAGGTAACAACCAATGAATGGGGAGTTACACAGGGGAACCTTTCGACAGGATGTGGCAACCTGATTGGTACACGATGATACGGGTCATGCCCAGGCATGCTGAGCATAGCACCTGATGTGTGTTGGTATGAGTCACACCAAGAACTTCATTTTTCAAGCACAATGAGTTGCAATTCCACACCTCCCTGGAAATGAGACACTACATCGGTGCACCATGATATAGGTTGCAGGATGCATACCAGTCTGGCACGATCGATGAAAAGGGCCATGCAGGGTCACATAACAGGGGAATCCTCTCACAACCAACTAGATGCTTATGGATAATCCCGGAGATCTCTGGAAGATCAGGAGGTTCGCGTTTGGGCCCTTGGAGAGCACACTTTAGGGCGCCACACTTCAGCAGGTACTCGGTCGAGGCCAGCCACTACACGGGCAGTTATCCTCCATGTGCACAGAGAGCTCTGGCAATGTGCACCACGCATTCCGTGTTCTCTGGTCCCACGTCTCCACGAGCGTATCTCACCTCTTGCTGAAGGATAGAACCCATAGTTATACTGTCATGTGTCTTTGAAGTTAGGCGTGGTTTAAGGGGTTTCCTATATTGTAGGCCTGTCTGCCATGGGGTCGTGGAATGCAGATCTTAATCTTTAGTGGGGCCTTGATCCGGCCCCTAGAGGCCAAGTGTCACAACATCCCATCTTCAATCTATCCCATTTGGCTTCCAAATGACAGCGGTCTGGCGTTCCTGTGGGATGCCCATGGTTCATGGCTATTGCTTAGGGAATGCGCAGATGTTCTCCTCCCCCGCCCGCCCACTGGAGCCAGTCACCACGGTTCGCGAGAGACTTACAGCATGGATATGTCAATATTCTAAAAGTTGCAAGATGACAGACCGGACTGTGTTTCAGAACATTGAATTAGTGCCACTTCCCATCCTGGATAGGAAGGGCACATGGACTTTTGCAACATATTTACAGTGGAAAAGCAAACATTATCCCCCTAAACATCTAATCCATGACCAACCTTCTACCCTCCAATAAGGTTCTAGAAACCTGGCTTTTCAGTAATCCGTAACAGGCTATTTTCTTTTCCTCTGGACAGTGGAGCGCCAAGACTCCTCCGGGTATTCGGGTGCTTTAAAAGTATTCATGACAGAACTCCTAGAAGAGGGGTGGCAGCACAGGCAGAGTCTGCTCCCTCACCGGATTACATTCGGACCACCAGTACGGCGAATGACTCTTCAGTAATGTCATCCACTCGTAAACAAGCGTAGGCGCTCTACAAATCAAATACCTGAGTAACAGAAGTAACTACAGAATCACAGCAGCTTCAAGGCAGGACCGGAGCTGCCCGAAGGATGCCCACTGGTACCAGTTCAAGCTTCAGCCAGAACCACCGCCACCTCGGACGTCCTCCAGCCGGCATCTCGGTCATTGGGTGCTCCTGGTTCTGCAGCGGTTCCAGGTGGTTCATCACCAGAACAAGCATCTAGAACAGTGTCCGGAGGGTCCCAGCAGATCTGGATCGACCCCTGCAACATCCCCGTCTATTCCACACCAAAGGCGGGCATTCATTCCAACACCGGCTCAACCAGGACCCAGGACTGGTGCCTACACCAACAGCGCAGCCATCGATGACGAACCAGGGATACAGCGTGACCTATCCGTCAATCACAAACAAGAATTCTCAAGGTAAAATGTTTGGTGAGAACTTAACCAGAGTGGACCAACAAGTCCTCTGGCTGCCGCTGTAAACCTAAAGAAATGTGTGAGCAAATAAACGCGAGGCTACATCCAAAGCGTGGTTTCCCCAAGAATCTCAAGGTCCATTGAGGCGGTCACAGGAAAGCGAGCAGCGACTACCTGGCCTCCAGAGCCTCGGTTTCAGGATTAGGTTCTTCTACCAAAGGTTCAGGTGATCTTTGCAGCCGAATGAAAACTGGGCCATCTGTACCCAGAGATTTACCACTGTGAAGTCTTCCCATGGATGGTCTAAAAACACAGAGCATCGTGGTCCTGATGGGATAAACTTATGAAAACAAAACTCCTCCTGAGTTTGGCAGTTTGGCAAATGGCTAGCCATTTGCCAAACTCAGGAGAAGGAGTTTTTTGTTTTCATAAGATTGTTGACCCAATCCTTTTCCTGTCAAAAGGGTAGCTCCCTCTCGAACATTGACCTGATGGGATAAACCCTTTCTTTGCTGCAGTTGCGGCAGGTGAAAGGTTAAATTCTCCAATATATGAAGGAGAGCTGGTCATGAGGGTGATTTTAAACCGGTTAAGAAGGAATAAGAACCTCAGACTATTTTCAAATGATTCAGATCAGCAAAAGCTCTGAAAATGAATGTGAGGTTAATGAATAAATGGAGAACCGTTGGAGCTGGAGAAGCAGGACAACGACAGCCGGGGAAGCCACACCGCGACACCGCTGCTGGAGGCAACCTCCTGGTCATAAACCAGCGACAACCTGTGAAGTTTGTACATGTCCTTGGACCAGTGATCTGGTGTTGTCACAACACACGAAGGGCGACCACGTGCCGGGTGAAGAGTCATATGTTTGCCCGGTCTGTAGCCACCGGTCGACGCTCTTCTAGGATGCAGAAAAACATTTAAGAACAGCAAGAAGCAAAGCATGGCTTTCCCCTCCTTGCCTCAAAGAGGTTAGAATTTGAAGCATGAGAAAAAAAAGGATATATATCTGTGCAAAGTGTGGACTGCAGATTCTGATCAGTAAACAAATGAATCACAGAACTCAACGCCTTTGGGCATTTCAAAACCTGCAAGCGGTTAAAAAGGATCACTTCCTGGTGAAGGTTACAACATGAGCTATTCTGGGATGTCAGCACACTGACTCACCAGCCACATCTCTTGAAAATACAAACATTTCCACAAGTTTTAAAGACACTTGAAAATTAAAAAATTAAAAATACAATATTTAAAGACACTTGAAAATTAAAAAATGGAGAATGCAAAACTGCCAAACACTGCAGCCAAAGCTTAGCCATCAAAATCACAGCCTAATGCAAGTATTTAAAATTCAATTCCACACGGATAAACCAATGGTAGACAGACCGAGGATGCGGTGGTGTATAGGTGGGTGGGAAACAGTCGAGGAGGGGTGAAGGGGATTGGAGAAGAGCCGGTTGGAGAACCGGAAGTCGGGGAACAGAACACAGGTGGAGCCTGTAGCGTCATTGATATTACGTGCGCTGGGACGCTCACGGTTCTGGGTGGACTCTAAACAGGAATTATGTCATCTGACGCGAGGTGTTAAAGTGTGGTTATAAAAGTTGTGACGCAATGCGCGCAGAGTGCGATTGTATGTTGAAGAATAAAGACGTCTGTTACAGAGTTCAGCCTGTGGCGTGTTTACTTGCATGCTCCATGCAGAGGGGGGGGGGGTGCTGTAGACCCGTCAATGCACTGGAGAAAGTTTCCGGGGGTGTCATTGTTACATCACTGAACTCATAGGGATTCTGAACAATCCAAGGGTCACACAAAGAACAAGTGTAGCAAAGGAGCCCCGCCCACTCCGCAGCAGTGGTGGTAAGGGCCTGGTACGGGTGCAGTGGAGAATCGGAGCACAGTGTCACAAATATATCACTAGAGCACGGTGCGACAGCCGCAGTCATTTACACACCGCACATATTCCTTTGAAATGGCCCCTACGTATGCAAAGACATGTAGCTTTACTAATAGAACTATACAGGGAGCAAATGCATATGTGAGGAAAACAAGTTTAGTGACTCTGTATCATTTGCCCACCACCAATTAAAGCGCCTTGATGTGTTTTCATCCTATTTAACTCTTTGTTTCCATCACATTACACTTAAGAGTGAAAAATGTGCCTCGTTTGTCCTTTCCTTGCCGCTGATATATTTTGAAATATTTACACAGTTCATTTAAAAAGGTATTTACATTTTGTGGCGTGCCTAAAAAAAGCAGTTCTACAGCCTTTGCTTTTACACTCCCTCTACCCCAGCAAGATTATCACACTGTTCACAATCCACTCACTTTGCAGTCGGAAAAAGACAAGTAACAACAATATTGCTTTTTTATAATAAATATTATATATATATATATATATATATATATATATATATATATATATATATATAACAACAACAATTTGTCAGCAGGCAAAGACTTGGAACCCATTACACATGGAAAGAGATAACAACAAACTTTAAAAGCATCTTTATTGCTCACTTCCCCTGTGTACTACAGCGCGGGTATTTTGGGTGCTGAACCCCCGCAGCTTTGCGTCCAGTACCTATGTCATTAGTGCTCTGATTCAGAAAGAGTTTTCAAGTACAGAGTTGGAGTACACAGCCTGAGCTGAGGAGAGGCCAGTGTGTATGTGAACTACAGGAGGCCAGGATACTCAGGGCAGGACAAGCAGGGAAGATACCTCCTGGGGAAGGAGGAAGAAAGGTGATTCACCGGATACCTGGAGCCACCAAACAAGTCAAGTCAAGTCAAAAATTTGTATCGCGCACTACTCACCCGGAGGGTCTCAAGGCGCTTGAGGGGGGGGGTTCGATACTTATCAAATAGCCAAGTTGTGAGTTGTTTTCTGAAGGAGAGGTGGTTCTGTGTAAGACGGAGGTGGGTGGGGAGGGAATTCCAGGTCTTGGCCGCTAAGTAGGAGAAAGATCTTCCTCCCATGGTGGTTCTTTGGATGCGTGGAATCGCGGCAAGGGATTGATTGGACGATCGTAGTTGGCGGGTGGGGGTGTAGAAGGTCAGGCGCGTGTTGAGGTATTTGGGTCCTAGGTCGTAGAGGGCTTTGTGTGCGTGGGTGAGGAGGCGGAATGTTATTCTCTTGTTGACGGGGAGCCACTGAAGGTCTCTCAGGTGATCGGAGATGTGATTGTGGCGGGGTATGTCTAGGATGAGTCTTGCGGAGGCGTTCTGAATGCGTTGGAGTTTTTTCTGCAATTTGGCTGTGGTTCCGGCATAGAGGGTGTTTCCGTAGTCCAGACGGCTTGTGACAAGTGCTTGAGTGACTGTCTTTCTTGTTTCGGTGGGGATCCATCGGAAGATCTTTTTGAGCATGCGTAAGATGTTGAAGCATGATGATGAGATGGCGTTGACTTGTCTGGTCATCGAGAGAGAGGAGTCTAGTATGAATCCCAGGTTGCGAGCATGGTCCGTTGGTTTGGGCGCGCTGCCTGGGGCCGGTGGCCACCATGAGTCGTCCCATGCGGAGAGGGATGACCCAAGGATGAGGACTTCCATCTTGTCTGAATTCAGTTTTAAGCGTCTGTTCTTCATCCACTCGGCTACGTCTTTCATCCCTTCGTGTAGGTTGGTTTTGGCGGTGTTTGGGTCTTTGGTGAGGGAGAGGATCAGCTGTGTGTCGTCAGCGTAGGAGATGATGTTGAGGTTGTGTTGGCGTGCGATGGATGCAAGGGGGCTCATGTAGACGTTGAAGAGGGTGGGGCTCAGCGATGATCCTTGTGGTACGCCGCAGATGACTTCGGTGGCTTCTGATCTAAAAGGGGGGGAGGCGGACTCTCTGTGTTCTTCCGGCGAGGAACGATATGATCCAATCCAATGCTTTTCCTTGTATCCAGACGTTGCTGAGACGTTGTACAAGGGTGCTATGGCAGACCGTGTCAAACGCTGCGGAGAGGTCCAGGAGGATGAGGGCAGCTGTTTCCGCGTTGTCGAGTAGTGTTCGGATGTCGTCTGTGGCTGCGATGAGGGCGACTTAGCTGGACCACCAACATTGGGTCTCCGGAGGCAAAGAAAGTGACCTCACAGTGCAAGACACGGGCAAACAAGGCAAGATCAGAACTTGATATACCTCAAAGCAAGCAGATGAAAAGAGCCTAATGTACCCCAAAGCAAGCAGATAAAGAGCTTAATGTACCCCAAAGGAAGCAAATGAAAAGAGTCTAATGTACCCCAAAGCAAGCAGATGAAGAGCTCAATGTACCCCAAAGGAATAGGCCAGATTATACCGCATGCATTTAAAACGCATGTCATTACAGCGCAGTCATTACAACAACTGTGTTGTTACATCGCAGACAATTACAACGCAAATCATTACAAAGACCTGCTGTGGGCGGGGGCGCTGGATGTTGGAATAGTATAATTTACTATTCCAACTCCCGTCTGTGCAGACACTAGGGAGGTGTTGGATTTGAAATCCACCTTCTGCCCCTACAGCAAGTCGTAACGGCTTGCCTTGTAATGGCATGCGATGTAACGACGCGGCCGTTGTAATGACCATATTGTAATGGCATGCGATGTGTAAACATTGTTGTAAACTATGTTTACCGTCCTAAGTAGGCAGATGAAAAGAAAGGGAAACAGAAGACACCCATTTACTTATCAAAACCAATGCCAAACATCCTCAGAACTGTTGAAAAGTTCCTAAATGTTCCCAGGTTACGCAGCTGGCATAGCACCGGGCACGTGCCAATGTGTACTAATTCAAACATAAAACTGATTTTGCAGCCACAAAGCCAAGTAAGTCGGAAGGCGGCACAAATCTTTCTAGGAGATTAAAGTACTGCAAACAAGCACCATCTGAACCCAGTTTGCGAACACTTAGACCAGACTTCTTTAACCCAATTAGAGAACAGAACGATGGGAAAAGGGGTTTTAAGGACAATTGCACCTATCCTGTATATTACCTCGTTTTTTATGGTGCCTTCTCAAGATTCTGCTACTGAATTGATTTTCCATTTTCTTTGATTTATGAACTGAGATGGTTATTATACAGATCTTCACTATACTATTTTGTGTGCTGGATCAGCTTTGAAAAAATTCTTTAACCCAATTACCCTGGTCTCGAGGGGTCCTTTATTTGTCAGAGGCCACTTTTGATGATGGACAACTTGTGATTTCCTTGTCCAATTTTTATAGAATTCTATACATAAGAAGCTTTATCTTTATCTAAACAAGGTTTGGACTTTTAAATGTATACGTTTTGAAAGTGCTATTTAAATGGTGTGCCCTTTATGACGCGGAGCATTATCGTGAGCGAAGAATGCCCTGAAGTAGATTGGAGTGTGGGGCAGAGTCCCACAGGCCGGTTTGAGATACTCACATATCCTGTCAGCCTTTGAAACATGAAACCCTAGTTTAGCATCGATTCACACGCAACATTATTAGCCTGCCATGCTCATGGCAGTGTGCGCTACACAATGATGCACAGACATGGAAGAACCCTCAAAAGTGGGCAGGAGGTGAGAACTTTTTGTAACTTCCAGCCCAGTCTTGTGATACCAGTGAAACAGATTACACTAGTTGTGCTAAAGAATAACTATTACGCTGATGAAAAGACAGCCGCCTGGTGTTTGAAAGAAAGCACATCACTACTAAATATATATATATGTTTTATATAGAAAGAAGCCATAGAGTATCAAAGTCTCATTCTGTGTTTACAGACAGGGCCTTGGAGTTGTGACCGCGACATGTGTTTCGCTCCATCACAGTTGATAGGTTGATCTAGGAAATGCATTGAGGCACACCCCAACTCCAGATGGAACCTGCTAGTGTGCGAAAAAGAAAACAACAAACTCTAAGAATAGAAAAATATAGATGATAATCCTCTAAGTACTGCTGAATAAACTTGGGCAAAGAATCAAAATAATACAAAAAACTAGATTCCAAAAATAATGAAGAGTAAATGCAGTAATGCTGCAAATTGAGCAGTAAGGTGTCACCGCCTCCGAAACGTCTGACCCCTTGCCAAGCTCTGGTGGGGGTGGTAAGGCACGTCTTGGGCATTCCACGATCACAGGGAGGGACGAGCCTCACACACATGCTGGTGAAGTAACCTGGAAAGAAAGGTTTTTATAACCTTAAGGAACGAGAACAGCCATTCAAAGTTTCATTAATAGTTTTCAACTAGATTTGTTTAGTTTCATGTAACAAAGACCAGGGCCCAAAGGCTGCCCAGTGGTGCACATTTCAATGAAATCCCAGTCTTGTAAACCAGTAAACTTTCGACGTAGACTTCGAGAAATGCCAGAGAGGTCCAGGAGAAAGTTTAATCATCCACAGAATGGATGACTGGGTGAAAGGATAAACGGGTCAGGAAGACGGATGCTGCAGACGCGGTTCAATGATTACTGTACACGTGACACAAACATCTTTGACCTTACACTGCCTTTCTTATAATCATTTAGGACTCATGTGGGGTAAAGACCGCCAGCAGACCTGTGACATAGTCAGTGTATCATAGGCCGCAGTTTTCTAAAGTCGGGACCCCACTGCAGTTTATGGAGGCAAATTACCTTTTTGACGGGGAGGATCATTAAAAAGTGGGCAACACCCTATAAATGAGGCAGATAGGGGTGTGCTATGGAGTTAGTGGGCTTCGAATACGGGCACTGGAAGTAGAGGTTAAACTAGGGTGCAAGACATCGTAGAAGAAAAATGAAAACAGAGGAGGTCACCCGGATTAAGACTGTCTCCAATTCTGAAATGCACCATTTAAAAATAATAGAAGCTAACCTTGCACATTTTGGAGAATTTGCTAGCTAGTTATCGAAGTAAATATTGGCAAAGCCAATAGGTCTCGCCCATGGATGAACTATTAGCTTGGCAATTGGGTGGGGATGTGGATAACAGGATGATTTTAAAATGCTCTATAAAGTAGCCAGATCTGGCTGCTTCATTGCACTTTTTAGATAGAGATTGTAGAGACGGGGCAGATGGGCGGGGGGAGAAAAAACAGGGAGTGGGGTGGGCATAACTTAAATAAAAAGAAAAAAAAAAGACTGGTTGGTAAAGGTGAGAAGAAACAGGGAGGGGTGGAGAGAAATTAAATAAGGTATATAGAAAAGATGAGCTATGACGCAGCCAGCGTTGACCAGTCATAGAAGAGAACAGTACCTGGATTCCAGTGCGAGCAGCAGATAGCCAGAGGAGGGGCACGAATCAAAGCCAATGAATCAGTACTTGGTCCTTGTGCAATAGCAAGAATAGGAAGTGACGAATGGCACGCTCCGCCCAATGAGAAGGCAGCAAAGAAGATTGACAGTGATGCCAACGAATGGTAAGCTACGGTTTGGTTCCAAGCGCATTACTGAATACAAGATTCTCACGTGCGAACGCGGTTGCTCTTGTAGTCTCAACCCCAAAACTGGCTTGGGCTGTATATGTTCAACCAATGATTGTTCTAGGCCTCTCTTCGGGTACCCTCTATGTATGTAAAGCTATTTTTTGCTCTGGCAACATGAAGTGCTTAATTTTTTTATTTCAGCAAAATGAAGCCTACTTTTCTGAATACAAAATGGCTGCAGCGGGCTCTTGAATTTCTGAGAATCAAAAACGTTGGCTAAATGCATTTGCGCTATCAGCACACTACCATGTATAGATCTACCTCATTCGGGGACGAATAACCATGTATCATGTCTGAAACTTTTTACTGTGGTACAAAATTTTCACATTCTAAGATAGGAGAAAATAATACTTCTACTTTTTTATTCAGCCGGTCACATCTCAAGTAAAATTCAAATATTTCACAATGGGGCAATTCATCACTTTCCACAACCCTCCTTTAGTAGGTGTCTCCAACCTGGTACATATTTGAAGTCATTAACAGAAATAAGGGTTCACGAGACAGTCCAATTTTTAAAAAAGTTAAATTTATTTTCTTGAAAGTTACAAAACACATGAAAACGTCACCCTGTTTTTCACGACTATTATACTGCTTCATTGGAGCCGAATTTCTGCAGAGTATGTTTCATGTGGAAATCCATTGGAATGGAATTGGTTTCAAACCCGGTGAAAAAAATGTAATTTTCTTCAATCCCTGTAGTGGTTTAATGGCAGAGTGCCAGGTAGCGTCCATCTACGCCTCAGAGGCAGGGCAGATGTGAAACATGTGTTGAGCCTTTTTGTGTGTTCTATGAACATCAATAAAATAAATTAACTTTTTCGAAAATGGGATAGTTTCATAAACCCTCCATTTCTGATAGTGACTGAAATTCAAAAGTGACTGACAGAAGACAGAAAACCTGAGATTTGCAAATTCTACCAACAATATCTACAAGCCTGGCCCAGAATAACTCAAAAACTGCTGAAAAGGTTTACATCAAATAACAAAAAGCACACTCTCAGAATAAAGAGCTACTTTTATTCCAGCGCTGGTATAAATCTTATTTTTGTCACAGCGACAGCAACATTGTCTGTGGGCGCTTGAAGGGCAGAGACTTTTTTTTAACCCCTTCCTTTCATTTTTTTGTCACCTGGCGGATCTGCAGGACATGGCACAATGACCTTAGTTCAGTATGCTTAGCAAGTGCCAAAATAGGTGTAAATTCATCAAAAAGGGTCAGTTATCAGGAAAACAAGAAGTGTCTTTTCAGTAGAAAGTGCACCTGGTGGAGGAGGACAGATGTGCTTTCACTGACCCTGTAATTTACAGATGTTTGAGGACAGTCGAGGGTTAGCGAGGCATCCAGAGAGGTCTTGTGTAGCCCAGTTCCTAGCCAGATGTTTCTGGAGATTGACCGCTCTATGGAAGCCAGGGTGAGGGGGTGGCGGACGAGGACTAGTCAGTGAAGGAAATCTCCGCAGAGGTCCAGAGAAAGACCAAGGTGCCCCAGAGCTCCAATGAAGCTCATGGTGAAATGAGACCGGTGCAGAGGATCACAAGGAAGGTCAAGACTAGGAAGGCCGAGAGCCAGAAAAGGTCTACGCGGAGCTCTCGGACAGCCGCAAGACACAGAAGGTCTCCAGAGTGTGTCTGGAGACCCCTACGAGAGTGCTCCACAGACATGCGTGGCGAATACTGGCTGTAGGGGGACCAGGATCCAGAAAAAACATCTAAAAGGCATAGTACTGATTAAGTCTATGGCTTTATGCTTCATTCACAAGAGGCAAAACCTTTGCAGAGGGCCGAGTAGATCATCACAGACATGGGAAGGCATGGGCCAGAAGAAGCCACCATCAACAATCACAGCTCTGAGGAGGCCCCAAGCCAGAGGAAGCCTCCGTAGAGCGAGGGAGAGGCTCGGACCAGGCGCTGATGGACAAGGAAGCTTCCATAGAGCATAGTTTGGTGGTGGTCCGAGGGCCAACAAGGGTGCCACAGAGCGCCGATAAATTCACGAAGGTCTATTGAGTCTTGAAGGAAGATTGGCAAATCCGGAGTGGGCAAGATCCAGAAAAGGCCTCCACAGAGGTCTGGGAGGGCTCCGGCCAGACAAGGTTTCCACGCCGTATCCAGGGGCAGCCAATGCCTACATGGACCTCCAGGAAGGCCCAACGTCAAGACAAATCTCCATGGAGAAGAAAAGACAAAAACACGACAAAACCCGCAGAGCACGTAAGAGTCGCAGCTCGGAGGATCGTCAAACAAGACAACAAACGCAATCACTCAGAAGCCAAGGATCGGACAGGAACCCCCGAATGGAAGCGCAAACATGAATAGACCACGACAAGCAGTGACCATCGCAAGAAGGCCTCCAGAAGTTAGAGTCTAATTTCTAACACTTCGTCCCCCTATCCTGTGGAGAAGATAAACGAGCATGGAGTGTCCAAGCAGAGAGACCAAGGCCTGATCTAGATATCCTGGGATAATGAGTCCATATCGCTAGGTGGCGAGTGATCGGAGCCAGGAGGGCCACTTGCTGAGGTGGTCTCCAACAAGAAGACCCCTCCAGAGTAGCCCTGTTAGTGCCTAGAGTCAGGGCGGCCTTCCAATATCCCACAAAATATGGGTTATTGGGGCCGCCCCCACATGGCCAGAAGAGGCCATACTGAATAAACCAGACGACCGCATGACTTACGAGACGCCGACACTTTGTTCGCGGCTTTTACAAAATGTAATTCTTCATAAAATAAGGGAAACTTGGTACACCTTGGAATTGTGATAACTCAGTGATTTTTTGAAAATACTCAAGTCTCAAGCTAGAAGACCACTGTGAAGCTTTATTAAATAGAGAATTCTAAACAAGCCCCGAAGAAGTCCGGTCACGGACGAAACGTGTTGGCTATTGGTTTTAAGTATCTCTTGTGAATAAAGAATTTGTCTACTGAAGAAATCTGACTTTGGAATTCTTGGGAGAATGTTTGGAAAGACAATGGAACAATATGTACAACATTATTGATACTGTAACAACAATTGTTGAAGTGTGCGGGGTCACTTTGGGTATTTTGATTTGTAAAACAAGTTTCTTGTTTTCTAATATTGGGATCTAGGGGATTGTATCCCAGACCACCTGCACCTATACACACGCACACCATAGGGATTTTGTTACCAGTGCGGGCAAAGTAGCCTTAATCCCCTGTTCTGGCTTGATTTCTGAATAAATGCCGCTCTGGGCTGTATTCCGAGTTCTTAGATACACATGGCATGATATTCTTGAGGAGGGCGATGGGAAGCGGACCCGGTATGCTTCGGTGGAGCAGATTCCAAGCTAGTACCCCCAGAATCATAGCAGCCTCTACTTTCAGGTGATACTCGGCCAGCAGGTCCTCTCAGAACCTATAGTTACGTCAGCATTACTATAGGAAATGCCTTTTATGTTTTGGTAATAACTTTGGCACCATTTAACAACTCTTCATAAAACTTTCCAAAAGGTGCTCTTTTTTGACTATTATGTCCATGGAAAGTTTGAGGGTGATCTGTCAAGTGGGGGCGGAGAAAAAAAAAAAAGGGGGTCCCAAAACACAAACAAGACATGCATTTTCCATAGACTTCTATAGGGAGGGCTATCGCAAAAACTGCTGAATGGAATTATACCAAAAAGAAGCCCCTTTGACGCCTGCAGCAGAAACATACAACTTGCAACAGCCAGGAAGCCACTTTTATGTTCCAGTTTTCAATGGATCACTCCCGCCGAAGACCTGCTCTGCTACTGCTTGCAAGAAACCGTTCTTGAATGTGGTTGTGAATTTGCCCCCAAAGGTCTTCCGTGGCGTCTGTCTACGGTTAGACTACACCTAGGATTGTTAGTGATGTTTGAATGTTGGGGTTCCCTATGGATGTGGGTTCGGTGGTGGTGGCCGTCTACGGTTAGACTACGCCGTGGATAGTTAGTGCTGTTTGAATGTTGGGGTGCTCTGTGGATGTGGGTTCAGTGGTGGTGGCCGTCTACGGTTAGACTACGCCCAGGATAGTTAGTGATGTTTGAATGTTGGGGTTCTCTGTGGATGTGGGTTCGGTGGTGGTGGCCGTCTACGGTTAGACTAAGCCTAGGATAGTTAGCGATGTTTGAATGTTGGGGTGCTCTGTGGATGTGGGTTCAGTGGTGGTGGCCGTCTACGGTTAGACTACGCCCAGGATAGTTAGTGATGTTTGAATGTTGGGGTTCTCTGTGGATGTGGGTTCGGTGGTGGTGGCCGTCTACGGTTAGACTACGCCGTGGATAGTTAGTGCTGTTTGAATGTTGGGGTGCTCTGTGGATGTGGGTTCGGTGGTGGTGGCCGTCTACAGTTAGACTACGCCCAGGATAGTTAGTGCTGTTTGAATGTTGGGGTGCTCTGTGGATGTGGGTTCGGTGGTGGTGGCCGTCTACAGTTAGACTACGCCCAGGATAGTAAGTGATGTCTGAATGTTGGGGTTTCCTGTGGATGTGGGTTCGGAGGGGGTATTGGTCTACGGTTAGACTACGCCGTGGATAGTTAGTGCTGTTTGAATGTTGGGGTGCTCTGTGGATGTGGGTTCGGTGGTGGTGGCCGTCTACAGTTAGACTACGCCCAGGATAGTAAGTGATGTCTGAATGTTGGGGTTCCCTGTGGATGTGGGTTCGGTGGTGGTGGCCGTCTACGGTTAGACTACGCCCAGGATAGTTAGTGATGTCTGAATGTTGGGGTTTCCTGTGGATGTGGGTTCGGAGGGAGTATTGGTCTACGGTTAGACTAAGCCTAGGATAGTTAGCGATGTTTGAATGTTGGGGTGCTCTGTGGATGTGGGTTCGGTGGTGGTGGCCGTCTGCGGTTAGACTACGCCCAGGATAGTTCGTGATGAAGTTAGGACCCTGACTGTGCCTAGATGAACCTATGGGGTAGATGACCCTAGAACACCAGGTGTCCCCCCAAACCCTATGAGTACGGGGACCATCACTTTAAGTGGCGAACAGGAAGTCCTCTCAGAACCAGGAGGGTCATGAGGGCAAGGAACCCATGAGACAGACACAATGGAAGAGTGGTCAATACATGGGGAAGTGGAAGGGCAGGGTGGGTAAAGCGAGAGTCCAAAGCTGGACTAGACCGGGCAGAACCCTCTAAGCCTCACACGGGCAGTAGCTCTAGAAGGCAGGAGGCCCCTCTAAGTCCACCAGGGAACTCCCTGCCACCACGCCATTCCAGTCCTGAGCTTTCATGTCACAACACAGTGCACTCTGGTAGCTGTGGTCTTTATAATTAAGGCTCTCCGTTTTCACGGATTTTTACAGATCAATACAGGCAGAAAACAATGTGTCGTCTGTCTGCATTTATTTTTAAAAGTGGATAAAAACAGAAAATACGGTTCTTTTAAGTTACTCTTCGTGCTGTCTGTCATGAATTATAGCCCAACAGCTGAGCAGATGGACAGCACGGGAAATTAAAAAACAGGATGACATTTCTTTAAATAACTGCATGTATCAACATACATTTCTGGTATAATGCTAATATTAGCCAGTGGATGGACTGCTATGTAATATTTGGCAACTTAAATAGCTAAAATACGACAGAAATCAAAGTATGAGTGCTTGTCTATCATTTAAGTAAATATGGAAATGTACAGTATTACAACTATATTTATATCCAAAACATAAAATAAATATGGATAAATACAGACGGAAAAGTTTAAAAAAAACAAAAAAAACTAAAACCACTAGCCCAGTTTATAATGCCTCTACTGCATCAACTAGAATAACCTTCTGGGCTACAGTGGATTGTAAAAAGGGAAGAAGGAAGTGGACTGGGTTGTCCTGAAGACATGGAACCGAAATTAGAGCAAGAAGGGGGTGGACGGGGCGAGTCATAAGACCTGTCCTTCCTGTTCCCGGCCGGATGAAGAGGAAATGCGGCATCTTTACGCTGAAGGGTCACAGGGAAGGAAAATAAGATTGTATCCGAGGCCGTGGGGCGGGAATCCCAGTGTCCACCCAGGTCTGCCTGTTGGGACCCTTTAAGCAGTGCCTAATTTGTATTAAACAAAAATTTTCTGGTCAAGAGTCCACTGCAACTCACACCACACATCGCCCCTCCCATGCTGTCAATGACAGCAACAACACAACTACTAACCATCACACTGCTACACGTGGGACAATTCAGGCCCCCAAAGCTAAAACGTTTGGCCAAGGCGGAAGGTAATAGTCATTTTTAATGTATATTGAATTAATAATGGACTGTTGTGGTCATCTCTAAATAAGCCAGACAGCGCCACCTTTTGGCAGACTGTCGCAAGCGCTGGTGTTGAGGATTGCGTGCAGGTGCCGAGCACAGGAAAGCACCGGCTCAAATTAAGCACTGGCTGCAAACTTTCTCTGGTCTCTTTCTTGCCCTGGTCTCAAAATATCAGGGGCCAGCCTGGGTGCCGTCCCCTGTCCTACCTGCTCTGTCCCCAGCTCTCATGCACCCCCCTCTGTCTCTCACTGCTCTCACCATCACATCTCAGTATCTTGACATATATGACAAATACTGGCCTAAATGCCCCCCCCCCACACTCATTCATAATTGTTTCTCTTCAGTCAAATCTCCCCGTCATCCCCCTCGTCCCCAACCTACCCCACCACGACTTACTCCCACGTTCATGTCCCTCAAAACCGCACTATCCCTGGACCCCTGTATCCATCCCTCCTACCAGCCGCCACTCACCACTGGTCACTTTCTACCTCCCTGTTTGTGCGACTGCAGTCGTACATCCGTCCCTCGAACCTGCAGCCACTCGTCCCCCCCCCTCACTCCTTCCCCAGTAGTTGTGTGTGTGTTTTTCTCCCTCTTTCTCTCTCTCTTTCTCCAAATAACTGACTAACATATCCACCACTTAAATTAGTTTCATATTCCACTATACTAATTCAACACTAATCCTTTATGGGTTCCGGAGTAGCGTGCTACTCGCCGAAAAAACGCTTCAATACCCCATCAAGGGTAGCAAGCACAATATAAATGCAAACCTTTTTCCCTCTTCTATCCCTCCACTATCCTTCTCAATCCAAATAACGGACTATATCCACCACTCAAATTACTTTCACATTTCCCTATACTAATTCACCATTAACATTGAACGGGTGCCAGAGTAGCGTGCTACTCGCTGAAAAAAAGCACTTCATCCCCCATCAGGGGTAGCAAGAGCTATATAAATGCAAACCCTTCTGTCTTCGCTATCCTTCTCAATCCAAATAACTGACTAACATACACGCCACTCAAATTACTTTCATATTTTCACTGTACTAACTCACCACTAATCCTTTCTGGGTTCCGAAGTAGCGTGCTACTCATCAAAGGAAGCGCTTCAACACCTCAACAAGGTTGGAAAGCACTATATAAATGCAAATCTTTCCCCCCTCTTCTATCCCTCCACTATCCTTCTCATGCAAATAACAGACTGACATATCCACCACTCAAATGACTCATGTTTCACTATACTAATTCAACACTAATCCTCGTAAACTCCTTAGCACACGTTTGTTAGTTCAAATGATATACATGTATTTCACCATAGAACAAAAATACATTTCAATAAACAGGTCCATGGTTATACAGTGGACTATGTTTATTAGGTTAGGGTGATTAGATAGTGCTCCTAAGTGGCAGTGTAGTTCGTGACATATAAAGACGATGTTTAATTAAGTCTATTTTTGTGAGGTCATGTGTTGGTTTTTAAATCGAGAAATTTCTGTGGTAGTCTGGGATTTTCCATGCAAATCCTCGTGGAATCCTACGTTTACTTCTAATTTGGCAAAATATATCAAAATATGGTTTCTCCACTCAAAACTGGGACAGAACATATTTATGAGTCATTAAGTGACTATATCATCATGTGAAAAACACACAGTATAGGCATATTCAAACATTTAAAATATTTGGTTCACATTTTCCAGTTACCCATTTATGGATACTTTTTAGTTATTAAATGGGCATTCATAAGCTCCTATGATTCAATATCTCCCATCTCTAGAGTGTGTTATGTGCCTAGGAAATAATGAAGCTCGTGGTCAATGTTTAGCCCAAGTTCTCCATATTTGTTTGAAATGGGCCATAGACCTTCTGTTTTTACAGAAGCCGCCATGTTAATCACGAGCTGTATGTTTTTCAAAAAAATGCATTGTTAACAACAAACAGTTAATGAACTTTATATTGAAAATGTACTATGTTGAACACCACCATATCTCAGTAACAATGCAAATACGTCTTTAAATAACAGTAACATAATGCTTATAAAAGTTTGCAATGCGATATGTTCATTTAATTTTAATTTAATTTAATTGCGGGTTTATATAGCGCTAGGAATCGACTCCCGGAGGAGTATCTCTACGCTTCGACCGCTGGGGAACCCATCCTGGCTCACCCTGAGAGATGGTCCCTAATGGGTATCTCTAAGGTGCGACCAAGCATCCCCGGCGGTCTGGGGGGGCCGTTGTGAAGATGAGGCAAGCTGATGCCCAGAGTTGCAGAGTGTGGTTTCTGACTGGAGTAGGCACCGAGGCGAGAATTATCGAGCCCGCTGACCCTGGTCCACGACCTTGCCGCGTCGGGAATCGAACCCTGGTCCCGGGCCGTTCTCTCATTGGACCTACAAGTTACAATGCTCAATTTTCTTTACCTAACAGCCTTGAGAAAGTCGTGGGTTACATTCCCATAACGACGAAACACGTGTTGGCTGTGACGTCTCCTGAAATAAAAACTACATCAAAGAATACCTTGAATAATAAGGACCTGTTTATTGAAAGGTATTTTCGTTGTATGGTGAAATACATGTTTATCATTTGAACTAACAAACGTGTGCTAAGGAGTTTACAAGTTATGTGTGGCCCTTGCCAACTTTAGAAGAGGGAGAGTGGTTCTCTTCTCCTTATAGAACCGTCCCAAGATCTACCTACTTTGAACAACATGGGTGGACTTTCCTGTGTGGTGCCAGTACCTAGAACCGATACCACCAACTACGATCAAACTATCAACACTAATCCTCTATGGGTTCCGGAGTAGCGTGCTACTCGCCGAAAAAGCGCTTTGACACTTCGTCAGGGGTAGTAAGCGCTATATAAATGCAATTCCAATACAACCCCCAGTGGGTGCCCTGTCACGCCCTCCGCCCCCTCTCACTCCTTCCCTCCTGCTCGTCCCCCAGAGCCGCCTCCATCTTGTCCTTCCTCCGGCCCAGCCCCCCTCGGAGATGCGCAGATGGGCCGGGGTTTGATCGGCTCAGAGCAGCCCCCCCCCCCCCCTGCCCCCCTCCACCCGAGATAATCCCCCGTCTGTGCCTCCAGCTCCATAGACCAGGCAGAGACCGTCTGTGACTGCTGAAGGGGGCCTGGTGGGAGCGGCCGAGAGTGCACAGTCTGGACTACTGCACACAAGTGCGTGCACACACAATACGTGACCTCACAGCTGTGCATGGACTGATGCACACACGTGTGCACACACAACACGTGACCTCAAAGCTGAGCATGGACTGATGCACACAAGTGCGTGCACACACAATACGGGACCTCAAAGCTGTGCATGGACTGAGGCACACGAGTGCGTGCACACACAATACGGGACCTCAAAGCTGAGCATGGACTGATGCACACACGTGTGCACACACAACACGTGACCTCAAAGCTGAGCATGGACTGATGCACACAAGTGCGTGCACACACAATACGTGACCTCAAAGCTGTGCATGGACTGAGGCACACGAGTGCGTGCACACACAATACGGGACCTCAAAGCTGTGCATGGACTGAGGCACACGAGTGCGTGCACACACAATACGGGACCTCAAAGCTGAGCATGGACTGATGCACACACGTGTGCACACACAACCCGTGACCTCAAAGCTGAGCATGGACTGATGCACACAAGTGCGTGCACACACAATACGGGACCTCAAAGCTGTGCATGGACTGAGGCACACGAGTGCGTGCACACACAATACGGGACCTCAAAGCTGTGCATAGACTGAGGCACACGAGTGCGTGCACACACAATACGTGACCTCAAATCCGTGCATGGACTGGTGCACACACGTGTACACACACAATACGTGACCTCAAATCCGTGCTTGGACTGATGGACACAAGTGCGTGCACACAATACGTGACCTCACAGCTGTGCATGGACTGATGCACACACGTGTGCACACACAACACGTGACCTCAAAGCTGAGCATGGACTGATGCACACAAGTGCGTGCACACACAATACGGGACCTCAAAGCTGTGCATGGACTGAGGCACACGAGTGCGTGCACACACAATACAGGACCTCAAAGCTGAGCATGGACTGATGCACACACGTGTGCACACACACAACACGTGACCTCAAAGCTGAGCATGGACTGATGCACACAAGTGCGTGCACACACAATACGGGACCTCAAAGCTGTGCATGGACTGAGGCACATGAGTGCGTGCACACACAATACGGGACCTCAAAGCTCTGCATGGACTGAGGCACACGAGTGCGTGCACACACAATACGTGACCTCAAATCCGTGCATGGACTGGTGCACACACGTGTACACACACAATACGTGACCTCAAATCCGTGCTTGGACTGATGGACACAAGTGCGTGCACACAATACGTGACCTCACAGCTGTGCATGGACTGATGCACACAAGTGCGTGCACACACAATACGTGACCTCAAAGCCGTGCATGGACTGATGCACACAAGTGTGCACACACAATACGTGACCTCAAAGCCGCGCATGGACTGATGCACACAAGTGTGTGCACACACAATACATGACCTCACAGCTGTGCATGGACTGATGCACACAAGTACGTGCATACACAATACGTGACCTCAAAGCCGTGCATGGACTGATGCACACAAGTGTGTGCACACACAATACGTGACCTCAAAGCCGCGCATGGACTGATGCACACAAGTGTGTGCACACACAATACATGACCTCACAGCTGTGCATGGACTGATGCACACAAGTACGTGCATACACAATACGTGACCTCAAAGCCGTGCATGGACTGATGCACACAAGTGTGTGCACACACAATACGTGACCTCAAAGCCGTGCATGGACTGATGCACACAAGTGCGTGCACACACAATACGTGACCTCAAAGCCGTGCATGGACTGATGCACACAAGTGTGTGCACACACAATACGTGACCTCAAAGCTGCGCATGGACTGATGCACACAAGTGCGTGCACACACAATACGGGACCTCACAGCTGCGCATGGACTGATGCACACAAGTGCCTGCACACAATACGTGATCTCACAGCTGCAGGCGTGTGTGTTCACACAGTGCTTGGAGTGCTCCACGCGTGTCTGTGCACGCACAGCACCGGGGCTCTGCTGCAGACAAGTGTGTGCACAGCACACCATCAGAGCGATGCTGCAGACACTTGTGTGCACACAAACACACAGTGCATCGACTGCTGCAGACCCGCCTGTACACGCACACCGTCAGAGCGATGCTGCAGACACGTGTGTGCACTCAAACAAAATCCCGGCGCTCTGCTGCCTACAGGTGTTTCCGTGCACACGTCAGTGCCCGGACTGCTTTTAACATGTATGTGATATAGAGCAAACCTGGCTAGAGCAAGGAAGCACAGGAACAGTCCTAATGGTTAGTGTTTTGGGGCCTGCAGAGCGCTCCGCCGCCTCTCGGCGCTATAAAAAGCCGCATACATTAGAGAGCTGGTGCCCTGCTAAGAGAGGGGTCTTCTGACCCGGACTGGGCGGCGGGTATACCTATCAAACCAGTGCTCGGCTGCTCCACAGCCCTGAAAGGGTTTGAACTTGCACGCACACACACACACGCACGCACGCACACCCACCGCCACCGCAGCTGTCGCCGAGCTACACACATGCTTTGTATTTGGAACTACAAGTTACTGTGTTGCATTTTCACATTTGCAAAGTGTTGGCTTTCTCGATCACTATAGATAAATGCTTCGAAGCGCTATGCAGCTTTATATAAGAACAGTAGGTTTAAACGACATGACAAAACGCCCCACAGTGTGTGAAACAGGCCCCCCTCACTTCTCCAGTCCGTGCCCCCCCTCCTGCTAGCACCCCCATCCACCGCTCACCCACCCCCTCCCCCTTGAGATCCCTGGCCCGGGGTGCGACAGGTTCACCCCTGTCTCCCCTCTCCAGCCTCCCGGTCACCCACACGTCACTGCTCACCTTTGACCTCTCCTTCAATCCTCACTCGTCACACCTTCTGTCACTCACACTGAACCCCTCCTTCTCGCCCAGCACTCCCCACACCCGGCAGCCCCCCCCTCACACACATTTTATTTATTTATTTTAAAAGTGTCATATAGCGCTAGCTGAACCCGTAAGTATCAGAGCGCTTTACAAATACACAATAAACAGCAGAAGGATATTACATTACATAGTAGGCAGTAAGGAAACAAACCAAAGAAAATAATACAGCAAGGTAAATAAATATGCAGTGGGGCGGGGGGGGAAGAGAGCAATAAAAGAAACAGGCGAGAGTGACACTCCCTCACCGGCACAACATGGACACTACTTGATTTGGAAGACCCCCCTCTCACCCTGGAGTCAGGGGCCGGGGGGGGGGAACCCCCTACCAGTCCCCCCTCACACCGGCACAAGTTAACACTTAATGGAAGTCCCTGTGGACTCTCCCTCCCGAACCTCTCACCCCTCCAGTCTTGAGCCAGGGGTGACCCCCCCTTTTCCTCCTTTCCCCTCTCACACTCCCCCCCCCCCCCGCTCCCCGCTCCCCGCTCCCCCTCACACACTCCCTTCACTCCCCTCTCTCACACTCCCTTCACTCTCCCCTCTCACGCTGACACTTCATGGGCGCCCCTGTGCCCTCGCACCCCTCCAGCCTGGCCCCAGCGGCCGGGGCGGCCTCGACTCACCGCCTTGAGCTGCTCCAGCCGGTCCTTCATGGCGCCCCCTGCTGCCCTCCCCGGGGGCTCCGGCGGTGGCGGCGGCTCTGCCCGGGGGTGTGGGGGCTCCTTCCCGTCCCAGGCCGCTGTCTCGGGGCTCCCTTCCTCCCTCCCTGTCCGGCTCCGGCTCCCCCTCTGAGCCGCCTCTGATCCTCGACTGAGCAGGCGCCGGGCGGACCTAATCCGGGCACAGAGGGCGGGCGGGGGCGAGCCGCGGCTCACCTGGGCGGGGGCACAGGGCGGCCAGGGCGGGGCAAAGGGAGAGCTCCTGCTCACCTGGGCGGGGTAGAGAGGCCTCCTTCCTGCTCACCTGGGCGGGGGCCCAGGGCGGGGGCAGAGTGTGGCCCTTGCTGCTCACCTGGGCGGGGGCACAGGGTGGCCAGGGCGGGGCAAAGGCAGAGCTCCTGCTCACCTGGGCGGGGGCACAGGGCGGCCAAGGGAGGAGTAGATAGACTGAGAGGGGCCCTTCCTGCTCACCTGGGCGGGGGCACAGGGCGGCCAAGGGAGGAGTAGATAGACTGAGAGGGGCCCTTCCTGCTCACCTGGGCGGGGGCAGAGGGTGGCCCTTCCTGCTCACCTGGGCGGGGGCAGAGGGTGGCCCTTCCTGCTCACCTGGGCGGGGGCAGCCGTGGGTGGGGTAGAGAGAGGCCTCCTCACCTGGGCAGAGGGGAGGGCAGTTTTCTGCCCAGCTCCTCCTTGCACACCTGGGCCGGGGCAGAGAGAGGTTCACCCCACCTTACCTGGGCGGAGGACAGGGAAGGGACCCATCTCTGCTCACCTGTGCGGGGCACAGGGCCCGAAGGGACCTCAGCAGCTCACCTGGGCAGAGGGGAAGGCAGGACCACCACCCGAACACCTGGGCCGTGGCAGAGAGAGACTCCTCCCCCCTCACCCGCAGAGGGGGGCGCTGCACTCACTGGGAACCATTTATAAGGAGCCTGAGCGCAGGTTTCGGCTCACCTGGGAGGGTCAGAGACAGGATCCTTCCTGGTTACCTGCTCCGAGAGAGAGAGATGCTCCTTTCTTGATACGAGGACCAGGGCAAAAAGACCCCCCCCCCCAACCTGAGCCAGGACAGAGAGAGCCCCCATACCTGAGCCAGGCGCGCAACACCCATTGGGCTCACGGGGCTTCAGCCCCCCCAAATTTGGCCCTAGTTGCCCGCCAGCCTGAGGCAGAGGGATGCTCCTCCCTGCTTCCTTACTTGAGTTGAAGTACGGGGGCTCTGCTCTCTGGGAGCTATCAAGGCCCCCCCACTCTCCCCTGGGCAGTGGCAGAGACAGTTCTGTGCTGCGCACCTGGGCAGGAGCAGCAGGGCCCATCTCCCCCCCCCCCCTGGTGGGTGCAGCAAAAACACGTCACGGTATTGTAAAGTGGTAAGGTAAGGCCTACCACGTGGGCAAACGTATATCAGTAAACGACACAGACACAAGTGACCAGTTAGCCGGAAAGACCCCGAGCGGTCTTCCGCCTGTTTATTTATACCTCGGGACGAGCCCGCCCCGAGGTTGTGCGTGCGTGCGTGCGTGAGAGGATACATTGTATGAGAGAGCCCGAGTGGCTCTCTACATCCCTCCTTTATTTTAGTCCTCTTCAGCCAGCACGTTCCGAGACTCGTGGTCAAGGAGATGACAAGGCAAAGTCCATCAACCGTTGGCTCGGCCTCGGATTGGGCCTCAGACTGTAGCGGCGATTCCTGGTCCATGGCAGTTCGACAACCCCAGCCGGGGCCGTCGATGGTCCTTCGCTTGCATCTTCAGCCCTGGTCTGACTCCGCCCGATGTCGGGGCCTGGTGGCATTGGCCGTGGCGGAGTGTCCTCTCGTGGTGGGGTAGGTGCCGGACTATGAAGACTGTCAAAGTCTATATCTTCCGGGTCCCCAGGCTCCATTCTTCTCGTTCTCAGCTGTCCGACGGCTGTGTCGGCCACTTTCTTGAAACACGATACATTTCGCGTTACCGTTTGGCCGTCTCTCTTTGCTGTAATCATAGTTCCTTGCACTCGTTCTACTCTCCATACTTCGGGTTCAAAGGGAGTTCGAAACTTCCACCCTGGGTGGCGATCTTTGACAATGACCGCATCCCCTTCTCGGATGGCTGGCTCTTTGGCGTGACGGTGCACACTTGCTTTGACGTTCGTAGCTTGTCTTCGGGCCTGTGTGGCTTCTGCGTCCCTCTCTTCCGGTACCCACGTGCTCGCAGTGGGGATGCCATCCCTTGGAGCTCGTTTGAACAGTACATGTGAAGGGGCACATTTAGTCGTCGAGTGGGGCGTCTGACGGTAGGCTCCTAGGAATTGGTCCAGGGCAGTTTCTGGGTCTTCACCATTGTCTACAGCTATCCTGAGGGCTCTATTTAATGTTCGCATCAGCCTCTCCACTTCCCCATTGGCTTGGGGCCACAGCGGGGTGATTTTCCGGTGCCTGATTCGGAGAGCCTCTAGGTATGCCTGGAATTCCCTTCCTTGAAAAGGGGGTCCGTTATCGGACTTGATTTCTTCGGGGAGCCCCATCGTGGCGAACACGCGGTTCAAGACTTTTTTAACCTGCGGGAATGCAGTGGACGCTATGACCTCCACGATCGGGAACTTTGAGAAAGAATCCACCAGCACCAGCATGTGCCGTCCGTCCGGGAAACTGCCAAAGTCAATGCTGAGTTGAGCCCACGGGGCCTGGGGTGCTTCTTCCGTGAGCACGGGTGCTGGGGCAGGCTCACCGCCAGTGATCGTGCATGCATGGCAGGACCGTATCATTGCTTCCACCTGGCTGTCCATCGCAGGAAACCACACCTTGCTCCTCAAGCGGGCCTTTGTCTTAGCCATACCTTGGTGTCCTACGTGTGCTAGGCTCAGGGCTCGTTGCTGAAGACCTTCGGGCATGACAATGAGATGTCCGCGTAGCACCACTCCCCCGTCTCCGATGCTAAGTTCACTGCGTATTTGCCACAGCTGCTGCCTGGCGTGACTCACTTCCGGCCGGAGGCAGGAGGCGCCGTCGAGAAAATGGGCCCAGCGATTTCCCTCGAGGGCCTGTCGGACTTTCACTAAAGTCTCATCCACCGCCGTGGCGTCGCCAATCTCCTTGAGCGACATGTTCTCAGGGCACGCTGCTTGCGTGACCATGTGTACGATCTCTTCCACTTCTTCTCCGTCTTCGGCGAGGGACTGTGGCGGGATGACATCAGGATGTCGCGACAGGTAGTCGGCGGGATTGTGTGCTCCTGGCCTGAACACCACCTTGAACCGGTAGCCCTGCAGCTGGACAGCCCATCGTTCGATGCGCGGGGGAGCTAGTCGTGACGTTCCCGCGAAGAGGGGTAGAAGGGGCTTGTGGTCTGTGACCACTCTGAATTCCTGCCCGCAGAGGTAGAGGTGAAAATGTTGGCACGCCCATTTGATAGCCAGGGCTTCTCTTTCAATTTGGGCGTACCTGGTCTCAGTGTCTGACAGGGCCTTGCTGGCATAGGCAACCGGTTTCCACTCTTCAGGCCCGTACTCTTGCTGCAGAACGGCTCCTAACCCTACTGGACTGGCGTCGACGATCAATTCGGTCCGCCTGCGTGGCTGGAAGTAGGCCATGGTGGTGTTGTCCAAAAGACTTGCCTTGATGGTCTGGAACGCTTTGTTAGCGGCCGCAGTCCAGTCCCATTTCTGGTCAGCACGGGTGAGGGCTCGGAGGGGTTCCGCAATGGCAGCTAGGTTCGGGATGAACCGGCCGCAGTACGTGGCCATGCCCAAGAAGCTGCGGACTTCAGTTTGACTCCGTGGGGTGCTGGCTGCTTTGATGGCTTCTGCCTTCTTGGGATCAACTTTCAGGCCTTCCCTCGTAAATGTGTATCCAAAGAAATCCACTGACTCTTGATAGAATGCGCATTTGGCTCGGTGTAAGGTTAGGCCGCTATCGGCGAGTCTTTGCAGGGTCGCCCTCAAGTTGGCATGGTGTTCTTCGAGGGTCGTGGAATACACCAGGATGTCATCACTCAGGTTGATCACCCCCCGTAGGCCGGATAGCACCTCGCGAATGGCGTTTTGAAAGACTTCGGCTGCCGATGAGACACCAAAACTGAGCTGAGTGTAGCGACGCAGCCCCACGTGCGTCGAAAAGGTGGTGATGTATCTGCTAGCCGGCTCAAGCTCAAGCTGGTGATATCCTGAGTTGAGGTCCAGCTTTGAGAACCACTTCGCCCCGTTGAGGTCAGCTATGATGTCATCCATAGTCGGGGTGATGTGCCGTTCGCGCTTGACAGCGGTGTTGGGGAGCCTCATGTCCACGCACAGGCGTATGGCTCCCGGCTGCTTCGGCTTGGGGGCGACCACCAGGGGTGAGACCCAGGGTGTCGGGCCCGACACTTTCTCGATTACCCCCAATTCTTCAAGTTTGCGAAGCTCTTCCTCCACTTGAGGCCTGAGGTTGAAAGGCACTCGCCGGTGCCTGAGAGCAACAGGTTTTACGGTAGCGTCGATGTGCAGCTTAAATTTTTTTCCCTTGAGCTTGCCGAGGCCCTTGAACAGTTCAGGGAAGTCTTTTAGCATGAAGTCTGCGTGAGCCTGGTGTACTTGGTTGGCGAAGAATACCAGTCCCAGATCCTCTGCTGTGTGGCAGCTCAGGAGGGTGCCCTTTTTGCCCTCAGTGGTATGGAACTTGGTCACCGTGGAGTACTCTCCGTTGACTACGGTGGTTTGGATCACTCCACGAAGAGGCATAGGTTCTGTCCCTCCATAGGTGTAGATTCGCGCCGCGGACGGTGCCAACGTCGGTTTCGGGGACATACGCTCGTACTGGTCCGAGTCCATGACATTCACAGACGCCCCTGTATCGATCAGCGCGTTGACACTTGTCCCATCAACCGAGACGGAACACATGGGAGGCGGTCGCCTTTTCGTGGATGCATGGCTCACATAGGAGATGACATACACCTCGTCGTCTTCATCGTCTTCGTATCTGGGCCGGCGGTCTTGTGCCTCGGTATTGGGAGGGGGCCTCTCCTGGTCGAGAGACAGCTGTCGGACGCGCTGTGTTACCGTCCTGGCGCGCGGGCCTGCTGATCGGAACTTCCCTCCCCGGCAGACGGCGGCAAAATGGTTCAGACGTCCGCACTTGAGGCACGTCTTGCCTTTGGCGCCACACGTGGCTGTGGCAGGGTGGTCTTCACCGCAATACCCGCACTGACTGCTTCTGGGCGGGCCACCTCGCGGGCGGGAATCGTCTGTGGATCGCATCCACCCGTTCTTCTTTGATAGTCGGGGCCCTCGCCGCAGACGGGGCGATCACCGGGGTGCGCAGCGCTACCTCCATCTCCTCTGCACGGGCATCGGACAGTTCATGTGATCTAGCCAGGATGAGGATCTCGTCGAGAGTGATTCCTGGTTGCCTGAGGATCAGCTTCCTCAGTAACTTTGATTTGCAGCCAACTATGATCTGATCCCTGATTTCGTCACGAGGATTGGTGAACGGACACGTGCTCGCAAGCCGTCGGAGTCGAGTGTAATACATGTCGACCGACTCGGAGTCCATCTGCCATGCACGTTTGAACTTGAACTTTTCAAAGTCATTGTTAAGCTGAGGATCAAAATGTGCGTTGAGGGCCGCAACAGCGGCATCATAGTTATCCTCAGGCCCGGTGTTGGGGAGCGACTCAAACAGATCATAAATCTCTTGACCCCCGTATAGAATGAGGAGCGACCTCTTCACCGTTCCATCAGTTTCTCTTGTGCCCTTGAAGTATAGATTGAGGCGTCCGACCCATGCTTTCCAGCGGATAGCAGCCGTCGCTGGGTCCGCAGATTCGCTGAACGGCGGTATGGGTGCTGCGCCGGCGTGCTGATGCGCGTGAGGCACAGGTGTGGGGGGTCCCACCGGGGCCAACGCTCCTGCCTGGGCTTGAGCCTGTGGTTGAGCTGCGGGCGCGACTGGTGGCGGTTGGATCGCCTGCTGGGGGGGCTGGCCAGCCCCGTCTTGGGCCGCCCCTGTCGCGTTCTGGCTCATGGCGTGGCGTCACTCCGGCCGTTTAGGTGCTTTCTGGGCGGTGGCGGCGTGTGGCGTAGGGCTGAGGCGCAGGCCGCGCCACGTGTCGAGGTGCCGTGGGGCGTGATGCAAAAGGAGGCGGCTGTGACGAGTGTAGGGACGCCAGGGACCTCCAGGGGTGGCAGGTCCCAGGATAAGGCTCTTGTATGTGCCAATGCTTGTTTGGCAGCCCCAGGTCAAGGCCTTTGCAGGTGTCTCTGCTTGTCTGTAGGTAGACGTGTGGCTCACCCTCACCCTCCTATGCAATGTTCGTTGTTTGCACGTGACCTGGCAGGCAGCGGGCCCTGCACTGCTGTGGCGGCGTCCGGCGTGCAGCGAGGGTGGGTGTGGCGCTGGAGGGGCCTGGCGCGGTGTTCAGTGCGCGCCGCAGCAGGGCGCTGCATGCGCGCCTTCTCCGGGAATGAGGGCGGGTCCTGGGCAGGCTGCCGTCACGTGGTGCTCACCGGGCCTCTTCTGAGGGCCTGCGGCCGGCAGGCGCACCTCCTCCGCGCTGGCCGGCGGGAGACGGCGGAGCAGGGGCCGCGCAGGCGGGGCAGACGATCACTCACCCGCAGGACCTCCCAGGCAGCACGTCGACCCCACGAGTCCCGAGTCCCGCCGGCTGAAGGCGCTCCCTCACGGGAGACGCGTGGGCGGGTCTCGGGCGGGGGAAACCAGCACACCACAGCGGGTGGGCACCGCAGCAGGATGCAGGCGGCGGAGCAGCCCGGGGCACCAGGTACACGTGGGTAATTACACCGGCCTCGTCGCCAATGTAAAGTGGTAAGGTAAGGCCTACCACGTGGGCATTCATACATTAATAAACGGCACAGACTCCAATGACTAGTTAGCCGGAAAGACCACGAGCGGTCTTCCGCCTGTTTATTTATACCTCGGGACGAGCCCGCCCCGAGGTTGTGCGTGCATGCGTGCGTGAGAGGATACATTGTATGAGAGAGCCCGAGTGGCTCTCTACAGGTATGTAATGTGAGTTTATTCAAAATACTTGTTGTTACCTTGTAAACCAGGCTTCATGGACAGCTGAGAACCCTGCTTCTCATTGGTTGTTGAAAGAACAATCTCACAGAATGAAAATGGGTAACTGGCCCTGACGGTTTCCAGGTAATTGTTAATCCTGAAAGATACAACAGCACCGGAGTTATATAATCTTAGGGCAGGAAGTGAGGGTTAGAGAGACGCTTTACGGCAGATCAGAGTGACGACGCAGAATCCCATTACCTGTTCCTGCTGAAAGATAAAGGAGCCACTCAGCTTCCATAGCTGAGTTTATCAGCCCCACCGCGGGCGCAGACGAGCCGAGCCGAGCCGGCCGTGCTACCCTGCGGATCAGAAAGGACTATTGTTCAGAAAGGTATGCGGGTGAAAACCATCTGTAACCCCAACTGGGCTTTCATCTTGGTACTAAGATTACCTTAGTAAGGAAGAAAATGAGGCTGTGATTGTTACTAAATTAATTGCCAATATAGTAGAGTTTTTTTGTTGCTGTTTGTGCTTTTACTAAATACTGCAGTTATCTTTTTGTGTATCTGTATTGTAGTTACAATTCATATAGTGTTCACTGGAATACGATTTTTATTAAAAAAAATATTGGAATAAAATCACTGCTTTCTAGTGTTCTTAGGTGTGTTTTTCCTTAATGAAAGAGGGTTTGGGTTCCTCCAACTATCCCCCTAATTTCTCATTACATTGATTGCTACTTTAAACATAGCTTACTTAAATATTGCTCAGTGGGTGATGGGGTGGTTGCAGTCCAACTGGTTTTCTGTCTCAGGTTGACACATTGTTAAAATCTAGATTGCGACGTAAACATTATCGGCGCCATCTTGTCCCCTTTTTAGCTCAAATGTGCGCGTAAGTAGCAGCCATTTTGAACACCATGGCCTCTCTGCCCACTGCCGATAGCCCGCGCGTCTCTCTCTCTCTCTCTCTCTCTGACCCCGCCAGCATCCCCCCGCGCGCTGACAGCCCACGTTCTCACATGCTTGGGCCATAAACCACCCCTTCAGCGCTGCCCTGCCTCGGAGCCACATTCCGTACCCGACTAACACCTCCCTCCGTCCCTTTAATGATCACGCATCCTTTGATGAACCCCCTTCCTCTGTGCCCGATTGTCCCGCCTGATCCCAGGCCATCACCTAGCCCCGCGGATACAGTTTATTGCCCCTTACAGTAGGAAGCTGTCCTTCTTCAAAGAATCTATGAATGATAAAAGCCCCCCACCCCATGAGATCCGATCAGCCGCGCACATTCCGGGAGCCAGCGGGATATCCAGCTGCGCGATAGTCATCACCTACTGAGATCGGGGTGGGACTTTTACTATAAATATGTGTGGGAACGGGTTTGGAGCGGAGATTCCGAGGATGCCTTTCCGTACATCAAAGTATTACCAAGAATGTGTTTTATGTAATAAAGCAATAGACCTGTGTATAAGAGGCCAGGCCTCAAGGATGCGTTTAGAGCACCTCGAGAAGATACCCTGTTGTCTGATTTGCCGTGTTCTGCTCCGTCGGAATAAACTCCTGTTTCCTGCCTTCTGTCTCCAGCGCCTGCCTCTTTGTTTGGTAATCTCGAATGGTATGAGAGGCGGCTAACGCCGGGCAAATACTGAAGGGTTCTTGGTCGAATTCGGCCCTACCTTTCGACAATTGGCGTCCCAAACGTGGGGCCCATCAGCGACGCGTGGATCCAGTGGGAGAGGTCCCAACGACAGAGTGAACGACTGCAACGATCGGGAAGAGCTCCTGCCCGATAGACCCTCATCTGGCAGCCGATCATCCGAACTTCACCGGTTCCGAGCAGACCTCTCTCGAGTGATCTACGGTCCTGACTGGGAACCATCAGGAGTGCCACAGCAATTACGGAGAACAGAGGACGATCAGGCGCTGGAAGCGGAAGACGAGAAACTGTCCATGCGGTCCGGGTAAGGTCGTGTAACACGACGAATTGCGAATTGATTGTTTGATTGTTTGAAAATACTAGTATTACTCATTTGATTGTTTCTGAGAGATTCTCTATTTGCAAACAAGCACAGAGTCGCAATACTCTGTTTAGTCTTTGCAGATAGTGAAGGGTAGGTAACGCAGGCTTTTGCCCCCGTTGTAACCCGTCGTGCCTGCTTCCCTCTCCATTTGATTGATTGTTATCCAAGCATTTACTGTTTTGGAATCGGTTCTCTTTGGATCATTCTCTATTTACAAAAAAGCACAGAGTCGCAATACTCTGTTTAGTCCTTGTGAATAGTGAAGGATAGGTAACGCAGGCTTTTGCCCCCGTTGTAATCCGTCGTGCCTATTTTATCCCTCATTTGATTGATTGTTTATCCGAACATTGATCGTTCGGAATTGGTTCTCTTTGGGTTATTCTCTATTCACAAATAAGCACAGGGTCGCAATACTCTGTTTAGTCTTTGCGGATAGTGAAGGATAGGTAGTGCAGACTTTTGTCCCCTTTGTAACCCGTCATGCCTGTCTTCGCCCCGTTTGTTGGTAGTTGGTTCAGCCCGGACCGCTTATTGGAGGTGAACCATCCGGCTCCACTGGAGGGCACCCCTAATAAGGACATGTTTACTAAATATGGACTAGTCACCGTGGCTTATAGTAAGCTGTGGCATAAATACACGAGAAAGGATCGGGGAAGTCAGTGGCCACTGATAGGGTCCTTTGATAACGACAAAATAAACGCGCTGGAAACAGCCCTTTATAACAATAAGACAACGCTCACTATGCTCGATAGCTTCGGCATGTGGCGCAAAGAAACAGAACAACGAAAGAAGAGAAATGAGGTCAGGTTAGAAAAGGAATTACGCAAGGCAGCTCACCTGGCCGCTAACAAATTAAAGGAAGAAATAAAAGAAAGAGAGGAAACCAAGCTAAAACAAGATTCCGAATCATCAGGCCAGTGTCCCGTCAGGACACCCTCTACACTTTACCCCGAGCTACCTTCGAAACAGCGAACGAACGATGATTTACTACTAGGTCCCCCGATCATCTACATGCCCCCTCCATATGCCCCTTCCCAACCCTTAGCACAGCACCCGCAACCCCCAACGACAGGCGAGAGTAGTGCCGGAGCCTCGGTCCTCGTGGCCTCTGCGCCGACCGAATCCCTTGCACTCAGCGCAGCACAAGCAGCAACTTCAGGTGATCCCGAAGCGGGGAGGAAAGACCCCGCGAGATCGAATAGATTAAGCAAGGACGAACGAGCTGGGATCGATAAGATCGTAAAGACACTGGTGGTGCGAAAGGAAAGTGAAGATTATATAACGGATATGTACCATACATATGCCAATAGCCACAGGCGACACTTTGTCGTACGCTTTTGTTACCATACCCTTAATGCCTACGAAGACCGCTACCAAGGAAAAGGCCCTGAAAACCTAACGACTCTGTATAGAAAAGTTGATGTCGGAGATGGGGACGAGTGTGATGTGACGAACCTCTTCACGCGTACGCTTGAAGTTTTCCGCCACCTCACGGAACTGAAACCAGAAACCAACACCATGACTCCTGCAGTGACTGAAGCCAGAGTAGAAAAAATTGACACTATGATGCCCATAAAGGAGGCCGCTCCCTATTGGGTTCCCCCACGAGGACTGGGAACACACGACGATATTTAATCACCAAGATGCGAGAGGGAGGGTAGTTTACAACTGGGTTTACCAACCATGGGATCGGCAAGACATCCTGACTTTCCGAAAGTCCTTGCCTGATCTGCAAAAGAACCCCACAGCCTTCTATACAGAAATAGCCACCGCTCTGGGTTCAACGATTATGACCCTAGCGGATATCGATTTGTTTTTCGGGTTATGTCTGCCAGCTGATGTGTGGAAGCAAATCCGGAAAGTCAACCACCTTGAGCTGTTCGGACATACCTGGATACAACTCGGTGATGTAGACAAACAGCGAGAGCCGGGACAGAAACCTATGAAAGCCATTCTAGACCTACCAGATAAGATCGTGTAGAAATTAAAAACCTTAGTCCCAGAAAGGAAGGTGGACTGGTCAGTAGTAACGGCCTGTCGCCAGAAACCCCAGGAAGACGTATCAGAATACTTCTCCCGGTTTGAAACGGTGTTCTCCGATTACAGCGGCCAGGACATGACCACTGCAACCGGACATCACTTGTTTGTCCAGAACTATGTGAAAGGCCTGACACCAGAAGTCTCGCAGAAACTACAGACTAGTGAGAGTAGTTGGGCGGCCTCCAAGCCCGCAGCTATCCTTCAGATGGCTCAATACTATGAGCGACAAAAGAACGAGAACGATCAAACGACTGAGAAAAAGAAAAAGGACCTGAAAGAGAGGGTAATGATTGGTCAGTTGCAAGGGGTGACTATAGGAAGGGAACAGTATAGAGGAAATTACCAGTAGAATGCTCCTAGAAATCCACCCCCTAGAGACCGCACACCCGCACCTGGCGTTCCACGAACAGACCTCGATGAGAACCAGTGTGCGTTTTGCAAAGGATTTGGCCATTGGAAATCTCAATGTCCAGTTCTGCTAGAAGCACTCAGAAATAAAGACACGAGAGACGTAGCGGGCGGGCCGAGAAATAGAGGACAGGGACGAGGGCACCCAAACGACACCAACAATGACAGGCCTGGTAGACCGAACACATTTGACCGTCCCCGACAGAATCAGTGCCAACAGTCTGACTGCGACAATGCCCACGACTTTGCATAGGACTGCCAAGGGCAAGGAAGGGATCCAGTCGAGCTCTATGTTGACCAGCAAGGCCCTTATGTCACCGCTAAGGTCCTAGGTACGAAGTCTCCATTTCTGGTAGATACTGGTGCAACACGTAGTGCGTTGTCTAAACGATTGATTCCCAGGGCACCCTTGTCTGGCTCACATGTGACATCAATAGGTTTTGATGGAACGCCCTCCACTAATCCCTTGTCCACACCGATCTCTTTTAACTTGGACAATAACACCACTGACACGACGTTTTTGCTCTCCTCCAACACCCCCGACGCCATTATGGGACTTGACTTATTGAAACATTTTCGAGCTACTATTAGGTGTTCACAAGACGGAGTTCGAGTCATTCTGTACGACAACCCAACACTGCTCAGATCTTGCCGCACACAACGCATGTTTTCTATAACTGACACTGACTTGTCCTTGCTCAACACCCTACCTCTGTACCTATGGGCAAAGACTGACTCGGACATAGGACGCATGATGATAGACCCTGTACACATAACTGTTCGACAGGACGCAGTACTCCCCAAACTCCCGCAGTATCGGATATCGCCCGAAGGCGAGAAGGCGTTGGTAAAAATCATCCAGTCCCTGGTAGATGCAGGAGTGGTAGAAGAAGTAGTTAGCAATGTTTGCAACAGCCCTATCCTACCCATTGTGAAGAAGCAGGGTGAGGGAGATGAAAAAGCGTACCGCTTCATCATCGACCTACGAGAAGTCAACAAAGTGGTTGTACCCCAGTACCCTGTAGTCTCAGACATCACCACCATTCTGACCCTGATTCCTTCCACTGCCACCACCTTCACGGTAATCGACCTCAAGAACGCATTCTTCTCCATCCCCATTCACGCGGACAGCCGCTACCTTTTCGGCTTCGCTTTAAAATCCCGCTCATACAGATTTTGCAGAGCACCCCAGGGCTACACTGAAAGTCCCAGCATCTACAGCCAGGCCCTCAAGAGACAGCTGGACGCAGTCCAATTGCCGGATGGAGTGGTGTTGATACAGTACGTCGATGATATCCTTTTGGCGGCCGACACCACTCCACTTGCAGTCACAGCCACCATCCAACTCCTGCACTTCCTCGCGGAAAATGGCCACAAGGTCTCCAAGAAGAAGTTGCAATTCTGCCAACCTCAAGTCACCTACCTAGGCCACCTCTTGTCCAAAGACGGGAGAAAGCTCACACCGATCGAATACAGGCTATTCTAGAGACCCCTATCCCTAAAACCCCGAAGCAAGTCCGCTCTTTGGTAGGCCTCACCTCCTTCTGTCGACAATGGTTGCCAAATTTCAGCCTCATTGTGAAACCACTACTTTCCCTCCTGGCTAAAGATGTCCCCTTCCCGCTCCCTTGGACCCCTGAATGTCAATCCTCCTTCAAGGAACTACGAGACGCCCTTTGTTCAGCGCCCGTCCTAGGAACCCCTGATTATACGAAGCCCTTCTCTCTCTACACTCACGAAAGGGAGGGATGTGCTTTGTCTGTCCTGACTCAGTCCATTGGCCCCAAACAACGACCATGTGCCTATTTCTCTGCCACTCTTGACCCTGTAGCAAGAGCTTTGCCTGCCTGCCTTCGAGCAGTAGCCGCTGCTGCTGTCTCTATCCGGCAAAGTGAGGGAATCGTACTCTCGAATTCCCTCACGGTACTAGTGCCTCACGCTGTTGACACCCTCCTAAACCAGACAAAGACACAACACCTGACCAGCGCGCGACTGACTGGGTACGAACTGACACTGCTCGCACCTCACATCACGCTGAAACGATGCACCACACTGAACCCAGCCACCTTGCTGCCTCTGCCTGAAAACGACCCCGATGTGCCCCCAATACATGACTGTGTGACCCTCACGGACGAACAGACTAGGAGTAGAGTTGACCTCCGAGACACTGGCTTCCCAAACCCTGACGGAGAGCTATGGGTAGACGGCTCTTGCATTAAACTTCCCGATGGTACCACCTCAGCTGCCTATGCAGTTACCACAGCCCGAACTGTAGTTGAAACCGCCCGCATCACGCAACGATCCGCCCAGGCGGCAGAACTGATTGCCCTCACACGAGCATGTATCCTAGCACAGGGGACGACAGCAAACATTTACACGGACAGCCAGTATGCCTTCGGGGTGGTTCATCATCTTGGGCTCTTATGGAAGGAGAGGGGATTTCTGACATCTCATGGCACACCCATCCTGCACGGAGATCTAGTCTCTGCTCTGACTGAAGCGGTTCTCCTCCCCAAACAACTTGCCGTAATCAAATGCCAAGCACACAAAAAGGTGACAGACATCATTGGACAGGGAAATGCACTGGCCGACATCACTGCCCGAACCACAGCTGAGAACAGGACGACGACTCACATGTACGTGACTAGGTCACAAGCAGAAAAATGGACGGACACTAGGGAAACTATTAGGGACATCCAAATGGCCAGCTCACCACAAGAATTGACTGAATGGGCACGGGTGGGATTAAAGGATGATGAAGGCTGCTGGCGGACAAAAGAGACGAACAAATGGTTGCTACCCAACTCGTACCTGGTCCCCATACTGACGATGGCCCATTCCCCTGCTCACATAGGATCTGCCCCTATGGCCGAACTTGTCTCCCGAGTTTGGCATAACGATAGAATTACAGACTCAGCCAAACGATTAGTCCAGCAATGTCTAGTCTGCCTGCAACACAACCCTGGGAAAGGAACTGTCGTACCCCGGGGAGGGTTTGGGGTCCCCAACCATCCATTTGAAGTCCTACAGATGGACTTTATCCAGTTAGAGAGATGTCAAGGACTAAAGTATGTACTTGTTGTTGTGTGCGCTTTTAGCAAATGGGTGGAAGCCTACCCGACGCGTGACAACACTGCTATTGCCACCGCAAAAGTACTACTGAAAGAGTTCTTCCCTCGCTACGGCCTTTGCCGTATTTTATGGAGTGACAATGGCCCCCATTTTGTAGCCGAGGTTATCCAGCTCATCCTGAAAGGACTGGGGGTACGACAGAAATTCCACGCAGTTTTCCACCCCCAATCTGCTGGACTGGTCGAGCGGCACAATGCCACATTGAAACTAAAACTGGCGAAAATAGTGGCTACCACAGGACTAAAATGGCCAGACGCTCTCCCCCTAGCATTGCTGTCAATGCGTTCCACCCCCACCAAACACCACTTGACCCCTTACGAGGTCGTTTTCGGCCGGCCCATGAGTATCTGGTCCGCACCCAGACCAACATCTATTCACGACGTCCCGGACGTCCTAATGTCTGGCTACCTGTATAACCTAACTAAAACACTGTCTGTTATTCATCATCAGGTGCTGCAGGCCATCCCCGATGCTTCCAGGGGCCCCGGACATGCCATCCGGCCTGGAGATTTCATCCTGATTCGGAACTTCCAGCGGGAGAAGAGTCTGGAACCTCGCTGGACGGGCCCCTGGCAAGTCTTGATCACCACCCGAACAGCTCTTCGAGTGGAGGGGAAGCGAAATTGGCTGCATGCACATCATTGCAAGAAAATCTCTCCGACCCTGACGTCGACCGAAGACGTGACCACCCAAGAAGAGCTCCTGAACAAAGACCGACCAACCCTGAGCTGCTACCCTGGGAAAGAAACACTCGAATTGGCGAAATTCCCTGATCCCACTGTGCCATCCAGAGAAGGGTATAACCTGCGACGAAAGGAGGGCGCTTCGGTTAAGTAGACCACTGACTAAGTTATCATTCTCAGAGCGGCGGCCTAACACTACAAAGGCTGCCAGGAGAGAAACCAAACGAAGTCTGTGGTTCTGCCCACTACCGAGCACCTTGAAGATGATGGAAGCGCCCGATACGAAGAAGATGGAAGCAACCGGACATCCGAAGACCCGCTACAGGAACTGACAGTTTGCACAGCTCAAAGACTATTGCTCTTCTTATCACTCTTCTCTTTTGCCTCCTCCTCATGACTACCTTCTGGATCGTGGAAGAGAACGCACCGGCTCATAAGACATTTCTAACGACTGCACAGCCTACCACCATGAAGGAACACTACCTGGTCTCTCTTTCACCTCAAATCCAAGAAAGGCGTAAGGAGTTCTGGAACAACTCCTTCGTACAGTTGCTGCACCAACACAACCTTGCTGCAAATGCCACGAATTGCTGGATCTGTGGGTTGATACCACATGCCACCGGACATTCCATTCCCTTCATCCCTTCACCTTTCTCTGTTCACGGCTCCTGCCTTGCCTGGCTGATCCTCTTGCAAGAGAGCTACAGAGACAACGCCACTTCCAGCGAGACTATGTCACACTTTTATCATGGAGTCTGGCTGAACAAAACCGGGAGAGTTGCTGCTCCTTTTTGCCCTCTATCCTCCAATGCCTCTGTTCACATGGGACATCCCCGCAAAAGAAATGGTGGAGATGCAAATATTCAACAATCCAGCCAGACAACCTTCTAGTACCTCCGGAAATGAACAGCTGCCACCCTGACTGTGGCCCTATCTGTCGTCAATGTCTCGGGCCTCGTATGCATCACAGGCCGTGGGACACAAATGGTGGGCCACAGCACTTGCCGCATCACCAGAACTTTGTACTCAACCGACCCACCCTCTTTTGTCACCTCTCCAAACATGTACTTCGTCTGTGGTACAAAAGCCTACACCTGGCTCCCAAAGGGCTAGGGAGGTACCTGCTACATAGCCTTCATCCTTCCTCCAACCTATGTGGCTCCGGCAAACCATCACCGACAGAGACGAGCAAAGGACATCGAGCAGGCCGACTCCACTGGAGCACAATTCTTGGATGCAATGAAAGGACTCGTTCCACTTTGGGGTCCGATGGCGAACAGTCGTGCCATTCGACATTTATCCCAGGCAGTCGAGACAACGATGAACATTACGGCTGGTATCCTCACAAACAATACAGCCGAGCTTCAGGCGGCCCGTCTGGTGGCTCTTCAAAACCGCCTTGTTCTGGATGTGGTTCTGGCGGACCGTGGAGGAGCATGTCGTATCATCGGGTCCAGCTGTTGTACTTACATACCAGACAATTCACCCTCCGTTTACAAGGCCATCGAACACCTCCACAGACTCTCCTCAGAAGTTCATCAGGAACAAGAAGGATGGTCGCTCGGGAGTTGGTTCTGGAATACTGTAAAGGACTGGGGGTGGAGGTTGCTCATGATTGCACTGATACCAATCGTTGTAATATGCGGACTCTGCCTGGGTATTCAATGCTTGCCACCTCTGTGTTCACTATTTGCTAACTGTGTTTGCCCTAAGACTCCGAACTTTGAAGCTGAACGCATGAAAGCTTTGTATGATGTAGAAATCCGTAATATGATGGGGATAGACATAAATTGACAAGCTGGCTAGATATGTTGAAAAGGGAGGACTGTTAAAATCTAGATTGCGACGTAAACATTATCGGCGCCATCTTGTCCCCTTTTTAGCTCAAATGTGCGCGTAAGTAGCAGCTATTTTGAACACCATGGCCTCTCTGCCCACTGCCGATAGCCCGCGCGTCTCTCTCTCTCTCTCTGACCCTGCCAGCATCCCCCCCGCGCGCTGACAGCCCACGTTCTCACATGCTTGGGCCATAAACCACCCCTTCAGCGCGGCCCTGCCTCGGAGCCACATTCCGTACCCGACTAACACCTCCCTCCGTCCCTTTAATGATCACGCATCCTTTGATGAACCCCCTTCCTCTGTGCCCGATTGTCCCGCCCGATCCCAGGCCATCACCTAGCCCCGTGGATACAGTTTATTGCCCCTTACAGTAGGAAGCTGTCCTTCTTCAAAGAATCTATGAATGATAAAAGCCCCCCACCCCATGAGATCCGATCAGCCGCGCACATTCCGGGAGCCGGCGGGATATCCAGCTGCGCGATAGTCATCACCTACTGAGATCGGTGTGGGACTTTTACTGAAAATCTGTGTGGGAATGGGTTTGGAGCGGAGATTCCAGGATGCCTTTCCGTACATCAAAGTATTAACAAGAATGTGTTTTATGTAATAAAGCAACCTGTGTATAAGAGGCCAGGTCTCAAGGATGCGTTTAGAGCACCTCGAGAAGATACCCTGTTGTCTGATTTGACGTGTTCTGCTCCGTCGGAATAAACTCCTGTTTCCTGCCTTCTATCTCCAGCGCCTGCCTCTTTGTTTGGTAATCTCGAATGGTATGAGAGGCGGCTAACGCCGGGCAAATACTGAAGGGTTCTTGGTCGAATTCGGCCCTACCTTTCGACAACATTGACTCATTTTTTGGTGCCAAGGATCTAGAAAAATAAATTGTGGACTGTGCAGTCGAGGACGCTCTAAAAAACGAATCGATTCAAAACATAACATTTACTTTACAGGTTAGAAGTAACCTTATTAAATCAAGTAAGCGCATCCCTTTTTCAAAAATGCTATTTTGAGTCATCCATAAGGTCAGCTTTTGAATACGTGGAAAATATGCATGTGATTCTCATTAGTAATTTAACTTAAATGTTCTTTTCACATTCCCACTTGAGCTACTATCTAGTTTATTTTTATAGTGTTCAAACAGTCAGGGGGGAGATCCTCAGGGCACCAATAAAAAAACATGATTGTGGGGTCCCTGTATAGGGTCTATATATGAACATAAGCGGTGTAAATCGAAGCTGGCGCTACAGAAAATTAATACATTGGTTGCCTGTGTATTATCCTTGACTTGGGGTCATTCTTTTATTCCAGGGTCTTTTTCCATGACCCAAGGGACACACATGTCATCTCCCCTCTCCATGGAACTGCTCATATGACCGCGACCCCACTAATAATTTGGTGACCCTGGCTCCGGTGGGCATAAGGCACTCATCTGAGCGGTCAAGGGCATGTTTCTACCCAGGAGGAAGGGACAGAGAGAGGGAGGGACGGACGGACGGACAGAAACACGTACGGACAGATGGACAGACTCCGTCTTTCATACCTGGGCTGACAAAAGGCTCCTCCCTGCTTCCCTGAGCCAAGGCAGAGGGAGGCTCTCTGTTCGATGGATGGGGCTCAAGAACGTCTGTCTACTCACCTGTGCAGGACCAGAGATGGGCGTCTGCTGCTCACCTGGGAAAGTACAGAATAGAGTCCTACCTCACCTGAGGGGGCCAGAGATGGGTGTCTACTGCTCACCTGGGCAAGTACAGAATAGAGTCCTACCTCACCTGAGGGGGCCAGAGATGGGCGTCTGCTGCTCACCTGGGCAGGTACAGAATGGAGTCCTACCTCACCTGAGGAGGCCGGAGATGGGTGTCTACTGCTCACCTGGGCAAGTACAGAATAGAGTCCTACCTCACCTGAGGGGGCCAGAGATGGGTGTCTACTGCTCACCTGGGCAAGTACAGAATAGAGTCCTACCTCACCTGAGGGGGCCAGAGATAGGCGTCTGCTGCTCACCTGGGCAGGTACAGAATGGAGTCCTACCTCACCTGAGGGGGCCGGAGATGGGCGTCTGTTGCTCACCTGGGCAGGTACAGAATGCAGTCCTACCTCACCTGAGAGGGCGTCTGCTGCTCACCTGGGCAAGTACAGAATGGAGTCCTACCCCACCTGAGGGGGCCGGAGATGGGCATCTGCTGCTCACCTGGGCAGGTACAGAGTAGAGTCCTACCTCACCTGAGAGGGCCAGAGATGGGCGTCTGCTGCTCACCTGGGCAGGTACAGAGTAGAGTCCTACCTCACCTGAGAGGGCCAGAGGTGGGCATCTGCTCCTCACCTGGGAAGGTACAGAATAGAGTCCTACCTCACCTGAGAGGGCTAGAGATGAGTGTCTGCTGCTCACCTGGGCAAGTACAGAATGGAGTCCTACCTCACCTGAGGGGCCAGAATGGAGTTCTACCTCAACTGTGCAGGGCCACAGATGGGCGTCTGCTGCTCACCTGGGCAGGTACAGAATGGAGTCCTACCTCACCTGAGGGGGCTAGAGATGGGCATCTGCTGCTCACCTGGGCAGGTACAGAATGGAGTCCTACCTCACCTGAGGGGGCCAGAGATGGGCTTCTGCTGCTCACCTGGGCAGGTACAGAATGGAGTCCTACCTCACCTGAGGTGGCCAGAGATGGGCGTCTGCTGCTCACCTGGGTAGGTACAGAATGGAGTCCTATCTCACCTGAGAGGGCCAGAGATGGGCGTCTGCTGCTCACCTGTGCAGGTACAGAATGGAGTCATTCCTCACCTGAGGGGCCAGAGATGGGCATCTGCTCCTCACCTGGGAAGGTACAGAATAGAGTTCTACCTCAACTGGGAGGGCCAGAGATGGGCGTCTGCTGCTCACCTGGACAGGTACAGAATGGAGTCCTACCTCACCTGAGGGGGCCAGAGATGGGTGTCTGCTGCTCACCTGGACAGGTACAGAATGGAGTCCTACCTCACCTGAGGGGGCCAGAGATGGGCATCTGCTGCTCACCTGGGCAGGTACAGAGTAGAGTCCTACCTCACCTGAGAGGGCCAGAGATGGGCGTCTGCTGCTCACCTGGGCAGGTACAGAATGGAGTCCTACCTCACACGAGGGGGCCAGAGATGGGCATCTGCTGCTCACCTGGGCAGGTACAGAGTAGAGTCCTACCTCACCTGAGGGGGTCAGAGATGGGCGTCTGCTGCTCACCTGGGCAGGTACAGAATGGAGTCCAACCTCACCTGGGAGGGCCAGAGGTGGGTGTCTGCTGCTCACCTGGACAGGTACAGAATGGAGTCCTACCTCACCTGAGGGGGCCGGAGATGGGCGTCTGCTCCTCACCTGGGCAGGTACAGAATAGAGTCCTACCTCACGTGAGAGGGCTAGAGATGAGTGTCTGCTGCTCACCTGGGCAAGTACAGAATGGAGTCCTACCTCACCTGAGGGGGCCAGAGATGGGAGTCTGCTGCTCACCTGGGCAGGTACAGAACGGAGTCCTACCTCACCTGTGCAGGGCAAGAGATGGGCATCTGCTGCTCACCTGGGCAGGTACAGAATGGAGTCCTACCTCACCTGAGGGGGCCAGAGATGGGCGTCTGCTGCTCACCTGGGCAGGTACAGAATGGAGTCCTTCCTCACCTGAGGGGGCCAGAGATGGGCGTCTGCTGCTCACCTGGGCAGGTACAGAATGGAGTCCTACCTCACCTGAGGTGGCCAGAGATGGGCGTCTGCTGCTCACCTGGGCAGGTACAGAATGGAGTCCTACCTCACCTGAGGGGGCCAGAGATGGGCGTCTGCTGCTCACCTGGGCAGGTACAGAATGGAGTCCTACCTCACCTGAGGGGGCCAGAGATGGGAGTCTGCTGCTCACCTGGGCAGGTACAGAATGGAGTCCTACCTCACCTGTGCAGGGCAAGAGATGGGCATCTGCTGCTCACCTGGGTAGGTACAGAATGGAGTCCTACCTCACCTGAGGGGGACAGAGATGGGCATCTGCTGCTCACCTGGGCAGGTACAGAATGTATCCCTACCTCAGCTGTGCAGGGCAAGAGATGGGCATCTGCTGCCCACCTGGGCAAGTACAGAATGGAGTCCTACCTCACCTGAGGGGGCCAGAGATGGGCGTCTGCAGCTCACCTGGGCAGGTACAGAATGGAGTCCTACCTCACCTGAGTGGGCCAGAGATGGGCACCTGCTCCTCACCTGGGCAGGTACAGAATGGAGTCCTACCTCAACTGTGCAGGGCCAGAGGTGCACATCTGCTGCTCACCTGGGCAGGTACAGAATGGAGTACTCCCTCACCTGAGGGGGCCAGAGATGGGAGTCTGCTGCTCACCTGGGCAGGTACCGAATGGAATCCTACCTCCCCTGAGGGGGCCAGAGATGGGCGTCTGCTGCTCACCTGGGCAGGTACAGAATGGAGTCCTACCTCACCTGAGGGGGCCAGAGATGGGTGTCTGCTGCTCACCTGGGCAGATACAGAATGGAGTCCTACCTCACCTGAGAGGGCCAGAGGTGGGTGTCTGCTGGTCACCTGGGCAGGTACAGAATGGAGTCCTACCTCACCTGATGGGGCCAGAGATGGCCGTCTGCTGCTCACCTGGGCAGGTACAGAATGGAGTCCTACCCCACCTGAGGGGGCCAGAGATGGGCGTCTGCTGCTCACCTGGGCAGGTACAGAATGGAGTCCTACCTCACCTGAGGGGGCCAGAGATGGGCGTCTGCTGCTCACCTGGGCAGGTACAGAATGGAGTCCTACCTCACCTGAGGGGGCCAGAGATGGGAGTCTGCTGCTCACCTGGGCAGGTACAGAATGGAGTCCTACCTCACCTGTGCAGGGCAAGAGATGGGCATCTGCTGCTCACCTGGGTAGGTACAGAATGGAGTCCTACCTCACCTGAGGGGGACAGAGATGGGCATCTGCTGCTCACCTGGGCAGGTACAGAATGTATCCCTACCTCAGCTGTGCAGGGCAAGAGATGGGCATCTGCTGCCCACCTGGGCAAGTACAGAATGGAGTCCTACCTCACCTGAGGGGGCCAGAGATGGGCGTCTGCAGCTCACCTGGGCAGGTACAGAATGGAGTCCTACCTCACCTGAGTGGGCCAGAGATGGGCACCTGCTCCTCACCTGGGCAGGTACAGAATGGAGTCCTACCTCAACTGTGCAGGGCCAGAGGTGCACATCTGCTGCTCACCTGGGCAGGTACAGAATGGAGTACTCCCTCACCTGAGGGGGCCAGAGATGGGAGTCTGCTGCTCACCTGGGCAGGTACCGAATGGAATCCTACCTCCCCTGAGGGGGCCAGAGATGGGCGTCTGCTGCTCACCTGGGCAGGTACAGAATGGAGTCCTACCTCACCTGAGGGGGCCAGAGATGGGTGTCTGCTGCTCACCTGGGCAGATACAGAATGGAGTCCTACCTCACCTGAGAGGGCCAGAGGTGGGTGTCTGCTGGTCACCTGGGCAGGTACAGAATGGAGTCCTACCTCACCTGATGGGGCCAGAGATGGCCGTCTGCTGCTCACCTGGGCAGGTACAGAATGGAGTCCTACCCCACCTGAGGGGGCCAGAGATGGGCGTCTGCTGCTCACCTGGGCAGGTACAGAATGGAGTCCTACCTCACCTGAGAGGGCCAGAGATGGGAGTCTGCTGCTCACCTGGGCAGGTACAGAATGGAGTTCTACCTCAACTGTGCAGGGCCAGAGAGGGGCGTCTGCTGCTCAACTGGGCAGGTACAGAATGGAGTCCTACCTCACCTTTGCAGGGCCAGAGGTGGGCATCTGCTCCTCACCTGGGAAGGTACAGAATGGAGTCCTACCTCACCTGGGAGGGCCAGAGATGGGCGTCTGCTGCTCACCTGGACAGGTACAGAATGGAGTCCTACCTCACCTGAGGGGGCCAGAGATGGGCATCTGCTGCTCACCTGGGCAGGTACAGAGTAGAGTCCTACCTCACCTGAGAGGGCCAGAGATGGGCGTCTGCTGCTCACCTGGGCAGGTACAGAATGGAGTCCTACCTCACACGAGGGGGCCAGAGATGGGCATCTGCTTCTCACCTGGGCAGGTACAGAGTAGAGTCCTACCTCACCTGAGAGGGCCAGAGATGGGTGTCTGCTGCTCACCTGGGCAGGTACAGAATGGAGTCCAACCTCACCTGGGAGGGCCAGAGGTGGGTGTCTGCTGCTCACCTGGACAGGTACAGAATGGAGTCCTACCTCACCTGAGGGGGCCGGAGATGGGCGTCTGCTCCTCACCTGGGCAGGTACAGAATAGAGTCCTACCTCACGTGAGAGGGCTAGAGATGAGTGTCTGCTGCTCACCTGGGCAAGTACAGAATAGAGTCCTACCTCACCTGAGGGGGCCAGAGATGGGTGTCTGCTGCTCACCTGGGCAGGTACAGAATAGAGTCCTACCTCACCTGTGCAGGGCAAGAAATGGGCTTCTGCTGCTCACCTGGGCAGGTACAGAATGGAGTCCTACCTCACCTGAGGGGGCCAGAGATGGGCGTCTGCTGCTCACCTCGGCAGGTACAGAATGGAGGAGAGGTGTGGCGCCGCGGCCAGGGCGACTGACGCTGGAATCTGGGGACCACGGTTCGATCCCCGGCTCCGGCGGCAGGTTAGCCCAGCACCATGTGACTCTGGGCAATAGCTCGCTTAATCTTCCCGACGGCCCCCAGCGCCTAGAGACCCTTACGGGTGATTGTGCGCTTTACAAATGTGGACTTTACTTTTACTTTACTACCTCACCTGAGGGGGTCAGAGATGGGTGTCTGCTGCTCACCTGGGCAGGTACAGAATAGAGTCCTACCTCACCTGTGCAGGGCAAGAGATGGGCATCTGCTGCTCACCTGGGCAGGTACAGAATGGAGTCCTACCTCACCTGAGGGGGCCAGAGATGGGCGTCTGCTGCTCACCTCGGCAGGTACAGAATGGAGTCCTACCTCACCTGAGGGGGCCAGAGATGGGCGTCTGCTGCTCACCTGGGCAGGTACAGAATGGAGTCCTACCTCACCTGAGGTGGCCAGAGATGGGCGTCTGCTGCTCACCTGGGCAGGTACAGAATGGAGTCCTACCTCACCTGAGGGGGCCAGAGATGGGCGTCTGCTGCTCACCTGGACAGGTACAGAATGGAGTCCTACCTCACCTGAGGGGGCCAGATATGGGAGTCTGCTGCTCACCTGGGCAGGTACAGAATGGAGTCCTACCTCACCTGTGCAGGGCAAGAGATGGGCATCTGCTGCTCACCTGGGTAGGTACAGAATGGAGTCCTACCTCACCTGAGGGGGCCAGAGATGGGCATCTGCTGCTCACCTGGGCAGGTACAGAATGTATCCCTACCTCAGCTGTGCAGGGCAAGAGATGGGCATCTGCTGCTCACCTGGGTAGGTACAGAATGGAGTCCTACCTCACCTCAGGGGGCCAGAGATGGGCGTCTGCTGCCCACCTGGGCAAGTACAGAATGGAGTCCTACCTCACCTGAGGGGGCCAGAGATGGGCGTCTGCAGCTCACCTGGGCAGGTACAGAATGGAGGCCTACCTCACCTGAGGGGGCCAGAGATGGGCACCTGCTCCTCACCTGGGCAGGTACAGAATGGAGTCCTACCTCAACTGTGCAGGGCCAGAGGTGCACATCTGCTGCTCACCTGGGCAGGTACAGAATGGAGTCCTACCTCACCTGAGGGGGCCAGAGATGGGCACCTGCTGCTCACCTGGGCAGGTACAGAATGGAGTCCTACCTCAACTGTGCAGGGCCAGAGGTGGACATCTACTGCTCACCTGGGCAGGAACAGAATGGAGTACTCCCTCACCTGAGGGGGCCAGAGATGGGAGTCTGCTGCTCACCTGGGCAGGTACCGAATGGAATCCTACCTCACCTGAGGGAGCCAGAGATGGGCGTCTGCTGCTCACCTGGGCAAGTACAGAATGGAGTCCTACCTCACCTGAGGGGGCCAGAGATGGGTGTCTGCTGCTCACCTGGGCAGATACAGAATGGAGTCCTACCTCACCTGAGAGGGCCAGAGGTGGGTGTCTGCTGGTCACCTGGGCAGGTACAGAATGGAGTCCTACCTCACATGATGGGGCCAGAGATGGGCGTCTGCTGCTCACCTGGGCAGGTACAGAATGGAGTCCTACCCCACCTGAGGGGGCCAGAGATGGGCGTCTGCTGCTCACCTGGGCAGGTACAGAATAGAGTCCTACCTCACCTGAGAGGGCCAGAGATGGGCTTCTGCTGCACACCTGAGCAGGTACAGAATGGAGTCCTACCTCACCTGAGGGGGCCAGAGATGGGCGTCTGCTGCTCACCTGGGCAGGTACAGAATGGAGTCCTACCTCACCTGTGCAGGGCAAGAGATGGCCATCTGATGCTCACCTGGGTAGGTACAGAATGGAGCCCTACCTCACCTGAGGGGGCCAGAGATGGGCATCTGCTGCTCACCTGGGCAGGTACAGAATATATCCCTACCTCAGCTGTGCAGGGCAAGAGATGGGCATCTGCTGCCCACCTGGGCAAGTACAGAATGGAGTCCTACCTCACCTGAGGGGGCCAGAGATGGGCGTCTGCAGCTCACCTGGGCAGGTACAGAATGGAGTCCTACCTCACCTGAGGGGGCCAGAGATGGGCACCTGCTCCTCACCTGGGCAGGTACAGAATGGAGTCCTACCTCAACTGTGCAGGGCCAGAGGTGCACATCTGCTGCTCACCTGGGCAGGTACAGAATGGAGTCCTACCTCACCTGAGGGGGCCAGAGATGGGCACCTGCTGCTGGGCAGGTACAGAATGGAGTCCTACCTCAACTGTGCAGGGCCAGAGGTGGGCATCTACTGCTCACCTGGACAGGAACAGAATGGAGTCCTACCTCACCTGAGGGGGCCAGAGATGGGCGTCTGCAGCTCACCTGGGCAGCTAAAGAATGGAGTCCTACCTCACCTGAGGGGGCCAGAGATGGGCACCTGCTCCTCACCTGGGCAGGTACAGAATGGAGTCCTACCTCAACTGTGCAGGGCCAGAGGTGCACATCTGCTGCTCACCTGGGCAGGTACAGAATGGAGTCCTACCTCACCTGAGGGGGCCAGAGATGGGCACCTGCTGCTCACCTGGGCAGGTACAGAATGGAGTCCTACCTCAACTGTGCAGGGCCAGAGGTGGGCATCTACTGCTCACCTGGACAGGAACAGAATGGAGTCCTACCTCACCTGAGAGGGCCAGAGATGGGCGTCTGCTGCTCACCTGGGCAGGTACAGAATGGAGTCCTACCTCACCTGAGGGGGCCAGAGATGGGTGTCTGCTGCTCACCTGGGCAGATGCAGCATGGAGTCCTACCTCACCTGAGGGGGCCAGAGATGGGCGTCTGCTGCTCACCTGGGCAGGTACAGAATGGAGTCCTACCTCACCTGAGGGGGCCAGAGATGGGTATCTGCTGCTCACCTGGGCAGATACAGAATAGAGTCCTACCTCACCTGAGAGGGCGTCTGCTGCTCACCTTGGCAAGTACAGAATGGAGTCCTACCCCACCTGAGGGGGCCGGAGATGGGCATCTGCTGCTCACCTGGGCAGGTACAGAATGGAGGCCTACCTCAGCTGTGCAGGGCAAGAGATGGACATCTGCTGCCCACCTGGGCAAGTACAGAATGGAGTCCTACCTCACCTGAGGGGGCCAGAGATGGGCGTCTGCAGCTCACCTGGGCAGGTACAGAATGGAGGCCTACCTCACCTGCGGGGGCCAGAGATGGGCACCTGCTCCTCACCTGGGCAGGTACAGAATGGAGTCCTACCTCACCTGAGGGGGCCAGAGATGGGCATCTGCTGCTCACCTTGGCAGGTACAGAATGTAGTCCTTCCTCAAATGTGCAGGGCCAGAGGTGGACATCTACTGCTCACCTGGGCAGGAACAGAATGGAGTCCTCCCTCACCTGAGGGGGCCAGAGATGGGAGACTGCTGCTCACCTGGGCAGGTACCGAATGGAATCCTACCTCACCTGAGGGGGCCAGAGATGGGCGTCTGCTGCTCACCTGGGCAGGTACAGAATGCATTTCTACCTCACCTGAGGGGGCCAGAGATGGGCGTCTGCTGCTCACCTGGGCAGGTACAGAATGGATTCCTACCTCACCTGAGGGGCCAGAGATAGGCGTCTGCTGCTCACCTGGGCAAGTACAGAATATAGTCCTACCTCACCTGAGGGGGCCAGAGATGGGTGTCTGCTGCTCACCTGGGCAGATACAGAATGGAGTCCTACCTCACCTGAGAGGGCCAGAGGTGGGTGTCTGCTGCTCACCTGGGCAGGTACAGAATGGAGTCCTACCTCACCTGATGGGGCCAGAGATGGGTGTCTGCTGCTCACCTGGGCAGGTACAGAATGGAGTCCTACCCCACCTGAGGGGGCCAGAGATGGGCGTCTGCTGCTCAACTGGGCAGGTACAGAATGGATTCCTACCTCACCTGAGGGGGCCAGAGATGGGTGTCTGCTGCTCACCTGGGCAGATACAGAATGGAGTCCTACCTCACCTGAGAGGGCCAGAGGTGGGTGTCTGCTGCTCACCTGGGCAGGTACAGAATGGAGTCCTACCTCACCTGATGGGGCCAGAGATGGGTATCTGCTGCTCACCTGGGCAGGTACAGAATGGAGTCCTACCTCACCTGAGGGGGCCAGAGATGGGAGTCTGCTGCTCACCTGGGCAGGTACAGAATGGAGTCCTACCTCACCTGTGCAGGGCAAGAGATGGGCATCTGCTGCTCACCTGGGTAGGTACAGAATGGAGTCCTACCTCACCTGAGGGGGCCAGAGATGGGCGTCTGCTGCTCACCTGGGCCGATACAGAATGGAGTCCTACCTCAACTGTGCAGGGCCAGAGGTGGGCATCTACTGCTCACCTGGATGTGGAAAATTGAATTTTGCCATGTTATATGTGCCTACGTGTTCCCCATCCTATATTATATGTGCATGATCGATATGCATGTATCTCCCTATGACCGAATAAAGACGCAATTATAGTTGTGCCCAACTCTAGTATGCCAGTTATCCAGTACCCGTAAAAGCAACGTGAATTAGGCTTCCAGGCCTATATTGCCAACGTATTCCATTGTGCACGTTAATTCAGAATAATGTCCCCGTTTCTAGGCCTCTAAGGGCCCGGATACCAGATTCAAGCTCCAGTCTCCTGAACCTGCTCCGAGAAGCGATACAGCCCCCACCTGCATCCCTGACCTTTCACTTACTTCCTGCCGCGCAGCGCGGTGCCCGGCCTGGCTCTGCCTGCCTGTCTGCCAAGAATATGTTATGCCTCTAGTTATCAGTTCAGCTCCTCGTCTTCGCATTCCTAAGCTACTGAACCGCATAAACATCTCCTGCTATAGTCTAGTCTCTCTGTCTCCATGCAAGAGAATTACTGTATTAATATTCATAGAAGATTCATAGCACACGCAATACATGAAGAATATATGCGTGCACCAGCCTTAGTGTCAAGTAGCCTTTCCCCTGATGACTTTTAGATTCTATCAACATGTACTCCAAACGCGAGATACCAGATATGCTATAGGTACATGTCGTCCTGACACCGCAGACTTTAGTCTCCTCTTCTAGTGCAGAAGTCATAGCCCCCAGTTCTCCCCGGTAACACGTCATTGCCCGTTTGCACGCACCACTAGGTTAAAGGTCCCAGCTGCTCAGGTAGCCCCCTCCATGTATACACCCATTTCATGACACTTTTGTGACGTTCTCATCACATGTCTTCGTGCACGCCTACTTTTCACGCCTACTTTGTTCTTATCTTACGCTTGTCGCTTGTTACGCCTACTGTATGTAATGTAATTATGATGTTATAGTATATATAGCTTGTACTGTTGATGAAGCGTTGCAGCTGCCATCCCGTGCCTTCGATGTCACTTTATTTCAGGCTGTCCTGATCCTGTCCCTTCCCTTATGCCTGATTAAAGCCTGATAACCTCAGATTCCTCGGATCCTGCCTCTTATTTATTGAGCTATCTGTTTCCTTTAATGTATTCAAAAATAGTACAGGTAATTCATTATTTATTTACCACATAATGGCGCCCGAATAGGGACTTACCTCTTCCCCACGCGCCGGCGATCCAACGCAGACCCCCTGACCCTTCTACAGCCGTGACGGAACCCTATGCGCAAGTGCAGATATTTCTGCTTCAAGTCTCCCTCAGGCCTACGGAGGAAACGGAAACTGCGGTCCGGTATCCAGACGAGGCGGTGTGGAAGGCGGTTTGTCCCGACCAGAGCCCAAGCCGAGAGAACAAGGTCCGAGGTATCCGGAGGCCCACCTGTAACCGAAGCCCGAAGTTCGAAGCGCGAGTAACCAGACGTCGTACCAGTCCAGTCCAGTCCGAGGCCTTCAGTTTCTGCTTCCCGGTGAGTACCGTTGCGGGGGAAGTATCTAGACAGGAGCATTAGTTTGTTCCTGGTCCGATGGGTTTGGGTACACAGATCCAGTCTGTACTGTTTTAGCAGTGCATCCAGTATTTCTGTTAAGTCTGTTCTCGAGAAATTCAAGTATTCTGTTTTCAGTGTATCAGGTAGTATTCTGTTCGAACTGTTATTTATGTATTTTTATGTCGTGGTATGAGTGATTTGTTCACTGTTTCATTATTGTGTTTATTGTATGTTGTGTTAAAGTCGAGGTATAGGTTCAAGATGCCTCTATTCTCAAAGTTACGTCAGATCAAAACTAGAAAAGGTCTCCTCGAAGAAGCAGTTCCTGTCCCTCCTCGGGACAGTCCTGGTCATTTTATGTATCACAAGCATGGCTTAGATGCCATATTATATCTAGACTTGTGGTCCGATTACACGAAAAATCTTGAAGAGAAATATAGATGGCCTGTATCAGGTACTGGGATGCCGAGTGCATCATGCGAGTAGAAGAAGTATTATGGAAAAAGAAAGCCAGACAGTCCCAGAAAGATGCCATCGAGTTATGGCACAAAGAATCTCACAGGAGATCCGAGAAAGAATTCAGAAAAGCAGAATTAAGTAGGGAATCCTCAGAAAAAGCCCAAGAAAGGGAACTTCTAGAAGAAGGTGAACGAGTTAGAGCAGAACAGTCAGACAGACAGAGAAATGCCCTTATTAAAGGTATGTATCCTCTTCTTGCCGAGGGCTTGCCGAAGGCAACCCCGGAAGCATCCTGTAATTTACCGCCACCCTTGGTCCCGATTAAGCTACGTCATAAACCGACTGCAGCTGAAATTTTTCTTTCGTCCTATTTGGACGATACTGTTCCAGAATATGCAAACCCTATTCCGCCTGCTCAACCACAGCCTCCTGTTAATAATGTAATTCCTGTTCCTCCAGCCACTGGTCCCGGGAACCCTGTCCATGTGCCAGTACCCCCGGACCAGTCCACGTCACGAGTTTTGCCAGTTACCTTACCGGCACATTCAGCATTAGTAGACGATTCTAGTCCAGGAGGGGCAGTAGGGGGAAGTGCTCCTAACACCCCGCCTCAAGCAAGACGACTGACGCTGCATGACGTAGCGTTACAGCGTACGCCAAAAGTGGCTACATACACAGATCTCAAGCGACTTCTTACTGACTGTATATATGATCCAGTCCCAGGCGAAAATCACATGATCTTATATTCAGTACGTTTAAGACGGGTGGCCAGCTTCTTGATCACCCTGCCCGACATGAAGGAACATCTAAACAGAATATATCGTTTTATCCGTACAGGAGAGAATCCAGGAAGTATTCACGAAGCTATGTCACAGAGGAAAGCCGAGGTTCAACTTATGATTTTAAAGTTCTTGATTAATTGTCTAATAAGAGAGCAAGATTATCCAGATAAAGATCAAGACGAGATGAAGGCTCTGACCAGGTGGAGTGACAATATAGCCGAGGGAAAACACAAGACACAAGGTAGTGTAGAGAGTATGTACAAGAAAATTCGTAAGGAAATAATATGTATACACCAGAAGGAGGAAGAAAAACGAGCAACCGAGAAAGAGAATGACTCTTCTAGTGAAGAGGTAGACAGCGAGAATCCCTCCAGAATAGCGTATGTAGGTAGAACTAGACTTCCCGACCGACATTCACGCCTAGATTACAAGAAAGTTTTTCCTCCTCCAGTACCAGAACAGTGTTCTCTGGAACAGGTATTCCAGACTACCGATAAAATTCTGAAATCACGAATAGGTTATAGTGAGCCTAGTACCATGCATGAACAAGAACTAGCCCGATCAGCAGTCCGATGGACTAGTGATTCCGCCACGTTTCCAGATGAAATAGTGGCTCAAACGTTTCTGAAGCTGCCCCCAGCCGAGCAGCGACTGGTGGGTATGTATATGATCCAGCACCTCATCACACTGTATGAGGATCAGCATTCCGATCCAGGTCCTTTACATGATATCCTGAACGAATTACTCCTAAACAGATGGAAAGGTCTAGGTACCGATTTAATTAGTGTCATTCTAGAACAGCGCCACAAATACAGAACATTCCTAAATCCACATTTTGTTCCCGTCTCACCTCCAGAAAGGAAATCATTCTATATAGACAGACAGAATCCGTTACGAGAAGTACATCCAGTTAAGGTAGAGGGGGGTGGTCTAGAACGAGTATTTGTTTACACCCCTATCACAAAAATAGAACTCCTAGAAATGAAAAAGTTAATTCCCTGTCACGATAAAGATCCAGCAGGGTTCCACCGTGAATTAAAAGACATGCTCCGTATGGGAGAATACACGTATCCTGATATCATTAAAATGTTAAAGGTCCTGTTGCCTGCGGGCATATATGAAAAACTCAAAGAAAAAGAATGGGAGGTGGGAGAGAAAAAGATAGATTGGACCGCATTAGAGACTGAAGATAACACACGAGTTCCAGGTACCGGTCTTGGGGAAAAAGCTAAAGCTTTGCCCGAATTGTTAGTACAAGTCTTGCCAAGATTACTAGCCACGAAAAAGGAAGACTGGGATGCTATCTCAGCCTGTAAACAGAAACCAGATGAAGACACTAGTGATTTTTATTCTAGATTTGAGAAATGTTTCATTATAAATAGTGGTCTGAAAACAAGTAGTGAGTCATATCCACATCTTTTCGTTACCAAACTAGTCGAGAATTCAAGTCCACAAGTTAAAAATCGAGTACTGAAAGTCGAGAGTACTTGGCAAGCTAATACTCCGTCACAAATAATCCAGATGCTCCAGTACCACCAGAACAGAATCAGGGAAGAGCAAGAACACGAAAGGAGGCGTATGAAAGACACGAAAATGAAAGTATTAGTTGCACAGTCTGTTCCCCAAGACAGTCAGAAGAGGGGTATGAATCAAGCCAGTCATCCTGCAGCTCCCGTTAAAGGGACCTGCAATTACTGTAAGCAACCAGGTCATTATATAAATGAATGTGCAGTTCTGAAACATAACATAGCTACTGGTAAGACGAAAGAGAGACCGCGTCCGCCTAGACCAGAACATGTTCCGCAGAACACGCAAGCACCGCAGAACGCACAACAGACAGTTACAGTACCGCAGCCTATCGCGGCCACACAGCACGTTACACAACAGATGTATCAGTATGCACAGTCAGAGTATCCAGAAAATCAGCAGTATTCATGAAACAGCCTACAGAGGGAGGTTGGCTTGCCTCTCATCGAGGTTCCTGTAGATCAAGAGGGTCCCTATGTACACAGTCAAGTATTAGGGAAAGACAGAAAGTTTCTGATTGATACAGGGGCAAGTAGGACTACCATCAGTCATGACGAGGTTCCAGGGGCTCTGCTCTCAGGCTCTAGAAATGTTTCCCTTGGATTTTCAGGAAAGCCTATTGTTAATGAAATATCGAAACCAATTTCCCTAGAAGTTGGTCCATTGTCCCGAACTACAGATTTGTTACTTACGAAATCTTGTCCAGAAAACTTATTAGGCATTAAAACACTGAAAGAATTAGGTGCAGTAATTTGCTGCTCCCCAGAAGGAGTACGATTGTTCCTGAGAGATTTTAAAGGACATTATGTGTTACGTGATTTTGATCCAAGATTATTGAATGTACCACAGCATTTATGGGCGCAAGGTCCAACTGATGTAGGTTTTATGCACATTACACCCCATCGTGTCACTCTGAAGAAAGGTGTTGTATTACCACGAATCCGACAGTACAAATTGCCACCTGAGGCTGTAGCAGCCTTATCCAAAATTATTGACGAGCTTATTGTTCAAGGAGTGGTTGTAGAAACTGACTCCAATGTATGTAATTCTCCTATCATTCCGATTCTGAAACGTACTGATCCAAATGCACCTCCAGTTTATCGATTAGTGATAGACCTTCGAGAACGTAATAAATGTATCATACCCCAGTACCCAGTGGTTCCAGATATTTCTTCCTTATTGACAACCATTGATTCCGAAGCCACGTTCTTTACTGTTATCGATCTCAAGAACGCATTCTTTAGTGTCCCCATTCATCCAGACAGCCAGTTCCTTTTCGGTTTCTGTTTAAATGGAAGGAGCTATAAATTTACACGAGCTCCTCAAGAATTCACAGAAAGTCCTAGTATTTACAGTCAAGCACTTAAGAGACAACTAGACAATATTCACATGCCAACTGACACTGCCCTGATCCAGTATGTCGATGATCTATTGATCACAGCCCGTTCTGAACGTGACTGCGAACGTGCGTCACTTACAGTCCTGTATTTCCTGGCCGAGATGGGGCACAAGGTGTCCCCTTCTAAATTGCAATTCTGTGTCCAGCAAGTGGTCTACCTTGGACACTTACTGTCCAAGAGGGGTAGGCAGTTGACACCAGATCGAATCCAGTTAATAGCATATCTTCCACAGCCCAAGACTCAGAAGGAGGTACGAGCTTTTATCGGCCTCACTTCTTACTGCAGACAATGGATTCCTCAGTACGCATATCTAGCCAAGCCACTGATACAGTTAACGACACAGGAGGCAGCCACATCGACTGTCCTCCCTTGGACCCAAGAACACACACTTGTTTTCAATGAGTTAAAGAAAGCCTTATGCCAAGCACCTGTTCTAGCGACACCGAACTACAGTAAGCCTTTTACACTTTTTGTCACTGAACGCGATGGTACTGCATTATCTGTTCTCACTCAAGATCAAGCAGGACAGTACAAGCCCTGTGCTTATTTTTCTAGCACATTAGATCCAGTAGCCCAGGCTCTGCCTGCGTGCCTCAAGTCAGTTGCAGCCACAGCTCTAGCTATCAGACAAAGTGATTCCATAGTGTTAGGACACTCCCTGACAGTACAAGTTCCACACTCCGTGGAAGTTCTTTTAAACCGAACACAGACACAGCACTTGACAATAGCACGTTTAACAGGTTATGAACTGACACTGTTTCAGCCACATATAGAAATCAGACGCTGCAACATTTTAAATCCCGCTACGCTGTTACCCTCAGTTACTTCAAATCCTGCCACACATGACTGCGTGGAAGTTGTGAACACCGTGACAAAGCCAAGACAAGACTTGACAGACATTGCATTACCTGATCCCGACCTGACACTTTATGTGGATGGTTCATGTATGAGAACAAGTACAGGAGAACTAGTAGCCGCGTATGCAGTGACTACTGAGACCGAAGTTATAGAAACACATCGTATTGACACTCTGTCTGCTCAAGCAGCAGAGCTCGTCGCTCTGACCCAAGCCTGCATACGAGCCAAGAACCTGAAAGTAAACATATACACAGATTCACGTTATGCATTCGGAGTCGTACACGACTTCGGAGTACTCTGGCAAGAGAGAGGTTTCATGACTTCTCATGGAACCAAGATTCAGCATGGCCCCCTCATTCAAGCTCTGCTAGATGCAATACATTTACCGACAGCTATCGCTATCATGAAGTGCAAGGCACATACTAAAGTTACTGACGTCATTTCCCAAGGTAACGATCTAGCAGATCGAACAGCTAAGCTTACAGCTCAGACTCCAGATATTCCAGTTAACACGACACAGACAGACATCCCAGCCCAGACTACTTGTATGACAGTTAAGGACCCTACACAAGATGTACTAGATATACAGTTACATGCTACTCCCGATGAAATAAAGAAATGGTCTGAACAAGGAGGGGTCCAGACAGATCAAGGATGGTTGACGAAGGGAAAAGCCACATGGTTTCTCCCCGACTCTATGGTTCAAGTCATTATTAACACCGCACATAGTCCTGCACATTTAGGAGAAAAAGCCATGTTAGACAGTATTCAGAACCTTTGGTTTAACAAGCATTTACGGGCAGCAGCCAAGCAGAAAGTGCGTACTTGCATGATCTGTTGTCAGTTCAATCCAGGAAAAGGTGTCCCGGTGGAACAAGGTGGATTCCATCCTCCTGACCACCCTTTTGAAGTCCTCCAGATGGATTATATTCAGATGGAGCGATGTCGAGGTTTCAAGTATGTCCTCGTAGTTGTATGTGCTTTGTCCAGGTGGACAGAAGCATATCCAGTCCCAGATTACACCGCCGCGACCACTGCCAGGCAGTTGGTTCGTGAGTATTTTCCCCGCTATGGATTACCAAGGGTCGTGTATTCAGATAACGGCCAGCCATTCTCATCCGAACTCATGAAACAAGTATCTCTTCTGTTAGGGTACCAGTGGAAGTTCCATTGTGTACGCCATCCTGAAGCAGCCGGTCTCGTAGAGAGACATAATCAGACCCTGAAAATCCGAATTGCTAAAGTATGTGCAGAGAAAGGCGTAGATTGGTTGGTAGCACTGCCAGTTGCCCTTTTCTATATGAGAATGGTTGCTCATTCCCGTTCAGGTCTGTCTCCGTATGAGATAGTGTTTGGTCGTCCCCCAAATATGTGGGGTACACCTAGACCACGTACAATTACAGATGTTGACAGTAATATGCTGACAGATTACCTTGCCTCCTTGATGTCTGCACTACAATCTTGTCGTTCACAGGTTGCCGCTGCTTTTCCAGACAACACCGAAGTGAAACCGCATGAAGTCGTTCCAGGAGACTTCGTGTTGGTTCGCAATTTTGATCGTTCAAGTCCGCTGGAGCCCCGATGGAAGGAGCCCCGTCTTGTCCTCCTCACCACCCGGACAGCAGTGAAAGTGGAAAACCGAAAAGGCTGGCTACACTCCAGCCATGTGAAGAAGTTTCATGTACTCAAATCAAAGACATTTATCAAAGACTGCCCCGTTTTCAAGGACTGCCCAGACACTGAATCTAAACTTCCCCTGTTAGAGAAAACTCCACAGCAGGAGTATAAACAAAAATTAAGGTCTAGTAAGTCAGCCAGTTTAATTGTCTAAGTCCCTCTCGGGTGAAACGGTTAGACAGGTTCCTGACATGTATGAGATAGACCGACACAGTGAGAGAGTTAGTCGAAACTCTAAAAGAATCCGTTATCACAAAGCTCTCCGAAGTAGATGTATTTTTTCTCTAGTATTGATGACATTTCTGAGTTTTATGGTTTCAGGCATAAGTTATGTTTTATATATATATTTTCCTCCTACTGTTTCACATGTACATATGTTTTCTAATGTTACAGTAGAGCACACTTTTAGTGACCTGCCTCCTCACGAGTTATCCTATCGTCTTGCCATGCGCAACAATTCTTTTATCCGTATGTTACACTATTCACACCAGACCAGCAATGCCACTAATTGTTGGGTGTGTGGTCGACTTCCCCCTTTCCAGACACCGAAGGGAGTTCTGCCACTTTTTCCCTATCCGTTTTCACATAATGGTTCGTGTGGAGTATGGTCCACGCTAACGTCATCCTCACATGATATGTCCCTTCTGAATAGAACATGTTTCCCAGACAAGGAGGGTCTTTCCCATAGAACAGGGTTGGATCTAGAAAATGAAGTATATGATCTAGGTAATTATTCCTCGAATTTCATGGTTCTGAATGTTCAGTCCGAGACTACTCCAGATTTGCCTGCTATTTCAGTTTTACCAGTTAAAGGCGAATTATGTGTCCGAAAGAATGGTTCTATACATCTAGGACATAGTGATTGTACTACTATGGTCGAGTATAGTGACAGTGGGAAATCTATTTTCAAAGCCTCACGTCATTCATATTTTGTGTGTGGTCAGACCGCATATGTACGTCTGCCCCTTGATTGGGATGGAACATGTTATATTGCCTTCCTACTGCCACCAGTTTTTCTAGCCCCATCTGATTATCACAGAAACACACATCTAGTACACGTTAGACATAGAAGGGAGATCGAGTCCCCAATTGTCGATCAAACTGAGACTACTCTAGAACAGTATCAAGACTTCAATAAAGGTTTCTTTTTCTTCATAGGTCCTGTCCAGAATAGTAAGTTAATACGTAGACTAACTAGAACCCTTGAAGCAGTAGTGAATGAGACTACTTCTGCTCTAGGTAATTTAAGCCGAGGAGCAATCTGCTATGAGATTTGTCGTGCTCCAAAATCGTCTCGTTCTTGACGTCATACTGGTCGATAGGGGAGGAGCTTGTAGAGTCATCGGATCTAGTTGCTGCATTTTCATTCCTAATAACGCGCCGTCTGTTTATTCAGCTATAACCAGACTTCATAAAATTGCCCATCAGTTACACCAGAATCCAGGCCCCTGGACATGGTCCGGTTGGCTCTGGAGTATTATATCTGCCTGGGGATGGAAAGTATTGTCATTCCTAGGTATAGCAGTAATGATCGTATTCAGTTGCTGCCTCTGTTTACAATGTGGCCCTGCGATTTGCGGCTTGTGTGCTACATCTTGTATTCCTAGTCCGAAGTCCCGTTCCCAGAAAATTCGGGACGAGCAAATGATGCTATATGAAATGATAGATGGTATCATGAATATTGATGTTTCCTGATGGAAACGTAGGGCACAAGGAGGGAATGTGGAAAATTGAATTTTGCCATGTTATATGTGCCTACGTGTTCCCCATCCTATATTATATGTGCATGATCGATATGCATGTATCTCCCTATGACCGAATAAAGACGCAATTATAGTTGTGCCCAACTCTAGTATGCCAGTTATCCAGTCCCCGTGAAAGCAACGTGAATTAGGCTTCCAGGCCTATATTGCCAACGTATTCCATTGTGCACGTTAATTCAGAATAATGTCCCCGTTTCTAGGCCTCGAAGGGCCCGGACACCAGATTCAAGCTCCAGTCTCCTGAACCTGCTCCGAGGAGCGATACAGCCCCCACCTGCATCCCTGACCTTTCACTTACTTCCTGCCGCGCAGCGCGGTGCCCGGCCTGGCTCTGCCTGCCTGTCTGCCAAGAATATGTTATGCCTCTAGTTATCAGTTCAGCTGCTCGTCTTCGCATTCCTAAGCTACTGAACCGCATAAACATCTCCTGCTATAGTCTAGTCTCTCTGTCTCCATGCAAGAGAATTACTGTATTAATATTTATAGAAGATTCATAGCACACGCAATACATGAAGAATATATGCGTGCACCAGCCTTAGTGTCAAGTAGCCTTTCCCCTGATGACTTTTAGATTCTATCAACATGTACTCCAAACGCGAGATACCAGATATGCTATAGTAGTAGTAGTATAGCTTTATTTCGATACGGTACATATCATAAAAGCAGTACAAAGAATAAAATCATTGCAAAAATGCATAATATAAAATACCGTGGGGAATCATGATAAAAACAGTAAAACACAAAATACACATTTAAGCTATCCTTACAGATTTTTACACTAGTATCTAAAGCAGGTCAGAAAAAAGGGCATTACTGGATCAATGACTTTCTTACAGATCTTATACGCCATGCCCAGCCAAGAAATTTTGCCATGCAGCATGCAAAGAATGGGCGGGCATCAGAGCGCAATATAGGTAGGGCTTCTAGGTGTGATCTTGTTCCTAGACTTCTACACAGGGGCTTTAGCCATTTCAATCTAGGAGCTGCATAGACACTGCACTCGAACAAGAGGTGGGCGACAGACTCAACCCTTGAATCGCAAAACGGGCAAAAAGGGACCGTTTGATAGGGAGGATTCCAAGAGGAAGTTAACATTCCTAGGGGGAGAACACCCACCCTAAATTTGAAGTAAAGTGATCTGTCTCCAGAGCTGTGGATTAGGTCCAGATAAGGTTCCCTGAAGGGGAGATCTTTAACTAGTAAGAACTGGGCGACAGATTTGCAATGGTTGGTATTACGCATTCTGTTGTTATTTACCCATAACCAGTAGGCGTTCTTTAGGAACTGCTTGGGCGGTGCTGTTTTATTGGCCCAGGCATCTCCTAATCCCAGCTCATAAAGCAAACGTTTTACCTCCCTAAACCAGGGTATCTTATTGCAACCTGGGAGAGACAACAGATCTTTCAGGGCATCAGCGTAACTACACAGTTCTGGGACATTCCATACCCGGGACCAAAGCAGCAGGGGGCGTAATTTAGCTTGCTCACAAATTGGGCGAGTACCTGCATCCAACAAGAGGGGGATTGTAGGAGTGCTGTGGGGTAGCTTCATCAGATCTTTATGGAAATTATTTTCCAGATGGGCCAAAGTATCGGCTCTCTGCATACCCCACAGTTCAGCGCCGTATAGAGCTGCGCTTACAACCCTTGCTCTGTAGATATCTAGCACTGCCCCAACTGGTTTCAACGAAGAAGCTTGTTGTTCCTTGAGCAAGGCACCTGTGACCCTTTTATGAGTCAGAAACACCTTTTGATGGTGTGCCTTCCAACTCATTGAGTCACACAAGCGTATTCCTAGGTAATCAAATTCTTTGACTCTCTCCAGAGGGATAGAGTCTAGAACGGGTGGGGCGACGGATTTCTTGGGGGGGTTAAGGACAAGGAATTTGGTCTTGCTTATGTTTATAGCTAAACCCCTGCTATCACAAAAGGATTTAAAGCTAGAAAGCAATTTCTGAATGCCCGCTGGGGATTTCGAGATCAGGAGGGTGTCATCCGCAAACAGGAGCGTTGGGACTTTTCTGCCCGCCAGGGTAGGTGCATCCGCAGGGTGTTGCAGCAGATGCTCAACCACTCCGTTGACATATAGAGAAAACAGAGTGGGGGCAAGCACACACCCCTGGCGGACGCCCCTGTCTACTGGGATGCGAGGTGTTTTTTCTCCCTGGACACCCCACCTGATCTGGGCGAAATTGCCTTCATGAAATTTTTTGAGCAAGGACAACAAGTAGATGGGTAACCCTAATCCATCGAGGACATTCCAAAGTAGTTTCCGTGGGACCAGGTCGAAGGCCGTTCTCAAGTCTATAAAGACTAGATATAACGTACCCCCGCCCAGTACCACCACCTTCCAGTATATCATCAGAAGGCGGAATGTTTGCTCGATGGTGCCTGTCCCTGTTCTAAAACCTGCCTGAAAATCAGACAGGATCTTTCCCTCATCGGCCCACTGCAGGATCCTACCCAGGACAACTTTCCCCGCAACCTTCTGGGTTGAATCCAACAAACTTATAGGGCGATAGTTGGCTGGGTCGTCCCTGCTGCCTTTCTTAAAGATAGGCACAACTTCTGCACCCCTCCAAGAGTCAGGAAAAGATTCTCCTAGCAGAGCCTCATTTAAAAGTGAAGCAATTAGTCTGCTCCATACTGCTGGGTAAGATTTCAGTAGGTCCCCTGGGATCCCGTCAGGCCCTGGAGCCTTATTGGGGACAATGCCCCTGATAGCCCTTTCAACTTCCTGACTAGTGAAAGGGTGGTCTATAGCAAGAGAATTAGCAGTTGTAATGAACAAAGATCCCGGACATGGAGGAGACAGGTCCAGTGCAGCAGAATAAAGCTTGGAAAAATGGGCAAACCAAACGTCACCCGAGATATTACAGGTTATTTGCTGATCAATGGGCTTGTTCCTTGCTCTTAAGAGATCCCAGAACCCTTTAGAATCCTTCATGCTACTAGCTTTGGTTAGGTCACACCAAAAGTGATAATCATAAGCCTCCTTTGCCTCAGCAACTATTTTTTTGTAGGATTTCCTTGCAGAACTAATAGCGACCTGGTCCCTACTCTTTACCGCAGCAATAAGTTCCCCCTTAGCAATACGACATTTAGGAGAATACCATTTGTCTCTAGCATTGGAATCGCTTTTGGAACCTACCCTAGGCTTAGTATATTGAATAATAAACAGTTTACTCAGTGATACTATGGTCTCTAAAAAGAGTGGTAAGACTTTTGTACTAGATGGGGTTAAAGCGTCAAGCAGTGGCTCCACCACAGACAAGATGGACCCGGCTTGCGCCAACCTTGCCTCATCTGCTTTAACTTTTGCCCACTTCAAACGCCTACCACAATTGGACGGAACAATTTCATGGGATGACTTCCAGATATGGACTTGCTTGTCGTGCTCCTTAGTTTGCCAAATGGGAGAAAGGGTTAAGCAAAGAGGGTTATGGTCACTATCGCTAGATGCTACAACCTCCATATCTAGATGAAAAGACCAAAGATTGTAATTCAAAATGATAAAATCGATTCTGGAGGAGTGGCCCGGTCTGTTATAGGTGTGAGCGCCCATAAGGTCCGATTTTGAACGCCCATTCACTGATCTCAGATTATGCTCCAAACAGAGTGCATTGATGTCTATCGCACTTTGTGTCCATTTGGGGATCGGATCAAGGGACAGGGTCGGGATACCCCTTCTTGCATCTTCTTGAAAGGAATCCAAAATATCTTCTTTTGCCAAGGGTTCAAAACAACAGTTAAAGTCGCCCGCAAGAAGAATATAGGAGTCAATCTTGCAGGCAGCTAGGTCGTTGCTAAGACCTGTCTGAGGTAGGCTTGATGTCCCGCTCCTAGCACCCCTCAGATACAGGTTAAAAACCTCTAACATCCTTCCCCCCTGGCAATATAATGAGATCCTCTGCAAGTCGGGAGAATGTGTGGACCTATGGCTCACTTTTAGGCCCAAAGCAATGCTAACCCATATTAAAAGACCTCCAGACGGGCGGCCCTTTGAACCCCTTTGTTGAAGAGCTGGGACAAAATAGGTGGTAAATCCTACTCTATGTTTTGGTTCCAAGGTCCAGGTTTCTTGCAAAATACAAATATCAAATGGCTCTAAGAACACATTCCATTCGGGATTATCAAAGTTCCGATTTAGCCCTGCCCCATTCCAGCTTACAACCTTTAACGGGGGTACAGCTATGGTAGGTTGACTGAAAGAATGAGCAGATGCAGGTGGAATAGGCACAGCCAATAAAGGTAACCTTCCAAGGGGCTCATCTTGGAAAATTTTGTGGGAGGTTGTAAGGACCATAATTCCCTCAGACTGGGCTCGTACCGATGGTGAGGCAAGTATAGGGGCCTTTGGTGGGGTGTACGAAGGTTCCAACTGGTCATCCCTACCTTGTGGGTTAAAAGCTCCCAATTCAATCAACTCAGCTAGATCTACACTACTCTTAACTATCAAACCCCCCTCAGAAATAGAGCTATGTGATGTTCGTGCTAGGCCAGAAGGATGGACAGTGACTAAGGATTTGATGCCTACACAAAGGGGATCGGGACGCCCATGGACTGGCAAAGATGGTGCATTACCCGCTGTGCAGGAACCAAAATGCCTGAAGAGTCAATCTACTTCCTCCAGGCCTCCGAATCTATTAGAGATTGGAAAACCATTCCAATGTGAGTGGGGATCCACTTGATAGTTATAACGGTTTCTCCTTGGTTGGTGATGGACAAATGACCAATTGTCCGTCTGATTATGCACGGGTCGTGGGGGATAGAAAAAGGACAAAGGTCTTGGGATGACAGAGGACCCTTCACTGCAGGGCCACGAACATATATGCTTAGCCGTGTACGGATCATCAAAAGTTACAACTATACAATCCCCCGCGTTCGTTTTCCTAGTTGGGCCCACCCAAGAGGTTCTGCGCACCATCAGAACTTTACTTCTGCGGCCGTTAGGAATAGGTCTATTGACATTCAGCCAATGCATTATTTTATTTATCAGGGACCTGTGATTCTCATATTGGCCATTGCTAATCTGTGGAACTCCCGTCAGCACGACTACAAAGTCATTAGCTTCCGGGGGAAGGTCAATATAGCCCCCTCTAAAGTTATTCTTTACCTGGAAGTCCTGGGTAGGCGGTATAGTAGCCTCGCCAGGCTGAGGTTTTGAAATTATACCAGTTTTAGTGTTAGCAAATAAGTGGGTTGAAGCCCGTTTAGGGGCATTAGGGATTGTAACAGTTGACATTTGGTCCACCTTCACAGTCCTCGGTTTGGGAACCGGGCGTGCAGTGGTAGGTATAATGGGCAGACTATGGTGTACTTGTGCTGTGGTAGCTGGAAAAGTAGTATCAGCTACAGGGAGGCCTTGATTCTCAAGACTTCTCAAACCGAGAGTGGCCAGAGCAATAATGCTCTTTTCCATCTCAAGTAGATTATTTTCGATTCGTGAAAGTCTGAGATCTAGAGGAGAAAGAAGCTTTTTAAGGGATTCCCATACCAGATCTATAAATTCCCTATCGTTGTTGCCCAAACCATCTATCTGTAAACCTTCGGTTACTGGGGTGGTACCAGGTAATTGCTCGATGATTAACCCCGCCCCAACTCCCTCCGGTGGGGGCTGCTTCCCAAGAGGCCGGACAACTCTGATGGTAGGTGTTAAGCCTTTCATCAGTGTCAAGTGTTGCGACACCGCGATTTTCGCCTTCTTCCGTGAATAGGCGGAACGAGGGCGAGGCTTCCGGTTCGGTTGAGTAGCACTAGGAGCATTGAAAACCACTAGGGGGGGAAGAGTAGTAGTGACAATCTGAGTGCAAGAGGTGGCAGGTATACTCGCTTCCACGAGATTAGATTGTAAGGTGTGGTGTGGGGAAGGGATATGTTGAGGCGGAATGGAATGAACCTCAGCCTGTGAAATTATACAGTGGGGAATAGGAGGGCGCTCTGGAGTGACCGCCGCAGCTATAGGGCCCAAGGAGGATTTTTTAGAGGTAGCAAAAACTTCAGACAGTCTTCTAGCCGCTGCCAACTCAAGAGATACCCGGGTTTGAAGCTTAGATATTTCCTGGTCAATGGCAAAGTTAGTGCGAGTAATGAAGTCGTCCATTGGACCATTGATTGAATGACCACCTTTAGAGGCCTTACTCCTGGTTACTCTAGTGCACATGTCTTATACAGGGGGCAAGGCCAAGCAACAAGTTATATATAAAATGGAGGGCAAAAAATAAACTTTGTGGACCTCTGTGGTAGGGAGCAGTGGGCGAAAGAGGGTGGGCCAGTCCAGACCGCTCAGACCTCGAACGGCCTCAAACGGCCCTGTCTTTGCCCAGTCTTAGCCCGGGCTGCGTCCCGCGCTGCGGGAGTTAGTTGGCTTTTAATAGGAGGTGCAGAAGGGCGGGGGACGGGCCAGCAGGGAGAGCGGACCGGAAGCTCTTCCTTGGTCTCGCAGGGACTTCTGGGAAATGAAGTCCCTGCACGCTCGCAGCCCTGCTGGTGCCTCTTGCCCCTTACCGCCTTGCCGCAAGACTCCTCGCGTCTTCTCCCAAAGGGCTGCTGGCGCTGTAACCCAGCAGCGAAGCGGCACCCGCGAAGCGGGTGCGGCGAGGGGTTAACAGGAAGCCTCGAACGCTGGTCAAAGTGTCGTCGTGCGCTGGAAAGCCTCGTTCCACTGTGCCTGTGTCCTCTGTGAGTAAGTGTCCCACTGTTGATATGCTATAGGGGCAGAAGTCATAGCCCCCAGTTCTCCCCGGTAACACGTCATTGCCCGTTTGCACGCACCACTAGGTTAAAGGTCCCAGCTGCTCAGGTAGCCCCCTCCATGTATACACCCATTTCATGACACTTTTGTGACGTTCTCATCACATGTCTTCGTGCACGCCTACTTTTCACGCCTACTTTGTTCTTATCTTACGCTTGTCGCTTGTTACGCCTACTGTATGTAATGTAATTATGATGTTATAGTATATATAGCTTGTACTGTTGATGAAGCGTTGCAGCTGCCATCCCGTGCCTTCGATGTCACTTTATTTCAGGCTGTCCTGATCCTGTCCCTTCCCTTATGCCTGATTAAAGCCTGATAACCTCAGATTCCTCGGATCCTGCCTCTTATTTATTGAGCTATCTGTTTCCTTTAATGTATTCAAAAATAGTACCGGTAATTAATTATTTATTTACCACATGGACAGGAACAGAATGGAGTCCTACCTCACCTGAGAGGGCCAGAGATGGGCGTCTGCTGCTCACCTGGGCAGGTACAGAATGGAATCCTACCTCACCTGAGGGGGCCAGAGATGGGCGTCTGCTGCTCACCTGGGCAGGTACAGAATGGAGTCCTACCTCACCTGAGAGGGCCAGAGATGGGCGTCTGCAGCTCACCTGGGCAGGTACAGAATGGAATCCTACCTCACCTGAGGGGGCCAGAGATGGGCATCTGCTGCTCACCTGGGCATGTACAGAATGGAGTCCTACCTCACCTGAGGGGGCCAGAGATGGGTGTCTGCTGCTCACCTGGGCAGATACAGAATGGAGTCCTACCTCACCTGAGAAGGCCAGAGGTGGGTGTCTGCTGCTCACCTGGGCAGGTACAGAATGGAGTCCTACCTCACCTGAGGGGGCCAGAGATGGGTATCTGCTGCTCACCTGGGCAGATACAGAATGGAGTCCTACCTCACCTGAGAGGGCCAGAGATAGGTGTCTGCTGCTCACCTGGGCAGGTACAGAATGGAGTCCTACCTCACCTGAGGGGGCTAGAGATGGGCATCTGCTGCTCACCTGGGCAGGTACAGAATGGAGTCCTACCTCACCTGAGGGGCCAGAGATGGGCGTCTGCTGCTCACTTGGGCAGGTACAGAATGGAGTCCTACCTCACCTGAGTGGGCCAGAGGTGGGCATCTGCTGCTCACCTGGGCAGGTACAGAATGGAGTCCTACCTCACCTGAGGGGCCAGAGATGGGCGTCTGCTGCTCACCTGGGCAGGTACAGAATAGAATCCTACCTCACTTGAGAGGGCCAGAGTGGGGCGTCTGCTGCTCACCTGGGCAGGTACAGAATGGAGTCCTACCTCACCTCAGGGGGCCAGAGATGGGTATCTGCTGCTCACCTGGGCAGATACAGAATGGAGTCCTACCTCACCTTAGGGGGCCAGAGATGGGTGTCTGCTGCTCACCTGGGCAGATACAGAATGGAGTCCTACCTCACCTGAGAGGGCCAAAGGTGGGTGTCTGCTGCTCACCTGGGCAGGTACAGAATGGAGGCCTACCTCACCTGAGGGGGCCAGAGATGGGCGTCTGCTGCTCACCTGGGCAGGTACAGAATGGAGTCCTACCTCACCTGAGGGGGCCAGAGATGGGTATCTGCTGCTCACCTGGGCAGATACAGAATGGAGTCCTACCTCACCTGAGAGGGCCAGAGATAGGTGTCTGCTGCTCACCTGGGCAGGTACAGAATGGAGTCCTACCTCATCTGAGGGGGCTAGAGATGGGCATCTGCTGCTCACCTGGGCAGGTACAGAATGGAGTCCTACCTCACCCGAGGGGCCAGAGATGGGCGTCTGCTGCTCACTTGGGCAGGTACAGAATGGAGTCCTACCTCACCTGAGTGGGCCAGAGGTGGGCGTCTGCTACTCACCTGGGCAGGTACAGAATGGAGTCCTACCTCACCTGAGGGGCCAGAGATGGGCGTCTGCTGCTCACCTGGGCAGGTACAGAATGGAGTCCTACCTCACCTGGGAGGGCCAGAGTTGGGCGTCTGCTGCTCACCTGGGCAGGTACAGAATGGAATCCTACCTCACCTGAGGGGGCCCGAGATGGGCGTCTGCTGCTCACCTGGGCAGGTACAGAATGGAGTCCTACCTCACCTCAGGGGGCCAGAGATGGGCGTCTGCTGCTCACCTGGGCAGGTACAGAATGGAGTCCAACCTCACCTGAGAGGGCCAGAGGTGGGCGTCTGCTGCTCACCTGGGCAGGTACAGAATGGAGTCATTCCTCACCTGAGGGGGCCAGAGATGGGTATCTGCTGCTCACCTGGGCAGATACAGAATGGAGTCCTACCTCACCTGAGGGGGCCAGAGATGGGTATCTGCTGCTCACCTGGGCAGATACAGAATGGAGTCCTACCTCACCTGAGAGGGCCAGAGATAGGTGTCTGCTGCTCACCTGGGCAGGTACAGAATGGAGTCCTACCTCACCTGAGGGGGCTAGAGATGGGCATCTGCTGCTCACCTGGGCAGGTACAGAATGGAGTCCTACCTCACCTGAGGGGCCAGAGATAGGTGTCTGCTGCTCACCTGGGCAGGTACAGAATGGAGTCCTACCTCACCTGAGGGGGCTAGAGATGGGCATCTGCTACTCACCTGGGCAGGTACAGAATGGAGTCCTACCTCACCTGAGAGGGCCAGAGATAGGTGTCTGCTGCTCACCTGGGCAGGTACAGAATGGAGTCCTACCTCACCTGAGGGGGCTAGAGATGGGCACCTGCTCCTCACCTGGGCAGGTACAGAATGGAGTCCTACCTCAACTGTGCAGGGCCAGAGGTGCACATCTGCTGCTCACCTGGGCAGGTACAGAATGGAGTCCTACCTCACCTGAGGGGGCCAGAGATGGGCACCTGCTGCTGGGCAGGTACAGAATGGAGTCCTACCTCAACTGTGCAGGGCCAGAGGTGGGCATCTACTGCTCACCTGGACAGGAACAGAATGGAGTCCTACCTCACCTGAGGGGGCCAGAGATGGGCGTCTGCAGCTCACCTGGGCAGCTACAGAATGGAGTCCTACCTCACCTGAGGAGGCCAGAGATGGGCACCTGCTGCTCACCTGGGCAGGTACAGAATGGAGTCCTACCTCAACTGTGCAGGGCCAGAGGTGCACATCTGCTGCTCACCTGGGCAGGTACAGAATGGAGTCCTACCTCACCTGAGGGGGCCAGAGATGGGCACCTGCTGCTCACCTGGGCAGGTACAGAATGGAGTCCTACCTCAACTGTGCAGGGCCAGAGGTGGGCATCTACTGCTCACCTGGACAGGAACAGAATGGAGTCCTACCTCACCTGAGAGGGCCAGAGATGGGCGTCTGCTGCTCACCTGGGCAGGTACAGAATGGAGTCCTACCTCACCTGAGGGGGCCAGAGATGGGTGTCTGCTGCTCACCTGGGCAGATGCAGAATGGAGTCCTACCTCACCTGAGGGGGCCAGAGATGGGCGTCTGCTGCTCACCTGGGCAGGTACAGAATGGAGTCCTACCTCACCTGAGGGGGCCAGAGATGGGTATCTGCTGCTCACCTGGGCAGATACAGAATAGAGTCCTACCTCACCTGAGAGGGCGTCTGCTGCTCACCTTGGCAAGTACAGAATGGAGTCCTACCCCACCTGAGGGGGCCGGAGATGGGCATCTGCTGCTCACCTTGGCAGGTACAGAATGTATCCCTACCTCAGCTGTGCAGGGCAAGAGATGGACATCTGCTGCCCACCTGGGCAAGTACAGAATGGAGTCCTACCTCACCTGAGGGGGCCAGAGATGGGGGTCTGCAGCTCACCTGGGCAGGTACAGAATGGAGGCCTACCTCACCTGCGGGGGCCAGAGATGGGCACCTGCTCCTCACCTGGGCAGGTACAGAATGGAGTCCTACCTCACCTGAGGGGGCCAGAGATGGGCATCTGCTGCTCACCTGGGCAGGTACAGAATGTAGTCCTTCCTCAACTGTGCAGGGCCAGAGGTGGACATCTACTGCTCACCTGGGCAGGAACAGAATGGAGTCCTCCCTCACCTGAGGGGGCCAGAGATGGGAGTCTGCTGCTCACCTGGGCAGGTACCGAATGGAATCCTACCTCACCTGAGGGGGAAAGAGATGGGCGTCTGCTGCTCACCTGGGCAGGTACAGAATGGAGTCCTACCTCACCTGATGGGGCCAGAGATGGGCGTCTGCTGCTCACCTGGGCAGGTACAGAATGGAGTCCTACCCCACCTGAGGGGGCCAGAGATGGGCGTCTGCTGCTCACCTGGGCAGGTACAGAATGGAGTCCTACCTCACCTGAGGGGGCCAGAGATGGGAGTCTGCTGCTCACCTGGGCAGGTACAGAATGGAGTCCTACCTCACCTGTGCAGGGCAAGAGATGGGCATCTGCTGCTCACCTGGGTAGGTACAGAATGGAGTCCTACCTCACCTGAGGGGGCCAGAGATGGGCGTCTGCTGCTCACCTGGGCAGGTACAGAATAGAGTCCTACCTCACCTGAGAGGGCCAGAGATGGGCTTCTGCTGCTCACCTGAGCAGGTACAGAATGGAGTCCTACCTCACCTGAGGGGGCCAGAGATGGGCGTCTGCTGCTCACCTGGGCAGGTACAGAATGGAGTCCTACCTCACCTGAGGGGGCCAGAGATGGGTATCTGCTGCTCACCTGGGCCGATACAGAATGGAGTCCTACCTCACCTGTGCAGGGCAAGAGATGGGCGTCTGCTGCTCACCTGGGCAGGTACAGAATGGAGTCCTACCTCACCTGAGGGGGCCAGAGATGGGCGTCTGCTGCCCACCTGGGCAAGTACAGAATGGAGTCCTACCTCACCTGAGGGGGCCAGAGATGGGCGTCTGCTGCCCACCTGGGCAAGTACAGAATGGAGTCCTACCTCACCTGAGGGGGCCAGAGATGGGCGTCTGCAGCTCACCTGGGCAGGTACAGAATGGAGTCCTACATCACCTGAGGGGTCCAGAGATGGGCACCTGCTCCTCACCTGGGCAGGTACAGAATGGAGTCCTACCTCAACTGTGCAGGGCCAGAGGTGCACATCTGCTGCTCACCTTGGCAGGTACAGAATGGAGTCCTACCTCACCTGAGGGGGCCAGAGATGGGCACCTGCTGCTCACCTGGGCAGGTACAGAATGGAGTCCTACCTCAACTGTGCAGGGCCAGAGGTGGGCATCTACTGCTCACCTGGACAGGAACAGAATGGAGTCCTACCTCACCTGAGAGGGCCAGAGATGGGCGTCTGCTGCTCACCTGGGCAGGTACAGAATGGAGTCCTACCTCACCTGAGGGGGCCAAAGATGGGTGTCTGCTGCTCACCTGGGCAGATACAGAATGGAGTCCTACCTCACCTGAGAGGGCCAGAGGTGGGTGTCTGCTGCTCACCTGGGCAGGTACAGAATGGAGTCCTACGTCACCTGAGGGGGCCAGAGATGGGCGTCTGCTGCTCACCTGGGCCGGTACAGAATGGAGTCCTACCTCACCTGAGGGGGCCAGAGATGGGTATCTGCTGCTCACCTGGGCAGATACAGAATAGAGTCCTACCTCACGTGAGAGGGCGTCTGCTGCTCACCTTGGCAAGTACAGAATGGAGTCCTACCCCACCTGAGGGGGCCGGAGATGGGCATCTGCTGCTCACCTGGGCAGGTACCGAATGTATCCCTACCTCAGCTGTGCAGGGCAAGAGATGGACATCTGCTGCCCACCTGGGCAAGTACAGAATGGAGTCCTACCTCACCTGAGGGGGCCAGAGATGGGCGTCTGCAGCTCACCTGGGCAGGTACAGAATGGAGGCCTACCTCACCTGCGGGGGCCAGAGATGGGCACCTGCTCCTCACCTGGGCAGGTACAGAATGGAGTCCTACCTCACCTGAGGGGGCCAGAGATGGGCATCTGCTGCTCACCTTGGCAGGTACAGAATGGAGTCCTACCTCACCTCAGGGGGCCAGAGATGGGCGTCTGCTGCTCACCTGGGCAGATACAGAATGGAGTCCTCCCTCACCTGAGGGGGCCAGAGATGGGAGTCTGCTGCTCACCTGGGCAGGTACCGAATGGAATCCTACCTCACCTGAGGGGGCCAGAGATGGGCGTCTGCTGCTCACCTGGGCAGGTACAGAATGGAGTCCTACCTCACCTGAGAGGGCCAGAGGTGGGTGTCTGCTGCTCACCTGGGCAGGTACAGAATGGAGTCCTACCTCACCTGATGGGGCCAGAGATGGGTGTCTGCTGCTCACCTGGGCAGGTACAGAATGGAGTCCTACCCCACCTGAGGGGGCCAGAGATGGGCGTCTGCTGCTCACCTGGGCAGGTACAGAATGGAGTCCTACCTCACCTGAGGGGGCCAGAGATGGGAGTCTGCTGCTCACCTGGGCAGGTACAGAATGGAGTCCTACCTCACCTGAGGGGGCCAGAGATGGGTATCTGCTGCTCACCTGGGCAGGTACAGAATGGAGTCCTACCTCACCTGAGGGGGCAAGAGATGGGCATCTGCTGCTCACCTGGGCAGGAACAGAATGGAGTCCTACCTCACCTGAGAGGGCCAGAGATGGGCGTCTGCTGCTCACCTGGGCAGGTACAGAATGGAATCCTACCTCACCTGAGGGGGCCAGAGATGGGCGTCTGCTGCTCACCTGGGCAGGTACAGAATGGAGTCCTACCTCACCTGAGAGGGCCAGAGATGGGCGTCTGCAGCTCACCTGGGCAGGTACAGAATGGAATCCTACCTCACCTGAGGAGGCCAGAGATGGGCATCTGCTGCTCACCTGGGCATGTACAGAATGGAGTCCTACCTCACCTGAGGGGGTCAGAGATGGGCGCCTGCTGCTCACCTGGGCAGGTACAGAATGGAGTCCTACCTCACCTGAGAGGGCCAGAGATGGGCTTCTGCTGCTCACCTGAGCAGGTACAGAATGGAGTCCTACCTCACCTGAGGGGGCCAGAGATGGGCGTCTGCTGCTCACCTGGGCAGGTACAGAATGGAGTCCTACCTCACCTGAGGGGGCCAGCGATGGGTGTCTGCTGCTCACCTGGGCAGATACAGAATGGAGTCCTACCTCACCTGAGAAGGCCAGAGGTGGGTGTCTGCTGCTCACCTGGGCAGGTACAGAATGGAGTCCTACCTCACCTGAGGGGGCCAGAGATGGGTATCTGCTGCTCACCTGGGCAGATACAGAATGGAGTCCTACCTCACCTGAGAGGGCCAGAGAGAGGTGTCTGCTGCTCACCTGGGCAGGTACAGAATGGAGTCCTACCTCACCTGAGGGGGCTAGAGATGGGCTTCTGCTGCTCACCTGAGCAGGTACAGAATGGAGTCCTACCTCACCTGAGGGGGCCAGAGATGGGCGTCTGCTGCTCACCTGGGCAGGTACAGAATGGAGTCCTACCTCACCTGAGGGGGCCAGAGATGGGTATCTGCTGCTCACCTGGGCAGATACAGAATGGAGTCCTACCTCACCTGAGGGGCCAGAGATGGGCGTCTGCTGCTCACTTGGGCAGGTACAGAATGGAGTCCTACCTCACCTGAGTGGGCCAGAGGTGGGCATCTGCTGCTCACCTGGGCAGGTACAGAATGGAGTCCTACCTCACCTGAGGGGCCAGAGATGGGCGTCTGCTGCTCACCTGGGCAGGTCCAGAATAGAATCCTACCTCACTTGAGAGGGCCAGAGTTGGGCGTCTGCTGCTCACCTGGGCAGGTACAGAATGGAGTCCTACCTCACCTGAGAGGGCCAGAGATAGGTGTCTGCTGCTCACCTGGGCAGGTACAGAATGGAGTCCTACCTCACCTCAGGGGGCCAGAGATGGGTATCTGCTGCTCACCTGGGCAGATACAGAATGGGGTCCTACCTCACCTTAGGGGGCCAGAGATGGGTGTCTGCTGCTCACCTGGGCAGATACAGAATGGAGTCCTACCTCACCTGAGAGGGCCAGAGGTGGGTGTCTGCTGCTCACCTGGGCAGGTACAGAATGGAGTCCTACCTCACCTGAGGGGGCCAGAGATGGGCCTCTGCTGCTCACCTGGGCAGGTACAGAATGGAGTCCTACCTCACCTGAGGGGGCTAGAGATGGGTATCTGCTGCTCACCTGGGCAGATACAGAATGGAGTCCTACCTCACCTGAGAGGGCCAGAGATAGGTGTCTGCTGCTCACCTGGGCAGGTACAGAATGGAGTCCTACCTCATCTGAGGGGGCTAGAGATGGGCATCTGCTGCTCACCTGGGCAGGTACAGAATGGAGTCCTACCTCACCTGAGGGGCCAGAGATGGGCGTCTGCTGCTCACTTGGGCAGGTACAGAATGGAGTCCTACCTCACCTGATTGGGCCAGAGGTGGGCGTCTGCTACTCACCTGGGCAGGTACAGAATGGAGTCCTACCTCACCTGAGGGGCCAGAGATGGGTGTCTGCTGCTCACCTGGGCAGGTACAGAATGGAGTCCTACCTCACCTGGGAGGGCCAGAGTTGGGCGTCTGCTGCTCACCTGGGCAGGTACAGAATGGAATCCTACCTCACCTGAGGGGGCCAGAGATGGGCGTCTGCTGCTCACCTGGGCAGGTACAGAATGGAGTCCTACCTCACCTCAGGGGGCCAGAGATGGGCGTCTGCTGCTCACCTGGGCAGGTACAGAATGGAGTCCAACCTCACCTGAGAGGGCCAGAGGTGGGCGTCTGCTGCTCACCTGGGCAGGTACAGAATGGAGTCATTCCTCACCTGAGGGGGCCAGAGATGGGTATCTGCTTCTCACCTGGGCAGATACAGAATGGAGTCCTACCTCACTTGAGGGGGCCAGAGATGGGTATCTGCTGCTCACCTGGGCAGATACAGAATGGAGTCTTACCTCACCTGAGAGGGCCAGAGATGGGCGTCTGCTGCTCACCTGGGCAGGTACAGAATGGAGTCCTACCTCACCTGAGGGGCCAGAGATAGGTGTCTGCTGCTCACCTGGGCAGGTACAGAATGGAGTCCTACCTCACCTGAGGGGGCTAGAGATGGGCATCTGCTGCTCACCTGGGCAGGTACAGAATGGAGTCCTACCTCACCTGAGGGGCCAGAGATGGGCGTCTGCTGCTCACTTGGGCAGGTACAGAATGGAGTCCTACCTCACCTGAGTGGGCCAGAGGTGGGCATCTGCTGCTCACCTGGGCAGGTACAGAATGGAGTCCTACCTCACCTGAGGGGCCAGAGATGGGTGTCTGCTGCTCACCTGGGCAGATACAGAATGGAGTCCTACCTCACCTTAGGGGGCCAGAGATGGGTGTCTGCTGCTCACCTGGGCAGATACAGAATGGAGTCCTACCTCACCTGAGAGGGCCAGAGGTGGGTGTCTGCTGCTCACCTGGGCAGGTACAGAATGGAGTCCTACCTCACCTGAGGGGGCCAGAGATGGGCGTCTGCTGCTCACCTGGGCAGGTACAGAATGGAGTCCTACCTCACCTGAGGGGGCCAGAGATGGGTATCTGCTGCTCACCTGGGCAGGTACAGAATGGAGTCCTACCTCACCTGAGAGGGCCAGAGATAGGTGTCTGCTGCTCACCTGGGCAGGTACAGAATGGAGTCCTACCTCAACTGTGCAGGGCCAGAGGTGGGCATCTACTGCTCACCTGGACAGGAACAGAATGGAGTCCTACCTCACCTGAGAGGGCCAGAGATGGGCGTCTGCTGCTCACCTGGGCAGGTACAGAATGGAGTCCTACCTCACCTGAGGGGGCCAAAGATGGGTGTCTGCTGCTCACCTGGGCAGATACAGAATGGAGTCCTACCTCACCTGAGAGGGCCAGAGGTGGGTGTCTGCTGCTCACCTGGGCAGGTACAGAATGGAGTCCTACGTCACCTGAGGGGGCCAGAGATGGGCGTCTGCTGCTCACCTGGGCAGGTACAGAATGGAGTCCTACCTCACCTGAGGGGGCCAGAGATGGGTATCTGCTGCTCACCTGGGCAGATACAGAATAGAGTCCTACCTCACCTGAGAGGGCGTCTGCTGCTCACCTTGGCAAGTACTGAATGGAGTCCTACCCCACCTGAGGGGGCCGGAGATGGGCATCTGCTGCTCACCTGGGCAGGTACCGAATGTATCCCTACCTCAGCTGTGCAGGGCAAGAGATGGACATCTGCTGCCCACCTGGGCAAGTACAGAATGGAGTCCTACCTCACCTGAGGGGGCCAGAGATGGGCGTCTGCAGCTCACCTGGGCAGGTACAGAATGGAGGCCTACCTCACCTGCGGGGGCCAGAGATGGGCACCTGCTCCTCACCTGGGCAGGTACAGAATGGAGTCCTACCTCACCTGAGGGGGCCAGAGATGGGCATCTGCTGCTCACCTTGGCAGGTACAGAATGGAGTCCTACCTCACCTCAGGGGGCCAGAGATGGGCGTCTGCTGCTCACCTGGGCAGATACAGAATGGAGTCCTCCCTCACCTGAGGGGGCCAGAGATGGGAGTCTGCTGCTCACCTGGGCAGGTACCGAATGGAATCCTACCTCACCTGAGGGGGCCAGAGATGGGCGTCTGCTGCTCACCTGGGCAGGTACAGAATGGAGTCCTACCTCACCTGAGAGGGCCAGAGGTGGGTGTCTGCTGCTCACCTGGGCAGGTACAGAATGGAGTCCTACCTCACCTGATGGGGCCAGAGATGGGTGTCTGCTGCTCACCTGGGCAGGTACAGAATGGAGTCCTACCCCACCTGAGGGGGCCAGAGATGGGCATCTGCTGCTCACCTGGGCAGGTACAGAATGGAGTCCTACCTCACCTGAGGGGGCCAGAGATGGGAGTCTGCTGCTCACCTGGGCAGGTACAGAATGGAGTCCTACCTCACCTGAGGGGGCCAGAGATGGGTATCTGCTGCTCACCTGGGCAGGTACAGAATGGAGTCCTACCTCACCTGAGGGGGCAAGAGATGGGCATCTGCTGCTCACCTGGGCAGGAACAGAATGGAGTCCTACCTCACCTGAGAGGGCCAGAGATGGGCGTCTGCTGCTCACCTGGGCAGGTACAGAATGGAATCCTACCTCACCTGAGGGGGCCAGAGATGGGCGTCTGCTGCTCACCTGGGCAGGTACAGAATGGAGTCCTACCTCACCTGAGAGGGCCAGAGATGGGCGTCTGCAGCTCACCTGGGCAGGTACAGAATGGAATCCTACCTCACCTGAGGGGGCCAGAGATGGGCATCTGCTGCTCACCTGGGCATGTACAGAATGGAGTCCTACCTCACCTGAGGGGGTCAGAGATGGGCGCCTGCTGCTCACCTGGGCAGGTACAGAATGGAGTCCTACCTCACCTGAGAGGGCCAGAGATGGGCTTCTGCTGCTCACCTGAGCAGGTACAGAATGGAGTCCTACCTCACCTGAGGGGGCCAGAGATGGGCGTCTGCTGCTCACCTGGGCAGGTACAGAATGGAGTCCTACCTCACCTGAGGGGGCCAGCGATGGGTGTCTGCTGCTCACCTGGGCAGATACAGAATGGAGTCCTACCTCACCTGAGAAGGCCAGAGGTGGGTGTCTGCTGCTCACCTGGGCAGGTACAGAATGGAGTCCTACCTCACCTGAGGGGGCCAGAGATGGGTATCTGCTGCTCACCTGGGAAGATACAGAATGGAGTCCTACCTCACCTGAGAGGGCCAGAGATAGGTGTCTGCTGCTCACCTGGGCAGGTACAGAATGGAGTCCTACCTCACCTGAGGGGGCTAGAGATGGGCATCTGCTTCTCACCTGGGCAGATACAGAATGGAGTCCTACCTCACCTGAGGGGCCAGAGATGGGCGTCTGCTGCTCACTTGGGCAGGTACAGAATGGAGTCCTACCTCACCTGAGTGGGCCAGAGGTGGGCATCTGCTGCTCACCTGGGCAGGTACAGAATGGAGTCCTACCTCTTCTGAGGGGCCAGAGATGGGCGTCTGCTGCTCACCTGGGCAGGTCCAGAATAGAATCCTACCTCACTTGAGAGGGCCAGAGTTGGGCGTCTGCTGCTCACCTGGGCAGGTACAGAATGGAGTCCTACCTCACCTGAGAGGGCCAGAGATAGGTGTCTGCTGCTCACCTGGGCAGGTACAGAATGGAGTCCTACCTCACCTCAGGGGGCCAGAGATGGGTATCTGCTGCTCACCTGGGCAGATACAGAATGGGGTCCTACCTCACCTTAGGGGGCCAGAGATGGGTGTTTGCTGCTCACCTGGGCAGATACAGAATGGAGTCCTACCTCACCTGAGAGGGCCAGAGGTGGGTGTCTGCTGCTCACCTGGGCAGGTACAGAATGGAGTCCTACCTCACCTGAGGGGGCCAGAGATGGGCGTCTGCTGCTCACCTGGGCAGGTACAGAATGGAGTCCTACCTCACCTGAGGGGGCCAGAGATGGGTATCTGCTGCTCACCTGGGCAGATACAGAATGGAGTCCTACCTCACCTGAGAGGGCCAGAGATAGGTGTCTGCTGCTCACCTGGGCAGGTACAGAATGGAGTCCTACCTCATCTGAGGGGGCTAGAGATGGGCATCTGCTGCTCACCTGGGCAGGTACAGAATGGAGTCCTACCTCACCTGATGGGCCAGAGATGGGCGTCTGCTGCTCACTTGGGCAGGTACAGAATGGAGTCCTACCTCACCTGAGTGGGCCAGAGGTGGGCGTCTGCTACTCACCTGGGCAGGTACAGAATGGAGTCCTACCTCACCTGAGGGGCCTGAGATGGGTGTCTGCTGCTCACCTGGGCAGGTACAGAATGGAGTCCTACCTCACCTGGGAGGGCCAGAGTTGGGCGTCTGCTGCTCACCTGGGCAGGTACAGAATGGAATCCTACCTCACCTGAGGGGGCCAGAGATGGGCGTCTGCTGCTCACCTGGGCAGGTACAGAATGGAGTCCTACCTCACCTCAGGGGGCCAGAGATGGGCGTCTGCTGCTCACCTGGGCAGGTACAGAATGGAGTCCAACCTCACCTGAGAGGGCCAGAGGTGGGCGTCTGCTGCTCACCTGGGCAGGTACAGAATGGAGTCATTCCTCACCTGAGGGGGCCAGAGATGGGTATCTGCTTCTCACCTGGGCAGATACAGAATGGAGTCCTACCTCACCTGAGGGGGCCAGAGATGGGTATCTGCTGCTCACCTGGGCAGATACAGAATGGAGTCTTACCTCACCTGAGAGGGCCAGAGATGGGCGTCTGCTGCTCACCTGGGCAGGTACAGAATGGAGTCCTACCTCACCTGAGGGGCCAGAGATAGGTGTCTGCTGCTCACCTGGGCAGGTACAGAATGGAGTCCTACCTCACCTGAGGGGGCTAGAGATGGGCATCTGCTGCTCACCTGGGCAGGTACAGAATGGAGTCCTACCTCACCTGAGGGGCCAGAGATGGGCGTCTGCTGCTCACTTGGGCAGGTACAGAATGGAGTCCTACCTCACCTGATTGGGCCAGAGGTGGGCATCTGCTGCTCACCTGGGCAGGTACAGAATGGAGTCCTACCTCACCTGAGGGGCCAGAGATGGGCGTCTGCTGCTCACCTGGGCAGGTACAGAATAGAATCCTACCTCACTTGAGAGGGCCAGAGTTGGGCGTCTGCTGCTCACCTGGGCAGGTACAGAATGGAGTCCTACCTCACCTCAGGGGGCCAGAGATGGGTATCTGCTGCTCACCTGGGCAGATACAGAATGGAGTCCTACCTCACCTTAGGGGGCCAGAGATGGGTGTCTGCTGCTCACCTGGGCAGTTACAGAATGGAGTTCTACCTCACCTGAGAGGGCCAGAGGTGGGTGTCTGCTGCTCACCTGGGCAGGTACAGAATGGAGTCCTACCTCACCTGAGGGGGCCAGAGATGGGCGTCTGCTGCTCACCTGGGCAGGTACAGAATGGAGTCCTACCTCACCTGATGGGGCCAGAGATGGGTATCTGCTGCTCACCTGGGCAGATACAGAATGGAGTCCTACCTCACCTGAGAGGGCCAGAGGTGGGTGTCTGCTGCTCACCTGGGCAGGTACAGAATGGAGTCCTACCTCACCTGAGGGGGCCAGAGATGGGCGTCTGCTGCTCACCTGGGCAGGTACAGAATGGAGTCCTACCTCACCTGAGGGGGCCAGAGATGGGTATCTGCTGCTCACCTGGGCAGATACAGAATGGAGTCCTACCTCACCTGAGAGGGCCAGAGATAGGTGTCTGCTGCTCACCTGGGCAGGTACAGAATGGAGTCCTACCTCATCTGAGGGGGCTAGAGATGGGCATCTGCTGCTCACCTGGGCAGGTACAGAATGGAGTCCTACCTCACCTGATGGGCCAGAGATGGGCGTCTGCTGCTCACTTGGGCAGGTACAGAATGGAGTCCTACCTCACCTGAGTGGGCCAGAGGTGGGCGTCTGCTACTCACCTGGGCAGGTACAGAATGGAGTCCTACCTCACCTGAGGGGCCTGAGATGGGTGTCTGCTGCTCACCTGGGCAGGTACAGAATGGAGTCCTACCTCACCTGGGAGGGCCAGAGTTGGGCGTCTGCTGCTCACCTGGGCAGGTACAGAATGGAATCCTACCTCACCTGAGGGGGCCAGAGATGGGCGTCTGCTGCTCACCTGGGCAGGTACAGAATGGAGTCCTACCTCACCTCAGGGGGCCAGAGATGGGCGTCTGCTGCTCACCTGGGCAGGTACAGAATGGAGTCCAACCTCACCTGAGAGGGCCAGAGGTGGGCGTCTGCTGCTCACCTGGGCAGGTACAGAATGGAGTCATTCCTCACCTGAGGGGGCCAGAGATGGGTATCTGCTTCTCACCTGGGCAGATACAGAATGGAGTCCTACCTCACCTGAGGGGGCCAGAGATGGGTATCTGCTGCTCACCTGGGCAGATACAGAATGGAGTCTTACCTCACCTGAGAGGGCCAGAGATGGGCGTCTGCTGCTCACCTGGGCAGGTACAGAATGGAGTCCTACCTCACCTGAGGGGCCAGAGATAGGTGTCTGCTGCTCACCTGGGCAGGTACAGAATGGAGTCCTACCTCACCTGAGGGGGCTAGAGATGGGCATCTGCTGCTCACCTGGGCAGGTACAGAATGGAGTCCTACCTCACCTGAGGGGCCAGAGATGGGCGTCTGCTGCTCACTTGGGCAGGTACAGAATGGAGTCCTACCTCACCTGATTGGGCCAGAGGTGGGCATCTGCTGCTCACCTGGGCAGGTACAGAATGGAGTCCTACCTCACCTGAGGGGCCAGAGATGGGCGTCTGCTGCTCACCTGGGCAGGTACAGAATAGAATCCTACCTCACTTGAGAGGGCCAGAGTTGGGCGTCTGCTGCTCACCTGGGCAGGTACAGAATGGAGTCCTACCTCACCTCAGGGGGCCAGAGATGGGTATCTGCTGCTCACCTGGGCAGATACAGAATGGAGTCCTACCTCACCTTAGGGGGCCAGAGATGGGTGTCTGCTGCTCACCTGGGCAGTTACAGAATGGAGTTCTACCTCACCTGAGAGGGCCAGAGGTGGGTGTCTGCTGCTCACCTGGGCAGGTACAGAATGGAGTCCTACCTCACCTGAGGGGGCCAGAGATGGGCGTCTGCTGCTCACCTGGGCAGGTACAGAATGGAGTCCTACCTCACCTGAGGGGGCCAGAGATGGGTATCTGCTGCTCACCTGGGCAGATACAGAATGGAGTCCTACCTCACCTGAGAGGGCCAGAGATAGGTGTCTGCTGCTCACCTGGGCAGGTACAGAATGGAGTCCTACCTCACCTGAGAGGGCCAGAGATAGGTGTCTGCTGCTCACATTGGGCAGGTACAGAATGGAGTCCTACCTCACCTGAGGGGCCAGAGATAGGTGTCTGCTGCTCACCTGGGCAGGTACAGAATGGAGTCCTACCTCACCTGAGGGGGCTAGAGATGGGCATCTGCTGCTCACCTGGGCAGGTACAGAATGGAGTCCTACCTCACCTGAGAGGGCCAGAGGTGGGTGTCTGCTGCTCACCTGAGCAGGTACAGAATGGAGTCCTACCTCACCTGAGGGGGCCAGAGATGGGCGTCTGCTGCTCACCTGGGCAGGTACAGCATGGAGTCCTACCTCACCTGAGGGGGCCAGAGATGGGTATCTGCTGCTCACCTGGGCAGATACAGAATGGAGTCCTACCTCACCTGAGAGGGCCAGAGATAGGTGTCTGCTGCTCACCTGGGCAGGTACAGAATGGAGTCCTACCTCATCTGAGGGGGCTAGAGATGGGCATCTGCTGCTCACCTGGGCAGGTACAGAATGGAGTCCTACCTCACCTGAGGGGCCAGAGATGGGCGTCTGCTGCTCACTTGGGCAGGTACAGAATGGAGTCCTACCTCACCTGAGTGGGCCAGAGGTGGGCGTCTGCTACTCACCTGGGCAGGTACAGAATGGAGTCCTACCTCACCTGAGGGGCCAGAGATGGGTGTCTGCTGCTCACCTGGGCAGGTACAGAATGGAGTCCTACCTCACCTGGGAGGGCCAGAGTTGGGCGTCTGCTGCTCACCTGGGCAGGTACAGAATGGAATCCTACCTCACCTGAGGGGGCCAGAGATGGGCGTCTGCTATTCACCTGGGCAGGTACAGAATGGAGTCCTACCTCACCTCAGGGGGCCAGAGATGGGCGTCTGCTGCTCACCTGGGCAGGTACAGAATGGAGTCCAACCTCACCTGAGAGGGCCAGAGGTGGGCGTCTGCTGCTCACCTGGGCAGGTACAGAATGGAGTCATTCCTCACCTGAGGGGGCCAGAGATGGGTATCTGCTTCTCACCTGGGCAGATACAGAATGGAGTCCTACCTCACCTGAGGGGGCCAGAGATGGGTATCTGCTGCTCACCTGGGCAGATACAGAATGGAGTCTTACCTCACCTGAGAGGGCCAGAGATGGGCGTCTGCTGCTCACCTGGGCAGGTACAGAATGGAGTCCTACCTCACCTGAGGGGCCAGAGATAGGTGTCTGCTGCTCACCTGGGCAGGTACAGAATGGAGTCCTACCTCACCTGAGGGGGCTAGAGATGGGCATCTGCTGCTCACCTGGGCAGGTACAGAATGGAGTCCTACCTCACCTGAGGGGCCAGAGATGGGCGTCTGCTGCTCACTTGGGCAGGTACAGAATGGAGTCCTACCTCACCTGAGTGGGCCAGAGGTGGGCATCTGCTGCTCACCTGGGCAGGTACAGAATGGAGTCCTACCTCACCTGAGGGGCCAGAGATGGGCGTCTGCTGCTCACCTGGGCAGGTACAGAATAGAATCCTACCTCACTTGAGAGGCCCAGAGTTGGGCGTCTGCTGCTCACCTGGGCAGGTACAGAATGGAGTCCTACCTCACCTCAGGGGGCCAGAGAGGGGTATCTGCTGCTCACCTGGGCAGATACAGAATGGAGTCCTACCTCACCTTAGGGGGCCAGAGATGGGTGTCTGCTGCTCACCTGGGCAGATACAGAATGGAGTCCTACCTCACCTGAGAGGGCCAGAGGTGGGTGTCTGCTGCTCACCTGGGCAGGTACAGAATGGAGTCCTACCTCACCTGAGGGGGCCAGAGACGGGCGTCTGCTGCTCACCTGGGCAGGTACAGAATGGAGTCCTACCTCACCTGAGGGGGCCAGAGATGGGTATCTGCTGCTCACCTGGGCAGATACAGAATGGAGTCCTACCTCACCTGAGAGGGCCAGAGATAGGTGTCTGCTGCTCACCTGGGCAGGTACAGAATGGAGTCCTACCTCACCTGAGAGGGCCAGAGATAGGTGTCTGCTGCTCACCTGGGCAGGTACAGAATGGAGTCCTACCTCACCTGAGGGGCCAGAGATAGGTGTCTGCTGCTCACCTGGGCAGGTACAGAATGGAGTCCTACCTCACCTGAGGGGGCTAGAGATGGGCATCTGCTGCTCACCTGGGCAGGTACAGAATGGAGTCCTACCTCACCTGAGGGGCCAGAGATGGGCGTCTGCTGCTCACTTGGGCAGGTACAGAATGGAGTCCTACCTCACCTGAGTGGGCCAGAGGTGGGCATCTGCTGCTCACCTGGGCAAGTACAGAATGGAGTCCTACCTCACCAGAGGGGCCAGAGATGGGCGTCTGCTGCTCACCTGGGCAGGTACAGAATAGAATCCTACCTCACTTGAGAGGGCCAGAGTTGGGCGTCTGCTGCTCGCCTGGGCAGGTACAGAATGGAGTCCTACCTCACCTCAGGGGGCCAGAGATGGGTATCTGCTGCTCACCTGGGCAGATACAGAATGGAGTCCTACCTCACCTTAGGGGGCCAGAGATGGGTGTCTGCTGCTCACCTGGGCAGATACAGAATGGAGTCCTACCTCACCTGAGAGGGCCAGAGGTGGGTGTCTGCTGCTCACCTGGGCAGGTACAGAATGGAGTCCTACCTCACCTGAGGGGGCCAGAGATGGGCGTCTGCTGCTCACCTGGGCAGGTACAGAATGGAGTCCTACCTCACCTGAGGGGGCCAGAGATGGGTATCTGCTGCTCACCTGGGCAGATACAGAATGGAGTCCTACCTCACCTTAGAGGGCCAGAGATAGGTGTCTGCTGCTCACCTGGGCAGGTACAGAATGGAGTCCTACCTCATCTGAGGGGGCTAGAGATGGGCATCTGCTGCTCACCTGGGCAGGTACAGAATGGAGTCCTACCTCACCTGAGGGGCCAGAGATGGACGTCTGCTGCTCACTTGGGCAGGTACAGAATGGAGTCCTACCTCACCTGAGTGGGCCAGAGGTGGGCGTCTGCTACTCACCTGGGCAGGTACAGAATGGAGTCCTACCTCACCTGAGGGGCCAGAGATGGGCGTCTGCTGCTCACCTGGGCAGGTACAGAATGGAGTCCTACCTCACCTGGGAGGGCCAGAGTTGGGCGTCTGCTGCTCACCTGGGCAGGTACAGAATGGAATCCTACCTCACCTGAGGGGGCCAGAGATGGGCGTCTGCTGCTCACCTGGGCAGGTACAGAATGGAGTCCTACCTCACCTCAGGGGGCCAGAGATGGGCGTCTGCTGCTCACCTGGGCAGGTACAGAATGGAGTCCAACCTCACCTGAGAGGGCCAGAGGTGGGCGTCTGCTGCTCACCTGGGCAAGTACAGAATATAGTCCTACCTCACCTGAGGGGGCCAGAGATGGGTATCTGCTGCTCACCTGGGCAGATACAGAATGGAGTCCTACCTCACCTGAGAGGGCCAGAGATAGGTGTCTGCTGCTCACCTGGGCAGGTACAGAATGGAGTCCTACCTCACCTGAGGGGGCCAGAGATGGGTATCTGCTGCTCACCTGGGCAGATACAGAATGGAGTCCTACCTCACCTGAGAGGGCCAGAGATAGGTGTCTGCTGCTCACCTGGGCAGGTACAGAATGGAGTCCTACCTCACCTGAGGGGCCAGAGATAGGTGTCTGCTGCTCACCTGGGCAGGTACAGAATGGAGTCCTACCTCACCTGAGTGGGCCAGAGGTGGGCATCTGCTGCTCACCTGGGCAGGTACAGAATGGAGTCCTACCTCACCTGAGGGGCCAGAGATGGGCGTCTGCTGCTCACCTGGGCAGGTACAGAATAGAGTACTACCTCACTTGAGAGGGCCAGAGTTGGGTGTCTGCTGCTCACCTGGGCAGGTACAGAATGGAATCCTACCTCACCTGAGGGGGCCAGAGATGGGCGTCTGCTGCTCACCTGGGCAGGTACAGAATGGAGTCCTACCTCACCTCAGGGGGCCAGAGATGGGTATCTGCTGCTCAGCTGGGCAGATACAGAATGGAGTCCTACCTCACCTGAGGGGGCCAGAGATGGGTGTCTGCTGCTCACCTGGGCAGATACAGAATGGAGTCCTACCTCACCTGAGAGGGCCAGAGGTGGGTGTCTGCTGCTCACCTGGGCAGGTACAGAATGGAGTCCTACCTCACCTGAGGGGGTCAGAGATGGGCGTCTGCTGCTCACCTGGGCAGGTACAGAATGGAGTCCTACCTCACCCGAGGGGCCAGAGATGGGTGTCTGCTGCTCACTTGGGCAGGTACAGAATGGAGTCCTACCTCACCTGAGTGGGCCAGAGGTGGGCGTCTGCTGCTCACCTGGGCAGGTACAGAATGGAGTCCTACCTCACCTGAGGGGCCAGAGATGGGCGTCTGCTGCTCACCTGGGCAGGTACAGAATGGAGTCCTACCTCACCTGGGAGGGCCAGAGTTGGGCATCTGCTGCTCACCTGGGCAGGTACAGAATGGAATCCTACCTCACCTGAGGGGGCCAGAGATGGGCGTCTGCTGCTCACCTGGGCAGGTACAGAATGGAGTCCAACCTCACCTGAGAGGGCCAGAGGTGGGCGTCTGCTGCTCACCTGGGCAGGTACAGAATGGAGTCATTCCTCACCTGAGGGGGCCAGAGATGGGTATCTGCTGCTCACCTGGGCAGATACAGAATGGAGTCCTACCTCACCTGAGGGGGCCAGAGATGGGAGTCTGCTGCTCACCTGGACAGGTACAGAATGGAGTCCTACCTCACCTGAGAGGGCCAGAGTTGGGCGTCTGCTGCTCACCTGGGCAGGTACAGAATAGAGTCCTACCTCACCTGAGAGGGCCAGAGTTGGGTGTCTGCTGCTCACCTGGGCAGGTACAGAATGGAGTCCTACCTCACCTGAGAGGGCCAGAGTTGGGCGTCTGCTGCTCACCTGGGCAGGTACAGAATAGAGTCCTACCTCACCTGAGAGGGCCAGAGTTGGGCGTCTGCTGCTCACCTGGGCAGGTACAGAATGGAATCCTACCTCACCTGAGGGGGCCAGAGATGGGCGTCTGCTGCTCACCTGGGCAGGTACAGAATGGAGTCCAACCTCACCTGAGAGGGCCAGAGGTGGGCGTCTGCTGCTCACCTGGGCAGTTACAGAATGGAGTCCTACCTCACCTGAGGGGGCTAGAGATGGGCATCTGCTGCTCACCTGGGCAGATACAGAATGGAGTCCTACCTCACCTGAGGGGCCAGAGATGGGCGTCTGCTGCTCACTTGGGCAGGTACAGAATGGAGTCCTACCTCACCTGAGTGGGCCAGAGGTGGGCATCTGCTGCTCACCTGGGCAGGTACAGAATGGAGTCCTACCTCACCTGAGGGGCCAGAGATGGGCGTCTGCTGCTCACCTGGGCAGGTCCAGAATAGAATCCTACCTCACTTGAGAGGGCCAGAGTTGGGCGTCTGCTGCTCACCTGGGCAGGTACAGAATAGAGTCCTACCTCACCTGAGAGGGCCAGAGTTGGGCGTCTGCTGCTCACCTGGGCAGGTACAGAATGGAATCCTACCTCACCTGAGGGGGCCAGAGATGGGCGTCTGCTGCTCACCTGGGCAGGTACAGAATGGAGTCCAACCTCACCTGAGAGGGCCAGAGGTGGGCGTCTGCTGCTCACCTGGGCAGTTACAGAATGGAGTCCTACCTCACCTGAGGGGGCTAGAGATGGGCATCTGCTGCTCACCTGGGCAGATACAGAATGGAGTCCTACCTCACCTGAGGGGCCAGAGATGGGCGTCTGCTGCTCACTTGGGCAGGTACAGAATGGAGTCCTACCTCACCTGAGTGGGCCAGAGGTGGGCATCTGCTGCTCACCTGGGCAGGTACAGAATGGAGTCCTACCTCACCTGAGGGGCCAGAGATGGGCGTCTGCTGCTCACCTGGGCAGGTCCAGAATAGAATCCTACCTCACTTGAGAGGGCCAGAGTTGGGCGTCTGCTGCTCACCTGGGCAGGTACAGAATGGAGTCCTACCTCACCTGAGAGGGCCAGAGATAGGTGTCTGCTGCTCACCTGGGCAGGTACAGAATGGAGTCCTACCTCACCTCAGGGGGCCAGAGATGGGTATCTGCTGCTCACCTGGGCAGATACAGAATGGGGTCCTACCTCACCTTAGGGGGCCAGAGATGGGTGTTTGCTGCTCACCTGGGCAGATACAGAATGGAGTCCTACCTCACCTGAGAGGACCAGAGGTGGGTGTCTGCTGCTCACCTGGGCAGGTACAGAATGAAGTCCTACCTCACCTGAGGGGGCCAGAGATGGGCGTCTGCTGCTCACCTGGGCAGGTACAGAATGGAGTCCTACCTCACCTGAGGGGGCCAGAGATGGGTATCTGCTGCTCACCTGGGCAGATACAGAATGGAGTCCTACCTCACCTGAGAGGGCCAGAGATAGGTGTCTGCTGCTCACCTGGGCAGGTACAGAATGGAGTCCTACCTCATCTGAGGGGGCTAGAGATGGGCATCTGCTGCTCACCTGGGCAGGTACAGAATGGAGTCCTACCTCACCTGAGGGGCCAGAGATGGGCGTCTGCTGCTCACTTGGGCAGGTACAGAATGGAGTCCTACCTCACCTGAGTGGGCCAGAGGTGGGCGTCTGCTACTCACCTGGGCAGGTACAGAATGGAGTCCTACCTCACCTGAGGGGCCAGAGATGGGTGTCTGCTGCTCACCTGGGCAGGTACAGAATGGAGTCCTACCTCACCTGGGAGGGCCAGAGTTGGGCGTCTGCTGCTCACCTGGGCAGGTACAGAATGGAATCCTACCTCACCTGAGGGGGCCAGAGATGGGCGTCTGCTGCTCACCTGGGCAGGTACAGAATGGAGTCCTACCTCACCTCAGGGGGCCAGAGATGGGCGTCTGCTGCTCACCTGGGCAGGTACAGAATGGAGTCCAACCTCACCTGAGAGGGCCAGAGGTGGGCGTCTGCTGCTCACCTGGGCAGGTACAGAATGGAGTCATTCCTCACCTGAGGGGGCCAGAGATGGGTATCTGCTTCTCACCTGGGCAGATACAGAATGGAGTCCTACCTCACCTGAGGGGGCCAGAGATGGGTATCTGCTGCTCACCTGGGCAGATACAGAATGGAGTCTTACCTCACCTGAGAGGGCCAGAGATGGGCGTCTGCTGCTCACCTGGGCAGGTACAGAATGGAGTCCTACCTCACCTGAGGGGCCAGAGATAGGTGTCTGCTGCTCACCTGGGCAGGTACAGAATGGAGTCCTACCTCACCTGAGGGGGCTAGAGATGGGCATCTGCTGCTCACCTGGGCAGGTACAGAATGGAGTCCTACCTCACCTGAGGGGCCAGAGATGGGCGTCTGCTGCTCACTTGGGCAGGTACAGAATGGAGTCCTACCTCACCTGAGTGGGCCAGAGGTGGGCATCTGCTGCTCACCTGGGCAGGTACAGAATGGAGTCCTACCTCACCTGAGGGGCCAGAGATGGGCGTCTGCTGCTCACCTGGGCAGGTACAGAATAGAATCCTACCTCACTTGAGAGGGCCAGAGTTGGGCGTCTGCTGCTCACCTGGGCAGGTACAGAATGGAGTCCTACCTCACCTCAGGGGGCCAGAGATGGGTATCTGCTGCTCACCTGGGCAGATACAGAATGGAGTCCTACCTCACCTTAGGGGGCCAGAGATGGGTGTCTGCTGCTCACCTGGGCAGTTACAGAATGGAGTCCTACCTCACCTGAGAGGGCCAGAGGTGGGTGTCTGCTGCTCACCTGGGCAGGTACAGAATGGAGTCCTACCTCACCTGAGTGGGCCAGAGATGGGCGTCTGCTGCTCACCTGGGCAGGTACAGAATGGAGTCCTACCTCACCTGAGGGGGCCAGAGATGGGTATCTGCTGCTCACCTGGGCAGATACAGAATGGAGTCCTACCTCACCTGAGAGGGCCAGAGATAGGTGTCTGCTGCTCACCTGGGCAGGTACAGAATGGAGTCCTACCTCACCTGAGAGGGCCAGAGATAGGTGTCTGCTGCTCACCTGGGCAGGTACAGAATGGAGTCCTACCTCACCTGAGGGGCCAGAGATAGGTGTCTGCTGCTCACCTGGGCAGGTACAGAATGGAGTCCTACCTCACCTGAGGGGGCTAGAGATGGGCATCTGCTGCTCACCTGGGCAGGTACAGAATGGAGTCCTACCTCACCTGAGAGGGCCAGAGGTGGGTGTCTGCTGCTCACCTGGGCAGGTACAGAATGGAGTCCTACCTCACCTGAGGGGGCCAGAGATGGGCGTCTGCTACTCACCTGGGCAGGTACAGAATGGAGTCCTACCTCACCTGAGGGGGCCAGAGATGGGTATCTGCTGCTCACCTGGGCAGATACAGAATGGAGTCCTACCTCACCTGAGAGGGCCAGAGATTGGTGTCTGCTGCTCACCTGGGCAGGTACAGAATGGAGTCCTACCTCATCTGAGGGGGCTAGAGATGGGCATCTGCTGCTCACCTGGGCAGGTACAGAATGGAGTCCTACCTCACCTGAGGGGCCAGAGATGGGCGTCTGCTGCTCACTTGGGCAGGTACAGAATGGAGTCCTACCTCACCTGAGTGGGCCAGAGGTGGGCGTCTGCTACTCACCTGGGCAGGTACAGAATGGAGTCCTACCTCACCTGAGGGGCCAGAGATGGGTGTCTGCTGCTCACCTGGGCAGGTACAGAATGGAGTCCTACCTCACCTGGGAGGGCCAGAGTTGGGCGTCTGCTGCTCACCTGGGCAGGTACAGAATGGAATCCTACCTCACCTGAGGGGGCCAGAGATGGGCGTCTGCTGCTCACCTGGGCAGGTACAGAATGGAGTCCTACCTCACCTCAGGGGGCCAGAGATGGGCGTCTGCTGCTCACCTGGGCAGGTACAGAATGGAGTCCAACCTCACCTGAGAGGGCCAGAGGTGGGCGTCTGCTGCTCACCTGGGCAGGTACAGAATGGAGTCATTCCTCACCTGAGGGGGCCAGAGATGGGTATCTGCTTCTCACCTGGGCAGATACAGAATGGAGTCCTACCTCACCTGAGGGGGCCAGAGATGGGTATCTGCTGCTCACCTGGGCAGATACAGAATGGAGTCTTACCTCACCTGAGAGGGCCAGAGATGGGCGTCTGCTGCTCACCTGGGCAGGTACAGAATGGAGTCCTACCTCACCTGAGGGGCCAGAGATAGGTGTCTGCTGCTCACCTGGGCAGGTACAGAATGGAGTCCTACCTCACCTGAGGGAGCTAGAGATGGGCATCTGCTGCTCACCTGGGCAGGTACAGAATGGAGTCCTACCTCACCTGAGGGGCCAGAGATGGGCGTCTGCTGCTCACTTGGGCAGGTACAGAATGGAGTCCTACCTCACCTGAGTGGGCCAGAGGTGGGCATCTGCTGCTCACCTGGGCAGGTACAGAATGGAGTCCTACCTCACCTGAGGGGCCAGAGATGGGCGTCTGCTGCTCACCTGGGCAGGTACAGAATAGAATCCTACCTCACTTGAGAGGCCCAGAGTTGGGCGTCTGCTGCTCACCTGGGCAGGTACAGAATGGAGTCCTACCTCACCTCAGGGGGCCAGAGATGGGTATCTGCTGCTCACCTGGGCAGATACAGAATGGAGTCCTACCTCACCTTAGGGGGCCAGAGATGGGTGTCTGCTGCTCACCTGGGCAGATACAGAATGGAGTCCTACCTCACCTGAGAGGGCCAGAGGTGGGTGTCTGCTGCTCACCTGGGCAGGTACAGAATGGAGTCCTACCTCACCTGAGGGGGCCAGAGATGGGCGTCTGCTGCTCACCTGGGCAGGTACAGAATGGAGTCCTACCTCACCTGAGGGGGCCAGAGATGGGTATCTGCTGCTCACCTGGGCAGGTACAGAATGGAGTCCTACCTCACCTGAGAGGGCCAGAGATAGGTGTCTGCTGCTCACCTGGGCAGGTACAGAATGGAGTCCTACCTCACCTGAGGGGCCAGAGATAGGTGTCTGCTGCTCACCTGGGCAGGTACAGAATGGAGTCCTACCTCACCTGAGGGGGCTAGAGATGGGCATCTGCTGCTCACCTGGGCAGGTACAGAATGGAGTCCTACCTCACCTGAGGGGCCAGAGATGGGCGTCTGCTGCTCACTTGGGCAGGTACAGAATGGAGTCCTACCTCACCTGAGTGGGCCAGAGGTGGGCATCTGCTGCTCACCTGGGCAAGTACAGAATGGAGTCCTACCTCACCTGAGGGGCCAGAGATGGGCGTCTGCTGCTCACCTGGGCAGGTACAGAATAGAATCCTACCTCACTTGAGAGGGCCAGAGTTGGGCGTCTGCTGCTCACCTGGGCAGGTACAGAATGGAGTCCTACCTCACCTCAGGGGGGCAGAGATGGGTATCTGCTGCTCACCTGGGCAGATACAGAATGGAGTCCTACCTCACCTTAGGGGGCCAGAGATGGGTGTCTGCTGCTCACCTGGGCAGATACAGAATGGAGTCCTACCTCACCTGAGAGGGCCAGAGGTGGGTGTCTGCTGCTCACCTGGGCAGGTACAGAATGGAGTCCTACCTCACCTGAGGGGGCCAGAGATGGGCGTCTGCTGCTCACCTGGGCAGGTACAGAATGGAGTCCTACCTCACCTGAGGGGGCCAGAGATGGGTATCTGCTGCTCACCTGGGCAGATACAGAATGGAGTCCTACCTCACCTGAGAGGGCCAGAGATAGGTGTCTGCTGCTCACCTGGGCAGGTACAGAATGGAGTCCTACCTCACCTGAGAGGGCCAGAGATAGGTGTCTGCTGCTCACATTGGGCAGGTACAGAATGGAGTCCTACCTCACCTGAGGGGCCAGAGATAGGTGTCTGCTGCTCACCTGGGCAGGTACAGAATGGAGTCCTACCTCACCTGAGGGGGCTAGATATGGGCATCTGCTGCTCACCTGGGCAGGTACAGAATGGAGTCCTACCTCACCTGAGAGGGCCAGAGGTGGGTGTCTGCTGCTCACCTGGGCAGGTACAGAATGGAGTCCTACCTCACCTGAGGGGGCCAGAGATGGGCGTCTGCTGCTCACCTGGGCAGGTACAGAATGGAGTCCTACCTCACCTGAGGGGGCCAGAGATGGGTATCTGCTGCTCACCTGGGCAGATACAGAATGGAGTCCTACCTCACCTGAGAGGGCCAGAGATAGGTGTCTGCTGCTCACCTGGGCAGGTACAGAATGGAGTCCTACCTCATCTGAGGGGGCTAGAGATGGGCATCTGCTGCTCACCTGGGCAGGTACAGAATGGAGTCCTACCTCACCTGAGGGGCCAGAGATGGGCGTCTGCTGCTCACTTGGGCAGGTACAGAATGGAGTCCTACCTCACCTGAGTGGGCCAGAGGTGGGCGTCTGCTACTCACCTGGGCAGGTACAGAATGGAGTCCTACCTCACCTGAGGGGCCAGAGATGGGTGTCTGCTGCTCACCTGGGCAGGTACAGAATGGAGTCCTACCTCACCTGGGAGGGCCAGAGTTGGGCGTCTGCTGCTCACCTGGGCAGGTACAGAATGGAATCCTACCTCACCTGAGGGGGCCAGAGATGGGCGTCTGCTATTCACCTGGGCAGGTACAGAATGGAGTCCTACCTCACCTCAGGGGGCCAGAGATGGGCGTCTGCTGCTCACCTGGGCAGGTACAGAATGGAGTCCAACCTCACCTGAGAGGGCCAGAGGTGGGCGTCTGCTGCTCACCTGGGCAGGTACAGAATGGAGTCATTCCTCACCTGAGGGGGCCAGAGATGGGTATCTGCTTCTCACCTGGGCAGATACAGAATGGAGTCCTACCTCACCTGAGGGGGCCAGAGATGGGTATCTGCTGCTCACCTGGGAAGATACAGAATGGAGTCTTACCTCACCTGAGAGGGCCAGAGATGGGCGTCTGCTGCTCACCTGGGCAGGTACAGAATGGAGTCCTACCTCACCTGAGGGGCCAGAGATAGGTGTCTGCTGCTCACCTGGGCAGGTACAGAATGGAGTCCTACCTCACCTGAGGGGGCTAGAGATGGGCATCTGCTGCTCACCTGGGCAGGTACAGAATGGAGTCCTACCTCACCTAAGGGGCCAGAGATGGGCGTCTGCTGCTCACTTGGGCAGGTACAGAATGGAGTCCTACCTCACCTGAGTGGGCCAGAGGTGGGCATCTGCTGCTCACCTGGGCAGGTACAGAATGGAGTCCTACCTCACCTGAGGGGCCAGAGATGGGCGTCTGCTGCTCACCTGGGCAGGTACAGAATAGAATCCTACCTCACTTGAGAGGCCCAGAGTTGGGCGTCTGCTGCTCACCTGGGCAGGTACAGAATGGAGTCCTACCTCACCTCAGGGGGCCAGAGATGGGTATCTGCTGCTCACCTGGGCAGATACAGAATGGAGTCCTACCTCACCTTAGGGGGCCAGAGATGGGTGTCTGCTGCTCACCTGGGCAGATACAGAATGGAGTCCTACCTCACCTGAGAGGGCCAGAGGTGGGTGTCTGCTGCTCACCTGGGCAGGTACAGAATGGAGTCCTACCTCACCTGAGGGGGCCAGAGACGGGCGTCTGCTGCTCACCTGGGCAGGTACAGAATGGAGTCCTACCTCACCTGAGGGGGCCAGAGATGGGTATCTGCTGCTCACCTGGGCAGATACAGAATGGAGTCCTACCTCACCTGAGAGGGCCAGAGATAGGTGTCTGCTGCTCACCTGGGCAGGTACAGAATGGAGTCCTACCTCACCTGAGAGGGCCAGAGATAGGTGTCTGCTGCTCACCTGGGCAGGTACAGAATGGAGTCCTACCTCACCTGAGGGGCCAGAGATAGGTGTCTGCTGCTCACCTGGGCAGGTACAGAATGGAGTCCTACCTCACCTGAGGGGGCTAGAGATGGGCATCTGCTGCTCACCTGGGCAGGTACAGAATGGAGTCCTACCTCACCTGAGGGGCCAGAGATGGGCGTCTGCTGCTCACTTGGGCAGGTACAGAATGGAGTCCTACCTCACCTGAGTGGGCCAGAGGTGGGCATCTGCTGCTCACCTGGGCAAGTACAGAATGGAGTCCTACCTCACCAGAGGGGCCAGAGATGGGCGTCTGCTGCTCACCTGGGCAGGTACAGAATAGAATCCTACCTCACTTGAGAGGGCCAGAGTTGGGCGTCTGCTGCTCGCCTGGGCAGGTACAGAATGGAGTCCTACCTCACCTCAGGGGGCCAGAGATGGGTATCTGCTGCTCACCTGGCCAGATACAGAATGGAGTCCTACCTCACCTTAGGGGGCCAGAGATGGGTGTCTGCTGCTCACCTGGGCAGATACAGAATGGAGTCCTACCTCACCTGAGAGGGCCAGAGGTGGGTGTCTGCTGCTCACCTGGGCAGGTACAGAATGGAGTCCTACCTCACCTGAGGGGGCCAGAGATGGGCGTCTGCTGCTCACCTGGGCAGGTACAGAATGGAGTCCTACCTCACCTGAGGGGGCCAGAGATGGGTATCTGCTGCTCACCTGGGCACATACAGAATGGAGTCCTACCTCACCTTAGAGGGCCAGAGATAGGTGTCTGCTGCTCACCTGGGCAGGTACAGAATGGAGTCCTACCTCATCTGAGGGGGCTAGAGATGGGCATCTGCTGCTCACCTGGGCAGGTACAGAATGGAGTCCTACCTCACCTGAGGGGCCAGAGATGGACGTCTGCTGCTCACTTGGGCAGGTACAGAATGGAGTCCTACCTCACCTGAGTGGGCCAGAGGTGGGCGTCTGCTACTCACCTGGGCAGGTACAGAATGGAGTCCTACCTCACCTGAGGGGCCAGAGATGGGCGTCTGCTGCTCACCTGGGCAGGTACAGAATGGAGTCCTACCTCACCTGGGAGGGCCAGAGTTGGGCGTCTGCTGCTCACCTGGGCAGGTACAGAATGGAATCCTACCTCACCTGAGGGGGCCAGAGATGGGCGTCTGCTGCTCACCTGGGCAGGTACAGAATGGAGTCCTACCTCACCTCAGGGGGCCAGAGATGGGCGTCTGCTGCTCACCTGGGCAGGTACAGAATGGAGTCCAACCTCACCTGAGAGGGCCAGAGGTGGGCGTCTGCTGCTCACCTGGGCAAGTACAGAATATAGTCCTACCTCACCTGAGGGGGCCAGAGATGGGTATCTGCTGCTCACCTGGGCAGATACAGAATGGAGTCCTACCTCACCTGAGAGGGCCAGAGATAGGTGTCTGCTGCTCACCTGGGCAGGTACAGAATGGAGTCCTACCTCACCTGAGGGGGCCAGAGATGGGTATCTGCTGCTCACCTGGGCAGATACAGAATGGAGTCCTACCTCACCTGAGAGGGCCAGAGATAGGTGTCTGCTGCTCACCTGGGCAGGTACAGAATGGAGTCCTACCTCACCTGAGGGGCCAGAGATAGGTGTCTGCTGCTCACCTGGGCAGGTACAGAATGGAGTCCTACCTCACCTGAGTGGGCCAGAGGTGGGCATCTGCTGCTCACCTGGGCAGGTACAGAATGGAGTCCTACCTCACCTGAGGGGCCAGAGATGGGCGTCTGCTGCTCACCTGGGCAGGTACAGAATAGAGTACTACCTCACTTGAGAGGGCCAGAGTTGGGTGTCTGCTGCTCACCTGGGCAGGTACAGAATGGAATCCTACCTCACCTGAGGGGGCCAGAGATGGGCGTCTGCTGCTCACCTGGGCAGGTACAGAATGGAGTCCTACCTCACCTCAGGGGGCCAGAGATGGGTATCTGCTGCTCAGCTGGGCAGATACAGAATGGAGTCCTACCTCACCTGAGGGGGCCAGAGATGGGTGTCTGCTGCTCACCTGGGCAGATACAGAATGGAGTCCTACCTCACCTGAGAGGGCCAGAGGTGGGTGTCTGCTGCTCACCTGGGCAGGTACAGAATGGAGTCCTACCTCACCTGAGGGGGTCAGAGATGGGCGTCTGCTGCTCACCTGGGCAGGTACAGAATGGAGTCCTACCTCACCCGAGGGGCCAGAGATGGGTGTCTGCTGCTCACTTGGGCAGGTACAGAATGGAGTCCTACCTCACCTGAGTGGGCCAGAGGTGGGCGTCTGCTGCTCACCTGGGCAGGTACAGAATGGAGTCCTACCTCACCTGAGGGGCCAGAGATGGGCGTCTGCTGCTCACCTGGGCAGGTACAGAATGGAGTCCTACCTCACCTGGGAGGGCCAGAGTTGGGGATCTGCTGCTCACCTGGGCAGGTACAGAATGGAATCCTACCTCACCTGAGGGGGCCAGAGATGGGCGTCTGCTGCTCACCTGGGCAGGTACAGAATGGAGTCCAACCTCACCTGAGAGGGCCAGAGGTGGGCGTCTGCTGCTCACCTGGGCAGGTACAGAATGGAGTCATTCCTCACCTGAGGGGGCCAGAGATGGGTATCTGCTGCTCACCTGGGCAGATACAGAATGGAGTCCTACCTCACCTGAGGGGGCCAGAGATGGGAGTCTGCTGCTCACCTGGACAGGTACAGAATGGAGTCCTACCTCACCTGAGAGGGCCAGAGTTGGGCGTCTGCTGCTCACCTGGGCAGGTACAGAATAGAGTCCTACCTCACCTGAGAGGGCCAGAGTTGGGTGTCTGCTGCTCACCTGGGCAGGTACAGAATGGAGTCCTACCTCACCTGAGAGGGCCAGAGTTGGGCGTCTGCTGCTCACCTGGGCAGGTACAGAATAGAGTCCTACCTCACCTGAGAGGGCCAGAGTTGGGCGTCTGCTGCTCACCTGGGCAGGTACAGAATGGAATCCTACCTCACCTGAGGGGGCCAGAGATGGGCGTCTGCTGCTCACCTGGGCAGGTACAGAATGGAGTCCAACCTCACCTGAGAGGGCCAGAGGTGGGCGTCTGCTGCTCACCTGGGCAGGTACAGAATGGAGTCCTACCTCACCTGAGGGGGCTAGAGATGGGCATCTGCTGCTCACCTGGGCAGATACAGAATGGAGTCCTACCTCACCTGAGGGGCCAGAGATGGGCGTCTGCTGCTCACTTGGGCAGGTACAGAATGGAGTCCTACCTCACCTGAGTGGGCCAGAGGTGGGCATCTGCTGCTCACCTGGGCAGGTACAGAATGGAGTCCTACCTCACCTGAGGGGCCAGAGATGGGCGTCTGCTGCTCACCTGGGCAGGTCCAGAATAGAATCCTACCTCACTTGAGAGGGCCAGAGTTGGGCGTCTGCTGCTCACCTGGGCAGGTACAGAATGGAGTCCTACCTCACCTGAGAGGGCCAGAGATAGGTGTCTGCTGCTCACCTGGGCAGGTACAGAATGGAGTCCTACCTCACCTCAGGGGGCCAGAGATGGGTATCTGCTGCTCACCTGGGCAGATACAGAATGGGGTCCTACCTCACCTTAGGGGGCCAGAGATGGGTGTTTGCTGCTCACCTGGGCAGATACAGAATGGAGTCCTACCTCACCTGAGAGGACCAGAGGTGGGTGTCTGCTGCTCACCTGGGCAGGTACAGAATGGAGTCCTACCTCACCTGAGGGGGCCAGAGATGGGCGTCTGCTGCTCACCTGGGCAGGTACAGAATGGAGTCCTACCTCACCTGAGGGGGCCAGAGATGGGTATCTGCTGCTCACCTGGGCAGATACAGAATGGAGTCCTACCTCACCTGAGAGGGCCAGAGATAGGTGTCTGCTGCTCACCTGGGCAGGTACAGAATGGAGTCCTACCTCATCTGAGGGGGCTAGAGATGGGCATCTGCTGCTCACCTGGGCAGGTACAGAATGGAGTCCTACCTCACCTGAGGGGCCAGAGATGGGCGTCTGCTGCTCACTTGGGCAGGTACAGAATGGAGTCCTACCTCACCTGAGTGGGCCAGAGGTGGGCGTCTGCTACTCACCTGGGCAGGTACAGAATGGAGTCCTACCTCACCTGAGGGGCCAGAGATGGGTGTCTGCTGCTCACCTGGGCAGGTACAGAATGGAGTCCTACCTCACCTGGGAGGGCCAGAGTTGGGCGTCTGCTGCTCACCTGGGCAGGTACAGAATGGAATCCTACCTCACCTGAGGGGGCCAGAGATGGGCGTCTGCTGCTCACCTGGGCAGGTACAGAATGGAGTCCTACCTCACCTCAGGGGGCCAGAGATGGGCGTCTGCTGCTCACCTGGGCAGGTACAGAATGGAGTCCAACCTCACCTGAGAGGGCCAGAGGTGGGCGTCTGCTGCTCACCTGGGCAGGTACAGAATGGAGTCATTCCTCACCTGAGGGGGCCAGAGATGGGTATCTGCTTCTCACCTGGGCAGATACAGAATGGAGTCCTACCTCACCTGAGGGGGCCAGAGATGGGTATCTGCTGCTCACCTGGGCAGATACAGAATGGAGTCTTACCTCACCTGAGAGGGCCAGAGATGGGCGTCTGCTGCTCACCTGGGCAGGTACAGAATGGAGTCCTACCTCACCTGAGGGGCCAGAGATAGGTGTCTGCTGCTCACCTGGGCAGGTACAGAATGGAGTCCTACCTCACCTGAGGGGGCTAGAGATGGGCATCTGCTGCTCACCTGGGCAGGTACAGAATGGAGTCCTACCTCACCTGAGGGGCCAGAGATGGGCGTCTGCTGCTCACTTGGGCAGGTACAGAATGGAGTCCTACCTCACCTGAGTGGGCCAGAGGTGGGCATCTGCTGCTCACCTGGGCAGGTACAGAATGGAGTCCTACCTCACCTGAGGGGCCAGAGATGGGCGTCTGCTGCTCACCTGGGCAGGTACAGAATAGAATCCTACCTCACTTGAGAGGGCCAGAGTTGGGCGTCTGCTGCTCACCTGGGCAGGTACAGAATGGAGTCCTACCTCACCTCAGGGGGCCAGAGATGGGTATCTGCTGCTCACCTGGGCAGGTACAGAATGGAGTCCTACCTCACCTGGGAGGGCCAGAGTTGGGCGTCTGCTGCTCACCTGGGCAGGTACAGAATGGAATCCTACCTCACCTGAGGGGGCCAGAGATGGGCGTCTGCTGCTCACCTGGGCAGGTACAGAATGGAGTCCTACCTCACCTCAGGGGGCCAGAGATGGGCGTCTGCTGCTCACCTGGGCAGGTACAGAATGGAGTCCAACCTCACCTGAGAGGGCCAGAGGTGGGCGTCTGCTGCTCACCTGGGCAGGTACAGAATGGAGTCATTCCTCACCTGTGGGGGCCAGAGATGGGTATCTGCTTCTCACCTGGGCAGATACAGAATGGAGTCCTACCTCACCTGAGGGGGCCAGAGATGGGTATCTGCTGCTCACCTGGGCAGATACAGAATGGAGTCTTACCTCACCTGAGAGGGCCAGAGATGGGCGTCTGCTGCTCACCTGGGCAGGTACAGAATGGAGTCCTACCTCACCTGAGGGGCCAGAGATAGGTGTCTGCTGCTCACCTGGGCAGGTACAGAATGGAGTCCTACCTCACCTGAGGGAGCTAGAGATGGGCATCTGCTGCTCACCTGGGCAGGTACAGAATGGAGTCCTACCTCACCTGAGGGGCCAGAGATGGGCGTCTGCTGCTCACTTGGGCAGGTACAGAATGGAGTCCTACCTCACCTGAGTGGGCCAGAGGTGGGCATCTGCTGCTCACCTGGGCAGGTACAGAATGGAGTCCTACCTCACCTGAGGGGCCAGAGATGGGCGTCTGCTGCTCACCTGGGCAGGTACAGAATAGAATCCTACCTCACTTGAGAGGCCCAGAGTTGGGCGTCTGCTGCTCACCTGGGCAGGTACAGAATGGAGTCCTACCTCACCTCAGGGGGCCAGAGATGGGTATCTGCTGCTCACCTGGGCAGATACAGAATGGAGTCCTACCTCACCTTAGGGGGCCAGAGATGGGTGTCTGCTGCTCACCTGGGCAGATACAGAATGGAGTCCTACCTCACCTGAGAGGGCCAGAGGTGGGTGTCTGCTGCTCACCTGGGCAGGTACAGAATGGAGTCCTACCTCACCTGAGGGGGCCAGAGATGGGCGTCTGCTGCTCACCTGGGCAGGTACAGAATGGAGTCCTACCTCACCTGAGGGGGCCAGAGATGGGTATCTGCTGCTCACCTGGGCAGATACAGAATGGAGTCCTACCTCACCTGAGAGGGCCAGAGATAGGTGTCTGCTGCTCACCTGGGCAGGTACAGAATGGAGTCCTACCTCACCTGAGAGGGCCAGAGATAGGTGTCTGCTGCTCACCTAGGCAGGTACAGAATGGAGTCCTACCTCACCTGAGGGGCCAGAGATAGGTGTCTGCTGCTCACCTGGGCAGGTACAGAATGGAGTCCTACCTCACCTGAGGGGGCTAGAGATGGGCATCTGCTGCTCACCTGGGCAGGTACAGAATGGAGTCCTACCTCACCTGAGGGGCCAGAGATGGGCGTCTGCTGCTCACTTGGGCAGGTACAGAATGGAGTCCTACCTCACCTGAGTGGGCCAGAGGTGGGCATCTGCTGCTCACCTGGGCAAGTACAGAATGGAGTCCTACCTCACCTGAGGGGCCAGAGATGGGCGTCTGCTGCTCACCTGGGCAGGTACAGAATAGAATCCTACCTCACTTGAGAGGGCCAGAGTTGGGCGTCTGCTGCTCACCTGGGCAGGTACAGAATGGAGTCCTACCTCACCTCAGGGGGGCAGAGATGGGTATCTGCTGCTCACCTGGGCAGATACAGAATGGAGTCCTACCTCACCTTAAGGGGCCAGAGATGGGTGTCTGCTGCTCACCTGGGCAGATACAGAATAGAGTCCTACCTCACCTGAGAGGGCCAGAGGTGGGTGTCTGCTGCTCACCTGGGCAGGTACAGAATGGAGTCCTACCTCACCTGAGGGGGCCAGAGATGGGCGTCTGCTGCTCACCTGGGCAGGTACAGAATGGAGTCCTACCTCACCTGAGGGGGCCAGAGATGGGTATCTGCTGCTCACCTGGGCAGATACAGAATGGAGTCCTACCTCACCAGAGGGGCCAGAGATGGGCGTCTGCTGCTCACCTGGGCAGGTACAGAATAGAATCCTACCTCACTTGAGAGGGCCAGAGTTGGGCGTCTGCTGCTCGCCTGGGCAGGTACAGAATGGAGTCCTACCTCACCTCAGGGGGCCAGAGATGGGTATCTGCTGCTCACCTGGGCAGATACAGAATGGAGTCCTACCTCACCTTAGGGGGCCAGAGATGGGTGTCTGCTGCTCACCTGGGCAGATACAGAATGGAGTCCTACCTCACCTGAGAGGGCCAGAGGTGGGTGTCTGCTGCTCACCTGGGCAGGTACAGAATGGAGTCCTACCTCACCTGAGGGGGCCAGAGATGGGCGTCTGCTGCTCACCTGGGCAGGTACAGAATGGAGTCCTACCTCACCTGAGGGGGCCAGAGATGGGTATCTGCTGCTCACCTGGGCACATACAGAATGGAGTCCTACCTCACCTTAGAGGGCCAGAGATAGGTGTCTGCTGCTCACCTGGGCAGGTACAGAATGGAGTCCTACCTCATCTGAGGGGGCTAGAGATGGGCATCTGCTGCTCACCTGGGCAGGTACAGAATGGAGTCCTACCTCACCTGAGGGGCCAGAGATGGACGTCTGCTGCTCACTTGGGCAGGTACAGAATGGAGTCCTACCTCACCTGAGTGGGCCAGAGGTGGGCGTCTGCTACTCACCTGGGCAGGTACAGAATGGAGTCCTACCTCACCTGAGGGGCCAGAGATGGGCGTCTGCTGCTCACCTGGGCAGGTACAGAATGGAGTCCTACCTCACCTGGGAGGGCCAGAGTTGGGCGTCTGCTGCTCACCTGGGCAGGTACAGAATGGAATCCTACCTCACCTGAGGGGGCCAGAGATGGGCGTCTGCTGCTCACCTGGGCAGGTACAGAATGGAGTCCTACCTCACCTCAGGGGGCCAGAGATGGGCGTCTGCTGCTCACCTGGGCAGGTACAGAATGGAGTCCAACCTCACCTGAGAGGGCCAGAGGTGGGCGTCTGCTGCTCACCTGGGCAAGTACAGAATATAGTCCTACCTCACCTGAGGGGGCCAGAGATGGGTATCTGCTGCTCACCTGGGCAGATACAGAATGGAGTCCTACCTCACCTGAGAGGGCCAGAGATAGGTGTCTGCTGCTCACCTGGGCAGGTACAGAATGGAGTCCTACCTCACCTGAGGGGGCCAGAGATGGGTATCTGCTGCTCACCTGGGCAGATACAGAATGGAGTCCTACCTCACCTGAGAGGGCCAGAGATAGGTGTCTGCTGCTCACCTGGGCAGGTACAGAATGGAGTCCTACCTCACCTGAGGGGCCAGAGATAGGTGTCTGCTGCTCACCTGGGCAGGTACAGAATGGAGTCCTACCTCACCTGAGTGGGCCAGAGGTGGGCATCTGCTGCTCACCTGGGCAGGTACAGAATGGAGTCCTACCTCACCTGAGGGGCCAGAGATGGGCGTCTGCTGCTCACCTGGGCAGGTACAGAATAGAGTACTACCTCACTTGAGAGGGCCAGAGTTGGGTGTCTGCTGCTCACCTGGGCAGGTACAGAATGGAATCCTACCTCACCTGAGGGGGCCAGAGATGGGCGTCTGCTGCTCACCTGGGCAGGTACAGAATGGAGTCCTACCTCACCTCAGGGGGCCAGAGATGGGTATCTGCTGCTCAGCTGGGCAGATACAGAATGGAGTCCTACCTCACCTGAGGGGGCCAGAGATGGGTGTCTGCTGCTCACCTGGGCAGATACAGAATGGAGTCCTACCTCACCTGAGAGGGCCAGAGGTGGGTGTCTGCTGCTCACCTGGGCAGGTACAGAATGGAGTCCTACCTCACCTGAGGGGGTCAGAGATGGGCGTCTGCTGCTCACCTGGGCAGGTACAGAATGGAGTCCTACCTCACCCGAGGGGCCAGAGATGGGTGTCTGCTGCTCACTTGGGCAGGTACAGAATGGAGTCCTACCTCACCTGAGTGGGCCAGAGGTGGGCGTCTGCTGCTCACCTGGGCAGGTACAGAATGGAGTCCTACCTCACCTGAGGGGCCAGAGATGGGCGTCTGCTGCTCACCTGGGCAGGTACAGAATGGAGTCCTACCTCACCTGGGAGGGCCAGAGTTGGGGATCTGCTGCTCACCTGGGCAGGTACAGAATGGAATCCTACCTCACCTGAGGGGGCCAGAGATGGGCGTCTGCTGCTCACCTGGGCAGGTACAGAATGGAGTCCAACCTCACCTGAGAGGGCCAGAGGTGGGCGTCTGCTGCTCACCTGGGCAGGTACAGAATGGAGTCATTCCTCACCTGAGGGGGCCAGAGATGGGTATCTGCTGCTCACCTGGGCAGATACAGAATGGAGTCCTACCTCACCTGAGGGGGCCAGAGATGGGAGTCTGCTGCTCACCTGGACAGGTACAGAATGGAGTCCTACCTCACCTGAGAGGGCCAGAGTTGGGCGTCTGCTGCTCACCTGGGCAGGTACAGAATAGAGTCCTACCTCACCTGAGAGGGCCAGAGTTGGGTGTCTGCTGCTCACCTGGGCAGGTACAGAATGGAGTCCTACCTCACCTGAGAGGGCCAGAGTTGGGCGTCTGCTGCTCACCTGGGCAGGTACAGAATAGAGTCCTACCTCACCTGAGAGGGCCAGAGTTGGGCGTCTGCTGCTCACCTGGGCAGGTACAGAATGGAATCCTACCTCACCTGAGGGGGCCAGAGATGGGCGTCTGCTGCTCACCTGGGCAGGTACAGAATGGAGTCCAACCTCACCTGAGAGGGCCAGAGGTGGGCGTCTGCTGCTCACCTGGGCAGGTACAGAATGGAGTCCTACCTCACCTGAGGGGGCTAGAGATGGGCATCTGCTGCTCACCTGGGCAGATACAGAATGGAGTCCTACCTCACCTGAGGGGCCAGAGATGGGCGTCTGCTGCTCACTTGGGCAGGTACAGAATGGAGTCCTACCTCACCTGAGTGGGCCAGAGGTGGGCATCTGCTGCTCACCTGGGCAGGTACAGAATGGAGTCCTACCTCACCTGAGGGGCCAGAGATGGGCGTCTGCTGCTCACCTGGGCAGGTCCAGAATAGAATCCTACCTCACTTGAGAGGGCCAGAGTTGGGCGTCTGCTGCTCACCTGGGCAGGTACAGAATGGAGTCCTACCTCACCTGAGAGGGCCAGAGATAGGTGTCTGCTGCTCACCTGGGCAGGTACAGAATGGAGTCCTACCTCACCTCAGGGGGCCAGAGATGGGTATCTGCTGCTCACCTGGGCAGATACAGAATGGGGTCCTACCTCACCTTAGGGGGCCAGAGATGGGTGTTTGCTGCTCACCTGGGCAGATACAGAATGGAGTCCTACCTCACCTGAGAGGACCAGAGATGGGTGTCTGCTGCTCACCTGGGCAGGTACAGAATGGAGTCCTACCTCACCTGAGGGGGCCAGAGATGGGCGTCTGCTGCTCACCTGGGCAGGTACAGAATGGAGTCCTACCTCACCTGAGGGGGCCAGAGATGGGTATCTGCTGCTCACCTGGGCAGATACAGAATGGAGTCCTACCTCACCTGAGAGGGCCAGAGATAGGTGTCTGCTGCTCACCTGGGCAGGTACAGAATGGAGTCCTACCTCATCTGAGGGGGCTAGAGATGGGCATCTGCTGCTCACCTGGGCAGGTACAGAATGGAGTCCTACCTCACCTGAGGGGCCAGAGATGGGCGTCTGCTGCTCACTTGGGCAGGTACAGAATGGAGTCCTACCTCACCTGAGTGGGCCAGAGGTGGGCGTCTGCTACTCACCTGGGCAGGTACAGAATGGAGTCCTACCTCACCTGAGGGGCCAGAGATGGGTGTCTGCTGCTCACCTGGGCAGGTACAGAATGGAGTCCTACCTCACCTGGGAGGGCCAGAGTTGGGCGTCTGCTGCTCACCTGGGCAGGTACAGAATGGAATCCTACCTCACCTGAGGGGGCCAGAGATGGGCGTCTGCTGCTCACCTGGGCAGGTACAGAATGGAGTCCTACCTCACCTCAGGGGGCCAGAGATGGGCGTCTGCTGCTCACCTGGGCAGGTACAGAATGGAGTCCAACCTCACCTGAGAGGGCCAGAGGTGGGCGTCTGCTGCTCACCTGGGCAGGTACAGAATGGAGTCATTCCTCACCTGAGGGGGCCAGAGATGGGTATCTGCTTCTCACCTGGGCAGATACAGAATGGAGTCCTACCTCACCTGAGGGGGCCAGAGATGGGTATCTGCTGCTCACCTGGGCAGATACAGAATGGAGTCTTACCTCACCTGAGAGGGCCAGAGATGGGCGTCTGCTGCTCACCTGGGCAGGTACAGAATGGAGTCCTACCTCACCTGAGGGGCCAGAGATAGGTGTCTGCTGCTCACCTGGGCAGGTACAGAATGGAGTCCTACCTCACCTGAGGGGGCTAGAGATGGGCATCTGCTGCTCACCTGGGCAGGTACAGAATGGAGTCCTACCTCACCTGAGGGGCCAGAGATGGGCGTCTGCTGCTCACTTGGGCAGGTACAGAATGGAGTCCTACCTCACCTGAGTGGGCCAGAGGTGGGCATCTGCTGCTCACCTGGGCAGGTACAGAATGGAGTCCTACCTCACCTGAGGGGCCAGAGATGGGCGTCTGCTGCTCACCTGGGCAGGTACAGAATAGAATCCTACCTCACTTGAGAGGGCCAGAGTTGGGCGTCTGCTGCTCACCTGGGCAGGTACAGAATGGAGTCCTACCTCACCTCAGGGGGCCAGAGATGGGTATCTGCTGCTCACCTGGGCAGATACAGAATGGAGTCCTACCTCACCTTAGGGGGCCAGAGATGGGTGTCTGCTGCTCACCTGGGCAGTTACAGAATGGAGTCCTACCTCACCTGAGAGGGCCAGAGGTGGGTGTCTGCTGCTCACCTGGGCAGGTACAGAATGGAGTCCTACCTCACCTGAGGGGGCCAGAGATGGGCGTCTGCTGCTCACCTGGGCAGGTACAGAATGGAGTCCTACCTCACCTGAGGGGGCCAGAGATGGGTATCTGCTGCTCACCTGGGCAGATACAGAATGGAGTCCTACCTCACCTGAGAGGGCCAGAGATAGGTGTCTGCTGCTCACCTGGGCAGGTACAGAATGGAGTCCTACCTCACCTGAGAGGGCCAGAGATAGGTGTCTGCTGCTCACCTGGGCAGGTACAGAATGGAGTCCTACCTCACCTGAGGGGCCAGAGATAGGTGTCTGCTGCTCACCTGGGCAGGTACAGAATGGAGTCCTACCTCACCTGAGGGGGCTAGAGATGGGCATCTGCTGCTCACCTGGGCAGGTACAGAATGGAGTCCTACCTCACCTGAGAGGGCCAGAGGTGGGTGTCTGCTGCTCACCTGGGCAGGTACAGAATGGAGTCCTACCTCACCTGAGGGGGCCAGAGATGGGCGTCTGCTGCTCACCTGGGCAGGTACAGAATGGAGTCCTACCTCACCTGAGGGGGCCAGAGATGGGTATCTGCTGCTCACCTGGGCAGATACAGAATGGAGTCCTACCTCACCTGAGAGGGCCAGAGATTGGTGTCTGCTGCTCACCTGGGCAGGTACAGAATGGAGTCCTACCTCATCTGAGGGGGCTAGAGATGGGCATCTGCTGCTCAACTGGGCAGGTACAGAATGGAGTCCTACCTCACCTGAGGGGCCAGAGATGGGCGTCTGCTGCTCACTTGGGCAGGTACAGAATGGAGTCCTACCTCACCTGAGTGGGCCAGAGGTGGGCGTCTGCTACTCACCTGGGCAGGTACAGAATGGAGTCCTACCTCACCTGAGGGGCCAGAGATGGGTGTCTGCTGCTCACCTGGGCAGGTACAGAATGGAGTCCTACCTCACCTGGGAGGGCCAGAGTTGGGCGTCTGCTGCTCACCTGGGCAGGTACAGAATGGAATCCTACCTCACCTGAGGGGGCCAGAGATGGGCGTCTGCTGCTCACCTGGGCAGGTACAGAATGGAGTCCTACCTCACCTCAGGGGGCCAGAGATGGGCGTCTGCTGCTCACCTGGGCAGGTACAGAATGGAGTCCAACCTCACCTGAGAGGGCCAGAGGTGGGCGTCTGCTGCTCACCTGGGCAGGTACAGAATGGAGTCATTCCTCACCTGTGGGGGCCAGAGATGGGTATCTGCTTCTCACCTGGGCAGATACAGAATGGAGTCCTACCTCACCTGAGGGGGCCAGAGATGGGTATCTGCTGCTCACCTGGGCAGATACAGAATGGAGTCTTACCTCACCTGAGAGGGCCAGAGATGGGCGTCTGCTGCTCACCTGGGCAGGTACAGAATGGAGTCCTACCTCACCTGAGGGGCCAGAGATAGGTGTCTGCTGCTCACCTGGGCAGGTACAGAATGGAGTCCTACCTCACCTGAGGGAGCTAGAGATGGGCATCTGCTGCTCACCTGGGCAGGTACAGAATGGAGTCCTACCTCACCTGAGGGGCCAGAGATGGGCGTCTGCTGCTCACTTGGGCAGGTACAGAATGGAGTCCTACCTCACCTGAGTGGGCCAGAGGTGGGCATCTGCTGCTCACCTGGGCAGGTACAGAATGGAGTCCTACCTCACCTGAGGGGCCAGAGATGGGCGTCTGCTGCTCACCTGGGCAGGTACAGAATAGAATCCTACCTCACTTGAGAGGCCCAGAGTTGGGCGTCTGCTGCTCACCTGGGCAGGTACAGAATGGAGTCCTACCTCACCTCAGGGGGCCAGAGATGGGTATCTGCTGCTCACCTGGGCAGATACAGAATGGAGTCCTACCTCACCTTAGGGGGCCAGAGATGGGTGTCTGCTGCTCACCTGGGCAGATACAGAATGGAGTCCTACCTCACCTGAGAGGGCCAGAGGTGGGTGTCTGCTGCTCACCTGGGCAGGTACAGAATGGAGTCCTACCTCACCTGAGGGGGCCAGAGATGGGCGTCTGCTGCTCACCTGGGCAGGTACAGAATGGAGTCCTACCTCACCTGAGGGGGCCAGAGATGGGTATCTGCTGCTCACCTGGGCAGATACAGAATGGAGTCCTACCTCACCTGAGAGGGCCAGAGATAGGTGTCTGCTGCTCACCTGGGCAGGTACAGAATGGAGTCCTACCTCACCTGAGAGGGCCAGAGATAGGTGTCTGCTGCTCACCTAGGCAGGTACAGAATGGAGTCCTACCTCACCTGAGGGGCCAGAGATAGGTGTCTGCTGCTCACCTGGGCAGGTACAGAATGGAGTCCTACCTCACCTGAGGGGGCTAGAGATGGGCATCTGCTGCTCACCTGGGCAGGTACAGAATGGAGTCCTACCTCACCTGAGGGGCCAGAGATGGGCGTCTGCTGCTCACTTGGGCAGGTACAGAATGGAGTCCTACCTCACCTGAGTGGGCCAGAGGTGGGCATCTGCTGCTCACCTGGGCAAGTACAGAATGGAGTCCTACCTCACCTGAGGGGCCAGAGATGGGCGTCTGCTGCTCACCTGGGCAGGTACAGAATAGAATCCTACCTCACTTGAGAGGGCCAGAGTTGGGCGTCTGCTGCTCACCTGGGCAGGTACAGAATGGAGTCCTACCTCACCTCAGGGGGGCAGAGATGGGTATCTGCTGCTCACCTGGGCAGATACAGAATGGAGTCCTACCTCACCTTAAGGGGCCAGAGATGGGTGTCTGCTGCTCACCTGGGCAGATACAGAATAGAGTCCTACCTCACCTGAGAGGGCCAGAGGTGGGTGTCTGCTGCTCACCTGGGCAGGTACAGAATGGAGTCCTACCTCACCTGAGGGGGCCAGAGATGGGCGTCTGCTGCTCACCTGGGCAGGTACAGAATGGAGTCCTACCTCACCTGAGGGGGCCAGAGATGGGTATCTGCTGCTCACCTGGGCAGATACAGAATGGAGTCCTACCTCACCTTAGAGGGCCAGAGATAGGTGTCTGCTGCTCACCTGGGCAGGTACAGAATGGAGTCCTACCTCATCTGAGGGGGCTAGAGATGGGCATCTGCTGCTCACCTGGGCAGGTACAGAATGTAGTCCTACCTCACCTGAGGGGCCAGAGATGGGCGTCTGCTGCTCACTTGGGCAGGTACAGAATGGAGTCCTACCTCACCTGAGTGGGCCAGAGGTGGGCGTCTGCTACTCACCTGGGCAGGTACAGAATGGAGTCCTACCTCACCTGAGGGGCCAGAGATGGGCGTCTGCTGCTCACCTGGGCAGGTACAGAATGGAGTCCTACCTCACCTGGGAGGGCATGAGTTGGGCGTCTGCTGCTCACCTGGGCAGGTACAGAATGGAATCCTACCTCACCTGAGGGGGCCAGAGATGGGCGTCTGCTGCTCACCTGGGCAGGTACAGAATGGAGTCCTACCTCACCTCAGGGGGCCAGAGATGGGCGTCTGCTGCTCACCTGGGCAGGTACAGAATGGAGTCCAACCTCACCTGAGAGGGCCAGAGGTGGGCGTCTGCTGCTCACCTGGGCAAGTACAGAATATAGTCCTACCTCACCTGAGGGGGCCAAAGATGGGTATCTGCTGCTCACCTGGGCAGATACAGAATGGAGTCCTACCTCACCTGAGAGGGCCAGAGATAGGTGTCTGCTGCTCACCTGGGCAGGTACAGAATGGAGTCCTACCTCACCTGAGGGGGCCAGAGATGGGTATCTGCTGCTCACCTGGGCAGATACAGAATGGAGTCCTACCTCACCTGAGAGGGCCAGAGATAGGTGTCTGCTGCTCACCTGGGCAGGTACAGAATGGAGTCCTACCTCACCTGAGGGGCCAGAGATAGGTGTCTGCTGCTCACCTGGGCAGGTACAGAATGGAGTCCTACCTCACCTGAGTGGGCCAGAGGTGGGCGTCTGCTGCTCACCTGGGCAGGTACAGAATGGAGTCCTACCTCACCTGAGGGGCCAGAGATGGGCGTCTGCTGCTCACCTGGGCAGGTACAGAATAGAGTACTACCTCACTTGAGAGGGCCAGAGTTGGGTGTCTGCTGCTCACCTGGGCAGGTACAGAATGGAATCCTACCTCACCTGAGGGGGCCAGAGATGGGCGTCTGCTGCTCACCTGGGCAGGTACAGAATGGAGTCCTACCTCACCTCAGGGGGCCAGAGATGGGTATCTGCTGCTCACCTGGGCAGATACAGAATGGAGTCCTACCTCACCTGAGGGGGCCAGAGATGGGTGTCTGCTGCTCACCTGGGCAGATACAGAATGGAGTCCTACCTCACCTGAGAGGGCCAGAGGTGGGTGTCTGCTGCTCACCTGGGCAGGTACAGAATGGAGTCCTACCTCACCTGAGGGGGGCAGAGATGGGCGTCTGCTGCTCACCTGGGCAGGTACAGAATGGAGTCCTACCTCACCCGAGGGGCCAGAGATGGGTGTCTGCTGCTCACTTGGGCAGGTACAGAATGGAGTCCTACCTCACCTGAGTGGGCCAGAGGTGGGCGTCTGCTGCTCACCTGGGCAGGTACAGAATGGAGTCCTACCTCACCTGAGGGCCCAGAGATGGGCGTCTGCTGCTCACCTGGGCAGGTACAGAATGGAGTCCTACCTCACCTGGGAGGGCCAGAGTTGGGCATCTGCTGCTCACCTGGGCAGGTACAGAATGGAATCCTACCTCACCTGAGGGGGCCAGAGATGGGCGTCTGCTGCTCACCTGGGCAGGTACAGAATGGAGTCCAACCTCACCTGAGAGGGCCAGAGGTGGGAGTCTGCTGCTCACCTGGGCAGGTACAGAATGGAGTCATTCCTCACCTGAGGGGGCCAGAGATGGGTATCTGCTGCTCACCTGGGAAGATACAGAATGGAGTCCTACCTCACCTGAGGGGGCCAGAGATGGGAGTCTGCTGCTCACCTGGACAGGTACAGAATGGAGTCCTACCTCACCTGAGAGGGCCAGAGTTGGGCGTCTGCTGCTCACCTGGGCAGGTACAGAATAGAGTCCTACCTCACCTGAGGGGGCCAGAGATGGGTATCTGCTGCTCACCTGGGCAGATACAGAATGGAGTCCTACCTCACCTGAGAGGGCCAGAGATAGGTGTCTGCTGCTCACCTGGGCAGGTACAGAATGGAGTCCTACCTCACCTGAGGGGGCCAGAGATGGGTATCTGCTGCTCACCTGGGCAGATACAGAATGGAGTCCTACCTCACCTGAGAGGGCCAGAGATAGGTGTCTGCTGCTCACCTGGGCAGGTACAGAATGGAGTCCTACCTCACCTGAGGGGCCAGAGATAGGTGTCTGCTGCTCACCTGGGCAGGTACAGAATGGAGTCCTACCTCACCTGAGTGGGCCAGAGGTGGGCGTCTGCTGCTCACCTGGGCAGGTACAGAATGGAGTCCTACCTCACCTGAGGGGCCAGAGATGGGCGTCTGCTGCTCACCTGGGCAGGTACAGAATAGAGTACTACCTCACTTGAGAGGGCCAGAGTTGGGTGTCTGCTGCTCACCTGGGCAGGTACAGAATGGAATCCTACCTCACCTGAGGGGGCCAGAGATGGGCGTCTGCTGCTCACCTGGGCAGGTACAGAATGGAGTCCTACCTCACCTCAGGGGGCCAGAGATGGGTATCTGCTGCTCACCTGGGCAGATACAGAATGGAGTCCTACCTCACCTGAGGGGGCCAGAGATGGGTGTCTGCTGCTCACCTGGGCAGATACAGAATGGAGTCCTACCTCACCTGAGAGGGCCAGAGGTGGGTGTCTGCTGCTCACCTGGGCAGGTACAGAATGGAGTCCTACCTCACCTGAGGGGGGCAGAGATGGGCGTCTGCTGCTCACCTGGGCAGGTACAGAATGGAGTCCTACCTCACCCGAGGGGCCAGAGATGGGTGTCTGCTGCTCACTTGGGCAGGTACAGAATGGAGTCCTACCTCACCTGAGTGGGCCAGAGGTGGGCGTCTGCTGCTCACCTGGGCAGGTACAGAATGGAGTCCTACCTCACCTGAGGGGCCAGAGATGGGCGTCTGCTGCTCACCTGGGCAGGTACAGAATGGAGTCCTACCTCACCTGGGAGGGCCAGAGTTGGGCATCTGCTGCTCACCTGGGCAGGTACAGAATGGAATCCTACCTCACCTGAGGGGGCCAGAGATGGGCGTCTGCTGCTCACCTGGGCAGGTACAGAATGGAGTCCAACCTCACCTGAGAGGGCCAGAGGTGGGCGTCTGCTGCTCACCTGGGCAGGTACAGAATGGAGTCATTCCTCACCTGAGGGGGCCAGAGATGGGTATCTGCTGCTCACCTGGGCAGATACAGAATGGAGTCCTACCTCACCTGAGGGGGCCAGAGATGGGAGTCTGCTGCTCACCTGGACAGGTACAGAATGGAGTCCTACCTCACCTGAGAGGGCCAGAGTTGGGCGTCTGCTGCTCACCTGGGCAGGTACAGAATAGAGTCCTACCTCACCTGAGAGGGCCAGAGTTGGGTGTCTGCTGCTCACCTGGGCAGGTACAGAATGGAGTCCTACCTCACCTGAGAGGGCCAGAGTTGGGCGTCTGCTGCTCACCTGGGCAGGTACAGAATAGAGTCCTACCTCACCTGAGAGGGCCAGAGTTGGGCGTCTGCTGCTCACCTGGGCAGGTACAGAATGGAATCCTACCTCACCTGAGGGGGCCAGAGATGGGCGTCTGCTGCTCACCTGGGCAGGTACAGAATGGAGTCCAACCTCACCTGAGAGGGCCAGAGGTGGGCGTCTGCTGCTCACCTGGGCAGGTACAGAATGGAGTCCTACCTCACCTGAGGGGGCTAGAGATGGGCATCTGCTGCTCACCTGGGCAGATACAGAATGGAGTCCTACCTCACCTGAGGGGCCAGAGATGGGCGTCTGCTGCTCACTTGGGCAGGTACAGAATGGAGTCCTACCTCACCTGAGTGGGCCAGAGGTGGGCATCTGCTGCTCACCTGGGCAGGTACAGAATGGAGTCCTACCTCACCTGAGGGGCCAGAGATGGGCGTCTGCTGCTCACCTGGGCAGGTCCAGAATAGAATCCTACCTCACTTGAGAGGGCCAGAGTTGGGCGTCTGCTGCTCACCTGGGCAGGTACAGAATGGAGTCCTACCTCACCTGAGAGGGCCAGAGATAGGTGTCTGCTGCTCACCTGGGCAGGTACAGAATGGAGTCCTACCTCACCTCAGGGGGCCAGAGATGGGTATCTGCTGCTCACCTGGGCAGATACAGAATGGGGTCCTACCTCACCTTAGGGGGCCAGAGATGGGTGTTTGCTGCTCACCTGGGCAGATACAGAATGGAGTCCTACCTCACCTGAGAGGGCCAGAGGTGGGTGTCTGCTGCTCACCTGGGCAGGTACAGAATGGAGTCCTACCTCACCTGAGGGGGCCAGAGATGGGCGTCTGCTGCTCACCTGGGCAGGTACAGAATGGAGTCCTACCTCACCTGAGGGGGCCAGAGATGGGTATCTGCTGCTCACCTGGGCAGATACAGAATGGAGTCCTACCTCACCTGAGAGGGCCAGAGATAGGTGTCTGCTGCTCACCTGGGCAGGTACAGAATGGAGTCCTACCTCATCTGAGGGGGCTAGAGATGGGCATCTGCTGCTCACCTGGGCAGGTACAGAATGGAGTCCTACCTCACCTGAGGGGCCAGAAATGGGCGTCTGATGCTCACTTGGGCAGGTACAGAATGGAGTCCTACCTCACCTGAGTGGGCCAGAGGTGGGCGTCTGCTACTCACCTGGGCAGGTACAGAATGGAGTCCTACCTCACCTGAGGGGCCAGAGATGGGTGTCTGCTGCTCACCTGGGCAGGTACAGAATGGAGTCCTACCTCACCTGGGAGGGCCAGAGTTGGGCGTCTGCTGCTCACCTGGGCAGGTACAGAATGGAATCCTACCTCACCTGAGGGGGCCAGAGATGGGCGTCTGCTGCTCACCTGGGCAGGTACAGAATGGAGTCCTACCTCACCTCAGGGGGCCAGAGATGGGCGTCTGCTGCTCACCTGGGCAGGTACAGAATGGAGTCCAACCTCACCTGAGAGGGCCAGAGGTGGGCGTCTGCTGCTCACCTGGGCAGGTACAGAATGGAGTCATTCCTCACCTGAGGGGGCCAGAGATGGGTATCTGCTTCTCACCTGGGCAGATACAGAATGGAGTCCTACCTCACCTGAGGGGGCCAGAGATGGGTATCTGCTGCTCACCTGGGCAGATACAGAATGGAGTCTTACCTCACCTGAGAGGGCCAGAGATGGGCGTCTGCTGCTCACCTGGGCAGGTACAGAATGGAGTCCTACCTCACCTGAGGGGCCAGAGATAGGTGTCTGCTGCTCACCTGGGCAGGTACAGAATGGAGTCCTACCTCACCTGAGGGGGCTAGAGATGGGCATCTGCTGCTCACCTGGGCAGGTACAGAATGGAGTCCTACCTCACCTGAGGGGCCAGAGATGGGCGTCTGCTGCTCACTTGGGCAGGTACAGAATGGAGTCCTACCTCACCTGAGTGGGCCAGAGGTGGGCATCTGCTGCTCACCTGGGCAGGTACAGAATGGAGTCCTACCTCACCTGAGGGGCCAGAGATGGGCGTCTGCTGCTCACCTGGGCAGGTACAGAATAGAATCCTACCTCACTTGAGAGGGCCAGAGTTGGGCGTCTGCTGCTCACCTGGGCAGGTACAGAATGGAGTCCTACCTCACCTCAGGGGGCCAGAGATGGGTATCTGCTGCTCACCGGGGCAGATACAGAATGGAGTCCTACCTCACCTTAGGGGGCCAGAGATGGGTGTCTGCTGCTCACCTGGGCAGTTACAGAATGGAGTCCTACCTCACCTGAGAGGGCCAGAGGTGGGTGTCTGCTGCTCACCTGGGCAGGTACAGAATGGAGTCCTACCTCACCTGAGGGGGCCAGAGATGGGCGTCTGCTGCTCACCTGGGCAGGTACAGAATGGAGTCCTACCTCACCTGAGGGGGCCAGAGATGGGTATCTGCTGCTCACCTGGGCAGATACAGAATGGAGTCCTACCTCACCTGAGAGGGCCAGAGATAGGTGTCTGCTGCTCACCTGGGCAGGTACAGAATGGAGTCCTACCTCACCTGAGAGGGCCAGAGATAGGTGTCTGCTGCTCACCTGGGCAGGTACAGAATGGAGTCCTACCTCACCTGAGGGGCCAGAGATAGGTGTCTGCTGCTCACCTGGGCAGGTACAGAATGGAGTCCTACCTCACCTGAGAGGGCCAGAGGTGGGTGTCTGCTGCTCACCTGGGCAGGTACAGAATGGAGTCCTACCTCACCTGAGAGGGCCAGAGGTGGGTGTCTGCTGCTCACCTGGGCAGGTACAGAATGGAGTCCTACCTCACCTGAGGGGGCCAGAGATGGGCGTCTGCTGCTCACCTGGGCAGGTACAGAATGGAGTCCTACCTCACCTGAGGGGGCCAGAGATGGGTATCTGCTGCTCACCTGGGCAGATACAGAATGGAGTCCTACCTCACCTGAGAGGGCCAGAGATAGGTGTCTGCTGCTCACCTGGGCAGGTACAGAATGGAGTCCTACCTCATCTGAGGGGGCTAGAGATGGGCATCTGCTGCTCACCTGGGCAGGTACAGAATGGAGTCCTACCTCACCTGAGGGGCCAGAGATGGGCGTCTGCTGCTCACTTGGGCAGGTACAGAATGGAGTCCTACCTCACCTGAGTGGGCCAGAGGTGGGCGTCTGCTACTCACCTGGGCAGGTACAGAATGGAGTCCTACCTCACCTGAGGGGCCAGAGATGGGTGTCTGCTGCTCACCTGGGCAGGTACAGAATGGAGTCCTACCTCACCTGGGAGGGCCAGAGTTGGGCGTCTGCTGCTCACCTGGGCAGGTACAGAATGGAATCCTACCTCACCTGAGGGGGCCAGAGATGGGCGTCTGCTGCTCACCTGGGCAGGTACAGAATGGAGTCCTACCTCACCTCAGGGGGCCAGAGATGGGCGTCTGCTGCTCACCTGGGCAGGTACAGAATGGAGTCCAACCTCACCTGAGAGGGCCAGAGGTGGGCGTCTGCTGCTCACCTGGGCAGGTACAGAATGGAGTCATTCCTCACCTGAGGGGGCCAGAGATGGGTATCTGCTTCTCACCTGGGCAGATACAGAATGGAGTCCTACCTCACCTGAGGGGGCCAGAGATGGGTATCTGCTGCTCACCTGGGCAGATACAGAATGGAGTCTTACCTCACCTGAGAGGGCCAGAGATGGGCGTCTGCTGCTCACCTGGGCAGGTACAGAATGGAGTCCTACCTCACCTGAGGGGCCAGAGATAGGTGTCTGCTGCTCACCTGGGCAGGTACAGAATGGAGTCCTACCTCACCTGAGGGGGCTAGAGATGGGCATCTGCTGCTCACCTGGGCAGGTACAGAATGGAGTCCTACCTCACCTGAGGGGCCAGAGATGGGCGTCTGCTGCTCACTTGGGCAGGTACAGAATGGAGTCCTACCTCACCTGAGTGGGCCAGAGGTGGGCATCTGCTGCTCACCTGGGCAGGTACAGAATGGAGTCCTACCTCACCTGAGGGGCCTGAGATGGGCATCTGCTGCTCACCTGGGCAGGTACAGAATAGAATCCTACCTCACTTGAGAGGCCCAGAGTTGGGCGTCTGCTGCTCACCTGGGCAGGTACAGAATGGAGTCCTACCTCACCTCAGGGGGCCAGAGATGGGTATCTGCTGCTCACCTGGGCAGATACAGAATGGAGTCCTACCTCACCTTAGGGGGCCAGAGATGGGTGTCTGCTGCTCACCTGGGCAGATACAGAATGGAGTCCTACCTCACCTGAGAGGGCCAGAGGTGGGTGTCTGCTGCTCACCTGGGCAGGTACAGAATGGAGTCCTACCTCACCTGAGGGGGCCAGAGATGGGCGTCTGCTGCTCACCTGGGCAGGTACAGAATGGAGTCCTACCTCACCTGAGGGGGCCAGAGATGGGTATCTGCTGCTCACCTGGGCAGATACAGAATGGAGTCCTACCTCACCTGAGAGGGCCAGAGATAGGTGTCTGCTGCTCACCTGGGCAGGTACAGAATGGAGTCCTACCTCACCTGAGAGGGCCAGAGATAGGTGTCTGCTGCTCACCTGGGCAGGTACAGAATGGAGTCCTACCTCACCTGAGGGGCCAGAGATAGGTGTCTGCTGCTCACCTGGGCAGGTACAGAATGGAGTCCTACCTCACCTGAGGGGGCTAGAGATGGGCATCTGCTGCTCACCTGGGCAGGTACAGAATGGAGTCCTACCTCACCTGAGGGGCCAGAGATGGGCGTCTGCTGCTCACTTGGGCAGGTACAGAATGGAGTCCTACCTCACCTGAGTGGGCCAGAGGTGGGCATCTGCTGCTCACCTGGGCAAGTACAGAATGGAGTCCTACCTCACCTGAGGGGCCAGAGATGGGCGTCTGCTGCTCACCTGGGCAGGTACAGAATAGAATCCTACCTCACTTGAGAGGGCCAGAGTTGGGCGTCTGCTGCTCACCTGGGCAGGTACAGAATGGAGTCCTACCTCACCTCAGGGGGCCAGAGATGGGTATCTGCTGCTCACCTGGGCAGATACAGAATGGAGTCCTACCTCACCTTAGGGGGCCAGAGATGGGTGTCTGCTGCTCACCTGGGCAGATCCAGAATGGAGTCCTACCTCACCTGAGAGGGCCAGAGGTGGGTGTCTGCTGCTCACCTGGGCAGGTACAGAATGGAGTCCTACCTCACCTGAGGGGGCCAGAGATGGGCGTCTGCTGCTCACCTGGGCAGGTACAGAATGGAGTCCTACCTCACCTGAGGGGGCCAGAGATGGGTATCTGCTGCTCACCTGGGCAGATACAGAATGGAGTCCTACCTCACCTTAGAGGGCCAGAGATAGGTGTCTGCTGCTCACCTGGGCAGGTACAGAATGGAGTCCTACCTCATCTGAGGGGGCTAGAGATGGGCATCTGCTGCTCACCTGGGCAGGTACAGAATGGAGTCCTACCTCACCTGAGGGGCCAGAGATGGGCGTCTGCTGCTCACTTGGGCAGGTACAGAATGGAGTCCTACCTCACCTGAGTGGGCCAGAGGTGGGCGTCTGCTACTCACCTGGGCAGGTACAGAATGGAGTCCTACCTCACCTGAGGGGCCAGAGATGGGCGTCTGCTGCTCACCTGGGCAGGTACAGAATGGAGTCCTACCTCACCTGGGAGGGCCAGAGTTGGGCGTCTGCTGCTCACCTGGGCAGGTACAGAATGGAATCCTACCTCACCTGAGGGGGCCAGAGATGGGCGTCTGCTGCTCACCTGGGCAGGTACAGAATGGAGTCCTACCTCACCTCAGGGGGCCAGAGATGGGCGTCTGCTGCTCACCTGGGCAGGTACAGAATGGAGTCCAACCTCACCTGAGAGGGCCAGAGGTGGGCGTCTGCTGCTCACCTGGGCAAGTACAGAATATAGTCCTACCTCACCTGAGGGGCCAGAGATGGGTATCTGCTGCTCACCTGGGCAGATACAGAATGGAGTCCTACCTCACCTGAGAGGGCCAGAGATAGGTGTCTGCTGCTCACCTGGGCAGGTACAGAATGGAGTCCTACCTCACCTGAGGGGGCCAGAGATGGGTATCTGCTGCTCACCTGGGCAGATACAGAATGGAGTCCTACCTCACCTGAGAGGGCCAGAGATAGGTGTCTGCTGCTCACCTGGGCAGGTACAGAATGGAGTCCTACCTCACCTGAGGGGCCAGAGATAGGTGTCTGCTGCTCACCTGGGCAGGTACAGAATGGAGTCCTACCTCACCTGAGTGGGCCAGAGGTGGGCGTCTGCTGCTCACCTGGGCAGGTACAGAATGGAGTCCTACCTCACCTGAGGGGCCAGAGATGGGCGTCTGCTGCTCACCTGGGCAGGTACAGAATAGAGTACTACCTCACTTGAGAGGGCCAGAGTTGGGTGTCTGCTGCTCACCTGGGCAGGTACAGAATGGAATCCTACCTCACCTGAGGGGGCCAGAGATGGGCGTCTGCTGCTCACCTGGGCAGGTACAGAATGGAGTCCTACCTCACCTCAGGGGGCCAGAGATGGGTATCTGCTGCTCACCTGGGCAGATACAGAATGGAGTCCTACCTCACCTGAGGGGGCCAGAGATGGGTGTCTGCTGCTCACCTGGGCAGATACAGAATGGAGTCCTACCTCACCTGAGAGGGCCAGAGGTGGGTGTCTGCTGCTCACCTGGGCAGGTACAGAATGGAGTCCTACCTCACCTGAGGGGGGCAGAGATGGGCGTCTGCTGCTCACCTGGGCAGGTACAGAATGGAGTCCTACCTCACCCGAGGGGCCAGAGATGGGTGTCTGCTGCTCACTTGGGCAGGTACAGAATGGAGTCCTACCTCACCTGAGTGGGCCAGAGGTGGGCGTCTGCTGCTCACCTGGGCAGGTACAGAATGGAGTCCTACCTCACCTGAGGGGCCAGAGATGGGCGTCTGCTGCTCACCTGGGCAGGTACAGAATGGAGTCCTACCTCACCTGGGAGGGCCAGAGTTGGGCATCTGCTGCTCACCTGGGCAGGTACAGAATGGAATCCTACCTCACCTGAGGGGGCCAGAGATGGGCGTCTGCTGCTCACCTGGGCAGGTACAGAATGGAGTCCAACCTCACCTGAGAGGGCCAGAGGTGGGCGTCTGCTGCTCACCTGGGCAGGTACAGAATGGAGTCATTCCTCACCTGAGGGGGCCAGAGATGGGTATCTGCTGCTCACCTGGGCAGATACAGAATGGAGTCCTACCTCACCTGAGGGGGCCAGAGATGGGAGTCTGCTGCTCACCTGGACAGGTACAGAATGGAGTCCTACCTCACCTGAGAGGGCCAGAGTTGGGCGTCTGCTGCTCACCTGGGCAGGTACAGAATAGAGTCCTACCTCACCTGAGAGGGCCAGAGTTGGGTGTCTGCTGCTCACCTGGGCAGGTACAGAATGGAGTCCTACCTCACCTGAGAGGGCCAGAGTTGGGCGTCTGCTGCTCACCTGGGCAGGTACAGAATAGAGTCCTACCTCACCTGAGAGGGCCAGAGTTGGGCGTCTGCTGCTCACCTGGGCAGGTACAGAATGGAATCCTACCTCACCTGAGGGGGCCAGAGATGGGCGTCTGCTGCTCACCTGGGCAGGTACAGAATGGAGTCCAACCTCACCTGAGAGGGCCAGAGGTGGGCGTCTGCTGCTCACCTGGGCAGGTACAGAATGGAGTCCTACCTCACCTGAGGGGGCTAGAGATGGGCATCTGCTGCTCACCTGGGCAGATACAGAATGGAGTCCTACCTCACCTGAGGGGCCAGAGATGGGCGTCTGCTGCTCACTTGGGCAGGTACAGAATGGAGTCCTACCTCACCTGAGTGGGCCAGAGGTGGGCATCTGCTGCTCACCTGGGCAGGTACAGAATGGAGTCCTACCTCACCTGAGGGGCCAGAGATGGGCGTCTGCTGCTCACCTGGGCAGGTCCAGAATAGAATCCTACCTCACTTGAGAGGGCCAGAGTTGGGCGTCTGCTGCTCACCTGGGCAGGTACAGAATGGAGTCCTACCTCACCTGAGAGGGCCAGAGATAGGTGTCTGCTGCTCACCTGGGCAGGTACAGAATGGAGTCCTACCTCACCTCAGGGGGCCAGAGATGGGTATCTGCTGCTCACCTGGGCAGATACAGAATGGGGTCCTACCTCACCTTAGGGGGCCAGAGATGGGTGTTTGCTGCTCACCTGGGCAGATACAGAATGGAGTCCTACCTCACCTGAGAGGGCCAGAGGTGGGTGTCTGCTGCTCACCTGGGCAGGTACAGAATGGAGTCCTACCTCACCTGAGGGGGCCAGAGATGGGCGTCTGCTGCTCACCTGGGCAGGTACAGAATGGAGTCCTACCTCACCTGAGGGGGCCAGAGATGGGTATCTGCTGCTCACCTGGGCAGATACAGAATGGAGTCCTACCTCACCTGAGAGGGCCAGAGATAGGTGTCTGCTGCTCACCTGGGCAGGTACAGAATGGAGTCCTACCTCATCTGAGGGGGCTAGAGATGGGCATCTGTTGCTCACCTGGGCAGGTACAGAATGGAGTCCTACCTCACCTGAGGGGCCTGAGATGGGCGTCTGCTGCTCACTTGGGCAGGTACAGAATGGAGTCCTACCTCACCTAAGTGGGCCAGAGGTGGGCGTCTGCTACTCACCTGGGCAGGTACAGAATGGAGTCCTACCTCACCTGAGGGGCCAGAGATGGGTGTCTGCTGCTCACCTGGGCAGGTACAGAATGGAGTCCTACCTCACCTGGGAGGGCCAGAGTTGGGCGTCTGCTGCTCACCTGGGCAGGTACAGAATGGAATCCTACCTCACCTGAGGGGGCCAGAGATGGGCGTCTGCTGCTCACCTGGGCAGGTACAGAATGGAGTCCTACCTCACCTCAGGGGGCCAGAGATGGGCGTCTGCTGCTCACCTGGGCAGGTACAGAATGGAGTCCAACCTCACCTGAGAGGGCCAGAGGTGGGCGTCTGCTGCTCACCTGGGCAGGTACAGAATGGAGTCATTCCTCACCTGAGGGGGCCAGAGATGGGTATCTGCTTCTCACCTGGGCAGATACAGAATGGAGTCCTACCTCACCTGAGGGGGCCAGAGATGGGTATCTGCTGCTCACCTGGGCAGATACAGAATGGAGTCTTACCTCACCTGAGAGGGCCAGAGATGGGCGTCTGCTGCTCACCTGGGCAGGTACAGAATGGAGTCCTACCTCACCTGAGGGGCCAGAGATAGGTGTCTGCTGCTCACCTGGGCAGGTACAGAATGGAGTCCTACCTCACCTGAGGGGGCTAGAGATGGGCATCTGCTGCTCACCTGGGCAGGTACAGAATGGAGTCCTACCTCACCTGAGGGGCCAGAGATGGGCGTCTGCTGCTCACTTGGGCAGGTACAGAATGGAGTCCTACCTCACCTGAGTGGGCCAGAGGTGGGCATCTGCTGCTCACCTGGGCAGGTACAGAATGGAGTCCTACCTCACCTGAGGGGCCAGAGATGGGCGTCTGCTGCTCACCTGGGCAGGTACAGAATAGAATCCTACCTCACTTGAGAGGGCCAGAGTTGGGCGTCTGCTGCTCACCTGGGCAGGTACAGAATGGAGTCCTACCTCACCTCAGGGGGCCAGAGATGGGTATCTGCTGCTCACCTGGGCAGATACAGAATGGAGTCCTACCTCACCTTAGGGGGCCAGAGATGGGTGTCTGCTGCTCACCTGGGCAGTTACAGAATGGAGTCCTACCTCACCTGAGAGGGCCAGAGGTGGGTGTCTGCTGCTCACCTGGGCAGGTACAGAATGGAGTCCTACCTCACCTGAGGGGGCCAGAGATGGGCGTCTGCTGCTCACCTGGGCAGGTACAGAATGGAGTCCTACCTCACCTGAGGGGGCCAGAGATGGGTATCTGCTGCTCACCTGGGCAGATACAGAATGGAGTCCTACCTCACCTGAGGGGGCTAGAGATGGGCATCTGCTGCTCACCTGGGCAGGTACAGAATGGAGTCCTACCTCACCTGAGAGGGCCAGAGGTGGGTGTCTGCTGCTCACCTGGGCAGGTACAGAATGGAGTCCTACCTCACCTGAGGGGGCCAGAGATGGGCGTCTGCTGCTCACCTGGGCAGGTACAGAATGGAGTCCTACCTCACCTGAGGGGGCCAGAGATGGGTATCTGCTGCTCACCTGGGCAGATACAGAATGGAGTCCTACCTCACCTGAGGGGGCTAGAGATGGGCATCTGCTGCTCACCTGGGCAGGTACAGAATGGAGTCCTACCTCACCTGAGAGGGCCAGAGGTGGGTGTCTGCTGCTCACCTGGGCAGGTACAGAATGGAGTCCTACCTCACCTGAGGGGGCCAGAGATGGGCGTCTGCTGCTCACCTGGGCAGGTACAGAATGGAGTCCTACCTCACCTGAGGGGGCCAGAGATGGGTATCTGCTGCTCACCTGGGCAGATACAGAATGGAGTCCTACCTCACCTGAGGGGGCTAGAGATGGGCATCTGCTGCTCACCTGGGCAGGTACAGAATGGAGTCCTACCTCACCTGAGAGGGCCAGAGGTGGGTGTCTGCTGCTCACCTGGGCAGGTACAGAATGGAGTCCTACCTCACCTGAGGGGGCCAGAGATGGGCGTCTGCTGCTCACCTGGGCAGGTACAGAATGGAGTCCTACCTCACCTGAGGGGGCCAGAGATGGGTATCTGCTGCTCACCTGGGCAGATACAGAATGGAGTCCTACCTCACCTGAGAGGGCCAGAGATAGGTGTCTGCTGCTCACCTGGGCAGGTACAGAATGGAGTCCTACCTCATCTGAGGGGGCTAGAGATGGGCATCTGCTGCTCACCTGGGCAGGTACAGAATGGAGTCCTACCTCACCTGAGGGGCCAGAGATGGGCGTCTGCTGCTCACTTGGGCAGGTACAGAATGGAGTCCTACCTCACCTGAGTGGGCCAGAGGTGGGCATCTGCTGCTCACCTGGGCAGGTACAGAATGGAGTCCTACCTCACCTGAGGGGCCAGAGATGGGTGTCTGCTGCTCACCTGGGCAGGTACAGAATGGAGTCCTACCTCACCTGGGAGGGCCAGAGTTGGGCGTCTGCTGCTCACCTGGGCAGGTACAGAATGGAATCCTACCTCACCTGAGGGGGCCAGAGATGGGCGTCTGCTGCTCACCTGGGCAGGTACAGAATGGAGTCCTACCTCACCTCAGGGGGCCAGAGATGGGCGTCTGCTGCTCACCTGGGCAGGTACAGAATGGAGTCCAACCTCACCTGAGAGGGCCAGAGGTGGGCGTCTGCTGCTCACCTGGGCAGGTACAGAATGGAGTCATTCCTCACCTGAGGGGGCCAGAGATGGGTATCTGCTTCTCACCTGGGCAGATACAGAATGGAGTCCTACCTCACCTGAGGGGGCCAGAGATGGGTATCTGCTGCTCACCTGGGCAGATACAGAATGGAGTCTTACCTCACCTGAGAGGGCCAGAGATGGGCGTCTGCTGCTCACCTGGGCAGGTACAGAATGGAGTCCTACCTCACCTGAGGGGCCAGAGATAGGTGTCTGCTGCTCACCTGGGCAGGTACAGAATGGAGTCCTACCTCACCTGAGGGGGCTAGAGATGGGCATCTGCTGCTCACCTGGGCAGGTACAAAATGGAGTCCTACCTCACCTGAGGGGCCAGAGATGGGCGTCTGCTGCTCACTTGGGCAGGTACAGAATGGAGTCCTACCTCACCTGAGTGGGCCAGAGGTGGGCATCTGCTGCTCACCTGGGCAGGTACAGAATGGAGTCCTACCTCACATGAGGGGCCAGAGATGGGCGTCTGCTGCTCACCTGGGCAGGTACAGAATAGAATCCTACCTCACTTGAGAGGCCCAGAGTTGGGCGTCTGCTGCTCACCTGGGCAGGTACAGAATGGAGTCCTACCTCACCTCAGGGGGCCAGAGATGGGTATCTGCTGCTCACCTGGGCAGATACAGAATGGAGTCCTACCTCACCTTAGGGGGCCAGAGATGGGTGTCTGCTGCTCACCTGGGCAGATACAGAATGGAGTCCTACCTCACCTGAGAGGGCCAGAGGTGGGTGTCTGCTGCTCACCTGGGCAGGTACAGAATGGAGTCCTACCTCACCTGAGGGGGCCAGAGATGGGCGTCTGCTGCTCACCTGGGCAGGTACAGAATGGAGTCCTACCTCACCTGAGGGGGCCAGAGATGGGTATCTGCTGCTCACCTGGGCAGATACAGAATGGAGTCCTACCTCACCTGAGAGGGCCAGAGATAGGTGTCTGCTGCTCACCTGGGCAGGTACAGAATGGAGTCCTACCTCACCTGAGAGGGCCAGAGATAGGTGTCTGCTGCTCACCTGGGCAGGTACAGAATGGAGTCCTACCTCACCTGAGGGGCCAGAGATAGGTGTCTGCTGCTCACCTGGGCAGGTACAGAATGGAGTCCTACCTCACCTGAGGGGGCTAGAGATGGGCATCTGCTGCTCACCTGGGCAGGTACAGAATGGAGTCCTACCTCACCTGAGGGGCCAGAGATGGGCGTCTGCTGCTCACTTGGGCAGGTACAGAATGGAGTCCTACCTCACCTGAGTGGGCCAGAGGTGGGCATCTGCTGCTCACCTGGGCAAGTACAGAATGGAGTCCTACCTCACCTGAGGGGCCAGAGATGGGCGTCTGCTGCTCACCTGGGCAGGTACAGAATAGAATCCTACCTCACTTGAGAGGGCCAGAGTTGGGCGTCTGCTGCTCACCTGGGCAGGTACAGAATGGAGTCCTACCTCACCTCAGGGGGCCAGAGATGGGTATCTGCTGCTCACCTGGGCAGATACAGAATGGAGTCCTACCTCACCTTAGGGGGCCAGAGATGGGTGTCTGCTGCTCACCTGGGCAGATACAGAATGGAGTCCTACCTCACCTGAGAGGGCCAGAGGTGGGTGTCTGCTGCTCACCTGGGCAGGTACAGAATGGAGTCCTACCTCACCTGAGGGGGCCAGAGATGGGCGTCTGCTGCTCACCTGGGCAGGTACAGAATGGAGTCCTACCTCACCTGAGGGGGCCAGAGATGGGTATCTGCTGCTCACCTGGGCAGATACAGAATGGAGTCCTACCTCACCTTAGAGGGCCAGAGATAGGTGTCTGCTGCTCACTTGGGCAGGTACAGAATGGAGTCCTACCTCACCTGAGGGGGCCAGAGATGGGCGTCTGCTACTCACCTGGGCAGGTACAGAATGGAGTCCTACCTCACCTGAGGGGCCAGAGATGGGCGTCTGCTGCTCACCTGGGCAGGTACAGAATGGAGTCCTACCTCACCTGGGAGGGCCAGAGTTGGGCGTCTGCTGCTCACCTGGGCAGGTACAGAATGGAATCCTACCTCACCTGAGGGGGCCAGAGATGGGCGTCTGCTGCTCACCTGGGCAGGTACAGAATGGAGTCCTACCTCACCTCAGGGGGCCAGAGATGGGCGTCTGCTGCTCACCTGGGCAGGTACAGAATGGAGTCCAACCTCACCTGAGAGGGCCAGAGGTGGGCGTCTGCTGCTCACCTGGGCAAGTACAGAATATAGTCCTACCTCACCTGAGGGGGCCAGAGATGGGTATCTGCTGCTCACCTGGGCAGATACAGAATGGAGTCCTACCTCACCTGAGAGGGCCAGAGATAGGTGTCTGCTGCTCACCTGGGCAGGTACAGAATGGAGTCCTACCTCACCTGAGGGGGCCAGAGATGGGTATCTGCTGCTCACCTGGGCAGATACAGAATGGAGTCCTACCTCACCTGAGAGGGCCAGAGATAGGTGTCTGCTGCTCACCTGGGCAGGTACAGAATGGAGTCCTACCTCACCTGAGGGGCCAGAGATAGGCGTCTGCTGCTCACCTGGGCAGGTACAGAATAGAGTACTACCTCACTTGAGAGGGCCAGAGTTGGGTGTCTGCTGCTCACCTGGGCAGGTACAGAATGGAATCCTACCTCACCTGAGGGGGCCAGAGATGGGCGTCTGCTGCTCACCTGGGCAGGTACAGAATGGAGTCCTACCTCACCTCAGGGGGCCAGAGATGGGTATCTGCTGCTCACCTGGGCAGATACAGAATGGAGTCCTACCTCACCTGAGGGGGCCAGAGATGGGTGTCTGCTGCTCACCTGGGCAGATACAGAATGGAGTCCTACCTCACCTGAGAGGGCCAGAGGTGGGTGTCTGCTGCTCACCTGGGCAGGTACAGAATGGAGTCCTACCTCACCTGAGGGGGGCAGAGATGGGCGTCTGCTGCTCACCTGGGCAGGTACAGAATGGAGTCCTACCTCACCCGAGGGGCCAGAGATGGGTGTCTGCTGCTCACTTGGGCAGGTACAGAATGGAGTCCTACCTCACCTGAGTGGGCCAGAGGTGGGCGTCTGCTGCTCACCTGGGCAGGTACAGAATGGAGTCCTACCTCACCTGAGGGGCCAGAGATGGGCGTCTGCTGCTCACCTGGGCAGGTACAGAATGGAGTCCTACCTCACCTGGGAGGGCCAGAGTTGGGCATCTGCTGCTCACCTGGGCAGGTACAGAATGGAATCCTACCTCACCTGAGGGGGCCAGAGATGGGCGTCTGCTGCTCACCTGGGCAGGTACAGAATGGAGTCCAACCTCACCTGAGAGGGCCAGAGGTGGGCGTCTGCTGCTCACCTGGGCAGGTACAGAATGGAGTCATTCCTCACCTGAGGGGGCCAGAGATGGGTATCTGCTGCTCACCTGGGCAGATACAGAATGGAGTCCTACCTCACCTGAGGGGGCCAGAGATGGGAGTCTGCTGCTCACCTGGACAGGTACAGATGGAGTCCTACCTCACCTGAGAGGGCCAGAGTTGGGCGTCTGCTGCTCACCTGGGCAGGTACAGAATAGAGTCCTACCTCACCTGAGAGGGCCAGAGTTGGGTGTCTGCTGCTCACCTGGGCAGGTACAGAATGGAGTCCTACCTCACCTGAGAGGGCCAGAGTTGGGCGTCTGCTGCTCACCTGGGCAGGTACAGAATAGAGTCCTACCTCACCTGAGAGGGCCAGAGTTGGGCGTCTGCTGCTCACCTGGGCAGGTACAGAATGGAATCCTACCTCACCTGAGGGGGCCAGAGATGGGCGTCTGCTGCTCACCTGGGCAGGTACAGAATGGAGTCCTACCTCACCTCAGGGGGCCAGATAGGGTATCTGCTGCTCACCTGGGCAGATACAGAATGGAGTCCTACCTCACCTGAGAGGGCCAGAGATGGGCCCCCTCAGGTGCTCTGCTGCTCACCTGGGAAAGTACAGAATAGAGTCCTATCTCACCTGAGGGGGGCTTATTGCAGGTTCCCTCCCACTTGTTTGCCCCCATTTTGACTACTAGCTGCTGTTTTTTCAACTCTGAGAGTACACTGAGGCCTCAGTTCTCCTATTCATTGCAAAGAATATGTTGAATTGGCTATTTCCTTTTGGCAAATACTGACTTACTTAAGTCCCTGATATGTGATACCCAGGGAATTAAGGGCAAGTAAGGCAGAGTGTCCACCCAGGGCAGCAGCACAATATGTGCCACACTGTGGGACATATGTACAAGGAAGTAGAGGAGAGAGCCATCAGCCTTCTTGGCTTAATGCCTCTCTCCTCCACTTCTGAAACGCAAGGCTGCACCATATTTACAAGAACGTGGTGCTGCCTTGCGTTTCCCCCTGCGTTGGCGCTAAGTTTAGCAACTTCGCGCCAATGCAGACACCCTTGCACCATAGTGCAAGGGTGTTTGCGTTCAGGGGAGGATTGTTAATGTGTAGGAAGGTGTCCCTTCCTGCATATAAACAATCCTAGAAATGCCATCCTGTCACTTTCATTTGTGCTGCTTCATGCAGCACACATGGAAATGACAAAATGGCATTTTTAAAAGTTTGTTTATGTGCCGGAAGGGACACCTTCCTGTATATAAACCAACCGTGGTTTCGCCATCTTAAGACCATTTTTTACCTGGTCTTAATTTTGGCGCTGCCTCCTATGTACACCACCCTTGTACATAGGGGGCAGCGTCAAAATTAATGTGTGTTGCCGTGTGTGACAAAATATAAACTGGCCCCCAGCCTGCCACTGCAGATTGGAAGGGCATTTGGCACGCTGCCAGTTCAACCTTGCCATTACTATTAAAGCTGACACTTCCCTTAATGATATATGTAAGATTTCCTTAATCCCTTAGCTACAGGGTGTTTCCCCCCCCACTGTGCGGGGGGGAGGGGTGCCGCGCGCGGCGCCGCTGTGCTGGTGACGAGCTTGGCTCGTCATGAGGCACAGCGGAGCTGCCCTCATGATGAGCGGAGCTCGTCACGACCACACCCGTTTTGGAACGTTCAGCACAGCGGGGAAATTATCCCTGCGTGCGAACGTTCCAACGGCTGTGACGAGCTCAGCTCGTCATGAGGGCAGCTCAACCGTCCCTCATGACGAGCTGAGCTCGTCACTAGCACACAAGGGGTTAAGGAAGACCTAAAGAGCCCTAAGGCAGGGAGCTGTATATTACTAAGTAGGACATGTAGGTTATATGTGCTTTAATAATAATAATAATAAAGTAATTTATAAAGCGCCTGGCGACGCCATCCCGGCGTGTCCCCGCGCTGTGGAGATAAAAGATTAGCAAGCAACAATAGCACCTCCCCCGCCCAAGCTATGCTTTATAGATTATACAAGTGGGTTTTAAGAAGACTTCTGAACCTGGCCTCTGATCTTTCCAGTCTGAGGCGTACCGGGAGTCTGTTCCAATTTAGAGCCGCTACGACTCTAAAAGAGCGACCTCCCAGTTTGGCTCTTTTTACACGGGGAATCGTCATCTGGCCCGTCCCTTCTGAGCGTAGAGCTCTACTAGGCTCATACCTATGTACCAGGTCTTGGAGATAGGATGGAGCTTTATGCCAGAGTATCCTGTGGCATATTAGGAGAGATTTGTACATAACTCCTGACCGGCAGCCAGTGTAGAGCCGCGAGAGCAGGTTTGGATGCTGCTCTTTTGGGGAGTCTCAGGACCAGACGAGCGGCCGTTTTTTGAAAAACTTGCAGGCGCCCCATGCTTTTTTCTGTGGCGCCTAAAAACAGGACATTTCCGTAATCCATACGGGACATCACAAGTGCCTGAGTCATGGTGCGTCTGGCATCAAGAGGAAGTAAATCTAAGGTGTGATTGAGTGTTTTTAACACCCCAAAACACTTTCCCACTAGGCGACAAATGTGGCCTTCGTAGGATAGAGTGGGATCAACCCATATCCCCAAATTCTTTGCCTCCTTACAGGGAATAGGCGTTGGACCCAGACATGATGGCCACCAGTCCGCTGTCCAGCTCAGGTTGGCCCCACCGACCACCATTACCTCGGTCTTGGAGCCGTTTAACTTCAAACAATGGGAGTTCATCCATACAGCCAAAGCCTGCATACAGGCCTTGAAATTGGATGCCGCCGTTGAAGGTGCTTGAGATAGAGAGATCAGCAGTTGGGTGTCATCGGCGTAGGAGACTAACTCCTCTCCGTACGCTTGCACCACTTCTGCCAGGGGGGCCATGTATAGATTAAATAAAGTTGGACTCAGGGCAGAGCCCTGAGGCACCCCCTGTTCTAAGGCCATCGCTGATGATCTAAAGGAGCCTCGTTGAACCTGAAAGCTTCGGCCTGTGAGGAAGGATGTCAGCCACCCCAGAGCGGAATCCGTGACACCCGCTTTGTTTAGACACTGCAGCAACATGGAATGAGCTACAGTGTCAAACGCCGCACTGAGGTCTAGCATCACCAGTGCCATGGTGTGTCTGGTATCCGCCCCTCGTCCCAGGGTCTCAGTCGCTCTCAAAAGGGCCGTCTCAGTCGAGAAACCCGACCGAAAGCCTGATTGAGAGGAGTGCAGAATGTTAGCCTTCTCTAAGTGTGCCATCAGTTGAGAATTAGCCACTTTCTCAGCCACCTTGGCTAGGTATGGTAGTAGGGAGATTGGGTTTCTTCTTTATAGGAAGAACTACCGCTTTCTTCCAGTCTCCCGGAAGCGTTTTGGAGACAAACTAAGTCTGAAGTACATGCCTGATGTAAGGTTCCAGAACCAGGAGGCTCTCTCCCAACACCCTAGGGGGTGCCGGGTCCCGCGGGGAACCAGACTTAATCCCCTGACATATGCTACGAAGTGCCTCCGGGGGCGGAACCGAAAATTACTTCAGACTGTTTTCCGAATTACTTGCCGCATCGAAAGCATTTGTGGCTGGCAAGGAAGTGTATTAGGGACTTTTCGACACAGTCTGCCCTGTAGGGTAGTCAGTGAATCTTGGGTATCGCTTGCTCCTGCACTCCAATGTGTAACTTGAATCCACTTTGTCTTACATGCCTTTGTGCTGAATTACTTCCAGATGTAGAGGGTGCATCCTAAATCTTGTCCTGATGAAGACCCATTCCAATTCATTAGTTTTGGGTTCGAAACATCGACAAATGAGTTTTTTTGGACTGCTCGATATATATAATTTGCTTCCTTTTAATGATTAATGAGAAATACAACTATACTCCAATATGAGTTGCGCCTACGGTAGCCCTCAAACTATTAACAAACCTGAGTTGTCATTGTTCATTGTATGTCTCCTGTTCACAACTCATGCTCATTGCGTCTCCACATTATATCTTTGGAGCACCATTTTAATCCTTTGAGAATTTGATAAAATCTTTATTAATTGATTAATTGCTGGACTTTGGGCTTATTGGTACTTGGAGATCATTACATGTTATGTTATGTTATACTTTTTTATATAGCGCGCAGCTGCCACACCGAAGGGGCGTCCCGGCGCTTATCAAGAGGAAAGAAGAGGACAGACGCAGCAGATGTGCAAGAAGGAATAACATAACGGCGCTGTCTAGCAGAAGAGATGAGTTTTAATTGCTTTTCTGAAAGCCAGGAGATCATTCAGCCCACGTATCTGCGGTGGTAAAGCATTCCAGAGTTTTGCAGCCATATGTCGGAAGGAGCGTCCTCCCATCCGGGAACGCTTAATCGGGGAACCATTGCCAGGTTCTGTCCTTCCGATCTTAGAGTTCGCCGGGGAGTATACTTGGTCAGAAGAGGGCATAGCATGGGAGGAGAGGCAGTTTTCAGGATTTTAAATGCAAGGCATAAGGTCTTGAATTGAATCCTCTTTTCCACAGGGAGCCAGTGGAGTTTGGTGAGGGGGCTTGCCGCCGACTGGAAGTGGGGGAGCCCTGTCAGGGCTCTAGCAGCTGCATTCTGCACACGCCGCAGTCGCCCCTTCTCCGTCTGGTTGGCCCCTAGGAACAAGGAGTTTGCGTAATCCAGCCGTGAGAGAATGGCAGACTGCACCACGAGCTGACGTGTTGGGGGGTCGAAAAATTTCAAGATTGGCCTGAGATTTCGCAGGATTCCAAAGCAAGTTGCAGCAACTTTCTTTGTACGGTAGACAAAATTCAACGAGGAGTCGATCCAGACTCCAAGGTTTTTTACTTCGCTTTTTGGCTCAGGGGGATTGCCAAGAATGCCCGGCCACCATTCATCACCCCAGGCTGAGGCTTCTTTACCTACCAACAGGACTTCAGTTTTTTCAGCGTTAGGCTGTAGGTAGTTAGCTGTCATCCATGTGGTTACTGCGGTAAGGCCCTGTCTGAAGTTGTGTGCCTTCACCCCGGATTCATCACTCTACATCACCACCAGCTGAGTGTCGTCCGCGCATGAGACTATAGACAGTTCCCATCATTTAGCGATCACAGCCAGTGGTTGAACGTAGAGATTAAAAAGCCTTGGAGGGGATTGATTCAGACCCTCTGTTCTCTGTCCTATATTAAAGTGCATGTTAGGAAAGGATGTCTCAAATCCATGTCAGCATCACTCCTGAACTGTTTAGATCCTCAGGCTGAGCAACTTTTCCATACCCTGGAGGCTGAGCAGTCGTTGTCGTGGGTCTGAGGTGCACTTTAATCGTGCATTTAACCAGAGAGCATCATTATGCACGTTTTCATTTCAAGTCACCATCACGGAAGTAATTTATATATATACTTGTGAGGCGACGATCCACAGACCCCTACCAGGAGGGCGCCCTCCCCCTCGTGTACCTTGTCCGGCACCCCCGGGACTGTCTTCATGTCACGAAAACGCCGCAACCAAGGCAGGAAGCCGAACACCAGCCATCACCAACGAAACCCCGCCCTTCTCTCTCCCACAGGAGCCAACCAGAACTACAGGGCCAGAGGAACCTTATCACGATGACCCCGGAAGTCCCGCCCCAAAGGCAGAGCCAGCACAGGATAAAAACAGGGATTCAACACAACACGTCGTCGGAGTTTCGTGGCAGGACCCTCTGGCTGGAGACGGAGAAGGAGAGCAGACGTGCGAGGACGAAGTGTGGACCGAGGAGTGGTGGAGTCCCTTGGAGGTGGCTGGAGAGCGGCCGTAACTCGGAGGAGAGTTACGGCGGACCGCGTGAGTGCCTTTTTCCTCCTTTATCCCTACTCATTAGGAGTCCGTGTTAAAGTCCCTGTACATATTCCCTCTCTCCATAGTCTCACCGCCCCTGCACTGTATTATAAGTGTACAGCACTTCACTCGAAGACCCCTTCCGTTCCTCTCACGCCCCACCCCAGCACCCTCTCTATTTTCCCGACCTGTATTCCGTCCTACCGGTACCTTCCTTCCCGCACTGTCGCTTTCCGCCCCTTCCTGCACTACCCGGGTGTCGGTAAACAGTTGAGTCTCGGTACTTGCTGGATAGGACTAACGGTCCCTTGTTTTTTCTCTCTTCCGGTCCTCCTGGGAGCCTCCCCGTCACCGGAACCTTCCCCGGACCATCGGTGGACGCCGAGAAGCAGAGAAGCACCGACCCAGAGTCCATCGCCTGGAGCCACACCTTCCGCCTCTTGGAACTATCTGTACTGTGCAACCGTAATAAAATCCAACTATTGCCCACTACATACGGCCTCCTCGCCTGCTTTTCCGGCCCGCTACACCCACTCCACCACAATACTAGATAAGCCAATGTGGTGGTTCAGGCTACAGGGGTTCCCAATCCCACCCCTCTGTCTCCCCACTACTTGGCAGTGGTGAGAGCTGGATGAAAGGAGGAGCCCTCCTCCTTTCAGCACAGCTCCACCCCATCATTGCCAAAATGGGCACACATGGCTGTTCAGCTCATGTGCTCTGGTAGACGTGAGGCTGTGCACTGATCATCAAGGGAAGAGAGCAAGCACTGACCTGTGCTGAGCAGAGTGAGGTACCAGCCGCGTGTACCGGGGGAAGGAAGTGATTTTCAGTGCCAAGGTGTTTACGGATATCCCTCTGTGGGTCTCCCCAGCTCTGGAATGCACAGCCTAGATGTCAGATCCGCTAAGCCTTTGCCAATGCTTGTGAAGCAAATCATCAAGCATTGGCAAAGGCAACCTGAAACCAAGGCAGCAGGAGGGGCATGCTGGGGCTAAGTGGCTAGGGGGAGAAGGTGAGGGCAGCAAGGAGGAACATTTACATAGGGGGCTGATTAAAGTGCTAGATGATCTCTAAGTCCGCCTCCTTTTAAAAAAGTGACAGAGCGCTCACAGTACTCTAACTTGTATGGGTGCATTATACTCATGACTCAACGCACTCACATGTATTTTTATCATTTGCAGTGTATTATGTTAATCAAATGCATTTATTCAACATCCTAAGCATAGAAATGTAATGTGTACCTTTAAGTAGGATTTATATGTATTAGAGACACTATCATTCCTGTATGCATAATGAGTAGGATGATATTTATATTTATATCAATGTAACTGTATGTTGTTTAAGTTGCCTGCATTGTAGGCCCAGAACTGCAGGTTGTTGTCGGTTTAAAATCCTTAGTTGCTAAAAAAATTATTAAATGAATACCTTTTGTGTGCCAGAACAGTATGTTCTCATCCCACTGCAGGTGCAAGAATTCAACCTCGTTATTGTTAGTTTAAGAAGATAACTGGAATGTCTTTGAAGAAGCTGAAAGGTAAGAAGGGAGGATGCCTTCCCTGCCTGGCCTATCTGCACCTCAATTAAAAGAGTCCATGGAAAGCTATTGGGGAATATTGCAAGTGAAACAATTTGTCATGTGATACATTTAGTGGGGGGGGCTGAATTTGGCTTTTTTGTATGATGTGCAGGGACAGAAAATCAGACTTCTACATTTTTGGAGGAGAAGGAGCATCTTAAGAGCGAGCTCCATAGTTTTAAGCTATTTTGACCCATTTGACGTAAGTACTTCTTAGGAAGTCTACATGTGCTGACAACTTTGGGAAATGATATAGGGGAAATAGCCAGGAACCTCAATAAGAGTAGTGTAGGGAAAGATAACTTATGCTTTCCTTCCTAATGAAAAAGGATTTAGATTCCGCCTCAATTCTGTGTTGCATTTCGATTTTGGAGTTCGTTACATTATGCCTTCAGTGCCGAATTAATTATATTCGTAGGTTCGGCTCTGTATTGATTTTTATTTACCTATATTCGCTGATTCTCAGATGTGTTTACATCCAATTATTTTTGGCCTTATAATAAATTCATGAACTGGAATTCGGAGTTTGTGGTCTTTGAAACATGACTAAATTGTAAGTATGATTTGAAGTGTTTACTCCCCTCTACCACTTTCAGCAGGCAAATAAAAGACCATCAGTGCTAAATTTGGAAGGGAAGGCAAGGACTACATTTGGTGTAATCAAAAGCATGACCTAAAATAAAAGGACTGAATGGGACAACAGAGGAACGCCAGGGGATAAAATAAAAATAAAACTTGGTGTTGGGAGGAGGGAAAAATCAGCCTTGATACTCCAGATGTTACCACTGATTCTTGTGATTTAGCTCATATTTGTATTCTGCCTGTGGATCCCCTTATCAGACATTAGATGCAACCTCTTCAGAAAATGATTCTAATTTAGAAGAGCTTATTAGTACTATTTTCTCATGTATGAAAGGGAAATCTCCTAACTTGGGGGGCCATTATGATGGCAGGCGGATTACCCCCGCCCGAACGGCGGATCGCAACCACCCGGCCGGCGGTGGCGATTCGCCCGCCATCACAACATCATTTAGCCCCGCCACATTACCATGGCGGGGGTACCGCAGCGGACGGAAAGTCAGTCCGCCGCTTTTCCGCCGTTGGCATTCATTACGATTGCCGGCCAGACGGAACTGGGGCATGATACGGTGGCGGTGCCTAGAAGGCACCGACATCCATATTATGATGCCGGGTGGAAAAGCCATGGAAAAGCTGGCACTTGGGGGTACCTATGGTACTCCCCTACATTGCCATGCTCAAGGAGGCAGGCACCATGCGGTACCTGCCACGTTGTGCATGGCAATGCCCGACGTGCCTCTTTGGCATTGCGGCGGTTGCTGCTTACAGCAGCACCCGCCGTAAAGTCAAAGATACAGACTGCGACCACCACGGTGGCAGTCACATCCTAATTTGCGGTGCAGGACCACCGCACCGCTGGTGGCCGGTCCCAGTACCGCTAGAGTGGCAGGCTGAGTTTATGGGGCCCTTGGTGTTTTTTCTCCTGATTGTTTTCTTATTTGTCTAGTTTACTATCTCTAAACATTTCTAGAATTATACAACACATTTTCTAAAGCTGGTTCTGCTAAAAGTACCTTTTAGAAGGTTTAAAAGGGTTTAATTGTAAGATCCAGTAAAGACAAACATTTACTTCAGAATTATGAACGAATTAACTCTTTACATAACATTTTTGCAAAAGTCCTTGACTTGTGGCTCGAATTCTTCCTGCCCAGTCTGATCAAGAGTGAGCGGTGTGGGCTTGTTATGGAGAGACGCTTTTTTGATGATCACTGATCCTTTTCAAGTGTAGCCAGTAAATCCCCACTTCTTAAATCTCCTATTTTGCAGCTATTACTTTAGATGCTGAAAAAGATTTCAATCATTTAAATTGTGATTTATGTTTAATGCTCTAAAATGTCATGAGTTTGCCCTAATGTTGCTAGCTTTGTCTCTCTATTATATGACACTCCAAAAGCTGATGTTTTTTTTTAATTAATGGTCTTCAATCCACAGTTTTTGTCCTCAGAAGAGGGACTAGACAGGGGTGTTCTCTTTCACTCCTATTGTTTATTTTACCCATAGTTCTCTTATTGGCTAAATGAAATCAGAATTCTAATATTAACACATGTATTTTGTAAAGTGCATGCTCACCCCTGGGCCATCTTGGTGCAGAATCAGGGATGTTTATTGTTACCCTCTTCTTTGGTACCCAATATACTAAAATATCAAAGGATAACCATATGGGAAGGAGGAAATGAAATATGAGGCTTACGCAGAAGACATTCTTTTATATGTTAGTGACCCAGACAGAACATTTCCCACTTTTTCTCAGAATTCCACTTGTCAGGCTATAACTTAAAAGATACATTTAAGTCAGATAATATAAAGTAGAAAACTGACTCTGATTAAAAATTGCTTCTTTTGCCCTAGCGACCTGTATCCAATCCACCTACTGTGGTGGCATAGTGGCAGCGGACGTACGGGCGTATTATTGGGCGTCTCAGCTCTTAGTCATTAATGAATGGTGGTATAACCCGCAGAATGACCCGACCTACGCAGTTGAGCAGCTCTTCCTGGCGGAATACCCACTGCTGGATCTCTTATACAGTAACTCATCGTTGGAGGCTCTTCCCCCGGCCTGCCGCACAGTTATCCACATTTGGAGGAGTGTCTCCTGTCTCCTGGTCTATAGGCTAGTGGGGTATGCTGACGGGCACGACTCCCCTTTGGCGGGGCACGCACCTCCGGCCTGTCTCAGCCCTATCTGGGTTCCGTAGATGGGATACTATAGGAATATCTACACTAGGTGATGTGATGCACGGGCCCACGCTTAAATCCTTTCAGAGGCTGCAGGAGGAGTTTGGCCTACACAAGTTCCAGTTCTATAAATATCTTCAGCTCCGCCACGCCCTGTCCCCCCTGATAAAGCATCTTACGTCCTTACCCGAATTCCACCCACTAGATGGTAGACTGTTGATGGGTGATCTGGGAGGACACAAAATCCTCCAACTATACCAGACTCTGACCACGCACTCCAAGACAAACATACACTGGACTCGGGCAGCGTGGGAGGCGGATTTACCGGCTCTCACTGACAATGACTGGACTGACACCCTTGCCAGCCCTAGGTATGCCGCTGTGTCCTCTAGGTACAGGTTGATACAGTTTACGTATTTTCACAGAGTATTTTACACCCACCTTCACCTCTGGAAGATGGGGGCTATTCAGTCTCCTACCTGCCTTCGTTGCAACTCTGACGATGGGTCCTTTCTCCACACGGTCTGGGGCTGCACTGCACTACAACACTTATGGTCGGGGGCATTATCTTGTCTGGGGCGGGTGTTGGGCTGAGACCTCCTTGCGGATCCACGACTAATCCTTCTTCATGGCACGGAGGACATCGGGGGAAACAGATATAAAAGACATCTTCTATTCCTGGGTCTCACATTGGACAAGCGTGACATTGCACAGCATTGGCGGCTTGGAAATCAGCCGTAGATAAATGTACGTCGGCTGAAGTTGCGGTGTTTCAGGCACGCGGCTGCCCGCAGAAACATGGAAAGATCTGGAGGGGCATTGACCTGTCCATCCTTTCACAGTCGGTGAATCCAGACCCTATTGAAAGACTAATCATGAATGACTTCCCAATCTAATATACTTATTGGCCATTGTGGTGGACATACCTTTATGTTCATGTATGTATTTATTGCTCCATGTGGTAAGTGTGGTGCGGGGTTGAGGGGAGGCGGGAGGGGTGGGATGTTGGATCAAATGTTTTACAGATCCTCAGGTGCAGTCCTCTCTGGTACCTTTTGTATTTACAATCCATCATTTGTCTGTATACCCTTTTATTAGGGGTTCGCCCTCTGGGTGTTATAAACTCAATAAAATTTGTTATAAAAAAAAAATTGCTTCTTTTAACAATTATCCTGAAAGGATCGTCTGAAATTTATTTAAATGATTGTTCGACCTGTCAGCCTTAGTTTAGGGTGGTCTACCCCAGATTTTTGGCCTACTTACCTCCAATTCTTGCTGGATTTCGTTTTTGTTGGCCTTAGGGCTCTGGGCACTTTACCTCTGCTAACTAGTGCTAACGTGCGTGTGCTCGCTCCCCTTAACATTGATTGGCATCCATGTAGTTGACATATTTAAGTTACCTATTAGTCCATGGTAAAATGGTATACTGTGAGGATCTGGGTGTATCATATAATATGGCTCGGAAGCCTTATAGTGGAATACATGCGTGAAACCTTTATTGGGTCCAGTAAAACCTGCGGTTCAACCTTGCGTAGCTGTGCCTTCGAGCGGTAAGGCTTAGACATAGGAACTATGGGGCTTATATACAAGCCCCTTGCGCCGCTGGTGCGTCACTTTTAATATGGGAAAAAGTGACGTACCGGATCCGTGGCCGGATGGGGCCTGGGGCCACGACCCCTGTGCGAATTAAGTGGACCCACACTCACTATGGGAGACAGGAACTGCTAAATCTACGTCCACCCAGGGCGGGGCCATGTTGGCACTCTATGGAGGCATTAACACTCCGAGACTGCTTACTGTGTTCCTTTAAGGGCAGGAGGGAACTGGCTAGTGGGATATGCAATAAGAGAGTCCAGGGAGGCTTGCTGAATTGCAGATCGCTAAGTAAGCACAGTAATCAGATCTGGGATCTCCTTTTGGATGAGAAGCTGGACTTTCTCTTCCTAACGGAGACTTGGCTGGGGGAGAACTCTGACCCGGACATAATAGAAGCTATCCCGCCTAGCTACTCCTTGGCCAGAATAGATAGGAACGGGGGGAGGGGGATTGCTATTACTATCAAGGCTCCGCTTGAATGCACTTTAGAGCCCCTAAAAATTGATAGCTGCGAAGCCGGACTTTTTAATTTGAAACTATGGCCTCAATACTCTGCGTCGGGGATTCTCGTATACAGACCCCCAGGAGGGCTTAAAGATTTTAAGACTAGTCTGGTGGAGGGTATTGCTCACTTAGCTATAAGGAAGAGAACAGACTTCTGGTGTTAGGAGACCTCAACATCCATCTTGAAGATGAGCAGCTCAAGGAGGCCATAGACTTAAGGCAAGAACTGCAGGCATTACAATTAGAACTGAAAAACACTACTCCGACCCACAAGCATGGCCATCTACTGGATCCAGTGTTTGGAAGTTGGGACGGAGTGAGGGTGGATACTCCCCTTCCTATACCTTGGTCGGATCACTACTTAGTCCCCTTTAAAATAAACATCTTAGCAATAGACACACAAAGAGGGGAGAATAAGAGCTACCCGCGTCGCAAATGGAAGCACTTTTCACAAGACACCTTCAGCAAACTGCTGCAGGAAGGGGGCCCGCCGGGGGGCGCTGACTGCAAAAGCGCAAATAATAAGCTAGAGGAGCGCATTCTTAGTGCCCTCGATGCGGCGGCCCCGATGTGTCTATCTAAGGCAGGGAGCAGAGGTAAAAAGTCCGCTCCCTGGTTCACACCCAATCTGCAGGCTGCAAAATCGGACTGCAAAAGAATGGAGCGTAGATGGCGGGTGGACTTTTGCCCTCAGATGAAGACAACTTATAAGGAGGCACAGAGGAAGTACCAAACTATGGTGCGAGGAGCTAAAGCCACCCACTATAAAAATCGTATCGGGGAGGCAGAAAACTCCTCGAAAGAACTTTTAAAGATTTTTAAGGAGATTTCTTTGGTAGCAAGCTCTAATGCCCCAGATAACGACTCGGTGGCAGAGTGTAACAGAGTAGCAGAATACTTTGCAGGAAAGGTCAGGGATATTTACGCCACCTTTTCTAACAAACCTGAAAGTGGACTAAGCTTTGAGGAAGTCACGGGACCTCGAGGCTCACTTTGTTTGAACTTCAGTCTACCAGAGCTTATATGCTCTGGTAGACTCCAAACAGAAAAGCACACCTTTAAATCATACGACTACATGTATGTGTGTATAGTGTCAGTTCGATATAAGGTGTGATAAGTGTATTTAATAAACCTCGCACACTAACAGTACTTGAATGATACAAATGGAATAACTAAACACTAAGCACCAACCTTAGTGTTAAATGGATGACAGTAGTATGTAATCCTCAATCTTTGAAGTGCATAATATTAAATCCTGAACTGAGATCCTTGCTTGCACTAGGGCCCATGACGCTCTTTCTACACCACTGCAGGGAATGTGCTATTCGAAAATATTTCTCTTAAAAATAAAAAATAAAAATGTTTACTTTTCATAAATGTCACTCAATTCAGCGATATAATTGCATGTAGTCAATTGAAACACTGAGAAATGCTGAAAAATATGTTTCTTGCATTTTAAAGTCGTTTTATCATATTTCCTCATGGCATTTGTCACCTGTTTGACATTTTTATGGGTCGATTTGTTCTTTGGGTCTTCAAGCCAATCCAGACCCCTGGCTAAACCTTCCCCATGGTGTTTATCCCCACCACACACCAGAAATGTAGTTGGCAGCCTGCGCAAAACTGACCAAACTTCAAGCAGGGACCCCTTGCACCACTTTTGCGTCATTTTTAACATGGGAAAAATGACGCAAAAGTGGCGCAAGGGGCTTGTAAATCTGCCCCATTGTGCTTCAGTGACTGACATCCAATATTGATTGAGAAAAATAACTACCAAAGAGCCGTTAATCTCGGAAACTCTGCTCTTGCCATGGTGGATGTCAGTCCCATGTTAAAAATGAAGCAAAAGTGGCGCAAGGTGCTTGTAAATATGCCCCAATGTATTTTAAGGAGAACAAAGAGGAAATGTACAGCCTTATGATGGAACCGTCTCCCAAAAACAATGCCCTTCATGTTCCCTCGTCCGTTCTCTTTCTGTCTCCCACTAGTCTCCTCCATGGACATCACCCCATCTTTGTTTGTCACCCCCACTCATCTTTTTCCCTCACTTCTGTTCTTCCATTCTCCTTTACCTCTCCACACACTGCTTCTCTGTTCCCTCCCCGACCACTCATTAATTTATTAAATTAATTAATTCCTGATGTGTAAAGTGCAATTTATCACCCTTAAGGGTATCTAGGCACTGGGGGTCATCGGGGAGATTAAATGAGCTATTGCCCAGAGTCACATGGTGCTGAGCTGATCTGACGCTGGCGCCGGGATCGAACCGTGAGCCTCGAGCTCCAGAGTCAGCAGCCCTGGCCGCTGCGCCACACCTTTTCCTTATCACTCATCACTGGATCATCACTCTCCTCTCTGACCCCCTCCTTTCTCAGCAGCCTCATCCTTTACCTTCACCCTTACCTACTCTGTGCCACCCACTCACCGCCCATCATCGACTTTGCACACAATCACTCCTAACTCCCTAATGTAACGCCTGGGACGAGGACTAACTGGACTGAGTGTAGTGAAGATTACTGGTAAGTAACCTGTGTATACCCCATTTGCCTCATCTTAATCAATCAATCAATCAATCAATCAATCAAAGGCATCTGCGTAGCGCTGCTTGTGATCAGTGAGGGTATCCAGGCACTGGGGTTTCTGCTGCTGGGTGGAGTCAGTTGAACAGCCAGGTTTTCCGATCCTTACTGAAGTCCTGCAGGGAGGGGGAGGGGGAGACGGTTCCAGGTCTTAGCCATTACATTACAACTAGCAGCTCAGAATTCGTTTTATTTGAGGCAGGACATACATTGTTTTCCAGTTCTTGGTGCACCATTTTTGTCTAAGAAATGAAAGGCTGAGTAGCAAGATTCGAGCTTGTAAAGCAACCGCTTGTTGGAGCATCTCAGAGGCAGGTGCATTAGCCCACTAGAGTATCAATGCTGGACCAAGAGTTTCTATCTATTTATGTGATATAAAGAAAGATTTTGTAGAAATAATAAATGCTGTCACTTGTGTCCCACGAAACATAGTCTGTCCTTTAGGTTCCTTCTACTTGTCTCCACAGGCTCCGCCTTCTTTGAGCTCCTCAGGAGGTCGGCAGTGGCAGGGCAGAGCCGACACATGCTGCCGGGGCTCCTGTGGGCAGGGTAGAGCCGACACATGCTGCCGGGGCTCCTGTGGGCAGGGCAGAGCCGACACATGCTGCCGGGGCTCCTGTGGGCAGGGCAGAGCCGACACATGCTGCCGGGGCTCCTGTGGGCAGGGCAGAGCCGACACATGCTGCCGGGGCTCCTGTGGGCAGGGCAGAGCCGACACATGCTGCTGGGTCTCCCGTGTGTTCTTCAAAGAGGAGAGCAGAGAACAGTGTCATTTACAACTCTGAACTTCCCACCTTAGGCAGATGGCAGGATTAAGTAAGGTATGAGCAGGTGCAGGGGGGAGAGTCGAAGTAAATTAGCCATCCCAGGGGGTGTGTTTAGCCAGCTCTTACCTTCTTGCTGGAAAATCAGCCATTATGGATTTGGAAGAGGTGATGTACTCTCGGACAAAATAATGCCACACTCTACAGGATGTGGTCATATCTTGGAGGAGTTACCCTGCTCCCATTGGTCAGAAGTGACCTCCTTCTTGACCCAGAGAAATTGGAATAAGTATCTGACAGGGGCAGAGCCCTCCAGATCTGCTGCTTGAAACTTAAGAAAGCAAGACGTTGCCATGCTGAGAATTTTTAAGTGCAATTTCTAAGGCCTGCCCTCTGAAGACTGCACCATCTGAAACTGCAGCCCTGTGGATTACCTTGCGGTAAAAGAACTAAAGAGTGGACTCCCTGCAAGCTACAGGTTAACAGAGCTCACCTGGACATCCCCAAAGAATTCCCAGCCTGTAGTACCAGTGGATTTGTACGGGTTTTGTTCAAATGGATTGCGGAATTGAAGTTTCACACTTTCAAGGACCCTCTAGGAGATTCCAGAGCCTTGGATTGTGTGTTGGATACTTTGGGGGCCCGCCAGCAGAACTTTAGGAAGGTGTTCTAACTGGACCCACCTGCTGGAGAAGGCTGCCCCGGAGTGGTGAGATTCTCCAGAACAATTTCTAAAGGTGTGTCCTTGTCAGAGAAAACGAGCACTGTTGGCTTGTAAGCACTAGAAAGTGACTAATCTTTAAAAATTCATATCTCTGATTCCCTACAGTAGATTTTTTTTTGTTTTGGTGTCATTTAAAAGATCAAAATATTTCCTATTTTTATAAATTGGTGTTGGATTTTTATTTTGTGTTGTGTTTTAATTATTTACTGAATTGGTGTTTTTAAATGCTTTACATACCGCCTACTAAATGACATGGGCGGCCAAGTCACAGGCTTTCTTTATTCTTCTTTAGACAGGCTCTACAGCATCGGGGATGTTGAAGCGCGTTGCTATACACCATTAGCAAAGCCAATAAGTCCCAAAGTCATGACCTATTGGCTTTGCCAATGCTTGTTTTGAAATATCTAGTGCATTGAATCGTTTACATTTATTAACTCTACACCTGTGCTGTGAACTGTTGTAAATACCAGCCACATTCTACACCATGGTTAGCACTTCAGAGGCTATTACTAGTCCCCAAGTTTAAAAGGTCAAAATGGGCAGAAAATATTACTGAATAGTCAATGCCATGAAGTGGAACAAACGCCCTCCCGTTAGCAAGAGAGCAGAACCTCTTCAAATTATTAAAAAATCCGTAAAGACTTGAGGGCATATTTACAAGCGCCAAAGGAGGGTCACTTTTTTTGACTGATGTATACCGTTCTAAAATGAATGTATGTCACTTCATTCGTCACGTATCGAATCAGCTGACCGTTCTCTTTACTTCTCTCCTAATCTCTACCCCGAGCGATGCAATGTAAGCAGTTATTCAGCGGCGGATTCTCTGTAATGGCAGAGGAGCATCACCCCACTGCTGAGCACCAGCAGGTGAAAAATAAAACATAATAAAATAATTTTATTAAAATTTTATTTTTCACTGACTGAGCCGAGTCCAGGGCAGGCAGGGCCATCCTCTACAGCAGAATAGGGAACGAGTGGTGCAAGTGCGCATGTCGAGTTGGCTGGCTGTCTTGGCAAGACCAAACACACAAGCGCACTTAGAGTTCTTCAGTCTGTGCTGCGCTGCGCTGTGCAGCCGGGTGGAAAAGAGTCAGTTTCCCTGTCCCTCAGCGAGCGTCAAACCAGCCTGCTCAGACCAATGCTGGTGCTTCTCTCATGCTGAGTAATAGCATTACCAGCATGAGAGCAGCATTTGGATTGAGTGGGGACTCAGGGAGCCTTTGCAGTGTGGCCCATGGACTACTGGGAGCAGAGGCATTCCAAAAAGGAAGTTCTCATTGAGAAGGCGTTGCCTGGCCCTGCCTGGCTTCCTTACCTGTTCGCTCAGGTGTTCCAGCCAAGCCCGGCCCTTTTGAACTTTGTTTCGCTGCTGCTCGTCCTCAGGTCTAGTCTGTCTGTCCACTCTTTAACCCACTTTCTCGCACACGTTTGGCCTCTCTTTTGCCACCTTTTACTTTTATTTGCATCACCACTTTTGCTGCTTTTTTGTGTCTTCTGCCCCCCTCTTCCCAATCTCTCTGTGCTTTCACTCTCTTTCTCTCACACCTTTGGCCTCACTTTTGCCACTTTTGCCTTTCATTGACCACTTTTGCTGCTCTGAGCACTCTGAGTACGGCTGGTTCCCCCGGGCTGCGACCCAATGTCTCATTGAATATCATTTGGGCGATTGATTCACCCTTTACTAATGTAATTAACTCACTCCTTTGAAGCTGTATCCATTGAATGACTCAAAGCTACACCGCAACCTACCATGGGGACCACCCACAGAGGGGCTGTATCCGGCCTTGAAGTATTCCACAGGTTGCCCCCTTTCCCCCTGTCCTGAAGAAGACCCGTATGCAGAGGATGTAAATTACCCTCTATGCGCTAGGGTCGAAACGTCAACATTCTCCCCAAGTGGACCTGTACCTGACACCACCCATGTCCTGCCCATTTCACGGAAGATGGTTCTCCGTGTATCTGTATGAAATCGCATAAACTGGAGTTTATCAGCAAATCTAAGAGGGACAGGCTTAACTGGAAAGTGGCGTCATTGTAAATACATAGCCAGTTTGCTAAACATACAATTGTGTCTAACTATCTGTTGAATATATCTCGATCCTCTTTTCCCTCATCTATTCTCCAACACGAGCATGTTTCCCTTTTCACACTCCATTTGGAGCAACCTTTCCATATCCAACATTGAATATTAATATCGTGATATGTTAAACTTTTTTGTGAAAATAAAAAAGTCACTATTTGAATTACTTTGAGTGCCACTTTTTTGAGGATGTGCGTTCGTATATGTTGGTGAATTTGTTATACATTAATGATCATATGCTAACTATAATGTATTCCCAATGTATTCTTTGAATGATTAATATTTTGGCAACTAAACTGTGATTTAACACCTTTGCCGCGTCGGCTATTCCGCCGCAGCGCTAAGGGGGCGGGGGGCCGCGCGGTGCGCCCATGCTGGTGACGGAACCGCTCCGTCACCAGCCTCGGTTGATCTGTGCTCATGACGGAGCGGTTCCGTCATGCCCCGCTCGCTCAATAGAACGCGCCGCGGAGGTGCGAAATCAGCGCCGCGCAGGCGTGTCAGGCGGGCCATGACGGAACCGTTCCGTCATCAGCACAGCGCCACCGCGGCTGATGACGGAGCGGTTCCGTCATCAGCACAGAAAAGGTTAAATGTCTAGGACCATTTGTTTTTCTATATCAATAGTTACCCAGGTCGGTGGACACCTTTGGGTTACCCCGTTATATCATAATGGCCCTCACTGACTGTGACTTCTGCGACAAACTGGAAAAACTGGCATGGAAACCTAGCATCTCCAACAACACCACCTGGGGAGCAGGCCTGCTCTGCCAGTCACCTGGGCCAAGAGCTGATTTTGGAAACTCCATCACAGATATTATCCTCCTCATTGTACTCAACTCAAGCGCCTTCATCTTACGTGGTGACATCAATTCCACTTGATGGGCCTCACCGACCCAAACACCACCAACTTCCTGAGACAACATGAACACACCCAACCTTTCCCAATCAGTGAAAGGCCCCACCGACACCACCAGCCACCTGCTAGACCCTATTTTCACAAACTCCACTGGCATCACAGTGGATCAGCTCACCACACTCACCTAGACCTATTTTATTTTTTATTTTATATTCTTCTATAGCGCCTGAATAGACCCCCGAAGGGGTATCTCCGCGCTTTGCCAGTAAGAATGTCCTTGGATGGTTTATGGTAAGATAAAATGGTACATATTAACAGAGGTGGATCAGTTGCTGGGGAATAGGTGTGTTTTTAAAACCTTTCGGAAGGTCAGATGACTGGTAAGTGATCTCATCTCCAGAGGTAAAGAATTCCAAAGCTTTGGTCCCAGATGGGCTAGTGCTCGCCCTCCTTGTCTGGATTTTTTTATTCTAGGCACCTGCAGCAACTGCTGGTTGCCTGAGCGCAAGGTTCGTCCAGGGGCATATGGCTGGAACATTTTGGCTAGATATTTTGGACCTTCACCTATCACACTTTTGTGGATAGTGCACAGGGTCTTAAACTGCACTCGCTTCCGTATTGGTAACCAGTGGAGCCTGGTCAGCAGCGGGAGAGAGGGAGTCCTAGGGGGAGCATTGAGGATTACCCTTGCTGCTGTGTTTTGGATCACCTGTAACTTTTTAAACTGCCCTTCATTTGCTCCTAATAGAAGGCCGTTGCAGTAATTCCCTCATCTACTGCAACAGATGCCTCAAATACCAACAAAGAACCGCCCCATCTTAAACCACCTGCAAGAACCGAAACTCAAACTCTGAAGAGACCTGGTCCACAGAACTGCAAAATCACAGCGCGTTGCAACCAGAACGGGAGGAAGAGCCTTCTCCTGCATCACGGCCAAGATCTGGAACGGACTCCCCCTCAGCATCAGACGAATGCCCACACCGCAAGCATTCAAGAATAGCCTCAAGACCTGGCTCTTCGGATGAGACGGAGGCGCTTAAATCCCCCATCCCGCCAGCGCCGTGAGATCCTCATGGGTGAGTAGTGCACTTCACTGATCCCTGATTGACTGAATATTCAAAATAGACAATGCTTGAAGGCTGCTCATGGGTTCAACTCCTGTTGATGGCGAAGTGTGTGATCACCATTTCGGCACAGGCGGAGGCACTTATTTATCATCATGGGCGCTTGTGACAGTCTGCCACATGGTGGCGCTGTCTGGCTAATTTAGAGATGACCACAAGAGGTAATTATTAATTTAATATACATACAAAATGACTATTACCTGCCACCCAAGCCATTCTTATAGTTTGGGGGCCTGACATAGTCCGAATTGTCACACTTGCAGGAGTGTGATGGTTAGTAGTTGTGTTGTTACTATCATTGGTAGGGCTGGCAGGGGCAATGGGTGGTGCGAGCTGAAGTGGCCTCCTGACGAGAGCCCTGGCACTTATGAGATCGAGCCTGGGCAGCGCATGCGCTGTGAGGCATGCTGTATTGGACGAGGCACTTGAAGCCCCGCCCACTCTCCGCCCATATTTGTCAGTGGCTTGTGTTATTGTCCTTCGTAAATGCTGGCTTATGATTTGTAAATAGGCTTGTTAGCCCCTCCTTAGTACCGCCTTGTCTTCATTTGTAACCTCCCATGTGGACACCCCCTTTTACATGTGTTGTTGCTCGGGAGGCTTTTTATTACAGTCTCCGAGCACTATTTTGTTTAATGGTTTTCACATGTCTGCTGTTGCAGGCAGGACACGCTTTCTTGCAACCGCTTTATTATTTTTTTTACACATCCTGATAGAGGCAGCCGTGCCTTTGCTTTACTTGCTGCGCCAAACGTGGCAGCGTTTTTTTTTTTAACTATTTATTTATTTTAATTGCCCCATGCAGCACTTACACTTCAATGTCGGCCGCGCCCCGTTCCATAAACGAACTGAGCCTAAGAAAAGGGGCGTGGCCGCCATTAAAGTGAAAGCGCAGTATGGGGCGCTTTTTTAAAAAAAAGCATTTGTCTGTCAACTTGACAAACATGTTTTTTTTAATAAAATCGCACCGTACTGTGCTTTCCCTTTGAAGGCTGCCACGCCCCTTACCTTAGACTCGGCTCGTCTAAAGAAAGGAGTGCTGCCGATATTAAAGTTAAAGCGCCGCATGGGCAATTTTACAAACTAGCATTTGTAATGCAATAGGTGCTGCATTTACGAAACTCATGTAAATGCGAGACCTATTGCATTGCAAATGTTTTTTTTTTTTTACTAATTAAGCACTGTCCTGGAACTATATATAGTGGTAGGAGGTGGAAAGCGTTTGTAAACAGCTGAATAAAAAGGCTGTTCTTACTCATATTTTCCACAATTTACACATAGGAAGTCCGCGTTTTCACGCTATTGTTACCGCTCTTTACCTTTCAAAGCTGTCATGGTTTAAAATATGAGGAAAAAGTGCGCAGTCCAACCGCTGTTTTTCTTCATGTTTACTCCATAAAAAACGGATTTTATTCAATTACAAACGAGGCTTTAAGAATTGTATAAAACACAAAGAGGCATATTACCAAGGCCATTATCGCCGATTTAGCGGGAATTTTACCCGCTAAAGCGGCGATAATTTTATCGCCCTATTACCTAGCTGTCGCTAACATCAGTTAGCAACAGCTTATAGGCGATAGCGGGCATTTAGGGGCCCACTCTGCATGTCAGAGATGATTATCGCTAATGACATGCAAAGTGGGCGTGCCACAATGTTAGTGACTGGAAACAGTCGCTAACATCGCTATCCCCTATTACCAACTTTTGGAGATATTCGCGCTAAGCGCGATAATCTCCAAAAGCTAACGCCTGCCCAGAGCAGTTCTTAGCCATGTTATCCAATGAAAGGTGGATAACATGGCTAAGAGCATTGTCACGATAATGCATGAATATCGCTGATTTTACAGCGCTATTCATGCATTTCCCACGATTTTTACCGCTTTTGAGATAAACCTTGATAATATCAAGGTATCTCAGCGATAAAAATCATCGGAGCGCGGCGATATTTTAATGCTCGCTAACCAAGCTTAGCGATAATTATCGCTATAGCTTGGTAATATGCCCCAAAGTTATTTTGTTTTTCCACAGCAGAATTGTTCAGAAAAACAGAATAGCAGTATGTCGAGGTGATCACGTTAAAGTGTTGGTTATGCAGCTGAAGTCCTAGTTTTTCATCAGAGGGGAATATCTGAATTCATAAACTTTAGAATAGTTCTGTAGGATCATGGAATTTATCTCAATAGCTCTAATTTTCGTTTTTCAATTAAGATCTCGTCCATTAAACACGCCCGTAGCAGATCCTATTTTCATTTACTTTTCAAAAGGGTCAATTGGAATTGAACTTGGACACACATTTTCATTTGGATGAAAATCCAACTTTAATTGACCCAAAAAAAAAAACGAACAAAAAGAAATGAATGTTGTGCACCAACCAACCAGGCTTGCGTGCCTGTAACACACAAAGTGAACACTGGGTGGCAGCAGAATACCACGGATATAAAGAAGTGAAGTTGAAAATTACCAAACCACTTCTCTGCTGACATATGGCAAGTGAAATACAGAACAGGCAGCTAGAACATACATAAAATGAATTTTTTAAACCCAGAAGCTTGCCTGTTAATTAACTTCCTTTCTTGAAACAACTGCTAACTATCCCTGCTTTGTAAAACATTAAAAAGTACTTCCTACAGTTTTCAGTCTAAAAACCGGGACAGGAGCTAAATTTCCTGAAATTTGCCGGGACACCTGGTGAAAAACAGGGGTCGTCCGGGCAAATCCGGGACGCCTGGTCACCCTATATGGAGACAGACAACCAAGTCTAAAGGCTGAACTTCGATTGGAAGCACTGGGGCCAGATGTACGTAGGTCATCGTTAGCGATTGACATGTAGCAAATTTTTGCTTCACAATTTGGTAATCGCAAACACCCATGTACAAATATGTGTTTTACACATTTTGCGATTCTCAGTGGGTGGCAATTAGATCTACCTCATGAATATTAATGAGGTAGGTCTTGGTTTGCCACTCATTGGAATCGCATACATAACAGGGATGGTGGCCTGCGGGGGTCAGCAGAGCACCATGTCTGTGATTGCTTTTTCAATAATCTTTTTCTTTGAAATGCAGCCTGTTTTCCTTGAAGAAAAAAATGGGATGTGTTCAGTAGCGTACTGAATGTTGAGGGGGCCCCCCAGCAAGGTACACGGAAGGGCCCCTGCTCGGGATTTAATCCGGAGCTCTCAGGCCTGAGTACTGTGTTGAGGGGGGCCCCTGCAGCTCAGAGCCCCCTCCCTACTCCGCGGGGGCCTGTGTTCAGCGGCATAACAATAGCTGTTTAAGGCAGGCACGCTGGAAAGTAACATTCAGGGAGTCTCTTTGAATCACTGAAACCCACTCGGGGGGTTGGAGGTGCCACCGAGCTATTAGCCGGGTCCGGTTTTCGGCTGATTTTGGTACAGGGCCTTTGCTGCAAAAACGGTCCCCAGGGGCCCAAAACTGGCCCCCACCCGTGCGGCGGCACCGGGGGATTGACCGGTGCCCGCTATGGCTTATACCAACTGGAAACAAAATCCTATTTAGCCATTTGTAATGTAACTTTAAGTATCAGTTGGTCAGAACACATTTAAACGCCCTTTCTATTTATATGTGTGACGTATATTAATAAATGGTAAAAAAAATATGTACCAGCTTTGATTTTGCTTATTCTTTTACTGGCTGGAACATCAACAAATCAGCCCTGTGTTTATTTGATCTCAGCAGCACGTATTTCACTGTATTAATTATTAGGACGCAATAAAGTTCAATGACATCTGGGTGTAAGACATTTTATGATGATTGCTTTACTTTTCTATTTTCTTAGTACACAAATAGTTGTGTATCAGTATTTTAACCTTCCTTTTCAAGGTTTTGAAGCAGTTGAAAGATGTATTAGGGCTTTTCATTGATCAAATGGGTGTAACTTATTTCTGTGCACTTCATTGCTTTGTTTTACTCGCAGGAAAATGTCACACTAAGAGGTCGATTCCGATGTTGCTAAAAATGCTTTCCCAATGCTATTCATAGGCTTACCTGACGACCAAATCGTATCCGGAGGTTTTTCTTACAAACCAGCAAGTACGATGTGTCTAACAGGCAAATTTCCGACCGAATCGTCTGCTCTGATTCGTGCACTATGTCAGTAGCGAACAGGCTAAGGTAACACAGAAAACGAGTCGTATGGGGGCATCACACAAGCAGTTTATGGATGTGCAAGTACGATACGTATTATGTACACGTTAGACAGGGCTATTCTTCCGGCTGCTCAAAGCATTAGGACGAGGCGTATTTTAGCTCCGAATCGCACCAGAACATGTCCAACTGTTACGAGACGGAGTCTTCGCATCGTACATGTACTTGGCTGTGTGTAATCGTTCGTGTACGTGTCTGTTGGGTTGTCAAAATGCTGGACTATGTGGCATCGGTCGCGTCCAACTCGGTCGTGTCCAACTCGGTCGTGTCGTGTTGATGCTTGGCGACATGGAGTCGGTCACGTACGAGTCTATCGCGTCAGTATCCTTTCCTGCTGACTCAGACGTATAATATTATTTCTAGACGAGTCAGTCGTGAATTTCAATCATCGCATCGTACTTAGCTATTCGGAAGACGTGTGTACGGTTCGGTCGGAAATATTAATGGGTCTGTGTTGGGTGGAACGTTTTCCAGTCAAAATCGGAATTGACCCCTTTGTGTCACACATTTGGGAGTTGAGTGTCATTCACAAGTGCACTGAATCCATGGTGATGTCACAGAATCTGAAAACTTAGCAGCTATGTGTATGTAGTCTTCTCACACACCTCTGCTTGCCTCAAAACCACAGGATCTGGGGCCTAGCTGCAGTGACACAGAGTCTCCAGGTAGCAACCCCACGTATGGTGCCTTCTCACACCTCCCGCTTTCCTCAAACCCCTGTCTCTGGGGCCTGGCTGCAGCAAAGCACATCCTCCATGTAGCACCCCTATGAAAGGGCACTAGGTTAGTGCCCTTACATTTCTGGTGCTTTGTAGCAGTTTTAAGATCCTCTTAGAGTTTCTTGTTGTTCAATGGGTGTAATTTCTGATACTTATATGTTTCCCTCGTCTTCATTGCTTGATTTGGCATGCTAGGGAGTGTCACTCATAGTCGTTTAATGTCACTCATCACAATTACACTAAAATTATGAAAATATCACACATAAACAATCCGAAACCTTGGCAGCTATGGAATGGTAATAAGGGTCGTTCCTCTAAAAATTATGTGGGAGTCAGCAGCAAAAGAAAAATAACAGAAAGATGCTCATCACAGAAAATAGTCCGAGTTTTGGGGGGTTGGGGCAGCTACGTACGCACCGGGCAGGCATTTGGAGTGATTCGCCTTTGAGGCACAGTCCAGCTTACTGATGTCACGATGGTGGGCGTGGCCATTGTAAGCGTCATGATGCAGCAACTTCTGTGCGCGCACGTGCAGTATGGCCCCTAGCTCAGAGCCAGGCAGCTTGAATGTGCACTCTACTGTTCTGTCGGCACTTTGGTGTCTTGTTATTTATCCTGCTTGAAAGGCCTAGCCAGTGCAAGACTTGAGAGGATGAGACGAAACTTGAGGAGAGGATGCGGCCTTACGGCCAGAGATGCCGACTTTGGAACTGGGGAACCAGGTTTGAGCCTCAGTGTCGGCTCAGCACCCTGTGATTCTGGGCAAATCACTTAATCTCCCCGTGCCAACCAAAAAATGAATGAGTCCTTGTGTAATGTAACGGTGATCGTGTAAAGCGCTCCAATACCGTCAGGTCGAGTTCGCGCTATATAAATCTGCAGGAAAAAAAAGACTTTGCTGCTGAACGGGGAACTTGTAGACCGTCAAAGATTTGCAGTGCCACACCTCCCGTCATTCCCCTGCTCCCGATGATCGAACAGTGGGAGAGCGCCATAAGAATATTAAATCACTTTTAAGAGCTGCTGAAGCCTTCCCTTTTGATCCCAGGCCCTGGATATCTTACTGGCTGGGAACTCGCCAGCAGTGCCTAACTGGCACTGCGGCAGCTTGGATCCAGGAGAGGTGAGAATGTCCATGCGAAGTCAGGCGAGAAATTTCTTTATCACTATGTGAAGTCGCCCTCATTGCCCACAATTTTTAAACCGAACAGGAGGCCTAATGTTACCTGCTGTTGACAAAAGCCCACTTTTTAAAAAACTTTACAATCATGTATTAAGGTTTGAAATTAGATTTTCATGAGACAGCTACCCATCTCCATGTTAGAACACAGAAATGTAAAGTGATCTCATGACATCTGCAATACCTTATTTATAGCAGGCTGCTCGGCCGTTAGCATTTTGCGTATCTGGACTTGGTATTTAATTTTTTTGATAACCATAAGCCAACGAGTCCCAGAGTAAAAAATGCTTAAAGTTTGGAGGGAAGTGCACAGTATAGATTTTTTTTTTTTTTTTTACAATTTACTCGTCTACCGGTTTGTGTCCCCATCACCCTTCCCCTCCTCTTCCCATACTGTGTCTCTCACCCTCCCCTCCCCTTTCCCGCCCTCATTATCTGTCTACTTCCCGTGCTCCAACCCCCCTCCCCTGAATCTCTCACCTTGCTTGCTTCTCCCCTTTCGAATTTGTGCTTATTGTTTATCTTGACCTTACATGTACCTATGTTGCCATGCTCTAAGAACTGTGTAACCTTTGTAATGATGTAACCTGTAACTATGATCTGATGCTCATGTAAAGCGCTCTGATACCTCCGTGTCTAGCCAGCGCTATATAAAACTTTAAAAAAAAAAAAGGTCTCACAAAACAGACCCCCGTCCATGATTATAGCTCTGACACATACTAGACCCCGTTCCTACTCTGAGGTGACAGGAGTCCCAACATCAATCTAAATCAGGAGTGACCAAATAATAGAAGATTTGTGACACATGAGTTGGTCACGGCGGAGGTGTGAGTCCATGTGTAGCTGTCTCTAGCTATCTATATATGTAAAAGAAAGAGAACGCCATTCCCACACCATCCTGACTTCTCTTACCTTTTTCAGTGACTCCTTTACCTCCTCAGCGTCATCTCTCTCAATCGTTCTCCTCCACTACATGTGTAACTTACAGTCACTCCCACATTCCTGTGAAGGTCCACACTGCACACCTGTGGCCTCCGGTCCCTAAAATATAGTAAAAGAGGTACTGCATAGCAAGGGAGCGCCCAGATGTTGGGAGTCTATATGTGAGCTGAGGGGGTTTTCTGAAATCAGTGGGTGCTACAGGCTAAAACTTAGAAGAATTGCTTGAGCTTTGCCTGGGCCTCAGTACCACTGGGCTCAACTTGGGCTTCTTAAGGTATATTGCACGAGCTATGCCAGTGTTTCAGTGCTTGAGTAGCATTGACACTGATACAGAGCATGGCAGCAGTGCATTTACAGACTACTTTACAGTGTTGTGTGCATTTGTCGAGTTTCGTGTAGTGTGTGAAGCACAATTATTTAAAGAGCAGTGTGTGATTGCAGTTATCACTTCAAGCTAGGCCCTAGGGCTTGAAATCTTTTCTACTCTCCGTGCCCTCATCCAGTTTGGTGGTCCTCTCCCCTCCCAATCCATTTTTGCAATACATGCATTTTCTGAGCAAATACCTAACACGCCTGAACACAAACCCTATCGCCGTTGCCTTCAGAGATGTCGCAGGTGTCGAGACACATGCTTTTAATATATTGTGCATGTTCTCTCACCATCTTCAATACTTGACAGACCATCTCCCCGATCCACATTCTTCAACTGATTGATTCACAAGATATGTTCACTTGCCTTGCAACCACCCCCTCCCTACTGATATGTTCCCTGAGAGCTGGCATTCTCTCTACGCCCACCTTTCCTCGCTTTCTCCGGACATGCTCCTTGATATTTCACCCATGTCACAGGATCTCTTCTGCACTACGACACCCTCATTCTGATTTGAAATTATCACTCCCTTTGAACTTGCACTTTTCCTTCCACTCGTTGAAAGAGTGCGTCTTTTTTCTTGATGGGTCCTCTCTCTATGCCCCTGTACCAGAGCCATTGTGCCCCTTGCACTTCAGTCACCTAAATCTTTAAGATGTTTCTGAACAAGTTCCTTCAATTCGAGACAGATATTCCTTGTGCCAGAATCCCTCCAAATATCGTCTCTGAAGTCTCCTGCTTCCTTTCGGAAGCTGCTTCTCTCCATAGACAGATGTTCTATTCTCTATGTGTATGTCATTGTGCATGTTTGTCTCTTTTGTCAGGTTAGAAGTCATTTGTGCGAAGTGTTTCATTGTTTTTTCTGTTTCTCCTAAATCTTGGAAGACTTCCTAACGAATAGGTATAACATTCAAGAGATGAAGTGTTGGAAATGGGGTTTCTGGTTGGCTAAGTTATGCATCTAAGTCAGGCAGAACCCACCACTCTAGTCAGGATAAGGGAGTTACACACCCAAGATAACCTCTGTTCATCCCCTTGGTAACTTGGCACGAGCAGTCAGGCTTATCCCTGAGACAATGTGCAAAGCGTTTTTGTGCAACACACACACACACTCCAGTGACACAGTTACACACACTACAAAAGAGACTCCACACAGTAGTATATAAAAATATCACCTATATTGTATATAAACACATTACAACACAATCACATACATTTCAATCAGTTTGCCAACTAGGCAATCGTCATAGGCATAAAAGTTAGAACATTGTAATAGACACTTTTAGATTGCTTATTTAATTAAATAACTTCAACTGCACATTATAGGAAGGGCCTGCAAACAGGACACTTGTTCTATGGTCTTCGGGAGGGGTAAAGAAATACCAGTTATTACCATCTACAATGAGCATGTGTAGTGAAGGAACACCACCAGGATTACCATGTTGTTGTTAGTACTATAGTACCGATGATCTTTGAGCACACCGTTCCGGTGCGAGATTGCTGTTTCTGTTAATTAACCCACCTGCCTGAACACGAAAGCCAAATGCAGACAAATAAAGAAAATGCCCCCAACAGATTTGCACAGAGGTGGAAGGCGCCGCTTTTGTAGTGGTGTACGGCATGCTGGCCCGTGCGGCTTGTGCAGCGAGGGCGGGGCTCATGCTCCGATCACCCGCAGAGCATCCTGCTCTGCCTCGCCTGGGTGCTCCTCTCAGCAGTGCTGGCTGGCTGGCCGCCAATGACGTTGCGTCTTCTTCGGCCTCCGGTGTTTTGCTAGGCAATGCCTGGAAATCCTGTCGGCAGTGCGTTTGCCTCACAATGCTGAGGACTCCTTCGCGTTGATTTCCTTGATGAGCGGCCACGTTTGCACTTCCAGATGTTCTCCGACCTTGGCCTATGCACACAGCGGGTGGGGACTCAGCCCAGAACTTTAAGAAAGATAAACGCTCCCTCGGCTTCCAATGAGCGAAGCAGAGGGAGGTTTCCACGAAGGGAAATGCAAGAAAAACTCCCCAAATGAGTAAAGCACAGAGTAGCTCTCAGTAAAGCACAAGGGAATTTCCAGCAAAGCTCAAGGAAATTCCCCCTAAAGCACATGGAAGACTCTGATGTCCCTTAGTCTTCCAAAACTGGAGGCAAGCACATACAAGCCCTTGGAGATTCTTCACAAGTAGGATACCACAGTAGAGCAAAAAGAGTCAGACCTTTTCCTCTGCCACAGACAGAAACAGCAACTGCAGGCCAACCCACCCCTCAAACAGAAACGGTAGTGCTCCTCACACAGATCTTCTTGTCAGGGTCCTCTTGTTTCTAGAAGTGATCTAAAGTCTTGGTGTTTAAAGTCCAATACTCATACCCCAATTTCTCATTGGTCTCTTTGTGGCAATGGTCTTTAAACCCAGTCCAAACCAGTCCTGGTCTCTTTGTCCAGCTGGACAACAGAAGGTGGAGACCGCATTGTGAAAAGGAGACACAGCCTATTCAGGTACTAGTGAAACTTCTCCCAGCTCTCTAAATGAAGACACGGTCTATTCAGCCTGGCTATGAGTCGCCCAGGCAAGGCAAGGCACACCTCAGACCCCCTTGTGACTGTCTAATGTGAATGCACATGCCCAGCTCTTGTTACTTCAAAAACCAGAAGGTGAATACACAAACAGGCAGGGGCACACAGGATGATTAAACAAGAAGATGCCCATTTTCTAAAAGTGGAACTTTTAAACACACAATATTAAAAACAACTTTCACGAAAAGGTGAGTTATTAAATTCTGAGTTCAGAGAGCCTAAACTCCATTTCTCTATTTTGCCCCAATGGCAAGTTACAAAATATTACAAGGCAGCTCCCATGTTAACCTATGGGATAAACAGCCTTTCAACAGTGGAAAACGAAATACACACTATTTTCTATCCTCAGGACATATAAAACACACCAGTACATGTCCTACCTTTCAACTACACTGCACCATGCCCATGGGGGTACCTTGGGCCTACCAGAGGGGTGCCTTTCATGTAAGTGAAGGGACAGTTTGGGCCTGGCAAGTGGGTCCACTTGCCAGTACAACATGGCAGTTTAAAACTGTGCATGCAGACAGTGTGGTGGCAGGTCTGGGACACATTTACAGGGATGCTCATGTGGTGGCACAACCAGTGCTGCAAGCCCACTAATAGCATTTGCTTTACAGACCCTGGCACTCTCAGTGCACTTTAACGGGGACGTACCAGTAAATCAAATATGTAAATCATGGATAACCAATCATAATCGCAAATTACACAGGTAGCGCTTGCACGTTGACACTGATCAGCAGTGGCAAAGTGCCCATAGCATCTAAACCAGCAAAAACAAAGTCACGTACACAGTCACAAATGCAGGAGGTAGAGGCAAAAAGTCAGGGGAAACCACACTAAGCCTAACATGAAGCAACCAGCAAATGTAGAGATAGGATTGTGCATGGAGACTGGAGCTGTGAAGATCATTCTGAGCTGATTGGAAGCATTGCACTCACCAATGAACCCTTGGTGAGTAGATGGTCTTGTATAGAAGAGCACATACTGTTCAGTGGGCTCTGTGCTGAGCAATGCACCCTGCTAATTGCTGAGTGGAGAGCTCTGAACCTACATGTAGTATGTACTGTGCAGAAAGGTCTTCAATTAGCGCAAGGAAGCTCCTGTTGGAGCAGCTGATTTGCGCTTCATAAATTCCCTTCATTCATTCATCTTAGCAGAGTAGTCCTACACTGAGTATCTGGGGAAGTGAGTTTTATTCTAACTAGAGCTCTGCACTCTAAAAAGTATGGATGGAGATTTGTATTCAGAAGGGTGTCCTACTATGAGTAAGAACTCTGTACTGAGCCATGAAGGGACAGGATTTTGCAAACCAGGCTATTCAGTATTATTCCAGTAGTATCTTTCAACTTGCTTCTAATTGATTTTCCTGAACCTGGTGTTGTAAAAATGTACAAATCAAACTCCTGTTCCACTCGGGAAGGCCAACTCGGAACCCTCCTCTTTCACTTTGGCGTGCTTGCTGTACTCACTTGCTCCTTCAACTTGGATCTCAGCTTTTCGTTTCACCTCTTTTAGGATCCACGAGTCGCCACTGTTGAATGGACGGCGGGCCCCTGATCTGAGAGCTCCTGACTGAGCCTAAAGCGTGGGGGGGGGGGGGGAAGGCCCTCAAGTTTTGTTACACCACTGCCTGTGTCACGCCCCTGGATGTGTTTAACAACAAAAAAAAGAAGTTTTCTTTTCATTTTTTAAGAGTAGGCAGTGGTTCGTCCATCTGTCTATCTGTCTATCTGTCTTTCTATCAATCTATATGTCCATCCGTCCATCCCTAAGCAACTGTCATGTGTTTGCATTTTCTGAGCCTTCTGGACCAGGGTCATGCTCTAAAATGACACTGCTTCACAGCCTGGGTTATCATCACCATTATCACATCATCATCATCATCTTTATTGTTTCAGTCTGGAAGCAGCGGCAACCTCAAAGGCCATTTTGAGGTTGATAAATGTCATGTATAGCTTTGACTTTTTGATATAGGTGTATTTCCGGCAGATGTTGGAAAGCCGCAGGGCTTGGTCTATTGTGCCTTGGCCTTTTCTGAAGCCTGCTCGCATAGATCATCCGGTTGAATCAAGTAGGGAGATTGGTCGATAATTGGACGGATCATCCTGTGGTCCTTTCTTGTGGAGTGGTACAATACTGGCTGCTTTCCGTGAGGACCGAACCATCTCCTGGAGACAAATTGCGTTATAGGCAGACACTAATACAGATCCTCAAGCTGTGAGATCAGATCGATATATATCAGATGGTACGCCGCCAGGGTAGTGTTTTGCTTCTGGCCAAGAATTCCTGCTTCAACTTCACCTTCAGTAAATTCATTACGCAACGCAGGTTTTCTATTTACATGTCCGGGGGGTCTTCATATCACCACCAGACAGGATTCCTTGTCTGCCAGGCCTGGGTTCACCTGTCACCTTAAAAAAGGGGTGTTTCGTGTCTGCCAGTGCTGCCCAATGATGAACAGTAACTGAATTGGTAGCAATACTAGTTTCCAGATCTCTGGCCCGCCCTACCAAGCCCATCGGACTCACTCCCAGAAGCGCATGGTGCTCTCGCTTCTTTATGCTTCTGTAAGTCCCCGCCAAGCTCTTACATGGACGGGACAGATTTTGAGCTTTAGGAGACGCCTGTACTGAAGCCATAGAGGGTTTTAGTTGAGTTGCGCCATCCGAAGAGCTGTGCTTTGCTTGTAGGGTGAAGGATAAGATTAATTACTGCACTCCATGTCATGCCAGTGAATCTGTGTAACATTGGTACTGTGAGTGAATCGGTAAGATGAAATGGAATGTGGGACATTTATTCATCGAGACACTTCGATTAAGATTTCAAACTTTGAAATTGCTTTTAAGGCTCGGCCACGGCCAAGGTTGAGCCAGTTCACAGCCTGAGTCAATGCAGTTAACCATGCTCTGGACCAGTGGCGGCTCCTCCACTAAGGCAGAGGAGCATCAATCAATCAACCATTTGTAAAGTGCTCTACATACCCGCGAGGGTCTCAAGGCGCAGGGGGGGGGGGGGCACTACTGATCGAACAGCCAGGTCTTGAGTATCCTCCTGAAGGCCAGCCGGTCTTGGGTCTGTCGTAGGCTCACTGGGAGGGTGTTCCATGTCTTGGCGGCGAGGTGAGATAAAGATCTCCCGCCGGTGGTTGTTCTTCGGATGTGCGGGACGGTGGAGAGTGAGAGGTCGGCAGAGCGTAGCTGGCGGTTGGGGATGTAGAAGGAGAGCAGTCTGTTGAGGTAGGCTGGGCCGGTCTTGTGGAGTGCCTTGTGTGCGTGGATGAGGAGCTTGTAGGATATCCTCTTGTTGACAGGGAGCCAGTGCAGGTTTCTCAGGTGGGGTGTGATGTGACCGTGGCGTGGTACGTCGAGGATCAGTCGTGCCGAAGCGTTTTGGATGCGTTGTAGTCGTTTGATGAGCTTGGTCGGGGTTTCCGTAGTCGAGTCTGCTGCTGGCGAGTGCCTGGGTGACTGTCTTTCTTGTATCTGTCGGGATCTATATGAAGATCTTGCTGAGCATGCGGAGGGTGTTGAAGCAGGAGGAGGAGACGGCGTTGACTTGCTTGGTCATTGAGAGCGTTGAGTCGAGGATCATTCCCAGTTGCGTGCGTGGTCGGTGGGTATCGAGGCTTCCCACAGTGCCGTCAGCCACCAGGAGTCGTCCCAGGCTGAAGGGTTGGAGCTCAGGATGAGGACCTCAGTCTTGTTCAAGTTCAGCTTCAGACGGCTGGTCTTCATCCAGTCGGTGACGGCCTTCATTCCTTCGTGGAGGTTGGCTTAGGGGGTGATGGGGTCCTTGGTGAGGGAGAGGATCAGCTGAGTGTCGTTGGCATAGGAGATTATGTTGAGGTCGTGCTGTCGAGCTACGTTCTGCGAGCGGGGCCATGTAAATGTTGAACAGCGTCGGGCTGAGGGAGGATCCCTGGGGTACGCTGCAGATGATCTTGGAGGCTTTGGAACGGAATGGAGGAGGCGGACGCTCTGGGTTCTGCCGGAGAGGAAGGAGGTGGTCCAATTCAGAGCCTTGTCTCGGATCCCTGCGGCGTGGAGGCGTGCGCGTAGTGTGCGGTGGCAGACGGTGTCAAAGGCGGCGGAGAGGTCTAGGAGGACGAGTGCTGCAGTCTCGCTGTTGTCCAGCAGGGTCCTGATGTCGTCGGTGGCGGTGATGAGGGCAGTCTCGGTGCTGTGGTTGCTGCGGAACCCTGACTGGGAAGGGTCCAGGATTCTGTTTTCTTCGAGGTATCGGGTGCGCTGTCTGTTGACAGTTTTCTCAATGACCTTGGCCGGGAAGAGGAGCCGAGAGATGGGCCGGAAGTTCTTAAGGTCTTTTGGGTCTGCCTTAGGTTTTTTGAGTAGGGCGTTGAGCTCGGCGTGTTTCCAGATCTCTGGGAAGGTCGCGGTTTCGAGGGAGAGATTGATGACGTTGCGCAGGTGGAGTGCGATGGAGCTACTTGCTCTGTTGAAGACGTGGTGCGGGAATGGGTCTGACGGAGAGCCGGAGTGGATTGTGCGCATGGTCTTGATGGGGTCATCGATGCTCACGCTGGCCCAGGCTAGCAGGGGGTCGTGGTCGATGGTGTGCGGAGGGTCTGTTGTGTTGCTGTCTGTTGGGGCTGTCTGGGTGTTGAAGCGGTCGTGGATGTCTGCTATCTTGCGGTGGAAGGAGGTGGCGAGGGAGTCGCATAGGGTTACGACGGCGAGCTGTCGGTGTTGGAGCTGGGGTTGGAGAGTTCCTTCACGATGTTAAAGAGCTCCTTGCTATTGAGTGCGTTGTGGTCGAGGCGGTTTTTGAAGGAGGTCCTCTTGGCCGCACTGATGAGGTAGTGGTGGTTGCGGATGGCGTCCTTGTGTGTTGCGTGGCTGTCGGGAGTTTGTTCACTGTGCCATTTCTTCTCTAGAGTCCGGCAGGCTTGCTTGGAGGCTAGGAGTTCTGGAGTGGCCCTACTGCTGGTGTCTCTGTGAGGGGGTTTCTTCAGCGGGGCGAGGGTGTTTGACGCAGTCCTTGATCCAGCGTCTGGGGCTGTGGGCAGCGTCGGTGTTGGAGGGTTCAGTGGGTGGGCTGAGAGCAAGGTTTGCGTCTAGTTGGTCTTCGGTGGTTTTGCTCCAGCAGCAGCGGGGTATCTGTTGGGTGCAGTGGTGTGTGGTGGGTTTCTGGAAGGCGAAGTGGATGCAGCGATGGTCGGTCCAGAGGAGTTCGGTGGTGTGGCTGACAGAGACGTGCAGGCTTGAGGAGAAGACGGGGTTAAGCGTGTGGCCGGCGGAGTGGCTGGGCGTTGTGACGAGTTGCTTCAGTCCGAGGTTATCGATCAGGGTTGTGGAGTTGTTGTCGTTGTTGTTCTCAAGGTGAAAGTTAAGGTCTCCGAGAAGGATGTCGTCAGTGGAGGTCAGGGCGTGCGTGCTGATCAAGTCGGCGATGGAGTCACTGAACTGGGGGCTGGGACATGGGGGTCGGTAGATGAGGGTGCCTCTAAGGGTGGAGTTAGGGTCTGTGTGGATCTGGAAATGCATGTGTTCGGCAGTGCTGAGCGCGTCATCTGTGCTAGTCGAGACTCTGATGTTGTCCTTGTGGACGATAGCGATTCCTCCTCAGACTCCATTGGTGCAGTCTCTGCGGGTGTTCTTGTAGCTGTCTGGGATGGCTATGGTGATGTCGGGTGCGGAGAAGTAGTTAAATCAGGTCTCTGTCAGGAAGGCAACGTCCGGGGATGTTGTGTCGAGCAGGTCCCAGAGCTCAACGGCATGCTGGCGTGCAGAGCGGGTGTTCAGTAGTATGCATCGGAGGTGGTTGGGGTCTTTCTTGGCAGGTGGTTCGGCGGCTCTGAGGCTGGTGTAGCTGCAGTTCTGGCAGGGGAAGGTGCCGTTTGTGCATTTTGGGGCGGCCTTGAAGCAGGTGTGACTCCGTCTGGAGTTGAGAGCGTGCAGAGTGCGGGCGTCGAAGTGGCTGCGGTCATCGTGGCGGGCGCGGGGGCCAGGGGTTCTGGTGCTGGGCGCGGTTCAGACGCGGACAGGCGCAGACGGGCTTGCCGTCGGCGCGGCAGCGCAGCGGCCGGCATATATGGGGAGGTGGGAGGTAGGAGTAGCTGGGAGGCGGGTGCAGCGAATGGGCAGTGGGCAGTCAGGGGGACGGGGCCGCAGGGGTCGCAGCGGTGAGGGTGGTGAGGAACAACTAAGGTAACAGAAGGACAAAGGGGCACAGAGGGCAGAAGGGCACAAAAAAACGAGTGGAACAGAGGGGAGAAGGGCACAAAAACGAGTGGAACAGAAGGCAAAAGGGGCACAAAAACGAGGGAAAAACGAGTGGCACAGAGGGCAGAAGACACAAAAAAATGAGTGGAACAGAGTGCAGAAGGGCACAAAAAACGAGTGGAACAGAAGGCAAAAGGGGCACGAAAATAAGGGGAAAACGAGTGGCACAGAGGGCAGAAGGGCACAAAAAAACGAGTGGAACAGAGGGCAAAAGAGGCACAAAAACGAGGAAAAAACGAGTCGCACAGAAGGCAGACAGGCACAAAAAACGAGTGGAACAGAAGGCAAAAGGGGCACAAAAACGAGGGAAAAACGAGTCGCACAGAAGGCAAAAAGGGCACAGAAATACCGGAAAACGAGTGGCACACAGGCAAAATACAGAATACAGAAATACTGGGGCAGCTGAGAACAGAAGGCAGAACGGGCAGAGAGGCACGGGGGCAGCGAGGGGAACAGAAGGGAAACCCAGGCAGGGACACGGGGGCAGCGAGGGGTACAGAAGGAAAGACCGGGAAGAGAGAGAACAGGGACCGCAAGGGGAACAGAGGGAAGAAAAAGGGGCACAGACCACTTACAGGCAGCGGGGAAAGACTGACAACAGCAGTCACAGACACAACAATGAAAATAGAGGCAATACAATAAAAGCAATAAAGCGGAGGATGAGCAAACCTACCTACGGCGTACCACCGGCTCCCATGGATGAGACGCAGGTGGTAGCCTGCGGGTGGTGGAGGGCCTCGAACTTCCTCAGCAGCGGCAGCGAGACACAGGCGGTGCTGTGCGGAGGGGGAGCGACCTACCTGCATCGCCCCACTGCTTTTTGCAATGTAAGACAGAGAAAATAAAATGATAATAACTTGTGTTATAATTTTATTTTCTCCTACTTCCGCCCACAGCTTTGCATGAGGCAGTGGGGCAGGAGAGGAGTGGTAGCACCCTTCTAAAGTGTGCAATGACTGCTTGGACGGCCATCTCGGGCCGCCAAAAACAATCTTGCATGCTTCACATGTTCTCCATGCAGGCTGCATCACAGCCTATGTGGAGAACATACCCAAGCCTTCAGGAACGACTAGAGACGGAAGGTCACTGGCGTCGTAAGTGCCGGGATGACGTCACGGAGGCTACTTAGGCGCCACCCATGCGCGCGGACGTCAGTTCTGTACACGACTTACCGCACCGAAACGCAGAGCCATGCAAGATACTGACCATTGGTGCATAAAACTAGGGCCCTAAAAGGGGATGACCTTAACCCTAGTAATCAGTTTGCAGAACGAGGAGGATGGGTGGGGCGGTAAGGAATCTATCACTAACTAATGTCTCTTACAGATATATCGTTACACAAGTAGTAACTTGTGCATCTGAAAGAGACACGTTAGTGATAGATTCCTTACCTTAGGATACCCCAGCAATACCAACCCCGGTGGTGGGTCTGCGAACAGGATTACACCAAAAAGTCACGGAGCACAGAACGGCCAAAGAAGCTGTCTCTCCAGACCGGACTGTCAAGGCAGTAGTGCTTGATAAACGTGTGCAGCGAGGCCCACGTAGCTGCCCGAAAATTGTCCTGCAAGGGAAGACCATGTCCCAAGGCAGTAGCAGCTGCAGTTGCCCTGGTTGAATGGGCATGCAGCCCCACAGGAGGCTCCTTCTTGGCCAAAGAGTAACATGCTTTGATGCACAAAACAACCCAACGAGAGATGGTCCGTTTGTGCACAGCCCGACCTTTTTTGGCGGCCTAGTAGCCAACAAAAAGCTGATCATCCACCCGGAACTGCTGTGTACGTTGCAGATAGAATGCTAGCACACGTTTTGGGTCCAGACGGTGGAGCCTCTCCTCTTCCCTGGAAGGAGGCGGAAAGAAGGTGGGCAAAGTGATGGTGTGCCCGATGGAAGGGCGTAACAACCTTTGGCAAGAAAGAAGGACGGATCCATAAAAACCACCTTGTTCGGATGAACAGAAAGGAAAGGAGGTTTGGAAGAAAGGGCCTGGAGCTCACGCACTCTTCTGGCAGAGGTGATAGCAACGAGGAAAGCCGTCTTTAGAGTAAGAAGACGCAAAGGACAGTTATGAAGAGGCTCAAAGGGAGCGCACATCAGAAAAGTCAAGACAAGATTTAAGTCCCATTGAGGCATTATGAAAGGCACGGGAGGAAACGTGTGCGTAATGCCTTTGAGAAAGCGGTTAACAACTGGGGACTTAAAAAGAGAAGGCTGATCAGGAAGCCTCAGGAAGGCAGAAATGGCAGAAAGATAACCTTTGATAGTGCCCAGAGCGGAGCCCTGCTGGGCCAAAGACAGGAGAAACAAAAAAACCTGATAAAGAGGGGCAGAAAGGGGATCCACAGCCTTTGCTGTGCACCATGCCACAAACCTGTTCCACCTGCAGACGTATACCGTCTTAGTGGATGGACGCCTGGCTGCCAGAATGACATCACAGACTTCGGGAGGAAGATCAAAAGGTGTCAACTGCCGCTGCTCAATCTCCACGCATGGAGGTGGAGGCTGGACAGGTTCAGGTGGAGGACCGTCTCCTGCTGCTGCGACAGAAGATCCTCCCGAAGAGGCAGACGGATCGGGGGATCGATGCTCACACTGAGTAGCTCGGGATACCAGACTCTTCGAGGCCAGTCCGGAGCCACAAGAACGACTTTGGCCCGGTCACGCCTGATCTGGGAAGAAGTGGTATAGGCGGAAGGGCGTACAACAGACCGCAACTCAACTCGCGATGAGAAGCGTCTCCGAGCGAGTGCCTCCTTGGAAATTCCAACGCGCATAACTGATGATATTGCGCGTTCTCTTCGGTGGCGAATAGATTTAACCAAAGCTCTCCCCATCGCAGAAAGAGACCTTGCGCCACGTCCGAGATCAGAAGCCACTCGTGAGCCACCATGCACCGAAGGCTGAGTTCGTCTGCCCTGGCAATCAGAGAACCTGCCAGGTGTTGAACCACCAAGGTAATGCATTGATGTTCCAGCCAAGTCCAGAGGCACAGAGCCTCCTGACATAGGGTCCACGACCCCACCCTGGCCTGTTTGTTGCAATACCACATGCCGGTGGTGTTGTCCATGAACACCTGCACTACACTTCCCTGGACAGAGGGAAGGAACGCCTTCAGTGCAAGCCGGATCGCCGCAGCTCCAGAATGTTGATATGGAGCCGTGACTCCGCCGGAGACCAGAGGCCTCTCATCTCTGCCTCTCCCATGTGGCCTCCCCTTGCCAGGAGGGACGCATCCGTCACCACTGTGTGCTCCTTTTGGGGTAGGGAGAGGGATCTGCAACTGACCCAATCGAGGTTCGTGAGCCACCACTGCAACTGTCGTGCAGCGCCCTCCGAGATCTGGATGCGATCGGACAGGTTGCCCTGATGCTGTGCCCACGGGAACTTCAGGTCCCACTGCAGAGCCCGCATATGCCATATGGCATGCCTCACCAGCAGGATGCAGGAGGTCATCAGGCCCAGCAGACGGAGGGTCATCCTGACCGAAACCCGGGATAGAGGCTGAAAGAGCAGAATCATAGCCTGAATATTCCGGACTCGCTGCTCGGGAGGATAAACCCGAAACAGCGTCGAATTTAGAACCGCTCCGATGAAGGGGAGCCTCTGAGAGGGACTCGGGTGCGATTTGGGGAAAGTGATGGAGAACCCAGAAAATGCAGGAGGTCGGCCGTAGTCTGGAGGTGGAAGACTGCCTGGGGCGAACCTGCCTTCAGCAGCCAGTCGTCGAGGTAGGGGAAGATTGACACCCCAGACCTGCGCAGATGAGCTGCGACCACCACCATCACTTTCATGAACACCCGAGGGGTGCTGGTAAGGCCGAAGGGGAGCACTGCAAACTGAAAATGCTCCTGTTACCATGAACCGCAGGTAATGCTGGTGGGCCGGCAGGAAGGAGATATGAAAATAAGCGTCCTGCAAGTCCAACACTACCATCCAGTCTCCAGGGCAGTCAGGACATGAGCCAGAGTCAGCATCTTGAACTTCTCCTTCCGGATGAAGCGATTGACGTCCCGGAGGTCCAAGATAGGGTGCAAGCCCCACTTTTCCTTTTTGGAAACCAGAAAGTAGTGAGAATAACAACTACTCCCTACTTCCTGATCGGGAACGTACTTGATGGCCCCTTTGGCTAGGAGGTCGGTGACTTCCTGACGGATAAGAACCAAATGATCACCCAACATGCGGTGGCACCGAGGTGGCATGGCTGGAGGGGAGGACAGAAAGGGGAGCGAGTAACCTTGACAGATTATCTGCAGCACCCATTTGTCCGATGTAACTCCGTGCCAGTGGTGGAGGTGGTGGCGAACCCTGCCACCCACTGGCGTGGGGTGCTCCCTGAAGCTTAGATTAGAAAGGTTTGGAGGCGGAAGCAGCGGGGGTGGAGGTAAACTGAACAGCTCGCTGGTTACCCGACCCACCCCTGTGGAAGCCATGACCGCGGCCACGCTGGGGCTGGTTCTGCACAGGCTTAGTGAAGGACCATACTTGAGTATTCCTACCCTGGCCACGAAACCCAGATGTGGCAGGGGCTTCGTGGAAAGACCCAGAGACTTAGCCGTGGTGCGCAAGTCTTTAAAGCGCTCCAGGGCATTGTCCGCCTTGTCGCCAAATAGACGGGAGCCATCAAAGGGCATGTTCATGAGCGAGCTCTGGACATCGGGTGAGAACTCAGTAGAGCACAACCAGGCATGGCGCCGCAACGCCACCGTCGTGGAAATAGCCCTGCCCATTGAATCAGCAGTGTCCAAACCACACCTGATGACAAACTTCGCTGCATCCTTGCCCTCCGCAATCGCCTGGGAAAGGACAGCCTGGACCTCCTCAGAGCACTAAGGCAGAACCTCCACCACCGTATCCCACACTGCGTGGGAGTAACGGCCCAATAAGCAGGCAGTATTAACCGATCTCCACCCCAAACGAGAACCTCTTGCCATATTGGTCCAGCCTCCTAGAGTCCTTCTCCGGCAGAGCCGAGGAAAAGGCACTCTGTGGATGTCGAGGTCTGAATGACCAGACTCTCAGGCGTGGGATGAGTAGTCAAGAAGGCAGGATCACCAGGCGCCGGACTATGACACCTAGCGACGTTCTTATCCACTGGTGCCCCGAGGCCGGCCGCAACCAAGTACCCACGAGGACTTCCGTAAGGGCCTCATTGAAAGGAAGCAGCGGCTCCGACGACGTAGACGCCGTCTGGAGCACCTCCATAAGGAGGTTGGTCTTAAGGTCCACCGTAGGTCAAGATGGAGGGCCTCCGCGTCGCGCCGCAGCGCCATAGTATAATAAGCGCCTTCCTCCATAGTAGGCGGAGGCGAGGCAAACCCCGGGTGTGAGGAGGACTCGCCAGGGGCGGACCGGAAGCGGAATGTCGAGCCGACAACCTTGACGGCTATGGAGGCAGACAGTGGTCTAGTGGCTGGGCAGGAAGAGGAACGTCCTGCGACCTCAACATCTACGCAGGAAGATTACCAAAAATTGAGGACGGACGACGACCTCTCTCGCAGCAGCAGTAGCAGCAGCATCGGAAGAGGCGGCGAACGGGAGACGGACCAGGAGTGGAGCTGTTCAGGAGAAGGCGTGCGGGAGACGGACAAGGAGTGGAGCGGTTCAGGAGAAGGCGTGCGGGAGACGTACAAGGAGCGGAGCGAGGAAGACGAGACGGTACCCGAGGTGGAGGAGCATTATACACTGCGACCATACCCGGCAGGCCAGCGAAGAGAGAAGACGCCCCGGGTACAGGCGCCGCGACCCTGGAGACGGGTCATGGCCTGAGGCGAGTACCGTTTAGGGGGTCATTTTGGTGGGGGTGGTGGAGAGGTTTGGGGAAATAGGGCACTCCGGTGTACTGGTAAAAGAAAGGTCCCTACACCCCTCCCTTATCACACCTCAGTTAAAACTGGTGACGGTAGCACAAAAATCACGATAAACGGAGTGGACATTTATCCGAGCTTTATTTGTTCTTTCTCCCTTCCTTACCCGACGGCCTGAGGGAAAAGCAGACCCCGGGAGAGCCACGGAAGACTCGGACAGTCCCTGAAGAAGAAGAAGACTGATTTATTGTTTTCTTTGTTAATGAACTTGAACTTAATAGCAAGAGAACTTAATAGCAAGAGAGAGAAATATAACAAGCTTAACCAAACATTTGGTATACACCTTCAGAGCATGAACAATAAAAGCTAAGGAAGCTAAGAAACCCACCTATCCTCTTTTTTTTTTAGCGCCCCATAACCTCACAGCGGCCCACACGGCCACAAAGTGGTGTCAGAAGTGGGATAACTTCCCCAAGTGTCGAATCATGACACAACCCGTGCCCCTCGAAAGCATAATCAACCAACTAGCGGAAGGACAGCGACATCTGCAACTGGTGTTTGAGCAGCAGGATCAAACCGCGAAACAAGACAAGGAATCATTACAAGGTGTCTTAAGAGAACAAGCAGCCCTTCTAACGTCAACTCAACAGGTCCAGGACACAGCAATACTACGGCTTACTGACGCTATAGTAAGCACCAGAGTACGTCCCAATGTCCCAGGGTTCGTCCTCCAAAAGTTCCAGGAAGGGGAGGATGCTGATTATTTTTTTTACTAACTTCGAGAGGGTCGCCACTACGGCTGCATGGTCACAGGAGAGATGGAGCCAGTATATAGCCCCTCTTTTATCAGGCGAACTCCAAGCAGCCTATCAGGCAGCTAACCCTGCTGGTACTATCCCCTACGAGGAAGTGAAGAGGACCATCCTAGAGAGACTAGGTTGTGACCAGGACTATTATAGGAATAAGTTCAGGAGAGAAAAGTGGGCCAGTGGGGATAACCCGCGTGCCCTGTACTACAGAATCAAAGACTTGGTACTACGTTGGTTATCTCCCCAAGTCTCCACAATGGAGGAAGTCACGGAAAAAGTGATTCTGGAACAATATTTGGATGCTTTACCTAGTCCTACGCACTCATGGGTAAAACAACACCCTAACCTGACCTCTACTTCAACCGTGGCATTGGCATGTGCTTTTCACAGATCACCTGAGTTCAAGGCAGGCATATCACGGAACCCTGTTTTTCTTCCCAAGACCACACCCTGGCCCGAACCTCAACCCCAGGCCCTTCCCCGTGCTGTTCCCAAACCCTTACAGCACACACCCGGAACCAGTGGATCAGGTCTGCAATGCTATCACTGTGGTGAATGGGGTCAAATTGCTCGACAAAGTCCTCAAAGCCCCGGCAGCTGAACCCATGGATGTGGGTTACTCTAGTCTAGGGGAAGAGTAATGGTAACAGGAAAAAATTCCCAGCGTTATAAAATAGACATCCTTCTAAATGGAAAAAAACAAAGTGCCCTGTTGGACACTGGGTGTCATGTGACCGTGGTCGACAGACAGTTGATACCCCAACTTCAAATCAAGGAAAACGAACAGGTCCATGTTACTTGTGTACATGGGGACACCAGAACCTACCTTATAGCAGAAGTCCTGATGGAGATCCTACATGACCCACAAATACGAAGAGTAGGGGTTATTCCCTCCCTGCCCTAAGCAGTAATCATAGGCACTGAACACCCCAAGTTTGAACACTACCTAGATGAGATAAAAAAAAGAGATATGACGTTATCTGATGCCTCTTTTCATGATAGTGACCTAGACGGGACAGTAGGAAAAGACAGGAAAAGCAAGAATTTAAAAAGAAAAGAAAAAAAGAACTATATACAATCTTCCCATCATGCCGTCCCTTTTTCCACCACAGATCCTACCGACTCAGCACCGGTCAGCTTCGGATCAGCTCAGAGAGAAGATAAAATTGATACTTGTATAGCGCACTACTTACCCGCAAGGGTCTCAAGGCGCTTGTACGAATACCGCTGTGGAACCCATCCTGGCTTTCCCTGTGAGGTGTCCACTCATGGGCACCCCCAAGGTGGAGGCCAGGCATCCTTAGCGTTGTGGGGGCCGTTGTGGAGATTAAGCAAGCTATTGCCCAGAGTTGCAGAGTGGGACTCCATGATTGGAATAGGCACCGAGGCGAGAATTATCAGGTCCGTGGAGTTTTTGAGCTCAAGACCCGCCGAGGCGGGGAATTGAACCCTGGTCCCGGGCTAGACCTCTGCATCAGGGTCAGCCGCTCTAACCATTGAGCCACACTTCTCCACCAAGATGAGACACTGAAGCATGCCTGGAACCAAGTAAAAGAGATAGAGCCAGACCAGGTAGGGCCCTATTTCTTTATAAAAAGGGGGTTGTTGTATAGAGCCATGAAAGGGGGGACAAACCCCAAAACACAGCTACTGGTACCCCTTCCTTTTCGCAACCATGTATTACAGCTCGCACATAACCAAACCGGGGGAGGACACTAAGGGAAAGAAAATACCCTTCTTTATCTCCTGGAGAAATTCTATTGGCCGGGAGTATATAAGGATGTGGCGAAACATTGCGCAGCCTACGTGAGATGCCAGTATACAAACCCTGAAGGTGTAAAGAAAGCTCCTCTATGTCCTTTACCTATTATCGATATCCCTTTTAAAAGGGTTGGCATGGATATAGTGGGTCCACTCCCACCCTCGGCCAGAGGACACAAATATATATTAGTCATTGTAGACTACGCAAGTAGATATCCGGAAGCATTCCCCTTGTAAACGATGACCACCCCGGCTATTGCTAGGGCCATGGTATCGTTATTTTCCTGGGTGGGTTTTCCGTCGGAGATCCTTACTGACCAGGGAACTCCTTTTATGTCCCGTGTCATGGCTCAGGTCTGCACCATCTTGGGTGTCCAACAACTCCGCACCTCTGTCAACCATCTGCAAACCGATGGTCTGGTCGAGCGCTATAATAAAACCATAAAAGCCATGTTGCGCAAGGTCATTTAAGACACAGGGAGGGACTGGGATCATAAACTACCACTGATCCTCTTTGCCATAAGAACCCATGAACAGAGATCAACCGGCTATTCCTCATTCGAAATATTGTTTGGGCGAAAACCGCGAACTCTGCTAGACATGGCTGCTGAACTGTGGGAAGGGGAGGAGGAGGAGGGACAACCACTAACAAAATATGCCGCTGATTTGAAGTCAGCAGTCACGAGGATTTGGGGACTAGTCCATGAGAACATGAAAAGGCGCAGGCCTCTTAGAAACGATACTACGATAGGAACAGCCAGTTGAGAGAGTTCAAACCAGGAGAAAAGGTACTTCTTTTACTTCCGTCATCAGATACCAAGCTTTTGACAAAATGGCAAGGTCCCTATGTTATCGAAAAGAAAATGTCCCCAGTCACTTACAGAGTCTTACTGCCCCATCGGCCTGGGGGCAAACAGATTTATCATGTAAATCTGCTAATAAAAATGGGAAGACGCCATAGAGCCCAAGAAGCTGGAAGCTCAGTCCTAACCGTTAGTACGGAAAGGCCTTTAGACATCCCTACAGTGGGTACTCAAGAATCTCCAACAGAAAAACCCCCCACAGGAGATATATTATGTCCCAAACAACAGTCCCAACTGCAGACCACGTTAGAACAGTTTCCCGGTCTTTTTTCTTCCACCCCTGGGTTAACTACGTTGGTACACCATGATATAATTTCCTTGACTCCCACCATAGTAAAGCAGAAACCGTATCGCATCCCTGCCGCCCGTAGGGAGGCTGTAGAGAAGGAAGTAACAACAATGTTGAACTCACACATCATAGAACCATCCACAAGCAACTGGTGCTCCCCCCGATTGTAATAGTTCCAAAACCAGACGGGAGTCTTTGTTTTTGTATAGATTTTCGCCAAGTAAATAGCATTACTAAGTTTGATTCTTACCCAATGGCAGGTATTGCTGAATTAATAGAACGACTGGGGAACGCTAAGTACGTGTCTACGCTAGACCTTACCAAAGGATACTGGCAAATACCCCTAACCCCACAGGCCAGAGAGAAAACCGCTTTTACCACTCCTTCTGGCCTGTATCAGTTTAAGGTGCTTCCTTTTGGCCTTCATGGGGGCACCAGCGCACTTCCAACGATTAATGGATCGTTTGTTAAAACCCCATACTGAATATGCTGCCGCCTATTTAGACGACATAGTCGTCTTTAGTTCAAGCTGGACAGAGCACTTACAGCACTTGGCTGCTGTATTTTCAGCTATTCGAGAAGCTGGCCTCAAAATAAACCCAAAAAAGTCCCTACTGGTCACTAATTCTATACAATACCTTGGTTACACAATCCAAAAAGGTCTTATTAAACCCCAAATGAGCAAAATTGAGGCTATCAAAATGCTGCCTGCCCCCAAAACCAAACGTGACATACGCTCCTTCCTGGGATTCATCGGGTATTACCAACGTTTTATCCCCAATTTTTCATCAATAGCCAGTCCTCTACCTAACCTTTTGATAAAAGCCTGTTCCACCCGAATAACCACCTGGAATGCCACCCATGAAAAAAGCTTTCAGGACCTAAAATACGCCATTTGCACTGCCCCAGTACTACACTGCCCTGATTTCCATAAACCATTTCTTCTACAAACTGATGCCTCAGGTCTGGATCTAGGGGCCGTGCTTTGCCAGCCTGACTCGCGCAGCTGGCTATTAAATGGTCGATCGAGGCTCTTCAGTATTATCTACTGGGATGACCATTTACAGTGCTCACGGATCATGCACCACTTACCGGGCTAGTACGAAACAAAGACTCCAATCCACGTATCTAAAGGTGGTTCTTGGCATTACAACCCTTCTCATTTCAGACCCGGCATGTACCCGGCTCCAGACAAATCTGTGCTGACTATCTATCCAGAAACCCCTTCACTGAATGGCCCCATCGACCATTTCTAAGGGGGGAGATGTGTCAGGAGGACTCGCCAGGGGCGGACCGGAAGCGGAATGTTGAGCCGACACCCTCGACGGCTACAGAGGCAGACAGTGGTCTAGTGGCTGGGCAGGAAGAGGAGCGTCCTGCGACGTCAACGTTTACGCAGGAAGATTACCAAAAAGAGGACGGACGGCGACCTCTCTCGCAACGGCAGTAGCATCGGAAGAGACGGCATACAGGTGACGGACCAGGAGTGGAACTGTTCAGGAGAAGGCGTACGGGAGACGGACAAGGAGTGGAGCGGTTCAGGAGAAGGCATGCGGGAGATCGACAAGGAGCGGAGCGAGGCGGAGGAAGACGGTACCCGAGGTGGAGGAGCATTATAGACTGCGACCATACCCGGCGGGCCAGCGAAGAGAGAAGACGCCCCGGGTCCTGGCGCCGCGACCCTGGAGACGGGTCATGGCCTGAGGCGAGTACCGTTTAGGGGGTCATTTTGGTGGGGGTGGTGGGGAGGTTTGGGGAAATAGGGCACTCCGGTGTACTGGTAAAAGAAAGGTCCCTACACCCCTCCCTTATCACACCTCAGTTAAAACTGGTGACGGTAGCACAAAAATTACGATAAACGGAGTGGACATTTACCAGAGCTTTATTTGTTCTTTCTCCCTTCCTTACCCGACGGCCTGAGGGAAAAGCAGACCCCGGGAGAGCCACAGAAGACTCGGACAGTCCCTGAAGAAGAAGATGCCTGATTTATTGTTTTCTTTGTTTATGAACTTGAACTTAATAGCAAGAGAACTTAACAGCAAGAGAGAGAGAAATATAACAAGCTTAACCAAACATTTGGTATATACCTTCAGAGCATGAACAATAAAAGCTAAGGAAGCTAAGAAAGGAGTAGTTTCTGTCCTGTACCTCCAGTTCTGTAGTAGGGGTATCTCTGTTATAGTCATAATCTAGTGAATATTCCCGCTCATGTGCGTGGACCCCGGAAATCAAAAATAATCTCTTAAATTGTCAGAAAATTGCAGAACTGCAAAGACACTTAAGAGAAAATGTAAAGACAAATAATGCAGCCTATATCCACAGGCTACACTGTCCAGTACTTCGACTAGAAATTCCACCAAAAACACACAAATAGCACAGCCTGCCCTGTTTCCTCCATAGAGAAACTTGCCTCTACCAGAAAAAACCTCTGGAATGATAGAGAGGAAGGCATGGACAGACAAGCCCCATAGGCTGCCATTATGTGGCTTAAATAGGATACTGTGCCTTTAAGAGAACTTTCCAGAACTTCTCCCAGTATCCCAGAATGCATAGCAGGTCCCTCTTACTTTCAGTTCTTTTTGAAGGCGTAACATGCCAGACCTGTAGCATTCCTTACATGAATATCTCTCTCCACCGGGGAGGCGGGAGGGCGCTTATGACTATAACAGTGATACACCTACTACAGAACTGGAGTTACAGGACAGAAACTACTCCTTCTGTAGTAGGGGATCTCTGTGTATAGTCATAATCTAGTGAATAGAATGGCAAGCCCATCCCCACACCAAGGCGGCGGTGGAGAAAAGAGAAACAACACTACTATTGTGCTAACAGATTTCGCAGCGAAGCCTGCCCAACCTGAGCGTCTGCCCTGGCATCAGTGTCCAGACAGTAATGCTTAGCAAAGGTATGGACCGACTTCCAAGTGGCCGCCTTGCAGATTTCTGCAATTGGAACATTACGGAGCAAAGCAGTCGTGGCAGCTTTGCCCCTGGTGGAATGAGCCTTAGGTTTACCCCCTAAGGTCTTATTAGCTTTTAGGTAACACAGCTGTATGCAGGACACAATCCACCTAGTGATAGACTGCTTAGAGGTCGCAAGACCCGTCCTGACCGATCCATAATTGATACACAATTGGTCTGACCTACGAATATCTTTGGTTTTATCCTGATAAAATTTCAACACCCTCCTAACATCCAGGGAATGTAAAGACCTTTCCGCTGGAGATGAAGGATTCTGAAAAAACGTAGGCAAAGTTATGGTCTGGTTGACATGAAAATCAGAAATAACCTTGAGAAGAAATTTAGGGTGAGTACGCATAACAACCTTAGCAGCATGAAATGCAGTATAAGGTTCTTGGCAACACAACCCCTGAATTTCAATCACCCTGCGGGCCGATGTAATGGCCACGAGGAACGCCGCCTTCCAGGACAGGTGCTGCAACGAAGCCTTATGAATAGGTTCAAAAGGCTCCTTCATCAACCTGGACAGCACCACATTCAATTCCCACGAAGGCGAAGGAAGCCGGACAGGAGGGAACACTTTCTTCAAGCCTTCCAAAAAATCTTTGATCACATGGATCTGAAAGAAGGAAGTCTGTGAAGGGCATTTCCTGTAGGCAGTCAATGCAGCCAGATGAACCTTAATGGAATGGACATTAAGGCCAGACTGCGCCAGATGTAGAATATATGGAAGGATGACATCTTCCTTAGATGTCGTCGGGTCATAGTTCTTGGACTTGCACCAGATGCAAAACCTCTTCCACTTGTAAGCATAAGAAGTCCTAGTGGAAGGTCGCTTAGCCTCCTTCAGTATGTCCATGCAATCTTCTGGGAGATTAAGATGGCCATATTGCACTATCTCAGGAGCCATGCCGCCAAACTCAAAGACGAGAGGTTGGGATGCAACATCTGCCCCCCGAACTTCGTGAGAAGGTTCGGCCTGCACGGCAGCCGCATGTGAGGAAGGAGAGACCGGTGAAGCAGGTCCGTGAACCACCACTGTCTGGGCCATTCCGGGGCAATCAGTATCATCCGTGCCCTGGACTGGGACAGCTTGATGAGAACCGTCGGAATCAGGGGAATGGGTGGAAAAGCGTACAGAAAGCTGTTCGACCAGTTGATCCATAACGCATTCCCCAGCATCCCCGGCTGGTAGTACCTGGAGGCGAAGTCTCGGCATTTGCTATTTTCGGCAGTGGCGAACAGATCTACGTCTGGAGTCCCCCACCTTGCGAAGACTTCTCCTAGTACTTCGTCGTTTATGACCCATTCGTGTTTTTCCTGAATCAGTCTGCTCAGTGCGTCTGCCTGAACATTCTGCACACCTGGTAGATGGGTGGCCGTTATCGTCAGTCCTCTGGCCAGAAGCCAGTGCCAGATCGTCTGCGCCTCCTGTGACAGGGTGCGCGATCTCGAGCCCCCCTGCTTGTTGAGGTAATACATCGTGGTCGTATTGTCCGTTTGCACAAGCAGAGAGTTGGTCTGGAAGGACGGAAGAAATGCCTTCAGCACCAAGTGAACAGCTCTGAGTTCCAGGAAATTGATGTGATACGTGGACTCCGTCTGGGACCACGTCCCTTGAATCTGTAAGTCTCCGGAGTGCGCCCCCCAGCCGTGGAGAGATGCATCCGTCACGATAGTCTGCGTGGGAATGTCCTTGTGGAAGGGAACCCCTCTCAGGAGATTCTCCGCCGAACACCACCACCTCAGAGACTGAAGAGCACGCAGAGACAGTCGTATCTTGTCGTCCCAAGATCCTCTCCTCTGATCCCACTGATCCTCCAAGCACTCCTGCAATGGTCTCATGTGCAGCTGTGCGTGAGGCGTCAGGAAGATACAAGAGGCCATTGATCCCAGTAGAGAAGACACCGTCCTCACTGTTGTAGATTGAGTGGTCATAAGAGCCTGAGCCTTCCGAAGGAGTGATAATAGTCGTTCCTCCAAAGGAGACACGCTTGCTGACAGCATATTGATGGTGGCTCCCAAGTACTGTGTGCACTGGACCGGAGTCGGGACAGACTTGGACATGTTGATGTGCAACCCCAGCTTGTTCAAGAGAACGCACGTCTTCTGGAAGTGCGCTTGAGCTTCCGAGAAGGAGGAGGCCTTGATCAACCAATCGTCCAGGTAAGGGTAGACAAACCCCTTGTTCTTCCTTAGGTGTGCGGCTACCACTGCCATGCACTTCGAGAATGTCCTGGGCGCAGACTTGAGCCCGAATGGTAGTATTGTGTACTGATAATGATTGGCGCCGACTTGAAATCGCAGGAACTTTCTGTGTTTGTGCGCAATGGGCACATGGAAGTATGCATCCTGTAGGTCTATGGCACACAGCCAGTCTCCCCGTTGCAGCTGAGGATAAATCTGATGCAACGACAGCATGCAAAACTTTTCTCTGCGAATCCACTTGTTTGCTTGCCGCAAATCCAGAATGGGCCTGAACTCGTTCTTGTCCTTTTTGCGAACCAGGAAGAACCGGGAGTACAGACCTCTTCCTCTTTGAGACAGAGGTACGTCTTCTATCGCCCTTTTCCTTAACAAGATATCGGCCTCCGCCTGGAGCTCGCGCAGCTGAAACTGCGAGCTGACCGGAGGGATTGATGGAGGCGGGCTGGTGAACCGAAGACTGTATCCATTGCAAACAATATTCAGCACCCACTTGTCCGGAGTCATTTTTCTCCACTCTGCCAGAAAAAATTGAACGCTTCCCCCCACCGGAGTGGGTAACTGATGTAGGGCAAGTAAGAGCTCAGGGCCTAGACCCGGCCGGGCCTTTAGTCGCTGTTGCCGACTGTTGGCCGCCTCTGCCTCTCTGGCGCTTCTGGAACGGTCTTCGGAACTGCTGCTGTTGTTGTTGCTGCTGCTGTCCCGAAGACTGGCCACGCCCTCTGCCCTGTCCACCGAACCGTCTCTGGAACGGGCGGTACGACTTCTTGTTATCCTTGGGTTTTTCCAGAACCACAGCCGTGAGCGTTTCGGCGTCCACCTTCATGCGGGCCATTTCGTCATCCACATGTTTTCCAAATAGGGTTTCGCCAGAGAATGGTAGATTGGCAACCCTTTGTTGTGTATCAGGTTTTAGTGACGTGAGGCGGAGCCAGGCATGTCTTCGCTGGTTAATCCCATGGCAGAAACCATGCGCCGCCAGCAGGGAAGAGTCGGCTGCAGCACTGATGACCTGATTCGCCACCAACATCCCCTCATTCAACACCTCTTGGAAATCTTCTCTCTTATCACGCGGCAGATGTTCTACAAACTGCTGGTGGGATTCCCAGAGGGCTCGGTCATACCGCCCCAACAAGGCCGTGGCACTCGCAGTCTTCATGGAAGTCGCCGATGTCCCACAAACATTTCTCCCAGACGAATCTAGCCTCCTAGATTCCTTATCTGGTGGAACTGTGGATGACGGAGTGGTGGCATGCTGCTTACGAGCCGCCGTCACTATCACAGAGTCTGGAGGGGGTTCCACCCTTAGAAAAGCCGGATCCAAGTCGGGAGCCCGGTTTTTTTATTGCAGTCTCGAGGGGGCCGCCTTAGTCACCGCCGGGGTGAGGAAAAGGTCCATGGCCGGCTCCACCAGGCCCGGTACCAGTGGTAGTAATGGCCGAGACAGATGTTTCAGGTGAAGCGTCTCGAAGATCACCGATGTCTTGGGCGTGGGCACAGTCAACGAGATGCCCAATTTTGCTGCACCTCTTAAAAGGAGATCATGAAAGGACACCCTTGTCTCCGGTGACTCCGACAAAGTCGGAGAATAGTCCCTGGTCCCCGAGGACATCGTCTGAGAACGAGACCTGCGCCTCCTATGGCGTCGTCTCGACCGCGTGGACGACCTGTTGCGCGAACGTTCCCTCCTCCTGGAGCGAGAGCGCGATCTCCCAGTTCGTGGACGCTCCGCAGGCCTCTGTGAAGGCGTCTTCCTTGGCCTATCCTGGGGTAGTGGTTTTGGAGTCCCCTTAGGCGGTGTAGGGAGCGGAGGCAGTGACACCGATTTTGGTGGAGGAACAGGAGGTATCTCCAACCGAGGAGCAGGCCTACGTGGCGGAGGCGGTGGTGGTGGTTGCCCCGCGGGAGGAAGTGGTGGAAGAGGAGGATTGATGGGAGGATCCTCTCTAGGTAAAGGAGGCGGGGTCGTCTTAGGCCGAGGTAGTGTATAAACCACCGAGTACACCGAGTCCGGTGACTTCTTCGGGGGAGGTGACTGCGAATCAGCCCCTCCAGTAGGTGACTTCTGGCGCCAGAAATCCTTCTGCGCCGCTTAGGAGAGTTGGAAAATCTCAGACGCCGATCTCTTTCTTTTCGACGTCGAGCGTCGCTTTTCCGGCATCGAAACGTCGCCTCCGCGACTCAGGCGTCGAACGCCGCCTCCGCGACGTCGAGCGCTTCTTCCTCGACGCCGAACGCCACTTCCGCGACGTCGAACGCGCAGTCCTCGACGATGAGCGTCGACTCCTTCTCGGCGCCGACCGCTTGTCCGAGGTCCTCAACGTCGAGGGTCCCCTCGACGCCGACCGTCCAGTCGACGGCAACCGGCGGTGTCGCTTTGACGGCGAGCGCCGGTGCCTGTCCGTCCTTCTTCGACGTCAATGGCTCGACGCTGACGTCGAAGAGGCCGTCGACGGTGATCTCGACGGCGGCCTACCCCGGCGTTTCGACGTCGAACTTCCACGCTGTCTCGACCCGGAGCCCCGGGGAGATGAGGAACACACCGTCCTCATCCCTCTCGATGTCGTCGTCGATGCAATCGACGTCGACGGAGACAGGGACCGTTTGCTGGGCTTCCTGCCTCTGGGCAGCCCCCCAGAGGCCTCAGCAGAGGCAGAGGGAGCCTTCCCAGCCTGCTCAGACTCACCTGCAGCCTTGAAGCCTGTCCCTGAGGGTCCTTGATGAAAAGGTCTGACAGATGTCACATTCTTCAGGGACATGTGCTTCAGGGAGACAGAGTATGCAGACGTCGTGTGGATCAGTCTTGGCTTTCTTCCTTCCACATGCTGGGCACTTGTCGAAGAGAGCAGGCATTTTAGAGCCCTAAAAAGTCTGAACAAATACACAGGAGTGAAGGGAAACACCAAGTACACAAACTTAAAACACCTTTAAAGACAAAAGTGCACAAAATTCCAATAAACCCTTGAAAAAGGGAGAGCTCAATGCACCAGGGTCCTGTTAGCAGGAGCCGGAAAAAAGAACTGAAAGTAAGAGGGACCTGCTGTGTATTCTGGGATACTGGGAGAAGTTCTGGAAAGTTCTCTTAAAGGCACAGTATCCTATTTAAGCTACATAATGGCAGCCTATGGGGCTTGTCTGTCCATGCCTTCCTCTCTATCATTCCAGAGGTTTTTTCTGGTAGAGGCAAGTTTCTCTATGGAGCAAACTGGGCAGGCTGTGCTATTTGTGTGTTTTTTTGGTGGAATTTCTAGTCGAAGTACTGGACAGTGTAGCCTGTGGATATAGGCTGCATTATTTGTCTTTACATTTTCTCTTAAGTGTCTTTGCAGTTCTGCAATTTTCTGACAATTTAAGAGATTATTTTTGATTGCCGGGGTCCACGCACATGAGCGGGACAATTCACTAGATTATGACTATAACAGAGATACCCCTACTACAGAACTGGAGGTACAGGACAGAAACTACTCCTTTCTTAGCTTCCTTAGCTTTTATTGTTCATGCTCTGAAGGTATATACCAAATGTTTGGTTAAGCTTGTTATATTTCTCTCTCTCTTGCTGTTAAGTTCTCTTGCTATTAAGTTCAAGTTCATAAACAAAGAAAACAATAAATCAGGCTTCTTCAGGGACTGTCCGAGTCTTCTGTGGCTCTCCCGGGGTCTGCTTTTCCCTCAGGCCGTCGGGTAAGGAAGGGAGAAAGAACAAATAAAGCTCGGGTAAATGTCCACTCCGTTTATCGTAATTTTTGTGCTACCGTCACCAGTTTTAACTGAGGTGTGATAAGGGAGGACGGACAATTTAAGAGATTATTTTTGATTGCCGGGGTCCACGCACATGAGCGGGACTATTCACTAGATTATGACTATAGACAGAGATCCCCTACTACAGAACTCACCTATCCTCTTTTTTTTTTAGCGGGTCAGAAGACACATCCAGTTCACCCGCATCTTGAAGGTCATCCACCCAATCCTGCTCGGAGTCACACTGCCACGCAAGGGGCTCATCAGAGCCGTCCCAGTCTTCGTCTGGCTCCGGGGTAGAAGGAGCCAGCCGCGGCGGCAGGGCCGCACCCGGGGTCAGCGGCACCATCGGGGCCGCACCGGAGCCGCATCCCAACATGGATCGCAGGCCGGAACAAAATGGTCCGGGAACCGGGGCAGGGGCGGGATAAACGGCACCCAGTGCGGCACCTGCGGCGGAGTCAGGGGCGGCGCTGGGGCCGGAGCCAAGGGCGGCGCCGGAGCCAGCAAAGGCGGTCCAAGGCAGCAAGGAACTCTTGCACCTGTTCGGGAGTCACCGACGGACCCCGGTATAACAGGTAGGCTACGAGACTCCCAGGCTCCGAAGGAGTCGCAGAGGCGGAGCCACTGTCCCCCACATCAGCCTCCGGGGAGCGACGGGGGACGTTGGAGAGCGAACGCGCTTCTTCGACTTATTTTTATAGCGTTGCTTACTGGAATCTGAAGGGGAAGACTTAAGAGTCCGAGGAACGACGGTTCCGGTCCCGCGAGCGGTCCCCCGAATGGCCCCTAGACACGGAGTGGCGGTGAGAGGAGTGCCGGACCTCCAGAAACTTCCAGCGCCGCTCCTGCAAGGCCCTCGGGGCCATGGCACGGCAGTCCCGACAATCCCTGGAGTCATGGTCATGCTCCAGGCAGTACAGGCAGACATCATGGGGGTCCGCCACCGACATATTACAGTGGCAGGGCCCGCAAGACTTTAAGCCGGGCATCCCTGAGTGCACCAAGAGGCAAGAAAAGGAGACAAAGGTCTCAAAAAAGTGGCCAAAAAAAAATGGCCGAGGTACGTGCTCAATCTGGATCTGCGCTTTCGGCGCTGAAAAAGAACTGACGTCAGCACGCATGGGTGGTGCCTAAGTAGCCTCCGTGACTTCATACCGGAGCTTACGACGCCAGTGACAGGCGCAGAGCCGCACAACGCCACCTACTGGTGTGCAGGGGTACTGCAAAGCAGAAAACTTTCCGGATCCAGTCTGATGCCTGGGGAATATTCTACGGTAAGTAATCCATCACTAACGTGTCTCTTTCAGATATAGCGTGACAGGAAATCACAGAATGTCAGGAATGGGCGCATCGCCTCTAGCTTGGTCACAGCTCACTTACAAACGGTAGAGACCACCAAGGAGTCCTAAGGTACGTGTCCTCCGATTTACAAGAGGTCAGAGGGAGAACATTTAATTTGTTCTACATCCTGGAAGTCACCACTCAGTATTTTACTGGCTCCAAAAGGTGTCTGGGTCAGTTTTGATCACATCCTTTATAGGGGTGGGCGGAATTTGCGTAGTCGCGCTACGCAAAGCTCTGTAAAATGGCAAAAAATCTCAGCGAGCACGCAAAAGTTCCGCCAACATGCGGAATTGCTTGTTCCACTCGTTCGCGATGCTTTTCTCCTGTTCGCGAACGCTGTTTGCGTGCTCGGGGAGAAATCTCTCACAAACACGCGTTTTGAAAGAGCGAAGAAGCTAAAAAATCTGCAAAGCTGCAGAATTTTTGGCAATTCCGCATTCTCAGCGGAACGCAAAATGAATGACCCCATGGTATGCAGAGATGTCGGCTGGGGAAGGGGGGGCTCCAGAGAAATGATCAAGTTCTGGGCCTTCTGAGGTTCCACATCAGTCCTCCCACGGACCATCTGGAGGACAGGGGTACAGAGTGGCTTTAAAACCCTCTATCGGGAAATAGGGGCTAGAGCTGCCTGGTCTGAATAAGACTGTGGTGACTCCTGTGGGGAGCCACTAGGAATTGGAGGATGTGTAGGCGGTGAAGTGGGTGTAGGAGGAGTTGGGAGGCTGATAACCTTGTTATTGAGCCTTTTAGCGGACACAGGTTGTGTAAGGCCATAAGATTGTGATGTGTCCTCGAAGGGAAGTCAACTCTTCCTGAGCAAAGTCTCTCTGGGGGCATTTTTGTATTTTTTTTATTTGAAGGTTTTATATAGTGCGAACAAGACCTTTATGGGTATCACAGCGCTTTACATGTCATATGTTGGACAACAAGTATAACCATAGAAAAATACAATTGTAGGCGATTCAGAAATAGGGTGCTCCATAATACAAACTAGTAATTCAATATGGTGCTCACTAATATCTACTAGTGATTAACGACTAGTCGTAGGTAAGTAATTCGCGTGAATATCACCATGAGAATAGCTTTCACTCCTTTTTTGAAGGATGCAGTGGAAGGGTGCATTCTTGTTTCTGTAGGCAAAGCATTCCGGATCCTGGGAGCCGTTCCAGAGAAGGAACAGTTGTATGTTTTTTCTTGGCAAAACGTTGTGGTTTCAGCAGAAGATTCTTGGAACTTCTTAAGGCTCTAGTACCAGCCGAGAATACCCATTTCTGAGCTAGATAGCTCGGGGAATTGTAGTGTAGGGCCTTGTGCAGACATCTTGCTGGTGCGGATGACAATCAAAGAGCTCCCACTGAAGCTTCTCAAGAATAGGCTTCTAAAAGTGTTTGTAACACATAGTGGACTGGGGGTGAGGCACCGAAAAGTCCTTCTGCTACGCTGTGTGCTTGAGAGTCTTGATGTGGTTTAAGCAATGGACATGATGCTTGGGGGGCAGTGCTCAGCCTCTTGAGTGTTTTGGGAGCTTGAGTTTCAATGGTACGTGCTACTCTCTGCTTGGACATGCTACAAGGACCTGTGTCAACTGAGGTGAACAGAGCACCTCGGTACATCACCTCTTTTTCCTCCTTCTCCAGCTCAGAAGAATCAGAGCTAATCACGGGTGGGCTGATGTGCTGGAGGGCCTGAAAACTCAGCACACTACTCTGCCAATCAATGCTTCTTGGTGTGGACCCACTGTCTGCTTCTCCAATGAAGGATGTTCTTGCACCTAAAAGCCAAAACACAAGGTGCAAGAGGTGTTGTTGTGGTTTAGGAAGAGGCAGAGGTTAGACACTGCGGAGGGAGGCCCAGGAGTATTTTGGATGGCATTGTGGGCATTTCCTCAAGGAAGTCCAGAGGGCCTCTGGAGTCGGTACTGAAAGTAGTGGGCCCCGGAGGTCAGTAATGCACTACATAGAAAGAAGTGTACTGAGGGAGAAGAGGAAAGGGATGACTGTCAATGTAGAAACCTTCTCTGTGACGGAGGTGGAGAGAAACGAGTCCTGGACCGAGAACATTCAATGCCAAATGCCTCAAGCCTGGGAGTCATCTAAGGTGGAATGCATTAATGGAGCTGGTTCCCATGAGCATTGCTAAGGAATGGTTACTTACCTGTAGAAGTAGTTTTACAGCTTGAAGACTTTCTGGATTCACATTAGGTGCATTATTCTGTTATCTAGAGCCCACCCCCCACAGGTGGATAAAATGTCCTGCCTGTTACAACCACTTGATGCTCCTAACTGCCGGTCGATTGTGACCACCATATCTGCGGCAACTCCTGGAGGTCTCATGTGGAGACTGGCATCGGTACCAATGGTATGTAGGATGTCATCATACTCCTGATACTCCCCCCTGTCCTCACCATCTAAGCTCGTCCCGTCTGGTAAGAGGCGAACTTGATCCGCCATTGCCTGCACTCCTCTGTACTGGGAAGGCGTTTTACTGTCATGAGTCCACTGTGGCTCCCAAGACATTGTTTTTCTAGTTGTGTGGACGACATTTCCAAATTGTTAGAGAATCCAGGTTTGTGCAATGTTTGTATCACAGTGTGTTTTCCCTGCACTGCTATGACTCTTATAAGATTCAGATAGGTGCACGAGGGGATCCTCCGTTGCAGGTGGGCTGGTATGATAGGCATTGCGTGTAGACCCACTATGCAGATTTTATTATAAAAGGAGGTACTGTGGGCCATGTATATTACAAATCTTAGGAACTTCTTACCTTTTGTTAATTGGCGCGTGTGGGGATGTATCCCTGAGTTTGATGTGCCTGTTGCGGGCCCCCAGATCCAGGATGTGTCATAATGAGAAATCTGCCTTGGGTGCCGGGAAGTATTCAGAGTAAACTCCTTGTCCTTTTCCTGAAATTGGTACTCTTTCTATAGTCTTGTGTCAGATCCGCCACTTCTTTAGGTGCAAGGTGTCCTTGTTGCTTTGGCGTTTCGGATGATGTTGATTATCCATTTTCTGAGGAATCCTCCGATTGTGCCCCCCACTGGTGTTGAATGTCAAGGGTGGTGTGCACAGCTCGTTCTGTGCTGCTCCCCTTCAGCGTGAACTACCACGAAAAAGCTGCCTTTGATCTGCGCAATGCCTTGATGCTCTAGTGCTGTGGCTTGGTTGATGTACAGCGGAGGTTGCATGCGGCGTTGTTGGTTGTGATGCCCCTCGGAGAGGCATTCTCCAACAAGGGGCGCCTTCTTCCTGAATTGCTCTCAACTGTAGGGTGCCCATCGATCTCACTGTGACACCGACACTACCATTTTTCCTTCTCTGGAGGACGTCCTCCACTGCTGTTCCAAACACTCTCCTGAGTAGGGCACGTTAACCACAGTTGCATGCACTTCTTGCTTACCTGAAGCCGGACACTAAGCCAGGCACGCCTTCTTTGCACCCGTCTGCTTTCGGTTTCTGCAGCATTCGAGGCAGACTTTAGACAGGTTTTGCTTGTTTTCCCCTGCTGTACTAACGCCTTACCCTTCCTCTGATATTGTTCAAGGAGGTGCTGGAGAAGTCTCCATCTATTCCCACTGTTGGTGGACCTACTGTTTAGGAAGGCGTTGGAATGTCAGGGTCTCCCGTGGACAGCAGCCGAGTGCTCCATTTCCTGCCCACAATGTCCACCCATTTGCTTTCTCTGTTGGGTCATGGACCCATAGAAGCTGGTAAATTCCAAGCCCTCTTTCAAGCTGAGGATACAATGGAGTCTGCAGTCTATGACCCCTGAGTCAGGCAGAGTTCATTGTGTAGTGCCTGTATTTTTTCTCCACGTAAGGAGTAACAGCCTTTGACATGGCTGGTTCTCTAAAAGCTTCCCTTCCCTGGTCCTGTGAGGAAATGGCTTTTTCATTGAGAAGGTAGTCAGGGTCTCAAGCAAAAAACACAGGATTCCCCTTGTCCCTCTTCCACTTGACACCACGCGTCTGCTGCGCATTTCACCTCTGCGTTGTACACCCAGATGTCATCAGGCTGTGAGGGAATCGAGGGATGTGTGTACACGCATGCCTTTGGGACTCAATTTCGATTTCACGTCAGTCCTCGTGGTTCTGCCTCAAAGATACTATCCTGGTACTGGCCAACGTCTAATTAGCCATCGAATTCCAAGGCTTGAACTCAAAGGCTTGATCATCCTCTTCCACTGGTTTGGGTTATGCCGGCAAAGCCATCTGCGATTGTTCTGGTTGCTCTTAGCCGATCCCCACTATTACATTCAAATGTTGAAGAATCCTGTAATCTTTCAGGCAGCCCTCAAATTCCTTCTTTCTTTTAAGGGCCTCCATTTCGGCCACGATGAGTCTTCTTTCTCTCAACTTCATGCGCTTTCTTTTCACTGTCAGCCACAGGGGCCCTCTTTTTCGGCACAAAACTTTCCCAATCTCAGGTCAGCTTCTGCCTCCCATGCTTGTGATCGCTTTTTGAAGTGGAGGCCAGTTCTGAGGACTTGCCTCCTATGGTAGCTTCGGTGTCGGACCCAAAGGGCGCTTTGGTTTTCTTGGGCAATTATTTGTCCCCTGGGGCTTTCAAAGTCGAGGAAGGCTTTCTGCTTCTTTAGGCAATTGTTTCCTTGCATCTGGCACTCCTCAGCGTCAATCACCTGAATGTCCAGAGTCCTACCATTGCACCATTTCAGCATTGCCGTTGCAGTAGGTCACCTCCGTCTTTGCGTTTTCTGCGTCTTCGCCCTGGCGTAGTGTGCCCACCTCTTCGGTCTGACTTTAAAGGTCTTTGGCTGAAACTTGTTGAAGGTGTCGCAGACGCATGATCACTGACGCAGGCACAAGTTGACTTGAGGACTAGCCTTCTGTGCCAACTTGTGGTAACATTTAGGGCAGAACCTGAACAGCATATGCTTCACACCCCACATGCATTCTCCGCACGCTGCAGTTGAGACATTGTGGTTTTGTAGCCTTATCCAACCCAGAGGTCTTTGGCGATTCTCATTGATATGCCTCAGTTTTCCCGTGTTGGAAAGGTGTTTTCCTGCTTTTTAGTACAAAAACATTTCTCCAATCTGTCTCGGAGCTCGCTCCGATGCTTTTAGACCCAATGGCGGGAAAAATAATCTGGAGAGGACAACCATACAATGGATCTTCCGGTGAATATGTCTGGCAAAGTAGATGAGGGATAGACCTCCACAAGGTCGAAAATGCACACTCCTAAATAAACAAGCATTGGCATAGCCAATAGGTCTCCCCTTTGACCTTTTAAGTTTTTAGTTATGCTTTACATTATCGTGGGTGGAAGCTTTAACACACGTATTAAGCATATTCCAGCAAGACCTTTTAGCGGCTCTTCCCGCCGACTGCTCTGCAGCTGGCATGAGTCCCTCCCTATGCCCATGTTCTGGACAGCAATTTATGAACTTTGCGCAAATTATGGAGGGTGTTACTCTCCCCCTACTCCAGTCCCTGAAATCTGGCTCTCCAGCCGACCCGTGTCCAGCCCGGGTGCTTTCGGAGGTAGCAGAAACAGTCTGCACTGAGATCACGCAGATAGTGAATCTCTCCCTGGCTGCGGGCGAGGTTCCTCTTGTTTGGAAACAGGCCAAACTTCTGCCGCTTTTGAAGAAACCGGGACTGGACTGGTCGGCTCCTGGGAATTACCGTCCCATCTCCCTTTTACCGGCACTCACGAAAATCTGTGAGAAGGTGGTATTTCAACAATTGGAGAGCTTTGTTGAAACCTCCAACGCCCTCCACCCTGCTCAATCGGGCTTTAGGGCTGCATACAGCACCGAAACGGCCCTGTTGGAGATGAGCGAGGCCATTCGGGACTGTTTAGACGGAGGTGGCAGAGCGGTCCTAATTTTATTGGACCTCTCTGCCGCGTTCGATACCGTCCCCCATGAGCTTCTCCTTGGCCGGCTGTCTGCCATAGGCATTGGGGGGGTTGTGTTAGACTGGCTGTCCTCTTTTCTTTCTGATAGGACCCAGCAGGTCTGGATGCCTCCCCATGCCTCTGAGCCCAAACCTCTGCTTACAGGGGTCCCGCAAGGATCCACTCTTAGCCCCTTACTGTTCAATGTTTACATCACCCCCCTGGTCTATCTAGCGGAACAGTTTGGGGCTAAGATCATAGGGTATGCAGATGATACCCAACTGCTGTTCACTTGGCCAGATGATAACCTGGATACGTCTACAGTCCATCTGTGTTTGTCCTCTGCATTTCGCTGGTTAACGCAGGCCCAGTTGAAATGCAATGAGGACAAATCCGAAGTGCTTTTTTATGGTTCTTTCCCCCCCTCGTTTATGAGCACTCTGTGGCCTTCTAACATTCCCAGTCCGAAAGAGATGGGGAGACCTGCCAAAAATCTTGGCATTTGGTTCGCAGAGGATCTCAGATTCGAGTACCACATTAAAAAGCTTACTGGCACTTGCTTTGCCACTCTAAGAATGCTCCGCAAATTCTTTCCCTTGCTCCCGAGGGATGCTAGGGAGTCTGTTGCTCGGGCGCTCATACTGGCTAGGTTAGACTATGCAAATGCACTGTTCAGTGGCATTCCCTCATATCTGGTGAAACGCCTGCAAATTATCCAGAATGCGGCTGTCCGTCTATTATTTAATATCCCCAGATGGAAGAGCGTCCGCGCGGAGATGCGCACACTCCACTGGCTTCCTGTTGCACAGCGCATCTTGTTTAAATCTCTGGTGCTGGCGTTCCGTGCTACTCATGATCAGGGTCCCCTGTATCTGAGAAAAAGATTCACTAACTATGCCCCTGCACGCACCCTGAGATCCTCCACTTTGTTTAAATTGTCCCTTCCCCGCTTTAAACGTGCCAGACTTGGCGGCCAGTCGATTTCTGTGGTTGTGGCTCGTGCCTGGAACGCTCTTCCTCTCCATCTGCGCTCCATGCCAACAGTAGCTGCCTTCAAAAAACACCTGAAAACTCATTTATTCAAGAGTGCAATCTAAGATGCTTTTCTTCGTGCTCTGCTGTCTGCCTTTCCTTTTTCCGCGCCAGGATACTCCCCAGTAACGGAGCGCGCTATAAAATGGTTTATACATATACATACATACATATTATAGAACTGCATTGAGAAGTACTTATTTAAATTGTTTTTTTGTACAACTAAACTGCAGGCTACATATCACCAATACTAATAATAGGATACCAAATCAAACTGTCAGATAATTTAACAGAAGGATTGGGCTGATATAAAACCATGCCAACAGCAGCTGGTATAACATGGTTAAGACGTTCTTCTGTATACATATATTAGAAATATGTGAATACATTTGTATATGAGCGGAATGTTTTTCAAATTAAATTGCATACTAAAAATATATTTCTTCACTAATAAAGCAAATGTATGCACTTTAAGCAACTAAACTCAAGTCTTGGTAACCCGCTCACATCAGGGTTATATTTGATTCCACCTCACAGGCTTACATTCTTCGCAAATCCAATTTATGTTCCCTGAAGTCAGTGTGCGCTTTGTGCGCCTATATATAAGGGTCGCTGTGCCTGCCAAGGATTGAATATGGTAGAGTGCATTCGAAAAGTGGCAAAACGCATTTTGTTACCTTTTTCCACACTTTGCTGCAGAGCGAAAAGCTAACCTTTGGCCTGTTTCTGCTACTGTTTAAATACCACCACAAACAACAACTTTTTAAAAGTAGCTTAGGTCAGAATGTCAGTCTTTTTTAAAGTCCACGAACAGGAAACATGTGTACAAAAGAAATGTGTGTGTACGTAGCAGCCATAGGTACAAATAAAAGCAGGGGTGACTCAGACTTTCATCCTTCCCACTGTTCAAAAAGTATTAGGGCATTACCATTACATTAGGTAATAACAGCACGTAATGTTACAGTAAAAAAAACTAACAGCTTATAAAAAGTGGTATGTAAATACTATATAAAAAGAAGGATTTTCAAGCGTATCCAGAGGGTTGTTTATGCTCTCAATGTTGTACATTTAGCATGCCCTGAAAAGTGCACACACACAAAGCAATGGAAAGGGAAAAACGTACGAACAAGCAAGCAAACACAAATGAGCATCATAAATAGTTGTGTATACAAACAGAGAGAGCAAGACACGGACAGTGAGCGAGGGACAGGTATAGATACATACACAGGGATAGAGAGAGATAAAGCAAAACAAGGGCAATTAGAAAGGGTATACAAATACCTGACCAGATACAGTAAAAGACAGATATATACACAGAAACAAAGAAACAGAGGCATGTTACATAATTGTCACAGGATTACCACTGTCTTTATAACGTAGCCAAAAAGACACTTGGGGGCACCCGTTGCACAAGACAACAGTTCCATACACAAGGTTTCAATAGTATATATAACAAAGTGTTCAACCAAACATACAAAAAAAATCCCTGTCAGCCAATGCAGTATGACATGTTTTAATGCAAGGATTTTTTAACTCAACACAATTTTAAGTCACTCGAAACAGTACGTCAAAGTTCCCAAAAAATAACTTTACCACTTTGTTACATATACTGTATGCCTTTGCTCTGTTAGGGAGAAGAAATGGGGGAAAAAAAACTGAACGCACGGCAGTGAAAACTGAAAGACACTGCTCTAATTAAAACAGATGGCACCCTGCGAGCCGCTGCTCGCTTCCGCAATGTAGATGCCGTGGGAGGAAACTTTTGCTTAAAAAGGTGGGACATGTACCCACCCTTTGGCCAATTGCGTGCTTTCTTTTTGGAAAGAAGCACGCAAAGGCCAATACAATTAATGCAACAAAAAAAGCCACACACAAGTTTCAGAAAAGTCCTGAGTGATTCCAAAAGGTCATCTCTTAGAGCAGCGCATGCGCGCTGCGCTAGGCTCGACCTAAAAAGGCAGAGAAAATAGGGACAGTTTCAGACCCAACCACTAGATGGTGGAATGTAAAGAGAGTGGGTCCAGAAATATTCACGAAGCAAAACAAAGGGAGGCATCACAACATACCTCGTGACTGAAAAGACTTCTCCACAGAAAAACAAGTTACAAACATCCAAGGCCAACACTAGATGCCAGAAGTATGCAGATCATGCGATCTACAGTCAAATAAGCTATGAACTTGATTCTTCCTTCAGGTTTTGTACTCCAAAAGGACAGTAGGCATCCTCGATCTGCATTAAAAAGCCATTCATTCTTGATATTTCAGCATCACTGCAGCAAAGTAAGGGCAACAAGGCACCACTATTGTTATGGATGCTCAGTTTATGCTTGAAATACGAACATGAGGATTTTCAACGTCTGAACTTTTTTGTGATTTCTAAGAAAATTGAATTACATTTTATGAGCTCCATATTGCAAACACCTTTTAAAGATCACCCTCTAGAAAACCCCATGCAATATTTCTAAAATGTTTTTCATTAGAACATATGCTCTGGTTTTGTATTCCAAAGAGGTGTTGTATATGGTAGACAAAGATAAGTCAAGAGGTTCTGAGCTTATGATTGGCAGCAGCATACCCTTTTAAGCAGTGTAGTAAAAATGGTAAATCTACAGACACTCAGGCAAGTGCTGTATATGGGATACTTTGACGCCTGCAAGGGACAGCTATATGTGTAGTACCAAATAAGGAGCACAATCACTAGAAAATGTAGTGTGCCACACTCAGGCTCCAGTATATCGACCATTTTTCCATTTCTGACCCAAGTAGTCCCAGGTGCATAGAAAGTGGATTCCTACTGGGGCCCCAAGAATCAGCAGGATTTTGATATATCTTGTGTACATTGTAAATAAAAAAATGGGGGGGCAGAGTCTTTTTGCAATGATAAATCGCTGGTCTGCCACCCTCCGTTTCAGACTGAGCCATAATTTTATTCTTATATGTAAGCAGGTATGGCTATAGAATTTCTATAGCGTGAGCCTAGACAAACGGCAGCTAATATTGTACTCGTTTTGCAGGAGTTCTGCTTCCCTTAGTATAGGTTGCTAAGAAGAACATAATACTTTTTATTATTACTTTTAATTGTACACAAGTGTTTTAATTTCTTAGTTTGTCATGCTGTGCTGTTGACTGTTTTCCATCTTTCCTCCTTTGAACCCTTCAAACCATACCCAGCGTATTTATAAGGCACCCTCCTGTAATTTTTGGGAATGGACTTACCTTATGAACCTACCTCCAGAAACACTTATAGCATTTTCAACTCCAATCCGGTTTACTCCTTCCGTAAAAGCTATCTGCCGTGTCAATTCTAAACAAAACCTGCACTGCTTCTAAAAAGCTCTCGAGTTGTCCTCTGTATGATAATGGTCCAGAAATATAAGGAGCAAGACAAACCACAGAGACAATATTCAAGTTATCCTTTTTATTATTCAACTATGTACGTACTGCCTTACAAAATACAACTCTCCTTCAAACTTCAATTTCAGAATAAAATTCATCAAAAAATAAAAAGTTAGCCCTCTTAATTATCCATGTAGAAGAATGTGCTCAAAGTGAGGTTTGTTTAGCTGGGGTCAGAACAGAGACTGCAATTACTGAAAAGCATCAGCACAAGCTTGAAGAATGCAGAGGCGGCAACAGCAACAACTGTTATTTTACTTGAACACTGGAGCTTTTGTACTGTGAGGAAACTAGAATATGAAACCACTCCAGGGTAGTAGGAGGGCTTGTATGCACTGGATTTCAGCAGAAAGGACCTGAATCGCATGATGAAAGAGGAATTGGATATGTAGAGTGCAGGCTGGAGAGAAAACAACCCTTGCCAGGGGAGGCTTGGATAGAAGTCACAGAAGATGCTGGGGTCCCTATACACGCAGACATATACAGTAGCGTCAGCATAAACTGGAGTCTCATGAGGGCACGTGGAGTATGCGTACAAAATGAAAACGCTATCTTGTTTGCAGGCTGGTGTGTGTTTAACAAGGTTACAGACAAGCTTGTGAGATTTATATAGCAGGAGCAGCAGAAGTTACTCTAAGCTCTCAATAACTTTATGGGGAAGAAGCAGGGATTAGGTGATCTTGCAGAACAGTCATGTAGCTTTTGTGACAAGTCACAGCAGGCTGGAAAGGAGTACATGTGCACCTGGGGTAAGAGCTTAAGCAGGACTTGCATAGCTGAAGCCGTAAGAGCCTAGATGTTTCCTAAACTCAGAAGAGGCAATGTTGCAGGAACTAAAAGAAAAACAAAAACTATTTCAGTTGCTCATACAGCAGAGGTCACACAAGAGAGTGACATGTGCACATGTATGGATGCAGCAGAGATTCAGCAGCAGGCTGAGCAGTAGCCGCAGTCTCAGACGGAGACTTCTCGGGCAGGTGCCAAGTAGACTGGATCCGAAGTGGCATTTTGATAGTAGACATGGTGTGAAGGCTACAACTCCCAGATGGAGTTTCTATAGTGGGGCCATAGAGTCAACGGGATATCCAACACGTATGATTATGTACAGGAAGCAGAGGAGAATCTGATGAATGGGGTTTGTATTACAGGAACCACCAAGACTGGGCTCTCTGACTAGGTTTATATACAAGGGGCCACAAAGTTGCATTTTCATGATGGTGGTCTAAAAACCTGGGCTATCATTTCTACTGTGGTGACTAGGTACGCCTGGGACAGCAGATCTTTTCATGGTCGGACTCCTTTTGCCTAGTACCACAAGGACTGATATCACTCTAACAATGCCCACAGCAGACACTGAAATGTGAATGGATGAGGGTAAGTCTTGTGAAAGGTCCAGAGAACATCTGAATGTGCCTATTCGTCTCCAGGAGGTCTGAACATTGTTGGGAGTGAGCTATGTTTGCAAGTGCCAAATGTCAACTTGTGATTGCTGAATAGGTTGAAGGAGGGGTCCAGTGGGAAGAGGCACTTTAGGGGAAAGAGTAGGACTTCTCCATCGGTCCCAATTTCCCACCTTTGTCAAGTGAGAGAATCACAGCGGAGAGAAAAGGAACAGATCAAGAATTTCTGCAGCAACATTAGAGAGACCATGGTAGATTTTTGCAGCATGTACCGATACCTGCTTCAATGGATGGCTCGATGACACTGTCCCGTCGTGTTTTTTTAGAGGGACAGAAAGGAAAAACATTATAGTCTGTCGTTCACGTTCCTTTGTTTCGGGGGAAAGGCGCATCCATGAATCACGGAAAAATCAATCACTAGACAAAACCACGATCACCCCAGCAAACACCCTGCCCCGCTGGAGGAACAGTAGGAGGGGGCACAATAGTCACGCCAGAGAGGAAGAACGGGGCTGCCCCGGGCAGGGTGGCGAACTCTACAGGCTGTAGAAGCGCAAGCTTCGGTCCATTCCCGTGGACGCAATGAACTTGGCGTGCTGTCCAAAGGCCACCCCGGTGGTGAGGCCACTGTGCTCTGTAAAGAAAGAATGGGTATATGAATTATTTTAGCGACTCATCACAAAACTGATCAGGATCTTGTACAAAAATGATCAAGAAGGGGGGTTGAAGTAGGCAAAAAACAAAGGAGGAACAGGCGAATAGCAAACTGACCCAAGAAAGGAAATGTATTATAAGAGAAGAACAAGGACACTGAAATAAACAAATAAGAGGGAGTAGGTGGGCTTTAAGCCCACTGTGAGAAGTTGGCCTGGTAGGGGATGTTTCCAATTCTGGAACCACCTACTACCTGACCAAACAATCCCCTTATGGTGTCTGGTTGTAAGTCAACCTTATTAGACAAGCTATCCTAGTGGTAGCATGGACTAAGCAGCCTAAAGGCTTAACTTAAGAGGTCGTGTTAAGCGAGCTGTTTTACCACATACAATCCTGTAATACCAAATGAAAGGACACCACACAAGTATATATTATAAAAATATATGTGTTTATTACTAAAAACAATCCCCAGTATTCTTTATGAATAAAGGGGCACAAGCGTTAAATCAAAAGCACTGTTTAAACATACAAAGTTGCACAATTATGGATGAGGGCAGGGGGCCACTCAAACCATATACTAAACAAGTGGTATAAGAGAGGCCACTCGAACAGTGGTTAGGCCTAGGGCCTAGGGAATCGCTGGGAGCAGTCAGGACAAGCAATGCTGAAGTCGGGAATGGCCCTCGGGATTCGGGAGATGTGCGGAAAGCGCACGCATGCACCAATGTTAACCAATGGTGCGTAAAAGTCAAATAGTTAAAGTTTAAGGACACTTCCGCTGAACCTAGAGGAACAAAACTTAACACACAGACCCTAGAGGTGTGCACCAGTGTGGGAACACCGGCGGAGCAAAGTTACCTCACCCACAGGAAGTGGGTGCACAGGGTCGAAGTGGCGTCGGGTTTTGACACGCAGGCTCTTGGTGCTTGAAGCTGAAAGGGCTGCAGGCAGGGTGAAGACGAAGTGTCCGGTGGAGTCCAAGGGTGGACTCAAGTTGTAGAGTACCTGAAAGCAGAGGGGACAGAGTCTGGGTCACTCAGCAGTGACCAGGGTGGAACCAGGACGGAACCAGGCAATGTCGGGCGCAATCAGGTGGTCGTCGAGGCGCTTCTCTTCGCTGTCACGTGGGCTCTGGGGCATCTGCGACGTCCAGGAGCAGGTCACGATCTGTCCCACGCAGGCTCTCACCGTCGGTGCAGTCGGCTTCCGGTTTGGAGCAAACAAGCCTTGGTAAGAGCAATCCACGCGGGATTGGAAGATGGCGTCTTACTCGGACCAGGAAGGTCAGAGTCGGGGCTCCCTTTCAGGGGAGCTGGTGTGGATCTGGAGCAACCAGAATCACGAGTCTTCTTTTGTAGTTCGTCGGCACAGGGACCACAAGCCAGCTGGCAAGTGACCGGGCCAACGCGTTGAGCCAAATCGTGCCAAAGGGCCCCACGCAGCACTCGTCGAGTGTGGAGGGCTGGACTTCGGCTCAGGAGTAGCTCAGGGTGGGGGCTTCTCAAACCCCGGTGTACAGCTTCGAGGGTCACTCGTGGGCTGCACAGTCAGCGTCTCGTGGTCACTTCAAGATGGCGTGCCCCACGCTTCCGGTCGCCTCCACGGGTCTCAGCTTTGCAGGGACTGTGGATCGGGCTGTTAGAAGCTGGGCAGGCTTGATCTCGTCGATCTCAGTCGCTCGAGTTCCGGCGGGAACTGCAACTAAGTAGACGTCGAGGGCTGGATGGTGCCTGCTGCTGCAGGGTGGTCACTCCTTGACCACAAGGGAGATTCTTCGGGCTTCCACGTTGAGATGGAGGGCGAAGGGTCCAGAATATCGTTTCAAATGTTTCTTCCAGGAAATCTGATGTGCATTGGCACTGCTCCCACTCTTATTCGAATCTGGTGGGCGTGATTACCTGCTAGGTCCCCTCCTATGGGTGGGACCCAGGAAGTGGGTGGATACACCCCCTTCCTTTGATCCAGGCCGCCCTGGCACGAGGGCTGGAGTGCCCCAGAACCGGTTTGGCCGGATTATGCAAGGGGCAGCCTTGTGCGCCCCAGGCAGTGTCTGGTTTCTTTCAAACCTCCCTGCTACAATACACTATCTCCTGTCTGGAGGGCGGTGACACCCTCCTGTGACAGGAAACCCTTTGTCCAGGACCCCCTTGACTGGGTTTCGGTCAGCTCCAGGGGTCCAGACATTTGTCTGTGGCAGAGGCATCCATTTTGTGGATCTTAAGGCCTTTGGAGAAATCAACCGCATTAAAGTGAAGTAACATGTCTTACCCCTCTAGAGGGGTGGAATGCCATCCCCGTCGCCAGAACTGGCGAGGGGATGGTATTCCAAAGCGTATGACACCTTACACGACATGTGTTGATAAAGCCAAACCAGAGTTGCTAAATAACCGCGAGGATTATAAGGCACTTAATAGTATATGGTATGGCATTATCCTGAAACAGCTTAGGGATTTGTTCCCGACGGCTGCAGACAGGCTCAGCTCATGCTAGAGCTCCATCTCACATAAAAACCAAGCACCCAGCCTCCAGGATTGGTGAGGCCTGTCTATAGGAGTGGCTCACAGGTTTACATGTGTCCAGATATAGGTTTAGACATAGGTATACTATATCTAAGCAAGGGGTGTGTACACCACCTTACCCCAGCTGAGTGATCAGCCAGTTGTGTCAATTTAAGAACCAGCCAGGGGTGGCAAAAGATATGCTGCAGCCCCTGGTAGGCCTTAGTGGCTCCTGTGCCCTGTGCACCTATAGTGCATTCTACAGGGGCTGACAAGGAGTCCATTTCCAATTGGTATGTACCTAGGGTACATGGAATCCATTTTACAGAGAGAGCAGATGGCCTGGGGCCCTGATTAGCAGGGAACCAGGTCAACTAAGTCAAAAACCCAGCTAAACACAGGCAAAAAATCTGGGGTAACCATAGTCAGGTAGCCACCTTCCTACATAACCCCCCCCCCAAACGAAAGGAGATAAGGCTATCCTTGGCCAGGTAAGCCTATATTGCCTGAGTGGCCATATAAGGAAGTACCTGCACTAGCATGGGTACCCCCTGTCTCATGGTCCACTAAGCAGTCCCTCACCCTTTGGGTATTAGAGGGTCTCCACCATAGGGAATCACTACCTTGGGTGTGTTTATGCAAAGTTAAAGGCTGGTTTGGATATGGAGTATTGAAGTTAGGCTCCACTAAGTTAGGGCTTGGTTTCCTCCAATTATCTTCCACCAGGTGTGCCTTTCTTTCTTTAACTGAGTTGCACTGTGCTCTCAGGGTCAGCCTCTGGCTACCTAAAGCTGGAGGCTGGGTCCCTCTGTTTGGCTTGCTGGAGGGACAGTTCAGGTTTGGGCCCTTTGGGTCCCAGGTTTGGCTGTGCCCAACAGAATCCCTCTGGGGGAGGTCCCTAACTGTTTTTAAGGGGGCTCCCTCAGGAGTTTTTAAAGTTTTCACCTTACTAGGGCTACTAGTTTTGGTGCACCTAATCTTTTGATGGGGGTGCTTTATTTGACAGGGGGCCCTCTGGGTCTCACTGTCCTTCTTGTCCTCTGCAGCCCTGGGCTGGCTAAGGCAAGGGAGAGAGGGGCAGGTTACCTGCTCCAGACTGGGTCCCACCTGAGAAGGGTCCACTGACATCAGAGGTTCTGTCAGGCTACGCCCAACCACCTCTGGGGCAGTTCCTTCATCAGGGGTAAGATCAGTTCCCTGAGGAGGCTGATCCTGTCCTAAAGTCTGGTGAGGGGGAGATTTCTCTTCCTCCTCCATGCTCTCAGTTTGTGTGGAGTTATCCATCATTTCAGGTTTCACAACACACGTGTCAGTTTGAGTTTGGGCTGTGGCCATCACAGCCCCACCAACCTTTTCAGGAGGAGACTCAGTTTGGGTTTCTGCTGTTATCATAACAGCTTTGCTATTCTGTTCAGGAAGAGCTTTTGCTAAAGATGGGGCAGGGAGTATCTCTGCCCTACCAACCTTTTCAGGAAGGACATCTTGAATTGGGGCTGTAGCCATTACAGCCCCACTAACCTTTCCATTGGAATTTACCATTCTAGAATGGATTTCCTGTTCAACCCCAGCCCAGGCTGAGATTTCTAAATCATTACCCAGTAGACAGTCTACAGGCAAGTTTGGGGACACTGCCACTCTCTTTGGGCCAGTGACACCTCCCCAGCTGAGACTTACTACTGCCATGGGATGATTTGTTTGGATGCCATCAATGTTTATTACCTGGTATGTGGCACCAGGTAAAAGTTGCTTAGAGGGGACTATGCCATCAGCCACCATGGTGATGCTAGCCCCTGTGTCTCTAAAAGCTTCAACTCTTAAACCATTGATGATGGGTTCTTGTCTATACTTGCTCAAAGTATTTGGGCAAGCAGAGAAGTTGGCAAACCCCATGCCAGCCTCATAAACAAGATCATTGGGTGATGGGGACCTGGATAGGCCAGGGTCCACCTGATTTCCAAAAGTAAACCCACCCAGATTCCTGGGTGTGCTTCCACTTCCTGGGGGATTACTGCGGACAGTAACAGGAGGTGTTGAAGCTGGCTTTGGAGGTATATTTTCTTTATTGTTATTCTTGGGACAACAGCTGTCTGTTTTGTAATGCCCCACCTGTTTACAGGGATAACAATAGGGTTTTTTCTCAGTTGAAGAAGTGTCTTGGGACCCACCCCCATCCTTGGAGTTTTGGGGCCCTGGGGAAGTCTTTTCTTTACTTTTATCCCCACCCTTATCTTGAGGCTTGGTAGACTCCTTCTTCTGGTTACTGTCCTGATTCTTAGGCCTAATCCTGGTTCTGACCCATTTGTCTGCCTTCTTTCCCAATTCTTGGGGAGAGGTCAGATCAGAGTCTACCAGGTGCTGGTGTAAGAGCTGGTTCTGACAATTACTTAGGATCTGCTCCCTCATAATCAAATTATACAACCCTGTAAAGTCATGTACTTTGCTGCCATGTAGCCAACCCTCCAGAGCCTTAGTAGCACAATCTACAAAATCAGTCCAGTCCTGAGTCTGTGTCTTCTGGGTGTCTCTGAACTTGAACCTGTACTGTTCAGTGGTTAAGCCAAACCCATCTATCAGAACACTCTTCAGGACTTTGTAATTGTTTGCATCCTCATGTCTGACAGTGAGGAGCTTGTCCCTCCCTTTCTCTGAAAAGGAGTACCATAAGATTGCTGCCCACTGTTCCTCAGGAACCTGCTGTACCATGCAGGCTCTCTCAAGAGCAGTCATCCATTTGTGGATGTCATCCCCTTCTTTGAAGGGGGGCACAATCTTTGTCAGGTTTCTACTATCATAGGACCTGGGTTTCTCTTTAGGAATATTGCTGCCACCATTGGCATCTAAGCCACACAATTTCTGCTCTCTTGCCAAGGCAAGTTTAGCTTGAGCTAAGGTAAGCTTAGCTTGACTCAGGGCTACCTCCTCTCTCTCTATCTGGAGTCTGACAGCCCTCATTCTAGCCCTATGCTCAGCTTTCTGAGAAGCACTCATGCCTCTCTCTGATTCTCTGGAGGCACTAGAAAGATGAGAGTCCCCTGAGGGAGATCTCACTCTTCTGTTGCCTGGGAGAATCACATGTTGGGTTCTGGGGAGGTGCTGGCCCTCTCCATTCCCCAGTAGGTCCAAGTTGGCCTGGCTAAGCCTACCAACTGGAACCTGGCTACCCTGATCCTGTACTTCTAAGTCCTCAACCTCTGAGTCCTCATCCAAGTCATCATCATCCTCCTCTTCAGGGGGATCAACTGCAGGGGGGTTCCCTTCAGTTCCTGTATCTAGGGAAGCTGCTTTTGCCCTCTCTAAGTCATCCTGTTCTAGGAGTCCTATCAGGGTTAGGCAGGTGGGGCTTCTGCCCCTTTTTAACCCTCTTGCTTTGCACAAGACAATCAAGTCTCTGCGGGTTAGTTTGTCATATCCAGAAGTTGCCTGGGTAGGGTCAACTGTCACAGGACTAGACCCTGAGGCCTTTCCTGTGTCGGACATGGTTACTAGTGAGGTGTAAGTGGTGCACTTACCTACACTAAGTGTTTTCCTACTGGACCTTGCTAGTGAGCTGTAGTCAGGGGTGTGCTACTCCCTTCAACCTACAACTACTAAGTTCAGTAGAACTTAATATGCTAAGCTTTTGATTTTATATGTACCTAGAGGTACTTGATGTGATCTTTCAATTTGATATAAAGATTGCAATGGTAAAACAACAGCAAGCTCAAATCCCACCGCTGCCACCAATGTGAGAAGTTGGCCTGGTAGGGGATGTTTCCAATTCTGGAACCACCTACTACCTGACCAAACAATCCCCTTATGGTGTCTGGTTGTAAGTCAACCTTATTAGACAAGCTATCCTAGTGGTAGCATGGACTAAGCAGCCTAAAGGCTTAACTTAAGAGGTCGTGTTAAGCGAGCTGTTTTACCACATACAATCCTGTAATACCAAATGAAAGGACACCACACAAGTATATATTATAAAAATATATGTGTTTATTACTAAAAACAATCCCCAGTATTCTTTATGAATAAAGGGGCACAAGCGTTAAATCAAAAGCACTGTTTAAACATACAAAGTTGCACAATTATGGATGAGGGCAGGGGGCCACTCAAACCATATACTAAACAAGTGGTATAAGAGAGGCCACTCGAACAGTGGTTAGGCCTAGGGCCTAGGGAATCGCTGGGAGCAGTCAGGACAAGCAATGCTGAAGTCGGGAATGGCCCTCGGGATTCGGGAGATGTGCGGAAAGCGCACGCATGCACCAATGTTAACCAATGGTGCGTAAAAGTCAAATAGTTAAAGTTTAAGGACACTTCCGCTGAACCTAGAGGAACAAAACTTAACACACAGACCCTAGAGGTGTGCACCAGTGTGGGAACACCGGCGGAGCAAAGTTACCTCACCCACAGGAAGTGGGTGCACAGGGTCGAAGTGGCGTCGGGTTTTGACACGCAGGCTCTTGGTGCTTGAAGCTGAAAGGGCTGCAGGCAGGGTGAAGACGAAGTGTCCGGTGGAGTCCAAGGGTGGACTCAAGTTGTAGAGTACCTGAAAGCAGAGGGGACAGAGTCTGGGTCACTCAGCAGTGACCAGGGTGGAACCAGGACGGAACCAGGCAATGTCGGGCGCAATCAGGTGGTCGTCGAGGCGCTTCTCTTCGCTGTCACGTGGGCTCTGGGGCATCTGCGACGTCCAGGAGCAGGTCACGATCTGTCCCACGCAGGCTCTCACCGTCGGTGCAGTCGGCTTCCGGTTTGGAGCAAACAAGCCTTGGTAAGAGCAATCCACGCGGGATTGGAAGATGGCGTCTTACTCGGACCAGGAAGGTCAGAGTCGGGGCTCCCTTTCAGGGGAGCTGGTGTGGATCTGGAGCAACCAGAATCACGAGTCTTCTTTTGTAGTTCGTCGGCACAGGGACCACAAGCCAGCTGGCAAGTGACCGGGCCAACGCGTTGAGCCAAATCGTGCCAAAGGGCCCCACGCAGCACTCGTCGAGTGTGGAGGGCTGGACTTCGGCTCAGGAGTAGCTCAGGGTGGGGGCTTCTCAAACCCCGGTGTACAGCTTCGAGGGTCACTCGTGGGCTGCACAGTCAGCGTCTCGTGGTCACTTCAAGATGGCGTGCCCCACGCTTCCGGTCGCCTCCACGGGTCTCAGCTTTGCAGGGACTGTGGATCGGGCTGTTAGAAGCTGGGCAGGCTTGATCTCGTCGATCTCAGTCGCTCGAGTTCCGGCGGGAACTGCAACTAAGTAGACGTCGAGGGCTGGATGGTGCCTGCTGCTGCAGGGTGGTCACTCCTTGACCACAAGGGAGATTCTTCGGGCTTCCACGTTGAGATGGAGGGCGAAGGGTCCAGAATATCGTTTCAAATGTTTCTTCCAGGAAATCTGATGTGCATTGGCACTGCTCCCACTCTTATTCGAATCTGGTGGGCGTGATTACCTGCTAGGTCCCCTCCTATGGGTGGGACCCAGGAAGTGGGTGGATACACCCCCTTCCTTTGATCCAGGCCGCCCTGGCACGAGGGCTGGAGTGCCCCAGAACCGGTTTGGCCGGATTATGCAAGGGGCAGCCTTGTGCGCCCCAGGCAGTGTCTGGTTTCTTTCAAACCTCCCTGCTACAATACACTATCTCCTGTCTGGAGGGCGGTGACACCCTCCTGTGACAGGAAACCCTTTGTCCAGGACCCCCTTGACTGGGTTTCGGTCAGCTCCAGGGGTCCAGACATTTGTCTGTGGCAGAGGCATCCATTTTGTGGATCTTAAGGCCTTTGGAGAAATCAACCGCATTAAAGTGAAGTAACATGTCTTACCCCTCTAGAGGGGTGGAATGCCATCCCCGTCGCCAGAACTGGCGAGGGGATGGTATTCCAAAGCGTATGACACCTTACACGACATGTGTTGATAAAGCCAAACCAGAGTTGCTAAATAACCGCGAGGATTATAAGGCACTTAATAGTATATGGTATGGCATTATCCTGAAACAGCTTAGGGATTTGTTCCCGACGGCTGCAGACAGGCTCAGCTCATGCTAGAGCTCCATCTCACATAAAAACCAAGCACCCAGCCTCCAGGATTGGTGAGGCCTGTCTATAGGAGTGGCTCACAGGTTTACATGTGTCCAGATATAGGTTTAGACATAGGTATACTATATCTAAGCAAGGGGTGTGTACACCACCTTACCCCAGCTGAGTGATCAGCCAGTTGTGTCAATTTAAGAACCAGCCAGGGGTGGCAAAAGATATGCTGCAGCCCCTGGTAGGCCTTAGTGGCTCCTGTGCCCTGTGCACCTATAGTGCATTCTACAGGGGCTGACAAGGAGTCCATTTCCAATTGGTATGTACCTAGGGTACATGGAATCCATTTTACAGAGAGAGCAGATGGCCTGGGGCCCTGATTAGCAGGGAACCAGGTCAACTAAGTCAAAAACCCAGCTAAACACAGGCAAAAAATCTGGGGTAACCATAGTCAGGTAGCCACCTTCCTACACCCACCCACAAAGAGGTATATACAAAATATATACAAGTCTAGAAAGCTCGAAGAAAAAACGTAGAGACGATATAACTGGAAGCGAAAACTTGGAAAAAAAGGACTAGAAGATGTGCCAACAAGGAAAAGGTAGAAGAAAAACTAACTAGCCAAGACAAAAGAAAAAAAGGTTTTAATCAAAACACAAATTAAAACTCCATATCAAGTGAGGCAGAAGGAAGGCAATATGGGAGGGTTGGAAATGGAAGAGAAAAAGACGGGGTGAGCACAAGGATTGTACACGCAAGCCCAATAGAATGCACAAATAAATGAGCAGTCTGAGTTATACCTGTGAAATGGAGCACTTCCGTCCACTGCTTACAAATATAAATCTGCACATCGGTTCCACCCAGTGCAAGGTATGTTCCACTCTGGTCGAACATCAGGGACTTCACCTGGGGACAAACAAAATTAAAAATTGGGTCAAATATCAGACAACAAAGCCACTGAAGAGACCAGAAGTGTGTCTGTAAATCAGAGAGCCACGCACCTCAAAGTTGTCATCCAGTTGAAGGGTCTTGAAATTCTTCAGTTTGCGCAAATCCCACAGTTTGACCGATGAATCATCTGCAGCAGTGGCAAGATAGTATCCGTTCTCAGAGAAAGCGATGCTAGTGATTGGGCCAGAGTGACCCGGGAAGTTAGCCACGTTGGTACGCTCCTATGGAGGGAGGAGTGATACACATTACAACCCAGAAAGAATTAAACACAGTATGCAAAGATTTTCAAGTCTGTATTCAGCCACTTCTTGCAGCCCATTTGCGTTTTTTTCTACAGTGCAAACCATTTTCACACGAGTAGGTGGACATGGAACCTTATTAAAACCTGGAAGACCAGTCTACGGAACAGAGGGTGGTGAGGAATCCGCTGTTACAGGAACTAACAGAAAGTCATTATGGAAACTAACAGAAAGTCATTATGGAAACTAACAGTCATTATGGAAACTAACAGAGTCATTATGGAAACTAACAGAAAGAGTCAATATGGAACCTAAGTAAGGAAAATGCTACTTACCAGTATGCATCTGTTCTTAGCATGTAGAGCTGTAGATTCGTATACTTGTGCATAGACCGCCATCTGGTGTTGGGCTTCAATGTTTGCACTTTGTTTTTGTCTTGGAAGAAGTCTTTTGTAGTCACGAGGTAGGTTACTCCTCTCCTTAGAACGATATTGTGCATGGCCATCGGCCCCATCTCCAGATTCTTTTGCCATGTAGGGTTGTGATGGAGTTAGTAAGAAATAGAAAAGGATGTCCATGTGTAATGTATCTAAGTAAGATAGTACTGGAACAGATATAGGTATCCGGGGAGGTGGGTGGGCGTATACGAATCTACAGCTCTACATGCCAAGAACAGATGCATACTGGTAAGTAGCATTTTCCGTTCGAGGCATATGAGCTGTAGATCATATACTTGTGCATAGACTACACAGGAGTTATCCCCCTTAGCAGTGGTTACCTGTATCTGTTGCAGTTGGTTGAAAAAGTGTTTTTAATACAGCCTGGCCCACACTAGCTTGTTGTTTTGCTTGCACATCTACACAATAGTGTTTTGTGAACGTGTGAGGTGTAGACCAAGTTGCTGCTATGCAAATGTCATCTAGGGGAATGTTCCCTAAGAATGCCATAGATGCTCCTAGATTACGTGTGGAGTGAGCCCTAGGGGGAATGGTTAAGGTGCATTTGGCTTTCGCATAGCATATTTGGATGCATTTAATAATCCACCTTGCAATCCCGGTTTTTGAGATAGGATTGAATTTATGAGGTGGGGAGAAAGCCACAAAAAGTTGTTTATTCTTTCGAAAGGATTTTGTTCTTTCAATGGAGTAAAGTATTGCTCTTTTCATGTCTACTGTGTGAAGAGCCCATTCTGCTACCGAGTCTGGTAGAGGGAAAAACACTGGAAACTCTACAGATTGGTTAAGGTGGAAAGCAGAGACGACTTTAGGTAGAAATTGTGTTTTAGTTCTAAGAACCACTTTATTATGATGAATTTGAAGAAATGGTTCTTGGATGGTTAATGCCTGGAGTTCACCGGCTCTTCTGAGAGAGGTGATCGCAACTAGAAAAGCTACTTTCCATGACAGAAATTGCAATTCACATTTATGCATAGGTTCAAATGGGGGACCCATGAACCTGTTAAGTACCACATTTAGGTTCCATACTGGAGAGGGTGGAACTCTAGGTGGAATCATTCTTTTAAGTCCTTCCATAAATGCCTTGATAGCTGGTACTCTAAACAAAGACTAGTGTTGTCTGTTTTGGAGATAGGCTGCTATTGCCGCAAGATGTAGTCTACTGGATTTATACACTAGGTTACTTTGTTGCAGATGCAAAAGGTAACAGATGTCTTGAATGGAAGCATCTAGTGGGTTGATTGTTATCTGTACAGTAAATTACAAATCTTTTCCACTTTGCTGCATAACATGAGCTAATAGTAGGACGTCTAGCCTCCTTAATGATGTTCATGCAGTCTGGCGGTAAATTAAGGTGACCAAACTCTAGGACTTCAGGTGCCAGATGGCAGGGTTGAGTTGATTGGGATCTGGATGCCTTATCTCTCCATGGTTCTGAGTGAGAAGCTTGGGTGAGAGACTTAGCTTTTGATGAGGAACTACTGATAGTTCCAAGAGGGTTGTGAACCCTGGTGGTCGGTTCCATGTTGGAGCAACGAGGATCATTGAGAGGGAATGATATTTGAGTTTCCGAACCACTTGTGGAATGAGTGGTAGAGGAAGAAAAAGCGTAAGAAAATTTGCCTGACTTGTTCATCCATAGCGCATTGCCTTTGGACAATGGGTTTGGATACCTGGATGCGAAGCTTGGGCATTTTGCGTTTCGGTGTGTGACGAACAGGTCTATTTCTGGGTGGGCCCCACATGTGGAAGAATGAAAGCAGAACTTGAGGATGAAGTTCCCATTCGTGGATCTGGTGTTCCTTGCGACTGAGTAGATCTGCAATTTGATTGTGTACTCCTGGGAGGTGTTCTGCAAGGAGATATTTTTTTTGAGGAATGGCCCATCTTCATATGCTATGAGCTAGGTGTGAAAGCTGGAGAGACTGTCCCTCCGTTTCTGTATGTAGTACATTGCTGTCATGTTATCTGTACGGACCAGGACAGCTTTGCTTACGAGGTGGAGTTGAAAAGATTTAACGCTAGGAAGATTGGCTACAATTCCAGGTAATTTATGTGGAATTGTTTTTGTTGAGGAGTCCATATGCCTTGAATGGTATGGGTTTGAAGATGAGCTCCCCAGCCGGTGAGCGATGCGTCTATTAGCACTATCTGAAACCGGGTCGAGAAACGGCTGTCCTTGGAAAGGTTTTGTGCGCTCCACCACTGCAGAGAGAAATGGGTGCGGTCGTCTACCAACACCAGATCTGTTAGCTGACCTGGAGCCTGGTTCCACTGACGTTCCAAACACTCCTGTAAGGGACGCATTTGGAGTCTTGTAGAAAGGACGATGACAATGCAAGATGCCATCATCCCGATTAACTGCATGAACACTCACACTGGTAGTGAGTGTTGAGGTAGAAATTTTAGTATTAGAGATTGTATGGCACTTGTCCTGACTGGATTGGGGTATGCTAGAGATTTTGAAGAGTCTATTGTAGCCCCTAGATATTGTTGTATGTTGGTCGGTTGGAGGTGGCATTTGGTGAGGTTTACCGTGAATCCCAAGTGGTGAAGCAGTTGGGATTGTTTTGTGTGGATGGTGCACAAAGCTGCTGTCTGACTTGGTTATGAGCCAGTCGTCTAGATAAGGGAAAACATGAATGTGCGGTCTTCTTAAGTGGGCTGCAACCACTGCGAGACTTTTGGTGAAGACTCTGGGTGCTGTAGTCACCCCGAATGGGAGGACCATGAACTAGTAGTATTGACCATCTACCACAAACCTGAGATATTTCCTGTGAGCGGGGTGAATGGGAATATGAAAGTAGGCGTCCTTTAAACCCAGAGTGGAGAGAAAGTCGCCTTGTTGAAGTAGTGGGAGCACCTGTTGAAGAGTGACCATGTGGAAGTGGTCCTACTGAATGTAGAGGTTTAGTAGTCTGAGGTCCAATATGGGCCTGAGAGAGCCATCCTCTTTTGGGATAAGAAAATAGAGGGAGTAAACCCCTGTGTCTTGAAGAGGCAGGGGAACTGATACTATAGCATGTTTTTGTAATAGAGAAAGAACTTCTTGTTTGAGAAGTGTTAGATGTTCCGTGGACATTGGACGTTGTCTGGGAGGATTGTTGGGGGCGGGTAGAGCGAGTTCCAGGCAGTAACCATACTGGATAATTTGTCTTACCCACTTGTCTGTTGTGATTGAATTCCAGACAGGTAGGAACTGTGTTAGATGCCCCCCCCCCCCGACAGGAGTGAAATGATCGGGGGTAGTGAGGGGGAAGTCACTGTTTGTTGGTAGGGGAAGTGCAGGTGAAGTTTCCTCTGCTTCTTCCTCTATTGTTATTCCCTCTGTAACCTCCCTGAAAATATCCTCTTGATGAAGAGGATTGATTGGGGCCTTTATAAGACGAGGTGGTATTTTCTGAAGCAGCCGTCTTTGAGCTACCCCTAATAGGGTCTTAAAATACCTCATTGGCATGTTTTATCATACCCTTAAGCATGGGCAGTGTGTTTGTGGTTTTTTGTGATGGAGCAAAAGTTTCCACTAGAAAATAATTTTCCAAGGGGTCAGTGTGTAGTTCCACCCCATGGTATTGAGCAGCTCTAGTAATGAGCTGTGCAAAACCAATATTGTCAACGGGTGGTGATGGTCTGGAGGGATATAGATCAGGGTCATTAGTATGATCCGGGTTCTTATCTTCATCCCAGGGGTCTGGGTATTGTGGAATGTTGTCCTGATCATCATCTTCATCCCCATCCTTATTATCCTGTTGTCGACTTAAAAAATGGGATGGTGGTGAATTTGCTGGTGAAATTATTAGATGTGGGTTAAAAGGTGGAGGAGAGGGAAGCATGTAAGGGGGAGAGGGGTTAGTACCCATGTCTTTTTTTCTCAAAAAGGTGTGTGGTAGTCTTCAGGGAGGTCCAGCTCCCGTTTTTTGGGAAGTGTTGCTCGAAGTTTCCCTGTGTCAGGGTCAATATGCAACTTTTTGCTTTGGATCCAAAGACTCTTGTGGAGGAAGTTCTTTGGATGGTGTCCGTTTATGAGGGCTTCCGTGTTTTTTAGGGTCTGTGCCCTTCGGTGCGGGCAGTTTGGACTCTGAAGGCTTTGTTTTTCCGTTTTGGATCCGAAGGTTGCTCTTTTGGTTTTGTTTCCGAATTGTTTCCTTTAATTGGTTTCGGCTCCAATGCTTTTGGTTTAATCGGTGTTGGTTCCGAAGCTTTCGGTCTCGGGGGTATCGGCTTCGAAGTCTTTGTGAATCTTTCGGTGCCGAAGATGTCTTCGGTGACGACAGCGGAGCGTCAGACTTGGCCTTGTGTTTTGGTGCCGAAGATGTGGGGTCGACTCCTGGACGGGGTTGGCTCGATTCCAAGGCGGAAGGCTTGTCTTTATGTTTCATAGCCGGGCTCGAAGGCGGGGCATGTGAAACAGTATCATGGTGTCGACCTGAGCCAGAGGGCTGAGGTGTAACCGGAGTCTTTGGTGTTTTCGTGGGCTGTTGGGGCTCGTTACACCCGGTTCATTGAGCCGGAGTGATGTTCGAGTCCTCTTCCATGTTGGAGTCGTCTGCTTCAGACGCGGAAATGTGGCCTCCTCCTTCGGTGCTGGGTTGGAATTCCGATTCTTCTCTGAAGATATCCGGCACCGGACTAGAGCTGCAGCTCATCTCGTGCAGTCGAGCCCGATGGTCACAAATAGTTTTCCTTGATCGAAATGATAGTCCGGCCTCGCAGCTGGTTTCATCTTGCTCTGGGGAGAGGCAGAGGTTACAGACCTCATGCAAGTCTGTATGTGGGAACTTAGCACCACACCCGGGGCATTTCTTAAATGGAGTCCGTTCCATGGACTGCTTGCGTGGTCGGTGCAGGTAGGCCTCACGGCCTGCGACAAAGCGTCGATCGAGGTACTTGGATTTTACGACGTGCGTCGAAAAGGATACCGCGATCGAAACAATACCGTCAAGTGGTAAGGATTGCGTGTCAAAAAGGTTTGAAGACTATCCCGAACCGGAGTGTTGCAATACACTTCCGAACCCGATTGCGGAAAAAAACAATCTGGAGATGGAGTCGATGCCCATGCACACCATTGTCCTAAGGAGGAGTCACCTATCTCGAGACTACAAAAGACTTTTTCCAAGACAAAAACAAAGTGCAAACATCCGAGCCCAACACTAGATGGCGATCTATGCACAAGTATTCGATTTACAGCTCATATGCCTCAAACCTTGTATTTCTGATGAATACTTAGAAGTACATATTCCTTACCTTTTGAATAGATACCAAAACAGTATCCTCTAAGGTGGTGGGTCTGCAGTTGGGCTTTACACAAAGAAGTACTGCAGGACCGACTGGGTAAATTACCCCTCATGTGTATCTGAGTTTCGGTACAGTATTGCCCGGTGAAGGTGTGGATTGACGCCAATGTAGGAGCCTAGCCAATATCTCACACTGGAACACTCTTAATTAAAGCCATAGTGGCCACTTTGGCTCCGATGGAATGAGCCCCAGGCCCCTATGAAGGCTTCACCATGGGCAAGGCATAAACAGATGACAATCCATATCAAAAAGGTTATTTTCTGAACTGCCTTACCCTCTTTTACACGAAGAGTTTTTCATCCACCGGCTAGAATCCAACCAGTAAACCCTCTTCCTCCTTGGAGGAAAAAGGCCTGACCACCCAGGGAATGTCTCTGGACTCTAGCAGTGAGACGACTTTCTTGCAGCTCCTAACATGGTTTCTGGCAGGGCTTCATTCAAAAGGTAACAAACTTTGAAGTTGAATAGCCAAAGTCTGTGTTTTCAATAGGGAAATTTGCAGTAGTTTCCATAGGTGGCAACCGTAGTTCCAACACTACGCAGCTCTAGGAAGCAACTCTGCGAAAGAGGAGTTTTCTTCAGTGGGGCACCCAGTGTGGAGTTCAGTTCCGTCCCTAGTATGTTATCAAGACGACTAGCATTTTTAAGATTTACATAGGGACCAGCATCGCTATAGTGAAGGGGGAGACACATTTTTAGCATCCTCCTCATCAAGTTGAATATTCTGAAGAGCTTGTATTGCATCCGTCTGAAACAGAGGAGCTGGCCGAACGGCTAGGGCGCTCGACCTCGGACCTGGGGATCTGGGTTCGAGTCTCGGTAACGACGCCAAAATCCTCCTGTGATTCTGGGCAAATCACTTAATCTCCCCGTGCCTAAAATGAATGTGTGTCCGTCCTCATGTAACGTAAATGGTGCTATGTAAAGCGCTCTGATACCCGATTCGGTTCGGGTCTAGTTCGCGCTATATAAAACTGCAAAAACTAGGCTTCATGGTACTAAAATACTTGTGCAGCGGTTAAGGTAATGCCGGAGAATCCTCCGACACCATGGCCTGTGCTTTGGTGATCTCGTAACAAGATATTGGCAGATGTGTAGCCAAAGCCTGCCCCAGACTGAGGTTAGGGATGGGTCCAGAGTCTCTTAAGTAGAGGCTGGTGCTGAACCAATATATCCTTTGGTAAAAGAGTCAATGGCATGGCCTGGAGCCTGCAGAGAGCCAGATGGAGGCAAATGGGGTCAGTTAGTGCCTGGGAAGTCTCTGTCTACAAAACGCCCGACTGAGCCCCAGAGAATAAACAGGGCTCGGAGGAGCTCAAAGAGGACCCTTCAATGCCCTAGAAAGTCGCAGCACTGCCTTTGTTTAGGCCTCCATTTGCTGTGAAGGGGAAAATGGTCGGGATAGATGGGCGCATCAGCTCCAGCTGTGGTTTGGGGTCACAGAGACAGACGACTGGCAGGGAGTTGAGCTCTCAGAATTCCAACTGCACAAATTCTCCATGAAAAAAGACTAACGGGGAGAAGACTCCCGTCTGGACTGTGCTTGTTCGGAGAACTGTCCTTCGACTTAGTCTTGGGCACATCTGAGGACAAAGACCTGGGCCAACAATTGTAATGGCAACAGGTCGGAGACTTGGAGAGCAAGTGGCCGGGTTTCTTGTGCTCAGCGACACACAACTACCCTTCTTGCTCCCTATGCATCAGACAGCATTTGTCGAATTACCTTGAATTAAGGTTGGATCTGAGGCATCAAAAACAAGTGTCATACAGCCCGTAACACACATTTCCTTTCTGTACATATGGGCACAGCAAGTCAGTAGTCTTCAGGGAACACATATCCCTCACACACAGTCACCAACAACCGTTTTGGGAGTTGGTGAAAAATCGTATGTTTGGAAGTGGAGTTCCAGATACCTGTCTCAAGGTGTAGGGAAAAAAACTGTCCTAAGTAAAAGAGAGTGGAGCGCATCTAAGGCTCTGCACCGTCACATCTGGAGGTGGGACGAGATTGCTGCAGAGTCGGACGGTGCCACGTATTGGTGTATGCCCTCAAGGTATCCCAAAGTGGAGTCATTTGTGGTTAAACTATCGATCAGAAGTGGTTGATTAGTGTTGCGATTTTCATTTTGATAAAGTCAGGGTTCGTCAACTAGTACTGACATTTGCTACTGAGGATACAAGGTTTGAAAGTGTTTGTTTACGTAGGGAGACTGGATCGCAATTTTTCAATAAGTCCTTGTTCTAACTGGAGGTGCCTGCAGCTAATATTTTGTAGGAAGGAATTGTCGTAATTAATGGTGGGCGGAGTTCCATATCCTGGACTCACTTCCTAAGAACGATTGCTTCCTTTATTTGAAGAGATCTGTTTTGAGCAGAACAGATTCTACGCTTCTCAGAGTGGCAGCCAACCAAGATGCCCATTTGAGAATGAGGTATTAAGTCTATTTTGCATCTAAGGTTTTGTGCACTATGCAGGCTGGTTTAAACAGACATGCTTCAATGGGAAGCCATTTAATGGGGATTTGGATTAGGGTAATGCGGACCAATTTTGGGGTGCTAACGAGAAGTCCAACCGCTGCGTCAAGGGGCTGGTTTCAGTGGAGGCAAGTGGGCTCTGGCAACAACAGTGTAAAGAAACATAAGCTGGACGGTATCTTCAATGCCTCAGGATGTAAAGCACTATCTCTGGGACAGTATCAGCAACGTACTAGTGTGGATGTAAAGCACTATCTCCAGGTGAATATCTGCAATGCCCCAGGACGTAAGGCACCATCTCTACGCCAGTATCTGTAATGCCCCAGGATATAAATCACCATCTCCACACCAGTATCTTCAATGCCCTAGGATGTAAAGCACCATCTCTACGCCAGTATCTGTAATGCCCCAGGAGTATGCTCAGACGTGAGTCCCTTGCTCACTTGGCCACTGGATTCAAGATCGCCTGGCTGATGAGGATTATGAATCCGAAACCGGTCCCAGGATGCTTGTTTCCGGTCCATGGAAGACATGGCTTGGCAGTTCGGGCTGGACTGTCCCCATGAGGCACAGGGTCAGACTGATTTGCATATAGCCATGTCTGAAATGGGGTGGCTGAGTGGGCTAAAGAATGGTGATGGATTAAACCCAGATCAGTTGACTGGGGGTGAGTGTTTGATTTGCTCAAACGCTCCGTCCATCATCCCCTTTTGTATCGCACCATCTCTACACCAGTATCTACAATGCCCCAGGATGTACAGCACTATCTCTGGCAGTATCTGGAATAGCCCAGTATGCAATTTCCTATCTCCTGTACCTGTAAAGCCCTAATACCACAGTATCCACAAATTTTATTTATTTATTTATTTATTCAAAGTTTTATATAGCGCGAACAAGATCCTTACAGATATCAGAGCGCTTCACAAAGACAGGGAAGGGGCAACAGAGTAAACAGAGATAATGGGAACAGTATAATAATCAGTGACAAGGTAATAACATGGATGATAAAAACAAACATAACACCAATCCATATATGATCAGGTAGGTAACATGGTAACATGGTAATAACATGGTAATAACATGGTAAGTAACATGGTAATAACATGGATGAAAAAAAAAAAAAAAAAAACATAAAACCACTCCATATATGATCAGGTAAGGGAGTAGTATATAGCAGCACAGGTCATTGAACCCCCTACCATGGCGTACAGGTGGATCAGTAAACCAACGTGTATCATATCTTGGTCGGTAGTAATAGAGTAGCGTAATAGTGCCCCCAACAAGTCGAGGATAGGCAGAGCAGCGATACAAGCAATGCAGAGTCTCTGACCCAACATCTGTAGCGATCAGGAGAACTTGGCCAGAAGCATTGTTTTCACCTCTTTCTTGAAGAGTGCAGTGGAGGTGATTAGCCTTGTTTCAGGAGGGAGCGCATTCCAGATCCTGGGTGCCATTCCTGAGAAGGAGCGTTTGTAAGTTTTCGCTTTCCGAAATCTACGAGGTTTCAGGAGTAGATTTTTAGTACTCCTATTGGATCTCGACCCTCCTGATATAGACAGCTTTTGAGCGAGGTAGTAGGGTGCCTTGTGGTGCACGGCCGCGTGTGTCATAGTTGCAATTTTTAGCTGTATTCTGGCTTCAAAAGGCAGCCATTTTAGAGACTTTAGGTCTGGGGATATGTGCGAGTGCTTTCTTGAGCCAGTAATGAGTCTCGCGGCAGCGTTCAGGGAGGCTCTTAAGGGTGCTGTTGTGGATAGCGGGAGACCGCTGAGGGTCGCAATTCCGTAGTCTATTCGAGGGATGACTAGAGCTTGTACAGCAGTTTGGAAGTCTTTGGCAGGGAGGAAGGGTTTAATTTTCCTCAGCGTGTTAATTTGGAAATTAGCTGCTTTTGTGGCTTTGCTGACGTGCTGCTGCATGTCGAGCTTGGCGTCGAGTGTGATGCCTAGGGATTTCGCCGAGTCCACGATGGTAGGTTGGACATTGAGTGCTGTTAGGTTGTTGAGCCAGGTTTGGGTGGTGGAGATTTTCGCCGGAGGTGAGATGAGTAGGAACTCAGTTTTTAGAGCATTTAGTTTGAGGTGATTATCGGCCAGCCAGGATTGGGTGTTAATAAGCGTGGAATTCAGCTGTTTGATATCTTCCGGGGACTGTAACTTTAGGTAGAGTTGCGTGTCATCAGCGTACATATGGAATTGAACATTGGATGCTTGAAGCAAGGTGGCGAGGGGTTCCATAACGAGGTTGAACAGTGTAGGAGAGAGGGTGGATCCTTGTGGAACCCCAAGATCTGCAGGCACCGGTGTAGATAATACATTGTCGATCTTGAACCTCTGAGACCGGTTGTGAAGGAAAGACGAGAACCATTTGAGAACAGTTCCCGATAGCCCCATCCTAGTACTTAGCAGCTCCAACAAGTTCTCATGTTTGACCGTGTCAAATGCTGACGAGAGATCAAGAAGGATGAGGAGGCAGGACTCATTACGATCCAGAATTTGGAGGGCGTCATCAATTATGTGTGTCATAGCTGTTTCCGTGCTATGTTTCGCTCTGAAACCTGATTGATGAGGGTTGAGGAGGTCAAATTTATCAATGTGTTTTGTTAGTTGGAGTTGGACACATTTCTCCAACAATTTGGCCAGGGTGGGGATATTGGTGATGGGTCGATAATTGTTTAGGTCAGACGGATCAGCTGTAGGTTTTTTGAGTATAGGCGTGACTTGCCCCACCTTAAGGGAGTCTGGAATGTGTCCTTGTCGCAACGAGCTGTTAATGATCTTGGTCCAGAGAGGGAGGAGCAAGGGGGTAAAGTCTTTTACCGCATTAGCAGGTAGAGGGTCTGTGAGGTGATTAGAGGGCTTCAAAGTGCAGAGCAGTTTGTGTATAGCTTCTTCCGAGTAGGTGTCGAAGTACTGCCAAGATGCCTTGTTTTTAGGTTGAGTGTCAGCCATTCTGGTGTAGTTGGAGTATCGATTTACATCCATTATGAGGTCATTTCTTATGTTGTCAGTCTTATGTTTAAAGAAAGCAGAGAAGGCTTCACAGTGTGGAGTGTCATTTGTTGTGCTATTTGCTTGTGTGGGTTGTGCCTTTGTTTGGGTCTTGATTAACTCGAACAGCTTTCTTGGCCTATTCTTCGCTTGGTCCAGCTGGCGGCTGAAGAAGTCCGACTTTGTGCGCTTTATTTTCCTGAAGTAGGCATTTCTCTTGTTCTTGAGCTTTTTGAGATGCAGTGCTGAAGGGTCCGATCTCCAGGTGCGCTCTGCCATTCGCATATTACGCCTTTCGTCATTGAGACTGCCATCATACCATGGGTTAGAGATTTTGGTGGAGACTCTCTTCAGTTGCAGAGGGGCGACTTCATTGACTATTGTATTCATAGAGTCAAGGTAGTGGTCAGTCAGTGATTGAACATCTGAGGCACCTGAAGGGGGAAGGAGGAGGTTGCCGATGTGGGGAGGTAGGGTGGAGGGGTTAAGATTCTTCAAATCCCTTTTCCATGTTTTGGATTTGATTGGTTGAGTAGGGTTAGGTTTAACTTTTTCGTTGATAAAGAAGGTGATAATGTGATGATCTGACCAATCGCAGGGTAGAATCGCTTCCAATTGAATAGCGTTCTCTTTGGCAATGATGAGATCGAGTATCGCGCCTTTGTCGTGTGTTGGTTTATCGCATAATTGGGTGAGGTCAAGCGCATTGAGGAAAGTTTTTAGACTATTCACTGCAGTGTCTTTCTGATCGTTCCAGTGGAGATTGAAGTCACCCAGGTAGACTTGAGTGGTCTGCCGACCGGCGTTGGAAGTGATCAGGTCCATGACTTGTTGGGTGAATATGAGATTGTCACCAGGCGGGTGATAAATGAGATGCAAAGTACATACTTGTTTACCCTCACTGATGATGTCTAGGCAGAGGAGTTCACAGGAGGAAAGGGAGGGGGAGGTGACTTGAGTAACGGAGATGTTGCTCTTAACAATGCATGCAATTCCCCCGCCCGTCTTGCCAGGAGGCCTGTCCAACCTAATGATGTGATAATTGGGGGGGACTAGTATGTCCATAATCGGGGTGGAGGCTTCAGTGAGCCACGTTTCCGTTAGAAAGGCTAGGTCTAGCTCCCTATTTGAGACAAGATCCGCGATGTCGGAGGAATGTCTCTGGGCCGATCTGCAGTTTAGTAGGATGCATTTGAGTTTGGGACAGAGAAGGGTGGACGAGCTTTCTAGTGTGAGGGGAACTTTCCTGAGGTTGTTAGGGACGGAGCCTCTGTTGTTGAGTGTTGGGAGCCTCAGAGCGTTTGTGGGAATTGTGGGTATGGGGATGTGTGAATTGGAAAAACCTTTTACCGGACCTGGGCCATAAGAGTGTAGGAGAGAGCAAAGGTCGAGGTCAGACAAGGGGCTGAGAACACGACGGGGGCGGTGGGAGTTATTGCGAACGGGGATAGTGGACCATTGCTGGAGTCGTCGGGGGCGAGTGTATGTAGGAAGGGTGCGTCGTTTGTAGGGTAATGGGATGGTGGGAGGTAGACTGGGCTGTGAGGAGAGAAGGTCTTTGATTGCGTGGATGTCTTTTTTGATTTGTAAAATTTCCTCCTTGACTTGTTGGAGTGTGGATAAGGTCAAGTCAGGAGGGTTGCTGAGGTGTTCCGCGGTGCTAATGGGTGGGATGGTATTCAAGGTGTGGACGTGTTTGTGGGCGAGGGGTGTGAGTGGTGAAGGTGAGGCAGGCGGTGGGTGGGAAGCATAGATAGTGACTTCAGTGGGAGACGATACAGGTGAGTAGAAGAGTGAGTGAAGGTTGAAGACAGTGGGGGAGACAGGAGGGTAGTGAGGGCTCAGAATAGGAGGTGGGAGAGAGGGGGGTGCTAGAGTAAGGGAGGAGGTATGTTCTGTATCTTGAGTTGGGAGGGGGATAATGTTATGAGTGGGAGTGGGGAGGGAGCGGGGAAGGGAGAGGAGTCTGCCGTGGGGGGGATGGGGTTGTTGGGTGGATAAACTCCGCGTGATGGTGTGTGCAGATGTAGGCGTGTTGTGGGTGGGAGTTGTTGTGTCGGGTGTGAGAGACACGTGGGTGGGAGTGGAGAGAGAGATGGGGAGGGAAAGGTGTCTGTCAAGGGGGGGATGAGAGGGGGTGGATAAACTTTGGGCGATGGCTTGTTCAAATGGTGGAGTGTTGTGGATGGGGGATGATCTGTCCGAGGGGAGATGGATGGAGGGGGTGTAGGTGGGGATAAGAAGTGTCGTGTTGGAGGGGCTACTAGTATGTGCGGCGGGGATATTCGTGACTGTCCTTGGGGAGTGGCGTGCGTTAACAGCAGGTGGGCCATTTACTGGGGTGCTGGGGGTAGAGGTGTAGTAGGTGGTGGCTGCGAGGTCAGGGGGGATAGTGCTGGCGGACTTCTGGGTTCGGGTCCGCAGCTTGGAGAGGTGCTCTTTGAACTTGGGGAACAGGTTGTCTAGTAGTTCCAGGTTCTTGTCCGTGGCTTGGATCAGGACAATCCCGGTATTATAGATTGTAATGGTAGACCTGCCAGGGAAGAGGTGGGAAGGTGTGATGGTGAGAGTTGAGCCATGGGCTGTTTTCTTGGTGATGGAGACTGTGAGTAGAGATAGGAAAGTTTTTCTCCATTGGGCTCTGCGTGAGGTGTGGAAGATGAAATCAGTGTTCAGGGCTCCATTGCCCGATGAGAAGTAGGTGTCGGCAAAGGGTGTTTCCGGGTGCGCCCTCAAGAAGTTGTGTTTGAAACGTTTAGTGGCATTTTTGGAGAGAGGGGTGGAGGGGTAGTTGATTCTAAAAGTGTGCTTGCCGTTGAGCTCCATTTTAGGGAGGCTGTGGTGTTAGGTGTCTGAACTAGGGCTATAGTACACGCTGTCAGCCGCTAGTTACAAGGCCAAGGAGGACACTTGTGAGTGAGCATAGATATAGGGGGTGGAGGTCAGTGTGATCCCCGAACAGCCAGTGCGTGGGAGCATCTTATCAGATGTATCCTATATACAAGGTAGCAGTCAACTTACACCGTGTGACCAGCTATGCGAGGTAAGGCCTATTAGGTGGAGGCTTAGTTACATATCAGAGTGTACATGGTAGCAGCAATGTAGTCTAGTCAAATACATCCTTTTACCTGCTTAGCACTAGTATGTAAAGTGCACATGCACACAGATGAGACAGCATAGCAAGGGTGCCACGGACCCTAATGCAAGTAGAGAGCATTGCTCTGTACCCACAGTAGAAAACATTTATGATCTGGGTACAGTCGAACCCTCTACCTCGGAACCCCAGTATCTCTTATATTTGAAGCACTGATATCACTCCTGAAACTGCAGAAGATTATGCGTAAATCTACGCTGCTTACAGGCGCTATTCCTCGGCACAAACTCCTTGACTAAACAGCAGGCCGAGTCCAGCAGATACAGAGGAAGCGGCAATGTGAGCTGTGCATGTGTTGAGGAAGCCCTGCTCCCCAGAGTTTGCTTTGTGCAGCCAGGCCATAGAGTAAATCTGCTGGAGGGCCAGTGGTATGAGCCACTGTTGCATGAACACGAAGAACTCATTAGAAATGACCACTTCACAAACTGCATAATGAAAAACTTGTGGACAGTTACCTCTGGCTTGCAAGTGCCCACCACACAAGCCTGCAGACCCACTGATAAACTTATGCATTCAGTGATTAGTAAATGTCCATCTTGGGGTAGCAGTCTTCACATACCTTCAAATCCCAAATCTTGATTTGAGAGTCCATGGTGCCGGTTCCGAAAATGAGACCATCAGGATGAAACTGCGCACAAGTCAGGGCTGGGGAGAGACAAGAGAAGATAGGTTCAATGCCAGGAAAGTAGACTAGCAACTAAATGAGCTGGAGGTGTGCTAGAGGGCATAAAAGGACTAGACAAAAGAATAGAAAGGAAGAGTGCCAAAATGGTGGAAGACAGAATTAATAGTGTCTATGTGTAAGGTGTTAGAGTGTCATGGGAACTGAACGGTGTCAATGCGCAGGAGGGGTCAGCCATGTGAAGGCTAATCAAAGATGGTGGGAAGCTGGATAGTGATGAGATCAATAAATCAAGAATGTTCATGCGATGAAAGATAGTTTCTAGTATGATAAGGTTTTGAGGGAAAATTAAAACATCTCCGGGTTTGAAAATAAACCAGTGAAGAAAATAGGAACAGATTTTGTTCAAAGAAACTCTAATGCAAATATTAGAAATTCTTAGACTGAAAATTCTTCTAACTGAAGGATGGATCTTGGTCCTACATCCGGCAGATGCATTCTACCTCTGGTGGCCAGAAGTGGAGATCTTTCGAAATCTGTAGACGGCTCTCGGGGCAATTTTACTGGGCCTATATGACTCTCTCATAGTTCAATAAAAATGCAAAAAAATCTAACACTACAGAAAGCTCAATGAAATATCAAGGGCAACCGTTTCCGGGTTAAACCTTTAAGGCAGACTTTAGGCCAAAGTGGGGTTGAGCAGTCGAGGCTTACTCTTGGAGGATGGTCTCGGGGTAGGACACCTAGTTAAGCCAGCACATTCAATACTCACAATAAATCTTCTGTCCTAGCACAGTTACTCTTTCAGGAAAAGAGAGGTCTCATTATCATCAAGTTCCTCATCAACTATTTTACTCAATTGCAGATCCTGGTTATTCTTTAAATAAAATGCTGATGAGAATGTCCAATCAAGTACAAGAGTTATCAAGTCAAGTTTGAATTTATATAGCGCACTACTCACCCAGAGGGTCTCAAGGCGCTTGAGGGAGGGGGGGGGGAGCTTTACTTATCAAATATCCAAGTATTAAGTTGTTTCCTGAAGGAGAGGTGGTTCTGTGTGAGGCGGAGGTGGGTGGGGAGGGAATTCCAGGTCTTGGCCGCTAAGTAGGAGAAGGATCTTCCTCCCATGGTGGATCTTTGGATGCGTGGAATTGCGGCGAGGGCTTGATTGGACGATCGAAGTTGGCGGGTGGGGGTGTAGAAGGACAGGCGCGTGTTGAGGTATTCGGGTCCTAGGTCGTAGAGGGCTTTGTGTGCGTGGGTGAGGAGGCGGAAAGTTATTCTCTTGTTGACGGGGAGCCAGTCTCTCAGGTGACCGGAAATGTGAGCTTGGCGGGGGATGTCTAGGATGAGTCTGGCTGAGGCGTAAAGAGCCTATGAGACATTCAGCGCTTACAACTGCAGAAGCTGTGCATGAAACTAAAGATGGGTAGGAGAAAAAGCGTTGGGAGAAAAGTGAAAAGGATGGAGAAAGGATTATAAGTCGATGTAAAAATCTGCAGGTTTTAGAAACCAATGTGCAGGATGTGTATGTTCTTAAGAGGACTAAAAGGGTCTACATTCTTTGTGATTATGTGGAGCAGGATTCTCTGGGTTGAATGAACCTTACCACAGCCAGACGCCTCATCTGTCACCTTGGTGAGAACACGTCCCATGTGGATATCCGAGAACGCCCAGTACTGAAAAACAGAACAATTGATATAAGCATCGGAGGGGAAATGTTTGGTCCAGACAACAGTGCAAAGTGCTCAATTACGGTCCATTTAAGGAAGAGAAGCAGCAAATCAATGACAAACTTCCAGCATGTTAGAAATACTGCTTTTACTGCTGCAATATTCAGGATAATTTTGCTTTTACACGAAGGAGTGGATGCAATAATATAATTTAGGAACTTGATCAGATACAACAGACTACATCTGGAAATTAGGTTCCTTGAAACTTGAAGGTGGAAGATCTCTGTACTGGGGTGTATGACATTGTTCTGCATTCTGTCCATCAATTGTTCTTTTTTGCATTTGTGGTTGAAGGTCACAGCATATGCACAGAGGCCTTGACTCATGTGCACATGCTTGGAGACCACAGTTATGTTTACAGCTGCTCAGTACCATCACAATGACAACAGTGATATATACTGGGACTTTTCATGTTTTAGGAAAGAAAGGTTTAGCACATACTTCTCTTCAATTACCTACTTCTGTACCACTGCAAAATTATGACCCTAAATCTTACCCGATGAAAACACTTCCATACAGATGTCCACAACTTTCAACCTCCCACGCACTTAAACACCTGAGTTCACAATCATTCACAGACCACATATTTCCCTGCTGGATAGAAAGCATTATGCCTGCCTCTCCCTTGCCCAGATTAATCTCTTTGTTGAACAAGCATGGGCGTTGCAGTTAGTCTTTTAATATACTCTAGGTACCTGGTCATCGGAGGAGCTGAGCAGATAGTCGCCAGTGGCGTGAAGACTCAGGCCGGTGACCGCACTCTCGTGAGCACGCAGGACCTGGACGCAAGACGTGTTTGGAACAGACCAGATCCGAATGGTTGCATCGGGTGAGGCTGAGAATACCAGCTCCTGTGGGATAAATCAGACAACAGCATGGAAAGTGATCAACCTTAGAACAGAGGGGTGGTTCTGGGTCCAGACTATTCTTCATATAAGAGAATAAAGTCCTTATCAGGAAAATGATTTGTTAGATGGGGAAACAGCCATTATCTTCATCACAAGGTGGTCAGTCAATGCCAGGGGCAACGGTAGGGTGAAGGTTATCCCAAAATTAAAGCAACCCACTCACTGTCTGCACTACTATGTATGTCAAACAAACAAGCGAGAAAGGAAGACTTTATTTTGTGCAAACAGCAAGTAAGACTGTTTTCATGAAGCGTAACATACAACGGATAGTACCACAAAACCCAGTTGGAAAGACAAGGAGAGCCACAGACTTGGCCCGAAAGGAAACACTGATAAACCACAATCAATGGGGCACCACGACCTTACCTGCGAAGGATGGAAGACCACGCTGGTGACCTTCTTTGTGTGACCTTTGAGAGTTGCAAGGATTTGTTCAGAGCTCTTGTCAAAGACAACCACATTCTTATCCGCCCCACCTGAGAGAGAGAACGATACAGTGAGATATCGTGAAGAGTCACAAAACAAGTCATTCATAGGACTCCAGAAGAGAACATGGGCACATTTGTCTCACAGATATATTCCTTATACAATCTAAGGCCCCTTCACTCTATGTTATTTAGTTTACATACGGGTTCTCCCTGAGAGGAGTTGGTCTGGGGAGACTGTCTCCTGACCCGAGTGAATTAGGCTGACCTGGTTTAATGTGAGGTTGGTTCCAACTGTAGTGCTGTAACTTTCCACCCTTATCTGTGTTTATCCTCTATTATGTAATTGTAATCTGAGGACTTGGAGGGGATTTGCAGTGTAAGGTTCACAGCTTTCAGTCCTCAATGTAACCAGTCACCAAAGGTTATGCCTTCTGTTTAAATCTATGGGGTCTAGGCACGCTCTGTATGACCGGAAGGAACGCTCATGTTTTAAACTCAAGACAAATTTAACTTTATGGCGGTCATTACGACCGAATACTCATGTTTTATACTGTCCTATGTAGTAAGAGCAAGCATACCCAGTATTTTTGTTGACCAGTTACTTGTCTGGCATGGTTTAGGCATGACCTCAGAGCAAGTAGCCTGAACCCATATGGGTCACTGATGTTTGGTTTCTTCCCTTGGTTTCCTTGCATACATGCAGATTTCTCCTCAACCAAACTTTTTTTATTTTTTAATATTTAACTGGGCGTTCTACCTTTGTCCAAGGGCTTTTGATCTGGGAATTTCTGCGCTTGTGTCCTTGAAAGGCAGCTATCCCTAGCTCATGCCCCTGGAAGGACCTTTTATTGAAGGTGCGTACACCACAAGTAAGGGTGGCATGGAAGGTTTAACCGTTGTTGTTTGATGTGTCAAAGGACAGATTTTGGTATATCCTGTTGTAACAGCTTGAAGTAGGAGGCTTTGAAGGGGTCTGAGTTGTGTGATACATGGGGTTGTGAAGCAAAACGAGAATGGAGCTGGCCCTGGTGAGTGGAGGATAACAAGCAGGAGTGAAGGGGAAAGCAGGAGTGAAGGGGAAAGCAGGTGATGAAGGTGAAAAGGTGAGGAAGCGTGTGGAGAGGAGAATCGAGAAAGTGGGGAGAGGCCTTTAACTGTGGAAGGAGAATGGGAAATGAGAAATGGGTTGGAGTGAAGAGATGTGAGGAAGAGGCGAGGCATGGGGCATGCAAAGGACAGGATGAGAGAAAGGGGAGAGGAGAGAAAGGTGGAAAGAGGTGCGTTCAATCCCTACTGGAGGGAAAAGAACAAAGACGAAAATGTAGGAGTAAGCAGATATGACAATGAAGGAGGTGGTGAAGGAGCGAGAAAAGACAAGAAAGTGAGGGGTGGAGGGGTACAGCAGAAGGAGTGTTGAACTAGTGGTAGGGGCACTGGCACGGAGATAAAATGTAAAGGAGGAGAACCGATGGAGTAAGGAGGGGCGAGAATTAACTGGAGATGAAAGAATAGGAGGCAGTAGAGATGAAAGAATAGGAGGCAGTAGAGATCCTGGGCTGGGTGATGGAAGTACAGGGTGTAGTGTTACAAAAAGACTTGCACTGGTGCAAAAGGTGCATTTGGGGTGGGGACAAGTTAGTAAACCTTCAGTCTCTACAGAACGCCACTGTCATGCCTCGGGACTCCCCTACGCTGTCCCTTTAAGAGGCAAGCTATTTAAAGAACCAGGAAACAGGGAACGACGCTTCACGTTCTTGCGTCAAGCTTCCCTTGTTTCCGGTTCCGTCGCTTCATTGTTGCCTGTCCTTGCAGTTCCTGTTTTGAATCCCTGATTTCTTCGCGGGAAGAGCGTATGCGTCCCCTGCCTTCTCCATATTCGGGAGACGCCTACGCGGTATTTGTTGGCAGTGTTCAACTGCCTTCGGCGTATCTCACGAACGCCTATTCCTCTCTCCCCCTTTCCTTGTGTCCCGCCCGGCGGCCGGGCTTAGCTCCGCCATCCGGCCGGACACAGCATTTTCTGTTGCTGACTGAGAGCCCGTATACAGCACTGTAGTATACGTCTTGTCATTCCGCTGGTTGTGATCTCCACCCGGCGGCCGGGCTTTGCTCCGCTGTCCGGTGTCAGTAGATTCCCAGGTCACTCTTTGTTTCTTAGCTAGTTAGTTAGCTCCTCTCTATCACTTATTACCTGTTCCCATCCTATTTCCCACTAGTCCCTATTGATTTCCCCATTCTGGTCCAGTCAGCCATTCATCGCTGTGAGAGTACTGGATTCCTATTCCTTGATATTTGGTGGCACTCTTGCGTGGACCAGGGTGGGTTTATATTCCACACTACCAAGAATCGCGGTAAGAACGCACATGCGTTACCAATCTTTTACTAGTACTATCTATACGTATGTATGAATTAAATGTCTTGCTTTGGTTCCTCTAGATGGTGATACACTGTGTAAAACATCTCCAGAAGTGTTGGGTGGAAAGATCATTATATGCCACACAGTAGTGAAAGTATCTTCGAAGACTGCTCTATTGTAGTTGATGTAAGAAGGGAGTTTAATGGGCCATTATTGTACCTAATATCATCTCACATGCAAGGGCTCAACAGTCTATTGTGTCATCTCTATTATAGCTCCAGACGCTGTGCCATTTTCTTCATCTTCACTTGTTACATCTGCTACATACTAAGAAACCGGGGTATGTGATATGGTTGTATATGTACGTTGGTATATTAGTACCGAATTAGAGCTAGAATTGTTGACCTCCTCTTGTTATTACAGCTTACCTGTTTGTTCCGGTTCCTTACATAAAGACACCATCGTATTCACTACTGGAGAGTACCATCAATCATCGTTGTCTTCCCCCTCTTTCCTTGTTTTGTTTCCCTGTTTTCCCCTGGCGTGTCTCTCGTGCTCTAGTGCTTGATAGAGTCGGAAGACCGTAGGGGAAGGCTGTGGATTACTCTTCGGATTCCTGACGCTCCTGTGGAACCAGCCTGCAATCCTTACAGCCACAGCTAGAGTGCTGCTCAATATTCCCAAATACTAATCTCTCCAGCAGCATCAGACTGCTTGATTGGCTTCCGGTCCAGCGACACGTAGAATTCAAAGCTCTCTGCCTGGTACACAAAGCACTGTATGGTGGGGGGGCATTGGACATGCAGAAGCTCTTTCTATGGTACTCCCCGCGGCAGGACCTTTTAATTAATTAATTTTGGGTTTCTAACGCGCTAGAATCGATTCCCGAAGGAGTATCTCTGCGCTATGGATCGCTGGGGAACCCGTCCTGGCTTTCACTGTGAGATGGTCCCTACTGGGTATCTCCAAGGTGAAACCAGGCATCCCCGGCTTTTGTGGGGGGCCGTTGTGGAGAGGAGGCAAGCTTAATGCCCAGAGTTGCCGAGTGTGATCCCTAGTTAGAGTAGGCACCGAGGCGAGAATTATCGAGTCCGCTGACCCTGGGCCAACACCCTGCCGCATCGGAAATTGAACCATGGTCCCGGGCCGTCCTCTGCTCCCGGGTCTGCCGCCTCTAACCAGTGAGCCACACCACTCCATTAGATCAGCTTAGATCAGCTAACATAGGACTAGTTCAGGTCCCCTTAATTCAAAGGGCCAGATGGGGGTGAAAAAGCTCATCCTATCGGGTGGTCAAACTCTGGAACATGTTGCTGGTCACTATTAGGTTACAACCCAATAAACTCCTTTTCAGGAAAATGACGTGGCTATTCCGCTCAAAGTGAATTGCCATTGTCCCAGGAAACAGCACACGCCACAAGCTACACTCATCGCCAAGATGCCTTCGCATTCGTGAGCTCTATAAATACTTTACTTACTTACAGAGGAGTGGGTGTAAAGGCAGTGTGTGGGTAGAATGGCCTTTGTAGAAGAAGCCAGAAAGTGTAACTTACTTTCTGGTCGCATCAATCCTAAAATCTCAGGTTAGCACAGAAATTCCTCAAATTACAATACCGTTAAAGACTTCAGTGATAAGACTACAGAACCGCTAACTGTTTGGCTGTACAAATGACCCATATTACATGCTCATGATGCAAACTGTAGAATTTCATCCCAGGTTACTCGGCAAATAGACTGAAGACTCAACACAGCAGAAATAAATCTATCCTTTATACTGCAAGCATCCTATGGCATTTCTTCTGGAGGTTTGAAAACTCACCTGTGAGTGTCTTGTTGGTGTCGGAAGGGCAGAGGTCGAGGGCCAGGATTCCTGGCACACTGGCACTGTGTAGCCCCTGCAGGAGGAAGAAGAGAAGAAAAAACGCTCAAACACAAGGAACATACTGTAAGGAGTACAAGTACAGAGCTTTGGGAGGCAGACAGCATACAATCAAGATCAGATTTTAATGAATTTAAAAGGTTGGGCAAATTCCAACCAGTGTTTCTACAGTCTGGTCTTCAGGTCACATAGATCAATTCCAACTCCAGCGATGGCAATTAAAACTGTCCCCAGATCATCACTGCAACAGGGGTATCCCCCTTAAATGGCTTTCTAGGAGACACAACAATGTGATTTCATGAATACCTGCACTGATTCTGTAATGAGTGCCCTTGGGTCACCAGGCTGCCTGTCAAGGTTGCACAGCTGCCTCTTAGGGGTAAAGTGGCAGCTCCTTCTGCAACAGAGCTATGGTTCTTTCATGGTCTTCAGTGTTCACTGCAGCTCTAAGAACTGTTGCCAAAGTGCCAACACGGACACAAAGAGGACAGTTTGTCAGAGTCTGCCTGTGGCGACTCACTCTGATCTGCATCGATCCATCCACGTAAACTGAACTGAAAGTGGGCAGAATCCCAAACTGTGCAAAGCAATGAAGATTTAAAGGAGGCTCTAGATCTTTCAGATAGTTGGGGGGAGGGGTGAATCACCAAGCCTCACTTTAATTTTCCAAATTAAAAATACATTCCGCAACAGAACAGACTTTCACTTCAGACAAGAGGGTGAGGTATATTAATAAAAAAAATCAGATCCATATCTCTAATCACATTCTGATTCTGAGGAGAACTGGTGTTGCCTTACACACACAAAAAGGAATTGTAGGAAAGAAGAGCATCTATGCATGAGTGCGGAGCAAACTAAACTGCAAAATGTGTTAAAAGTGCCCTCACCCACTGATAGTGGTATGCTTCATCATTGTGCTTGCTAACAACATACCTACGTAGACCAATACCTGGGATCAAGCATAAGGGAGAGGACGACAATACAAACAAATAAATCTGAGGGATCTTAATATGGAGAAACTAAAATAAATGTGTTTAAAACTGGCTCAGGAATATCCCAAACAACTTTTCTTCATGGATTTACTGGTCTGAGTTGAAAATATTGCACAAGATGGTTATGATATGGAAAGTTAATATCCGTGCATCTCTCCCATCTGCAAAACTGTCGACATGTTTCAGCCGTTTTCTGTTGCACATAAGGGTCGATTAGCCTTTCATCAGGACTATGAATCCCATAGAGCCCATATTCTCCCACCTGTATTTGTCAGTAGACTGAGGTCTGACCCAATCTGGTCTGTCACCATAAAAAAAAAATCACACTGCAGAAGTACAGTTTCATCTAATGAGCCTCTGAAATTGGCATGCGAGCCGCAGAATCTCCCTATAGTCACACATTATCACCGTCCTGTATAGTATTCTTAACCCTGACCAGGAAACCATGAATAAAAGTTGTTGGGGATATATCTAAGCCAGTTTAAACACATTTAATTCATTATTTTAACATGTAACCATTTTCCCTTCTACCTGCCAACCTCTATCTTTGAGTGAGGGTTAGAGATGCAGGAGTGGAAACTTACAGCCATCGAAACACATGATGGACGTTGGACAATTTATTTGTGCAATTTGTTTTACGATCAGTGATTGAAGCCAATTGGACAGGAAGGTAATACTATATTCTGATTGACATGAAATGGCAGTACAACTCTATGTCAAAACAGAGCATGAGAGCTCAAAACAACTTTGTCTTTATGAACCTATACAAAAGGTCCCTCAACTGGCCCAGTGTGGACTAAATTCAAAGATAGGAACTGCAGCGAGCAGGAATGGAGAGGCTCATAGGTGCTCCTGTGAGTCTGGGACTCTTGCTACAAACAGTTAAAGAAATCATCACTAAATTTCCTTTGCAACATAACATGCCAACATAGTGGCTTCTGGTTTCTCTTAAAACTTGCATGCATGTTTGAATTAGTTGCTAATACCAACATCCCAAGTCCAATATTTGAGGAGTCAAAACTAAAGATTGAGACATCTGAGTTTGGGATGGAGTAGCATCTCTTGATTGTGACTGAGGTGGTTTTGGTAGAGGTGTAGTTTGATGAGCGGGTGAACAGATCTCTACGGGTCAGTAAGATTCGGTATGGCCACATTGGGGCAATAAGAATTAGTTTAACAGGTTCGAGGTGCAGTTTCCAAACTACAAATTGAATATCTGATAACAGAGGAAAGAATGCAAACAGATATCATTCACTAGTTGATGCATGCATGCAAGGTTTTTGCATGTGTGGCAAACAGATCTAGAGTTGGCATCCCAGACATTGAAAGTACTGTTTGAATGCCCTAGAGTTGATCTCTCAAGCATGTGATGTTCATGTTTTCTCCCAAAGAGATGGGCAAAAGCATTGTCTAGCCCAGAAGATGTTCTGTCGGCAGTTGCTTAGACAGTGTAAAGGCCCAATGCCAAATTGTTTGTAATGTCTATGAGAGTTGCAGATAGTGCAGGCCCATTGTTATTCTACAGAGTAGAGTTTAGTTATATTTCCTCTTTAAATTAAGACTAAATTGTTATTTGAAAAGCACAAAAAAATACATGCACCACCTTACACTACAGCACATTGATGTGGAGTTGCTTTTGCGCAGACATTGGCTCTGTATAATAAGAGGGCCCATGTGTATACCCAAATATGTCACAGATGTGTCCATATGGGCTCCACAAACACTAAAGCCCCACCCCCCACCACTTCCTAGCTGCTTGTGACCACTGTGTCTGAAGTAGACGCGTGTGTGATCCTGGGTTCAGGACTACCACCATACATGACGCTGTCATTCTTAATAGTTTCATTACCATCTGCTGAATGGAAATCCCAGCACTTTACACTGCTGAGATAGGCTTTCTGTAAGTAAACAAGGCCGGGCTTGGACAAGGAGATATATTTTTCTGCAGGGATTGTGAAGCCCTACAGGTGGAGAAGGAGCGTACCTTGCTGAGCATAACTAGGACTATGTACCAGCCAATACAGGGAAATTAATTTGCCCCTTAAGGGCGCTGCCAGCCACTACTGCTAGACATTTTGTGGCAAGTAGTGGCTGTTCCAAACATAAGGACTTGGAACTGAAATGTTCCATTAACAACAAACGCAAGGTACTGTTGATGCATTGGGAATCTTGGGATGCAATAATATACATCTTTTGGTTCAACTATGCCACGTAATCTCCCCGTTAGAAGTGGGGTGACATCTTGTATTATAACGATCTTGAAAAGATTTGATGTAGCAGTTCACTGCTTACAAATCCAATATGTACGTAGTCTCTTGTCCTTTAAGTACCTTGAGGACACCCCTCATTTCTGTTGACTCCCAGGCACTACTTCGATGGCCCCTTTTTTTGGAAGCACTGTGCAACTTTTTGAATGATGGATACCAAAATGCTGTCAAAGGATAAACAACTGGAAGAAACGTGGGATCGACACAATCAATTCATAAAGTACAGCCTTTCTGCACTCAAACCATATATGGTATTGCTCATGTCCATATTGAGTTTTGAAAGATAAAATTGCATTTTAACTGTCAACTAGATGAAATAGTATGCTTACTGTGATACGATTGTGGTTATCTAATCAGACAGCGATTCATTATTGGCACTTTATTTGTCATTAGAGGTGTGTGACTGGGCTCAGCCCAACCTAATGCAAGATGTATTTACCCTAATATATATAGCAGGTTTCAACACGTGTTTTTATTCACAGTAGTCATATTCTAATGGATACGATTGAGCACTTTATATTTGCACATTTTTGCACACAAAACCGATGGTTAAAGACGTGTGATATTTTCTTAGGTCAGGCTGGAAGACGGGGGTGACCAACGAAGTAGGGATGTATCCCATGATTGTCTTCAGTTGTATAAATATGAACAGTCGGTAACGCAGCAATTACATTACACCAATAGGTTGACCAGTTTTTGACAGTTGTAGACACAAGGCAAAATTACTCTTCATTCAGTGTCCATAGCGGTGAGAGTTGCACCACAGAAGATTAAATGCATCTATATGTTGGTTTTAGTACATCGTATTCTTCGTCAAGGATTTAACCTTGCATGTGAATTTGTAATGCTTAGGCATCATCAATTATCAATGTTTAATCGAGGCATTGTTAAAGTAGCTGGATTTATCCATGTATTTTCATAGCCTCTAAGTGAAATGATGTTTAATTTAAACTAAACCAACTACGGCCATAAATTAAGGGACTTTACTATAACTCTCATCCACATTATGTCTCCACTCCATCTAGATGTAAAGGAGATGTGAGCAGATTTATTTATTTTTTTATTTTGAAAGTTTTATATAGCGCGAACAAGATCTTTGCAGATATCAGAGCGCTTTACAAACGAAGGTTATAGCATGTGAGTACATAACAATTGGGGTGGGGAAGGTACATGTGGGAGCATAGTCCGACTCAGCAGCATAGTCAGATCAGACAGATACATCAATTATGATACAAGTACAAATAAGTAATAGCGTAAACAATCAGGAAGGTCAATAATACGAGTCATACAAAAATGCAAAAGATCAGTGGAACTGAATGGTACATTGACTGTAAATATCATACCCAGTAATAATTCAGGTGTATTTAGCCATGAGGATAGCTTTTACTTCTTTCTTAAAGAGTATGGTAGAGGAGATGAGCCTGGTTTCGGGGGGGAGTGAGTTCCAGATCCTGGGTGCCATTCCTGAGAAGGAGCGTTTATAGGTTTTTTCCTTGCGAAATATTTGGGGCTTTAGCAAGAGATTGTTTGTGCCTCTAGTGTTCCTGGAGCCTCCAGAAATCGTCAGCTTCTGAGCGAGGTATCCAGGTGAGCTCAGGTGGACAGGCTTGTGCGTCATGCAGGCGATTTTCAGATGTATTCTGGCTTCAAAAGGCAGCCAGTTCAGGGATTTCAGATCAGGGGAGATGTGTGAATGTTTTTTTGATCCAGTGATGAGTCTCGCTGCGGCGTTTAGAGAAGCTCTTATGGGTGCCGTAGTAGTGAGGGGGAGACCGCAGAGGGCGATGCTGCCGTAGTCTATTCGAGGGATGATTAGTGCTTGTACCGCAGTATGGAAATCTTTGGCTGGGAGGAAGGGTTTGAGTTTCCTTAAGGTATTGATCTGGTAGTTCGCACCCTTAGTTGCTTTGTTGATGTGTTCCTGCATGTTGAGGTTGGTGTCGAGTGTTATGACTAAAGATTTTGCTGAGTCCACGATGGTAGGATGAACATTGAGTGCCGTTAGGTGTTTAAGCCAAATTTGAGCGGTAGTGATTTTCGCGGGAAGTGAGATCAGAAGGAACTCTGTTTTAAGGGCATTGAGTTTGAGATGATTAGCGGCCAGCCATGATTGGGTGCTTCTGATCGTTGAATTCAAGAGCATAATGTCTTTGGGTGATTGTAGTTTGAGATAAAGTTGGGTGTCATCGGCGTACATGTGGAAGTGAACATTGGATGCTTGTAGCAAGGTGGTGAGCTGCTCCATAACTAGGTTAAACAAAGTAGGGGATAGGGAGGATCCTTGTGGGACGCCTAGCGATACAGGTATTGGCGAAGACATCAGGTTGTTACTCTTGAATTGTGAGATGTGGCCACCATTCGGAATACTAGGACCACAAAACTACTCTATGTCAGAGGATGAAACCATAACCATCCAAGCGCCAGAAACCTTAGTTTGGCCGTAAAATTAGAGGACTGCGCCACCTTCTGTGAGCACAAACAATAACACAATAACCTGACCATACCAAACAAAGCTGTGACTCACCCGGATCAAGGAGTACAACACACGGACACCCCTGCCAAGTACTTACCACATGGGACGACACCTGGTGATACTTGCTGAGCTCCTCCGGCTTCACCAGGTCCTCTGGAACAGTCTTTCCCCTCTAGTCGGGACAAAATAAAGAGCAGGTGTAAGCGCACTCCTCTTGCCACATGACCCCGATACCTTTGACGTTACTTGACTCTCACCCCAGTATGCTAAATTTCAACCACCTACCTTCTTTCTCTCTGTAGTGAGCACCGTTGCTTTGTCTTGAAGCTGAAATGTGAAAAGAACAGTCAGAAGCACAGAAACGACCAGCAGTTGATGCATCGGTGTTAGCCATGTTACACACAGCTAGCAAGGATTTAAGTAGGTTTGTATCCTGCACACTGCTCTGTTGTAGCAGGGATCCGTTTGTCACTGTGCTCACTGGTATAGCAAATTATTTACTTTTACTATATGCATGGCATCACAGAGCTCTCATTTCGCAGCACATTAGGAAATGGATTACAACAGTCCAAATTGACTTACAACCCTCATAAGCACAACTATCAAAAAGGCTGTCTGGGTTCAATGCTGTTACTAAAGGTTCCGAAGCAATCTCAGTAGCAAGCTATTAATTCAATGAGTGCGCTCAGAAGCTGCATATTAACTAGGATTTACAACTCTAGTTCCCATCACTTATTCAGTTTTTGCTGTTGTTCTCCTGCGTTCGGTTTTACTGTACTTGTTACTTTAACTGTGGTACACAATGCTGGCCTCCAAGGACTCTCGCGACCTGCCACATGCTCTAATGCTGTAATCATATATCCTGCACCCCCGAGATGCACTCCGCAAGCTCTCCCTCCTGCTATGGTGCAGAAGTGCCAACTGTTTTACTGTAGACACTGCACCATCGATGGTGAATGCCACTGGCACCTGCACGTTCTGCCCTAGTGCAGCACTGATCGCTCTTCTGCTGCACTCATTGCTTCACCTAGGTGAGCATGGAGGGAGCTCTCATAGTTGATCTACAGCACAAAGAGACCCGTGAATTCCCTAACCAATCTCCTGCACTGGCACAGCTGCAAACTTCATTAAAGTGCTACTCTAGCCAGGTGTGCAGCCTTAGAATGAGTCAGCAGTCAACGCCTCTGCCAGATTGCTACTCAGTCTGCCCAAATACCATTCCACTTCACAGGCCATCAGGCAGCTACACTGGCTCCCAGTGAAGAGTAGAATTGACTTCAAAGCGCTGTGCTTAGTGCACAAAGCACTGGCGGGAGGGGGGGCCTCCGATCTCCAACATCTATTTTCAAGGTACACGCCAACCCGTCCGCTGAGGTCTGCCTCTCGCGGGCTGGTTTTGGTGTCTAAGATTAACAGACAACGTTGTGGAGGGAAAAGCTTCTCACATCTGGCCTCGAAGCTTTGGAATGCATTACCTCAACAGGTAAGGCAAATCCCCAATCATTTGCGGTTCAGGAAGGAAATTAAAACATGGCTCTTCACTAGATAGGAGAGTGGCAAGTACTTCAGCATGTTACCCTACACAGCGCCAAGACGCCTCGGCATTAGTGCGCTTTACAAATACCAGCACTCACTCACTCAAATCTGATGCCACTGTAAGGCTGATGCTAACCGTGTAGAGCTGACACATCTGAGGGAGCTAAAGATTGCTATGAAACAATGAGCGGCACATGGATAAGCAGATAAAAGGTACAAACTGCAACATGCAGGTAGCCAAAGTGATTTGGCCAATATCACAAATATTTTAGGGAAGGAACTGATCACATTACTCAGAACTCACACATTTATATCTATGGGGCGTAACTTCTATTTACAGATACTACCATATGCCATTTTGCCTGCCAGATCAGTGCTAGAGAATGCCAGTGATGTGCAGAGTTCACCAATATTTAGTTTGGCAAACTTAAGGGAGGATTCGTACCCAGGGCTAGTACGGGTAAAGCAGTGAACTGTAGTTTGCACTCCTCCTGCACGCAATGCCCTACATGAACTTGGAAGTTGCGTTTTACCTTTTGGACGATTTCTGGAGTCATTCCCACCAACTCTCCCAGGTCCATGGGTTCGCCAGCTCCCTGCAGAGAGACACAAGAGAGATAAAAGAATAACTCAGAGACACATCTACAATCGAGTGAGGCGTAATGGGATGAAGCAAAAGGAATATGAGACGGAGGGCAGAGGAGCCATCAACATGTACTTGTCTCTCCATACTTACAGCAGCAGCAGGCTGTGCAGCCGGTGCCGCCTGCGGGATGATGAGGCCAGCCTGGGGCTTCAGAGTAGCCAAAGCTGCGATGAGAAAGGTAAGATACACAAGTTAACGACATGAGCAGCACAGAGAACAAACCTCAGACAATGCCACACAAGAGCTACAGAGGTTTGATGGTAGAGGAGAAGCTGCATCGTGAGGCCTTCACTTTACAAGTCTCCATTCTGGTGTCTTCACCGGAGCATGCCCTACCCGAGTGGTCCTCCACTGCACCCACAGAAAGGTTTCAACTCCAAGATGCAAGACTGACCGCCTCCAATTCAGCGATGCGGCTCAAGCTGCATTGATAGGGCAAAATATGCCGCAGAGATGGGTACCACGTACAGACTGGGCTGTTTCTATTAAAGAAACGGAGAATACAAATAGGCCCATCTCAGCTGGAGTGCTGCACAACCAGGATACACAATGTGACTGGCACTAAGCATCCACAGGTACAAAAAAGGGTACTCTTAAGTGTGCTCTCAGCCCGTCAGGTACCAGGGAAGGTCCTTTAAATTCTTGTGGCAGAAACTCAGACGTGGGCTTTAAATGTCATAAAAAGGGATGCACCAAGGATGACATGAGGTGGTCTGATAAGAGTCTCTAAACCCCAGAAACAACATGGTAAGATGGCTAGATACTGAAGTAACAACTAGAATTTGGTGGTTCTTCGAGGAAACACTAGTGGGAACCACAAGAACCACTCTGGATATGTATAGAACCACGTTTCCTTTCTAACAATAACCCATTGTTATATCTCCCTTTCTGCGACAAACAAATAATCTATCATGAAAATCTACATACACGTAGCTGACAGGGAGGGTTATTCTTGTCTGCCTATATTATCCCCTTCAAAGGTAATACTCAAACATCTACCAGAAACTCCATAGTGAGAAAAAAACAACTTAAATATGGGTTTGAGGGGAAGGGGTCATCTCAGTTCTGGTATAGGTTTTGGTTTTATTAATGCCAAATAATGAAAATAAAACCGGGCATGGCTGCAAGATGAATATTCACTTTGTATGCAGAGAATCACACCCACAAGCGTTGGAGAATAGTATGGAAATACTATTCCTATACAATGTCCAGGGACAAAGACGTTTGCCTTTACTTTAGCACTTAAACTGAATGATCACATTTATCAAGGATGTGCCCATTTTTTTTTTGAGAAAGAATGAAACATTTTGAGGAAGACCTTAAACATCTCTTATTTGTAACAACGTATGTACTCTCTACTGCAGCGATCTCTGAAGCCAAGCATTTGTTATGCACGCAGTCCTTGTTCTGTGCCGAACACACACACTGGCACAATGAGATTTCACTGGACTTCAGAGAACACTGAAGTTTGCAACCCATACCTTCTCCAGCTGCTACCCTTCTACCCAAAACCTTCTCCATCAGCTGTACCTCATACCGTCTCCATCAGCTATACTTCTACCCTCATACCTTCTCCAGTCGCTGCCCCTCTACCCCCAAACCTTCTCCATCAGCTGTACCTCATACCGTCTCCATCAGCTATACCCCTACCCTCATACCTTCTCCAGTCGCTGCCCCTCTACCCCCAAACCTTCTCCATCAGCTGTACCTCATACCGTCTCCATCAGCTATACCTCTACCCTCATACCTTCTCCAGTCGCTGCCCCTCTACCCCCAAACCTTCTCCATCAGCTGTACCTCATACCGTCTCCATCAGCTATACCTCTACCCTCTTACCTTCTCGAGCAGCTGTCACTTCCTTGGTAAGACGAGCAATAACTCTGCAAGCGGCATCATGCTGGTACAAGGCGTGAGACAGCTCCTGACGGGTGGTCTGCAGCTGCTGCCGAAGGGTGAAGCTGTGCAGCATCACAGCATCCTACAGAAAGGAATATCGGTCAAATGTACTCGCAGTCGTCTACATCTGCACACAACACAACACTCCCCCACAGCACACACCTACCCATTCGTCCTGCAAAGCCTTCAAGATTGCCGGAATGCTAGTGGAGGATGGAGGCTTCGGTCGGATTGGATGAGCAACTGAATGCCAGGGAAGGGAGAAAAAAGAAGAACATGAAGAAAATGAGAGAACAAGTTAGGAGAGGTATGGAAAACATAATTTTATTTCAATGTATAGCTTGGTCCGATTGCCCGTCTCTCCTCCAATCAACGCCCCACCTTCAACTGTGAACCAACTACCAATTCTCACCCTTCAAATCTATGAGTTGCTCTTCGGAAAGTGGCTGGTTATTCACCGGGTCGGTCCCATTCTCTGCAATGTATTTCTCAATCAGCCGCCGCTCGAAGACATGATTGGAAACAGGAGAGACACAGGGGTGATCTGGGATCTCATTGGAAACTGCAGGAAAAAGAAACAAGTGATCAAAATGAGTAAGGGGTAAATATGCAGCAGCCAATAGAAACAGTGTATTCTGGCCTTAGCCTATCATAGCATCTGACTTCAAGTTAATCCTTCTATTCAAGTCAACCATTTCTTCTATCAGAGACTAAATGGGCAAGATCACCTTTACTGAAAAGAAAACATGCCACCGAGTAAATACTCTCTCTTCTAAGAGATGGAGGCCAGGAAGAATAACTTGTCCTGAAAAACCCATAAGAAAGGTGAAGGTCCCACAGCAAATCTTTATTCCTTACGATAGAAGGCATCCAAAACAAATGTGTATTGTACAGGAAATGGGAGGCATTCAACTCATCCAGTTGTCGCACAGGAAATGGAACAGTCAAGACAAACATTATCCAACAAGGGAAGAAAGCACTTCTAAGTACCTTTTTAAAATAGATGAGCACTAAAACTATTATTCATTCTACAACAAGAGACTGTGCTCAAAACTAAACCCTTTCCCGCGCAAGACATGAGCGACAAGCTTCCTGCCAAGAGGGAGCGCCAAGGAGCTGTGAATAGACTCTTCCAGACACCCCCATTACATTGTTGCAGCCCTGTTATTGCGGTCTTACTACAAACAGCTTCAGCTGTCTGTCCAAAGATAGTATTGTATACCACACATAGCCAATCCTTGCTCAAAATTGGGTGGTTTTCGTGTCAATATCAGTTGCCTTGCTTTTATTTGTGGCTTACCTCCCTTGGGGTGTTTGACCGTCCATAGGGGTCACAGTTTTGCCAGGAAAGGAAGCAGGGAGATGGGGCAAAAAATCTCTGGTTTGGAAGACTCGAGAGATGGTTTTTTGAGCAGTGGAATCACCATTGTATATTTCCACTCCACCGGAGAGCCAGTTTGATTTTAACCGCATGGGGAGCATAGCTTTTCCACGGAGCTACTCTCAATCTTGAAGGCACCAACTGGGAGGGGACCAGGATTCCTCATAGAGTAGAGGCCCTGATTATCAGTTTCAGGAAAAGACGCATATAGCGAGGAGATTTTATCCACAAAGAAGTTGACGATCTCATTACAGCTGCTCATATTAGGTGCCCTCACCGCTTTATAATATTCCTTTAGTGCAAGCAGGTAGGTCTCTTTGCTTCAGAACAATAGTTCTTCCGCCAGTTTCGTTCTAGGCGCTTACATCGTTTTTTTCTTTGTGTGTAGTCCTCCATGAACCAACCTGCTGATGGTCTGGAATGAGAGAAATTTTGTGTTTTACACGGTGCTTTCATATCTAATGCTTCCTCTAACCACACCGAGACTTGCAGGTTAGCGTCCTGCAGGCAGTTTTCTAGGCAAGTAGGGTAACTGCTTAGGGCAGCTAGAAAAGCTTCCTGCCTAATCTTCGACCAATTTTGAGTTTTGATGGATTGGGCCGTTGATGGTTTTGGTGGCATTTTGCCCATTGCTTACTATTGTTTTTGTGGTTAAAACTCAGTTGTTTGCATTCTATTTGCTGGCTTTGTTTGAATTTTTGTTTGTTTTGAATTAGGCTGTCCAACCTGAGTTAGTCCATCCTGAGAAGCAAACCCAGTTTTCTATATTCTTCCAAGTGTTCACTTTCAAGCCTTACTATATTGTTCTTATTGTGTTACATTTGCTGTGCATTTAAAGAAAGAGGTCAACAGTCAGACTCTATTCTAGTTACAATCTTGCTGTTAAAGGAATGGCTTTTTTCTAGAACACAAAAAATGTAAATAAACATTGCTGATAATTCACAATATATCAGAATTGGGAAAGTATAAATAAAGCAAATTTTTCCGAATATTTCAACATGCCCCAACAATCAACTCTGCCCAAGTCTACCCCACTCGACTCTGCCCCAATTTAGCCCAATGTACTCCCCTCCAATTTAGGCCAATCGCCCTAATGTACCCCCCTTCAATCTAGCCCAATATATCACCCCCACCTCACCAACTTTTAGCCATTCTGAACAGCAGCCACACTGAAGTACCACATCGCTAAAACACATTGGCAAAGCCAATAGCTCTCGCAAAGACTAGACCTATTGGCTTTACCAATGCTGGATTATCTGTTACTTCAACGTGTCTCCTGAGCATCTGTGCACCTTTCAGAATGTCATGCAGGTTTGCAGTTTGTGATAGGGCTTTTTTTTTTTTTTTAAACAGATTGTGTGTGTGCTGGCGCTTTGATTTGTAATGGGTAAAATTAACTGTGCAATGCACTTTGTTTATTAGAGGTATTTGTTTTGGTTGCAATGACCGCATTTAATAGATATTAACAGTGGGCAAAACGGTTCAATAACGTGGCAAGGCTTTGGAAACCTTTGATGAGGCGCCCCCTCCTTTATTTTGTGATTTTGTTTCATTAAAAAAGCCAGTGTAAAAATGGCTAGTGGTGCACTATACAATAAGTAACTAAATGAGTACAGCACAGACATACAAAATAGAATGGTCAACAAAATATCAACAAGTGTTCGCTGCTGCTGAGCGGGAAGAGTTCACCTTTGGGTTGTTAAACATGGATGAAATATTGATGACATTTTTTGTATTTTTAATACTTGCTGGTTTCAGAGGGGATCGCTGCTAACTACATTTTCTATACTTTGATGGTGTCCGCCTGTTAGAATGGTTCCGCCATTTTTGTTGACACTATCTAGCCTTTGCGGTGACGAGAGAATAAATGCACACGACGACATAACCATGCAGCGAGTGCGCCAAAGGCTAGCCTGCTTGTGCCGCAATGCGCTGTGCACCAGGACCCCTGGTCCTTTTCCCACCCAGGCGGATACGAGGGATGAGCTGCTATCAATCTGCAATATGGGTAAGCAATGCAGCTGTGTTCCCCTTGATTGGAATTTGAACATTAACCACTTTTGCTGCCCGGAATGTAAACATGTCCTCAACCCCAATTACAGTGAGATCTCTGGTATTAAAGATACCATCAGATCAAATACTTCAAGGACCAGGCCACCAGGTCCCTGTAAAGCACAAATATGAATTTGCAGACTTTATGCAAGATCATAATCCGGACTTTGTATTTCTATCGGAAACCTGGAATAATGCGTCAGATTCTGATAGAAAAGTAGCTGTTCCGGTAGGATACGATTTGCTCACTGTAGATAGAGATGGTTGGTTAGGGGGGAGCAATTATTTATTGTAATCACATCAAAGCTGTGTTCACCCCCAACTCATTTAGAGGGAGAAGCTCCGTTTACTTTACAATTTAGCAACAGGATTGCATTCACAGGGGCTTCAACATATATATCATCTGCCGGCCCTAGAGACAGATTTGCAAGGTCCATTTAGACTTTTGTGGAGTCCTGCATGAACTCAACAAGTTTTACTCTGTTAGATTAATTAAATGTTCACCTCGACCTCGAGTAAAACAATGAAACCGATCCTTTGGTTGATTGCCTTAACTGCTCTGCCCTACGGTAGATTGTAACTGAACCCAAGTGTAAGGCTAATCATAACCTAGACGGAATTTTCACCAACACAGAAATTAGTTTCGATAAAGCGCTTCCATTAATTTGGAGGGATCATAGTGCCGTATTTTTAAGATAGCTGTCCCAGAGGAAGATTCACTTTCTGAAAATCTCAGCCAGTATATCAAAATACGTCCCTGGCGAGAAATTAATAAAACTGAGTTGGAGCTTGCTCTACACAGTCATAGCCCACTACTAGACACTGATGATAACATTGCCGCCGCCTCCAGATTCTCTAACTGGATTGCCCCCGCAATTACTCAGTTTACCCCCGTAAAAACAAGAGTATGTTACAGTAGAAGTCTGACTGCCCTGCGGTATTCAACGGAACTAAGAGAACTGAAAATAAAATGCAGGGCGCAAGAACAAAGATGGAGGAAAAACTATAGTATAGAAGAGAATAATAAATACAAACTAGTGATTGCAGAATACAAACCTGCGATTGCTTCGAAAACCAAATATTTTTATGTGAAAATTGGTCTGGTTAAAAACTCCACTAGGGAACTTTACAAAACAGTCACCGCTCTTTCCAAATTTGACTATATTGAACATGCGACTCCTGACCAAGTATTTTGTAATAAAATAGCGGAGTTTTTTCAAACAAATGTAAATACTGTTTATGAGGAATTCTTGGCCAACCAGAAGGCTAAACACACGTTTGACTCGGCCTCTCCTCCTTTTGCTAAACCAGATGATAATCCTAACACATTGAATGGATTGGATAGTTTTCCTCCATTAACGGAGGAAAGAGTTACGAGACTGCTAGAAACCATCAAACCAGGTTCTCCCACAGATCCATGCCAGACTTTTGTATTGCAAATGGTTCCAGATACAATTGCTGCCCATCCTGTGTTACTCTTAAATAACGTGCTTAGCTCAGGGCAATTTCCAGGAGCATGGAAAAAGCATTAGTGCAACCTATTTTTAAAAAGCCTTTCCAAGACCCTGCTGAGGTCAAGAATTATCGGTCTATATCTTGTTTGCCGCTCACCACAAAGATATTGGAAAAGACAATAAATTAAGACCTGGTGGTGTTTTGGGAGACCAATGATCTTTTGGATCTATCTCAACCCTGTTTCAGGCCACAGTACTGCACAGAATTTGCTGTTTCGGTTATTGCGGAGGAGGATATCTGCATGCAGGTGGACAAGGGAAGGAGGGCTGCTCTAACCCTACTGTATCTCTCAGCCGCCTTTGATACGGTTAATCATTATGTGTTAGTCAACCGCTGGAAGACAGTGGGAATAAAAGGTGCAGCCCTAACCCTACTCTCTTCTTTTCTATCACACAGAGAGTAAACTGATGTTCGGAGGGCACACCTCCAATCTGTTTTCTCTTCCTCATGGGGTGTCTCAAGGATAGTCATTATCCCCAACATTATTTATCATCAATGGTTAGACTTATTCAATCTCATGGTTTTGTTGCCATATCCTAGGCTGATGATATGCACAGTCGTGTCAATTACATCTGATGTAAAAAATGTGGCCAGACAACTTAAAAACTGTCTAGCGCACATCACTAGCTGGATGCATGAGAAGTATTTAAAGTTAGACACTGAGAAGATGGAGGCGATACTTTTCTGAATCGATGTATTTTTCCAGAACAAGTCCTGGTGGCCTGCTGATTCTGGTCCTTGCCCAGCGCCAGTCTGTAAAGTGAAAAATCCCTGGTCATGTTTGACAACCAGCTCCGTTTCTCTGAACAAATCAACATTACATCCTCGCGCTTTTATCTTTTGAAGATACAAAAAAGAGGTTCCATTCATTCCATTTGATATGTAAAAAACGGAAATAGTTGGTTTTATTTTGTCCAAGATAGACTATTGCAATGCCCTCCATCTAGGAATAGACAAATGTCTTAAACCAAAGCTTCAGTCTCTGCAGAACGCAGCAACTGATCTGCTATTAAAATTCCCAAAATTCAACTCCATATCAAGCAGCATCAGAGACCTCCATCGGTAGCCCGGTCAAGACAGGGTTAAATTCAAGGCATTGTGCACAAAGCACTGCAAGGACCGGACCCAGGGCTTCCAGAAAATCTTTGCTTGGTATGTTTCTCAACGTATTCTAAGATCTTACAATGCTCGTTGATGGTAATCCCTAGGGTGAGGATGGCCAAGTAGGGTGGCAAAAGTCTCTCCTACTTGGCGGGTAAACTATGGAATTCCTTACCTTTCACCCGCAGGTCTCAATCGAACAGGTTCTGTTTTAGAAAATCACTGAAGACCTGGATCTTTCACAAAGGGCTAAGACTTTTTATTTCCCTGATCAGCCACAGTATTGTTTAGCACTTAGACATGTGCGCTCTTTAGAAATACCTTACTTACGTAAAATGTAACAACCCTGAACAGTGATCTAGAGCCGAATCATGCTTTAGAAATATCACACACGTACATAATAGACAATGAGTTTGCAAATTTCAGCTGCCGTCTGAAACACAGCAGAGAGAAGACAAAGGAGAACTCATGGGAAAAGAATTACAAACTGTAAATGTTTTTTCTCCAATTTGGCTGCCAGATGCAATGTTCAGAAAAACCACACAACATAATTTAAAGTAACACAAACTAAGTAATAACCGTTTCAAAGCGATAGGGATTATAGGTAACCATATCAAATCTTCTAGCACTCGCAATTAAAGGCACCCCTCAAAGGCAACAATGTACTTTTAAGAAGGCTAGCCACAGCATCCAGAAGGGACAGAGTAAGAGCGTGAACTACAGATTAAAAGCTCTTTAAGCAAGAAAAATAGGAATGAATCACAATGTGGTAGTGGATACAGGGCGGCTTAAGACTTTCCTGGCTGTATGCGTCATAAATCTGAATTAAAAGAAGAATCCCATATATTTTGCAGGGTCAACAAAGGTAAGTATAACAGCATATTTGGGTGAGGCGAGCAGCCATGCTCAGGCTACAGAACTCGCCTTATCCATGGTAATCAACACTCTATGTTAGCACTATTGGATTTTACACACAGCTTTCACCCAAACCTCAATGAATGAGCGCTGCTGTACAGTTGATCAACAACAGTCCTGGACAAAATTTGCAAATGTTGTACAGTACTGATGAATGGAAACCCTGCAGCTGACACCAGGCATCTCCCCTTCAAGGGATCAACTTACAGTTTAGAATGCTGTGAGGTCGCATTAAACATGGGGTATTCCCAAACAACACGGATATGGGAAGGGGTTTTGGAAATTGCAAAAGAGGGGTTCGTCAGCCGGAGGGGAAATTATGCACAGTTCAGCAAGAGATAGGGCAGGCCAGGAAGTTCTTGTTCTGAAGATATACGAAAATGTCATGGATAAAATGAGTACTTTCATAAGTGGGAAGTCAAGTGCCAGCAGATGTGTGGCCGCCAATACGAGAATCTGACAACCACAGTTATCTCCCCTTAAAGAGATGACACAGCCAAAAATGTTTCTGAGTTCCAAGAGTTGAAGCCTCCCAAATAAATCCCCTCTTCAAAAAGAGACAACGTGGAGAAAAAAATCCCTCTCCTGAAAGATACAAAGCAATCAATAAAATACTATTACATGAGAACCCTGCCAGGAAATAAAACCTAGACAAGAAGCTTAACTTTCTTAGCTACATGGTTGAAGAAGAAAATGCCATGCACCACCAAGGTGCATCAATCTAACAGTTCTTGCAAGAAATTTTCAAATCAAACCACCAATCGCTGGAGAAAATTAAGCGAAACACTATATTCTGAAATTATATGCGACCATACCGGTTTATTAAAAAATTCTAGTAAGGATATCTTAAGCACAAGAAGTCGAGTGCTGTCCTGGCAACCAGTCCACCCACAGAGGTGCAAGTGTGGTGCCACCAAACCAGCTTCTGCGAAAGGTAGTACAGTACTGTTCAACAAATCTTTCTACTAGCGAAAGCATAACGCTGTCATTCCAAGATGTTTACAAACAGGACACCGGGCCAGCCTATTGTCACACAAGCAGGATGATAGGAGCACAACCAGGGCTACTTAGATTATGAAAGCTGGATGGCCAAATTATGTGGCAGTAATGAGAAATCATGCAGCAAGATACAGCAAATTATGTGGCGTAACAGCACATTTTGTAGCAGTATTATTTCGATATATTGTCACAAATGAAGAATGGCTGCATTTTTTAAAATTAATTTTCAACTCCATTTGAGCTAGAAACATTTTTGTTGAAAGCTGTGCATTATATAGCAGATGATGGATTATGGGGCAAGTGATGTAAATGTACAATCACGGGGAAAGAAAGTGCACCAGCAGCACTGCAAAATTAAATTGACTTTTGTCATCTTCCATTCACCCAGAGAACAGAGATGAGCATGGGAAAGATGGGTTTTCCCACAGGAGACTGAAGTGTTTTTATCCCCCTTTGTTTATACAGTGCTAGAAACCTGAAATCTTCCCTTGAAACGAGTGCATTTGTTTAGTACACACAATTCAACCAGGAGTTTGGCTAGGCAGGTTTAATGGGGCCTAGATAACTGTGCCCCTAAGGTAATGAAGGCAGTAGCAGTCGCCCGCGCTGAAGGGGCAGTGGGGCATCAGGTAGGGCATATTGCATTCTTTACTCTCCGGGTGCACTGGGGAGGACGCAGGCTGCAGTCTTTCAGAGAAAGAGTTGGAGCTCTGTCCTCTGGGAGGGGGCACAGTGAAGAACAAATGGTCTCTTCTCCTGAGGCCTCAGTGAGTAACAGGTGGAGCTATGCCAACGGTTGTCACAGAGAGTAAGAGGTGGGGGCTTGGTAAGAGATGGGGTCCTGTGCACTGGTGGGGGGGTCACAGTGAGTAAAAGGTGGCCCTCTGCCCCCTGGAGGATCACGGTGTGTAAGAGGTGGGGGGGGGGGTCACAGAGAGTAACAGGTGGGGTTGTGGCCACTGGGGGGTGGGGGGTGTCACAGGGCGTAAAAAGTGGGGTTCTGCCCCCTGGGATGGTCCCTATGGCGAAAAAATCTCCACAACCATCTCCCCTACCTTTAAAGGGGAACTCACAATTTCCATCTTCAGAACAGGAAACCTTCTCATACAGGCCACTGACCCACACCTCACCACTTTTGATTGCCACTTCCCAACATTACTCTCCTCATTAACTCAACAGAACCAGCAAACCCAATCTCCCCTATCCCCCTCCACCCTGACAATAAACCTTGAACCGATCCAATCGCCCTCCCCTGACGACCCACTCTACATGGACATCCACCATCACTCATTACAATCTCACTACCCCTATCATCACACTTCGCCGTCAAACACCCACTACAATGGCAACAACCGATCCCTCCAGGGCCATCAAACTCATAGTTAATAAACACTGCAATGCTGATCTCGAGCTAAGCAGATCGGTCTCAAACTGCAGTCTTTCTGCTACTGATCTCGCTATAGGCACTCCCCCTGTGACTTCAGGAGACCTGACTCTACCCTCGCAAACTATCCCCAACTCCACTACTGACCCCAGTCCACCTGCCCAAACCATCAGGATATCCAACGTCACCGAGAATCCCTTGGACACTGAACTCCCTCAAACCACTGCACACTCTTCTTCCTCGGTCCCACGACCACATGCCCAAACCTTTACCACTTCTAATCCCACTGTCAATCCCCTGGACACTGACTTCCTCCTAACCATGTCTCACTCTCCTCCCTTGGTCCTAAGACCCACAACACCTCATCCTAACCTCATGACGGGAAGCATCAATGACCCGACTCCTCATGTCCATTCTATCCCCACTCCTAATCCCAATGATACCATTCAATCCCATAACCCAGCACTCTATCCTTCCACAGACCATAGTCATACACTGCTCCAGCCGAAGGCAAGATGCCTTTTTATTTCACTTACTCAGCAACTGACCCGAATGGAGCAGAAAATAGACTCCCTAGCTGCCAATATCCTACACCTACAACAAGACCTTCCCAACCGGATTGAACCACCTTGCTCACACACTCCAGGTAGCTACGCACCTTGCCCCCACACAGCCTCTTCCATGGCCCCACTTTGCACCCCATGGCCTGCCATTCCTAAGAGACGTCAGGCACATCGACCTAGATGAGCTCTACGCCCCTTTTCAGTACGAGAAGCAGACTAGATCAACGACGCTTCCCTCGCAATAAGCCAGAACACTGCTATCACAATCCCAGTTATAGTGGGCACAAATAGAATCCCTAGACCTGTCCTCACGCCTAGACCCCCTGCTCAATACACTTCTATACATACAGCACATACCAACATTGAGGCTCCCCGATCTCTATCTTGCATGCTCCTCAACTGTAGATCAGCAGTGCAACGCCACAGACATTGCCGAAGTTATACTCGCCGAAGAAATAGACATCGCATTCCTCACAGAATCCTGGCTCAATACACTCTTTCCCCATTCTAGACCTTCTCACCCCTCCAGGCTACAACATCATCAGACACGACCGACCGACCGATCGAAACAGATGGCGGTCTAGCTTTCATACACAAAGAAGGAATACAGCTTACTCCATTAAAAGCTACAGAATACCAGACTCTTGAGTACCTAGGTGTTGAACCTAGAAAGGCACCACGCTCATCAAATTTCACACCATCTACCATCCTCCGGGTGAGCGTACCCCTTGAAAAACTAATCGACCTAATAACACGTTGCTCCCCAACAGGCACGGAAGATGTGTTCCTGGGTGACTTCAATATCCACTGGAACAACCCAGAAGACACCACAGCCCAGACCCTCTCCAGCCTGCTTGAAGTTACCAACCTCAAACAACTCTGCAATGAACCAACACATATCAAAGGAGCAACTCTGGATGCGATCACCACCAAAAATTAGCTGGTCTCTCAAATAAATTTCTCTTATTGACTGGCCTGACCACCACCTCATACTGTTTAATATTGACTCACATATCAGATACCAACCAATATGATCTGACAAACCTAAGCACTGGACCACGAACATCAAGGAAGTCCCTATAACTGAACTTGAATCCAGGATTCATGCCAATCTACTACTCCAGCCTTCCACTATGACAGAATGACCTCACAGCCCACTTCAATTCAACAAGACAATAACGGAGGTGTTAGATCAAGTAGCACCTCAAAAACTCAAACATGTAAGATCTATCAAATCTAAATCTTGGTTCCACATGGATCTTAATAACGAGAGATGACAACTCAGAAATTCGAAAAGGACGTGGAGACTAAACCCTTCGACTCTACACCTAGCACAGCTTAGATCGGCCCGGTTGGCATATAAAAAACATTTTTAGAGAAAAGCCCACTTTCTTCCGAAGCCAACTAGACCAGGCGAAGAATAGACCTACAGAACTCTTCAACATTGTTAAAAGTCAAACAAACTGCACATCACCACACGAAATAAAAGGAACCAAGGATCACCTTGACCAAACAGAACAAAAACATACCACGGACAACCAGGTTCGCCTCCAACTGAAAAATTATGCTAATTGGTCAAACTTCGAACTCATGTCGGAAAACGAAGTCTTTAATATAATTGCAAGTTTAAAGCCTACTTCCCACACTATGGACCCCCGCCCATCCACACCAATAAAAAAAAAAAACTCAACCACATTGGCCTTTTCTGGACAAAAATCATCAACTCCCCGCTCACATCAGGCTGTGTCCCAGACTCCCTTCAATCAATCATTTGTAAAGCGCACTACATACCCGCGAGGGTCTCAAGGCGCTGGGGGGATGGGGGGCGCTACTGATCGAACAGCCAGGTCTTGAGTATCCTCCTGAAGGTCAGCAGGTCTTGGGTCGGTCGTAGGCTCAGTGGGAGGGTGTTCCATGTCTTGGCGGCGAGGTGGGAGAAGGATCTCCCACCGGTGGTTGTTCTTCAAATGCGCGGGACCGTGGCGAGTGAGATGTCAGCGGAGCGTAGCTGGCGGTTGGGGATGTAGAAGGAGAGCCGCCTGTTGAGGTAGGCTGGGCTAGTCTTGTGGAGTGTCTTGGGTGCGTGGGTGAGGAGCTTGAAGGATATCCTCTTGTTGACGGGGAGCCAGTGCAGGTTTCGCATGTGGGGGGTGACGTGGCTGTGGCGTGGTACGTCGAGAATAAGTTGTGCCGAGACATTTTCGATGTGTTGTAGTCGTTTCATGAGCTTGGTCGGGGCTCCCGCATAGAGGGCGTTTCCGTAGTCGAGTCTGCTGCTGACGAGGGCCTGGGTGACTGTCTTTCTTGTATCTGTCGGGATCCATCTGTAGATCTTGCGGAGCATGCGGAGGGTGTTCAAGCAGGAGGAGGAGACGGCGTTGACTTGCTTGGTCATTGAGAGCGTTGAGTCGAGGATGATTCCCAGGTTGCGTGCGTGGTCGGTGGGTGTCCGGATTGCCCCCAGGGAGTCGTCACAGGCTGAAGGGTTGGAGCAGAGGTCAAAATCAAACCCATACTCAAGAAACCACGGGCCGACCCTAACGAACTCAACAACCTCAGACCTATCTCCACCCTCCCGTTCCTAGCTAATACATTGGAGAAGTGCGTTCAACAACTGAACAAACATATTGATGACTTCAACCTCCTCAACACCTTTCAATCGGGATTCAGGAAAGGTTGTAGCACTGAAACAGCGATGCTCAATATTTCAGACGATATTCAGAGTCTTAGACAAAAGTGAAGCCGGTCTCCTCATCCTTATTGACTTGTCAGCGGCGTTCGACGCAATAAATCCTCCAGCTTTACTTGAGACTTTAAAGAGGCGCTCTGGCATTAATGGCATAGTACTAAAATGGTTCACTTCTTTCCTTCAGAACCGTTCGCAACAAATTAAAATCAACTCCTGTCTCTCTTTGCCAACACGAGTCACTCTTGAGGTCCCGCAAGGCTCGATCCTCTCACCATCCCTCTTCAATCTCTTCATGGAACCCCTTACAATTATTCTGAAACAAGCCGGAGTTAAATACCTCATATATGCAGATGACACACAAATCTACTACAAAATCAAATCACCCAGTGATATCCGACACCTCAATGTCACTCTAACCACGATCAAAACTTGGTTTAACACAAACCATTTAAAGCTGAACCCGGACAAAACTGATTTAATACAGTTCACTCGAAAAGTAACCACAGACCAATCCAAGACTAGCTCAAGTATCTTGATGCCCTAAACTGCTCCCTCGTCCTATCCAACTTGGTAAAGTCACTAGGCATTAACCTAGATAAAACCTTGTCAATAAAGGACCACATCAAACACTCTGCAAATGGTGCGCTTTACTCACTAAAACACCTCAAGAAAATTAAACCGTTCATTCCCCAGGATGATCTCAAGACAATAGTACAATCCCTAGTCCTTTCTAAACTGGACTATAGGGTCGCCATCTTAACAGGGACACCAAAAGCTCACCTAGCCCCACTAAGGTCAGTCCTTAACATGGCAGCTCGACTCATAACTGGTGTAAAAAGATTTGAACACCACACCAACCCTCAAAGCCCTCAACTGGAAAGGTAGATGTATTTACAAATTGGCCTACAACACACACAAGGTCCTTCATGCACATTTCCCCAACTACCTAAACAGCAAACTGGTAAAAGCAGGAAAATCCAGAACTCTTGAGAAGCACCAACTCACATCTTCTCACCCATCCAAAATTGAAAAGGAAAACGACTCAATTCCGATCCTTTTCTGGTACCGTACCCAGGATGTGGAATGCACTCCCTATAGACCTCGGATGCAAACCCTCCTTCAAAAGGGATCTGAAACTCCTTCTCCACAACAAATACTTTACCGACCAGGTCAGTTAACCTAGACTTCAATAACCTAGTGGACTCCCCTCTCCTCACTTGACCATCAAGGGTGAGTGGTTATCTGACTGTTTCAACCACCTGCATTTTCTCACCTTAACTGTATGCCTAAGTATTATGTTTTGCTTATATCTTTATGCATCCTTATGTCCTGCGATGTAATGCAATTTTTCTTTCCTTCATGTATGTAAAGCGATCTGATACACACGGGTCAAGCTAGCGCTATCTACCATTCCTATGTGATTTTAGAGTTTATCTGTTTGCATCTCTTCCTTGAGTGACTTTACAACTTGTACATTTGCAATTTTCCCCTCCTTTCACTCCACTTGTATATTTGCTATTTTTTTCCTGTTTATATCTCTTATGTAACTCATGTAATCCAAAGTCCTTATGTAACGCAACTGGTTCTTCTGTAAAGCATTCGACACCTTCGGGTAATGTTCACGCTATATAAAATTGCATTAAATAAAATAAACTGTAGGTGGTGGGGGGCTCACAGTGAGTGACAGATGGAGTTCAGGCCACCTGGGGGGAGGGGAGGCAGGGGCTTTACCCCAGGGGCACGGTAAGAGATGGGGCCCTGCACACTAGGGGCGGTCACAGTGAGTAACAGGCGACGCTCTGACTCCTGGGGGATCACAGTGTGTAAGAGGTTTGGGGGAGGGGGTCACAAGGAGTAACAAGTGGGGTCCTGCCCCCCCCGTGAGAATCAGGGTGATTAACAGTGACCTGCCCCCCGGGGGGGCTACAGTGAGTAAGAGGTGGGGCCCTGGGGGGGTCAAAGTGAGTAAAGAGGCGGGGCCCTGCCCCCTTGGTGGGCGGTCACAGTGAGTAAATGGTGGGGCCCTGGGGGGTGGGGGGGTCACAGTGAGTAAGAGATGGGGGTCACAGTGAGTGAGAGGTGGGGGTCAAAGTGAGAGGTGGGGGTCACAGTGAGTGAGAGGTGGGGGTCACAGTGAGTGAGAGGTGGGGGTCACAGTGAGTAAGAGGTGGGGGTCACAGTGAGTAAGAGGTGGAGCCCTGGGGGGGTCACAGTGAGTAAGAGGTGGGGGTCACAGTGAGTAAGAGGTGGGGGTCACAGTGAGTAAGAGGTGGGGGTCACAGTGAGTAAGAGGTGGAGCCCTGGGGGGGTCACAGTGAGTAAGAGGTGGGGGGCACAGTGAGTAAGAGGTGGGGCCCTGCCCCCGGGGGGGTCACAGGGAAGTGGGGGGTCACAGTGAGTAAAAGGTGGAGCCCTGGGGGGGTCACAGTGAGTAAGGGGTGGAGCCCTGGGGGGTCACAGTGAGTAAGAGGTGGGGGTCACAGTGAGTAAGAGGTGGGGGCACACTGAATAAGAGGTGGGTCCTGCCCCCTGGATGGGGGCACAGTGAGTAAGAGATGGGGGGGGCACAGTAAGAGGTGGGCCCTGCCCCCTGGGGGGGTGTGATACCCCCACCCCACGGGTATAGGTGCATTCCTTCCTCCAGGACTCCTCCACCTGTGCCCAGGTGGGGGGTGGACAGACTGCCCCCCCCCCGGTGTGTAGTCTTTCTTCCAGCTCTATGGCGGCGGGTCACGTGGTACTCACTGGAGCAGGTCAGAGACATGGCTCCTCAGGGGGGGGCTCTCTCTCAGCGGGGGCCCCGCGCTGCCTCGGCTCCCCGGGCCTGCTCTGCACGCTCCTCGCGCTCGGCCGCTGCCTGCTCCCCCCTCCTCCGGGGCGCCCCTAATCCTGCTGTCGGTAGACTGGGGGTTCGGCTCGCGGGCAGGGTCCCCTCGCTCGCGCAAACCACGATCTCTGCGTCTGCGCATGCGTCTACGCGTCCCGCGCGCGTTCTGACGACGTCACAAGGAGGAGGAGTCGGTGTGACGTACGATACAGGGGGAGCCGGCATCCATGTTGAGTCGGGCGCCGCGGACGCAGGAAGCGCTCGTCAGCCTTGTGGCGGCCATGATGGCTTGGGGACGCTGCACGCCTCCATCACCGCTCAGCCGTCGGCGTGGTGAGCAGGCCCAGCCGGGCAGATTCGACTTGTTTTTTAGGTCTCACGTGCAGCAGCGCATGCGCTGGGTGCACGCTTGCTTGTGAGAGCTATTGTGTACAACAAGGGGCTTTCAGCCCGCCCACTGCTTAACATTCGGTGGCTTCATGGTCACTCTTATTTCCTGACTCCTCATTGGTCAGCGCGTGCTGGCTTCACTTCCTCTTCTTTTGGCTGGAGCAGCATCTGTTTCGGTCGTTTTGTGCATTTCTCGATTTCGTAACTTCAAAAAAGTGTATTTTAACTTCCGTTTTAGGATTATCAGTAGTTAATTTAAATGAGTTTTATCCATCAGAACCGTTGTGGTGTAAATAACCCAGGTTCTGGGGAACACAGCATTTGGCGGAGTGCAGTCCTGCCAAGTATCACGGATCAGGACAAAAAGAAGGGGTTTTCGTCCAGAAGACACCAGGTATGGACGTATGACTACAGTTATCAAAAAGAGGAAACAACCTGGCAATCAATTTTTGAACCACTATTTTTTTCAAAAGCTAAGAGTAATCAGTTCTTAAGCTTTAAGTGTCTCAATCGCATCTTTTTTTTTATCATGTTTGACACATTTGTATAACCATTTGTCACATGTCAGAGTTAAACACTCAAATCTAAACATCTTTGTTAAATATAAAGTGCTTCAAAACAAAAACGTGTTAATACAATACTGGACATTCATGAATAATACACAAAATTAGTACAACTTATGCAACAATTACATTAGCAAAATCTTAGTATAAATACAGCGCAGTTCCAAAAGGCCCTACAATTTGGCAAGATTAAGTGAACTGCCGCTACATGGGATAAGTACTACTCTGTGGGGTACATTCGCTTCTGGGAGACCTCTCCAGAGATCCAAAGTTTTTTTTATGAATACCCTTTGTGGCAAAAAGAGAATGAAAGTTGCAGACGCGTTTCCAATCCCAAATCACAATTTAAGGGATTTTCATCAGGGCTAAAAGCACGGGGTGACCTGGGCTTGACACAATGCACCTTTTATGCTTCTCACAAGGGGCAAAATTAACGTTTCTGGGATGTCTATGTGTGCAGTTGGAAACCGGAATATTAAGCCTTCAAGTTTGACGAGGTTCAACATTTATAATGTGTCCTTAATTGAATTTGGCCACAAAAGTGCGTCAATGGCGCTTCGACCGCTATATTATTGCACAATCATCTTCAGGACTCGCAGTTTATTTTAGCGTTATGTATCTGTATAAACACATTTAGACCAATCATTCATTATGGTCGCCCACAGGAATTCTAAAAAATATATAGCCCAGGCGTGTTTAGAACAGGACACACTGTGTCATGGATACTTAGTGGAGTCGTGTCAGTGGTGTCACAATTCCACCATACTGGTCGCCCATTAAATCGGCCACTCCATTAGGATACACACGGAGATAGTGCAAAGGATAAATTCCACCCGCTATAACATCATTTATGTTTGTGTTGTTCCTTTACTGTAACATGTAATGGTTTTGTTTGCCACTTGTCTGGTTTGTGATATGTTTTTTTGTACACCAGCACCTTGTTTTGAGCGTAACTGTTTTTAGAAATCCTTTGTACTATGTATAATAAATAATAACTTTTTGACACTGGAAATATTGTTTGACGGGCTTCTCCATTTATCTTCCTTTTCCTTTCACTGATTTATTACTGTTTTTTTCTTTATTGTTTGTAAACCTAAAACTAATGTGCTGGATTACATATTTTTAGGTGATTCTTCCCCTGAACCTATTGTTAGGTGTATTGACTGATTGTCCCTGGTTCAGGGTTGTCGGACAGCCCCTGTGGTTGTTAATCAGAAACATGATTGGCCAGGCATTTCTATTCATTTCCAATGGCCAGCTGGTGGTTCTAGTCCGAGCTGAGCTGTAACGTTGCGGCAAGTCGCACCAGCCTCACCAAATTACTCCGTTCACCTCGCTGCTAAGAAGTAAGTGCCTCGCGAGTGTCAATGACTTTTAGTATCAGTTGCTGCTTATATTAAATATGCATTTGCTACTGTCACTAAAGTTCAGCAGAGCTGCCCCAGCAGCTTTGTGAGCGAATGGCTGCTGGCGGCACTGTGCCGGCAGCTTGTGTGATCTGGTGCAGTTGCGGCCGGGCCTCTGTGACTGGCTGACTGCCTGCCTGAGCCGTGCAGCCGTGAGCTGTAATCAATAAACAACTTAAGTGTTTATTAAATACAGCCAGCCTGAGGTCGTCTGCCTGTGACCTATATTGTGACTGAGTGACATGTGGATCAGTCTGTCTTAGCCTCATGGACACCCAGGGATCCTCCCTCAGCCCGATGCTGTTCACCATTTACATGGCCCCGCTCGCACAAATAGAATGACAGCACATCCTCAACATAATCTCCTACGCCGACGACACTCAGCTGATCCACTCCCTCACCAAGGACCCCATCACCCCAAAGCCAATCTCCTCGGAGGAATGAAGGCCGTCGCCGACTGGATGAAGACCAGCCGTCTGAAGCTGAACTCAGACAAGACGGAGGTCCTCATCCTCGGCTCCAACCCTTCAGCCTGGGATGACTCCTGGTGGCCGACGGCACTGGGGGCAGCCCCGAAACCCACTGACCACGCACGCAACTTGGGAATCATCCTCGACTCAACGCTCTCAATGACAAAGCAAGGCAACGCCGTCTCCTCCTCCTGCTTCAGCACCCTCCGCATGCTCTGCAAGATCTACAGATGGATCCCGACAGATACAAGAAAGACAGTCACCCAGGCCCTCGTCAGCATTAGACTCGACTACGGAAACGCCCTCTATGCAGGACCCCCAACCAAGCTCATCAAACGACTACAATGCATCCAAAACGCCTCGGCACGACTGATCCTCGACGTACCATGCCACAGCCACATCACCCCCACCTTAGAAACCTGCACTGGCTCCCCGTCAACAAGAGGATATCCTTCAAGCTCCTCACCCACGCACACAAGGCACTCCATAAGACTGGCCCAGCCTATCTCAACAGACGGCTCTCCTTCTACATCCCCAACCGCCAACTACGCTCTGCCGACCTCTCACTCGCCACCGTCACGCGCATCCAAAGAACAACCACCGGTGGGAGATCCTTCTCCCACCTCGCCGCCAAGACATGGAATACCCTCCCACTGAGCCTACGAATGACCCAAGACCTGCTGACCTTCAGGAGGATACTCAAGACCTGGCTGTTCGATCAGTAGCGCCCCCAGCCCCCCCAGCGCCGTGAGACCCTTGCGGGTATGTAGTGCGCTTAAAAATGATTGATTGATTGGTTGACTGACTCTCTGATGATTAATGTCCGGTGTCGTCTGCAGTGCTGGACGGCTTGAGTAAGTCAGCTGACTTAGTCTGACTCTTTAATTAGGCAGCAGCTGATGATGAGATCAGACCGTGTTTGTGGTCTTTAACATCGTCTTGGAGACTTGATTGTCAGAGAGTGGCCTGGAGTTCAAAGTGCTGTAATGCATGATCATGCCATTATTATTGATTGCCAATGCCAGGGTAGGAGCCAGGAGGCCGATTAGCACATGCTGGCTAAAAGGAAGGATGGTCTGGTCGTTTTTCTGCCGGACCGTCCGGCAACACACGTGTCAAACTAGCCAGTTCTGATGTTCTATTTGTTATTTCCTACCTCAGCCTCTTTGATACTGTGAGCACCAGCACTGATACCAACGGTAAAGGACAACAGTCAAGTGTAATGTATGTCAGAACACTCTGCATCACTGAGCCCCAGACAGATTAGAGTATGATCATCTTAGAAAGGGGCAGTAGGTTAGTCCTTTTCAGGTATTTTGTAGTAGTTTCAATATCTTTTTAGAGCTTCTCATTGTTCGACAGTGTGTAATTTCTGATATTTCTTTCTTTCAATACACTTCATTGCCTGGTTTGACTTTCGAAAAAGTGTAATTTCAAGTGTTACCAAGAGTTCCGCTGTGGGAGTCGATTGCGTTTCGGCCTGCAGAAGTCTTAGGCCATCATCAGGACCAGGTTACATTAATTACATTTCAGTGTCGAGAAAAACCAATGGGGATTAATCCAAGAAGTGGTTAGTTGTCACTGGACTTTGTAATCCCAGAGATGGGATGCTGAAAATGCTATTGAAGAGCTGCAATGGATGGATACTGAATATCCGTATGTTCGGCAGGAATCGATCGCGTACGCCGGCAGGAGTCCGGCTGGCTGCCGCCTTGTCCTGATGATGGCCTAAGACTTCTGCAGGGCAAAACGATGTCGACTCCCACAGCAGAACTCTTGGCGCCCCTACTCACGGATACCCTACTCATTTGAAAAATTAGAAGTCTCATATCATTAATTGTCGTGGTATCCTAAACATGTAAATCATGTTTTTTATCTCATTTGCCTGTTGTTGCGCCCACCATGCTCGCTGTCTATACCACGTCACTTGTCACTTGTGCCGTCACTATACTTCACAAGCACTTGTGCACAGTATTTTGTTGGTTATATGTCATTTAATGTAACGCAGTGCTACTGACCCATATGCTTGAATATATGAAGTTTAATATGTCCAACATGTTTGCTATTTGAAATATTCTCTACATTTACATGAACTATAACCCTGTTTTTTCCCCTATGGATTCAATCCTGTGCAATTAACTGTGTCGCCACACTTACATGTATATTTGTCCTTTGAATATTACCCTTGAGACATTGTTGTTTGTTACAGATTATTGCCCTTGTCTCTTTAGGGTTTATGGGCTACCTCCTGTAGTCTGTTACTGCTTTCTACAACCATAGCAGCCAAGGTTTCAGATTGCTTATGTGTGACATTTTCATAATTTTAGTGCAGTTATAATGAGAAATTTCCTAGTTACCACAAAGGAAAGTTTCAATTCTATTAAGGAGGCAGAGGCGAGGATTTTGCTAGTCCTTTCTCCATTTTATTGGACAGCAAGTTAGTAGTAAAAGAAAAAACATCACATCCAGGACTACCCAAACCAACATGGCAGCGGTAGGCCTGGTAACGTAACAACCAATCAGAGTCCAACAGTTCGTATATATGGAGTCCCAGCTGTTAGTCCTTCCTCTTTCGTGGGAGCTGCCGCAGGGAAGAAGTCATCCATCCACTAGTCCGTTTTTTGATCGGAGCCTAGGGAAGAGAACCAAATAATAATATCTCGTCCAGAACAATGTCGAAGAATTCAAGAACATTGCAATGGAGTAGAAGAACGAAATGCAGATATAACTTAATCAACATTGCACAGCGTAACAATGAAAACATTAAAGCTCAGAAAAAAGGTATACTCTCTTAGACGAAGTAACAATCATATTCCAGTTACGGGAGGGCAGGCTCGATAAAGCCTGGGTGGGAAAATCCTCGCCTCCGCCTCCTTAATAGAATTGAAACTTTCCTTTGTGGTAACTAGGAAATTTCTCATTCTATGTCAGGGAGCGGAGGCGAGGATTTTGCTTGTTCAAAGCCTACTCACCACCAACGAAGCAGCTTCATGGATTGGTTTAAAGTAGAACTTTTTGAAAGTCGAATCTGAGGACCAATCCGCAGCATTCATGATATCTTCCAGACGTCCACCTACCTGAATAGCCTTGGAAGCCATTGCACCTCTAGTGGAATGAGCCCCAAAGTCAGTGACGCTAATCCCAGCTTCAGACATTATCCACCTGACCCATCTGGCAATGGTGGGAGAGGAAACTGCCTTGAAAGGCTTCTTAATCGCTATAAGTAATTGTCTTTCGCCCGGAGGGCGGAGCTCAAGAGTAACATCCTCATATGTCTTAAGGCAACGAACAACACAGAGTTTTGGCGAATCTGGGAAAGCCGGGTAAGTTACTGACCTGGTATTACATTTAGTTCTTCTGGAAACAGTAAATGTAACCCCTTCTGGGGTAAAAACCCTGGCTGACACGTCCAGAGCACGAACATCTGAAGCACGTTTACATGATATCAAGCAGAGGAGAATCGCTAATTTGGCCGAAAGCTCCTTGCGGGAAAGGTATTGATTATCCTGCCAGGACTTTAGAAAATTCAAAACCACATTAACATCCCACAAACCTGAATAACGAGGTTCTGGAGGACGCGAAAGGCGAATACCTTTAAGGAGTTTACAAACCCAAGGGTGCTCACCAACCGGAGAGCCATCAACGAGGGCATGCCCAGCAGAAATTGCCGACCTGAAAGAGTTAATGGTGCTATACGCCAGTTTCTGCTTGAAAAGATCAGCGAGGAAGTTAATCACATCTGTGACAGAGGAGCCCATGGGATCCAGGTGTTTTCCCACACACCAACGAACCCATCTGTTCCATGCCGATATTTACCGCTTAGTGGTGTTAGGAGCCCAGGCTCCTCGAATGAGGAGCTCAGCGTCTCTCGAAAGCGAGTCACAAGACCAACGTCCCCTGAAATCCTCCATGCCATGAGACGTAGATGGCCCTGGAGAACCAGCGGATGTGGGTGACCCAATGGATCCGTCAGAATGTGGTCGAACGACGGAAGCCGAAGAGGCTTGTCCCAGGATAGTTCCAAAAGAGAAGGGAACCAGCATTGAGCTTTCCAGATTGGCGTGATCAGAATCAGAGAAGCTCTCTGCCTGCGGACTTGAGCCGCCACCCTTTGAATGAAAAGGAAGGGGGGAAACGCGTAAGCTGGAAACAGGGACCAGTCCTGTAGGAAGGCATCCACTGCTTCCGCCCCCGGATCCGGTTTCCAGCTGTAGAAACGGGGAAGCTGGGCGTTCCATCTGGACGCAAATAAGTCCATTACTGGAAGACCCCAAAGGTCCGAAATTCTCTGAAATACTGAAGGATCCAGTCTCCAGTCGCTGGCATCCCGGAAATTCCTGGATTGCCAATCCGCAACAGTGTTCAGATCGCCTGGGAGATACTCCGCCGTGACAGAGATCTGGCGAAGAAGGCAATAGTTCCAAAAGTCCTTCGCAAGGTCCGCTAGAACCTTGGAGTGCGTGCCTCCCAACCGATTGATGTACCTGACCGCAGTCGTGTTGTCCATCCGAAGAAGCACACAGCACGAAACCTTGGTCGAGGTGAAGGAGCGGATGGCGAACGAGCCCGCGAGGAGCTCCAGGCAGTTGATATGGAGGTGAAGTTCCTCCTCTGTCCATCTGCCGCCCACCGAGAGGGAGCCGCAACGGGCACCCCAACCCTGGCGACTGGCGTCTGACTCGATCACCAGATCCGGACGGGAACCAAAAATCGCCTTCCCGTTCCAGGCATCCATGTGATCCAACCACCAAAGGAGTTCCGATCGGGCTTCCAGATTCAAGGAAATCAGTTCCGAGTAAGTAAGACCCTTGCGGAGGTGAAATGCCTTCAGCCTCTGAAGAGCCCTGTAATGAAGAGGGCCTGGAAAAATGGCCTGGATCGATGAAGAGAGTAAGCCCACAATCCTGGCCAGTTGGCGGAGGGATACTCGATCCCGCCGAAGAACCTTGCGAATCTCCTTCTTGATCTTGGAGATCTTTTCGGAAGGGAGGTGAAGAGTCGCATCCGTAGTTATGATCAGAAAGCCAAGGAAAGTCATTTCCTGTCGGGGAAAGAGGTCGGACTTCTGGGCATTGATGATGAATCCCAGAGACTGAAGGAGGGTTATAGTAACCTGAAGATGGTGAAGAAGGAGGTCCTTGGACTGACACATTAAAAGAATGTCGTCCAGGTAAACAATCATACGAATCCCTAGGGTCCGGAGATGTTCTACCACCGGACGCAGGAGTTTGGTAAAGCACCAAGGTGCTGAGGAAAGACCAAAGGGAAGCGTAAGAAATTCGTAAACCTGATTCTTCCACAGAAACTGGAGGAATCGACGATGAGGAGGAAAGATTGGAACCAAAAGATAAGCATCTTTCAGGTCCAAGCGAACCAGCCAATCGTTCTGTAACAAAAGGTCCCTCAGAAGATGGATGCCCTCCATCTTGAAGTGTCTGTAAACCAACCACTCGTTGAAGGAGCGGAGGTTGATTACTGGTCTGAACCCTTTGCCTTTCTTTTCCACCAGGAAGATGTTGCTGAGGAAACCGTTTGGGTGAAGCGCCGAGGGGATAATGGCGCCTTTTTGTAACATCGCCCGAACCTCCAAATCGACAAGTTCTTGGTCTGAAACAGAAAACACTAGAGGACGAGGACGAGAAAGCTGAACAGGGGAACCGTAGAATTCGATGTGAAACCCCTGAACCGTCTCCAGCACCCAAGGATCTGAAGTTATTGACGCCCAGGCCTGGGGAAACAACGCTAACCTTCCCCCCATTTGAACCAGAGAGATGATTCGAAATCTTACCATTAAATCCTCTGGAGTTGGACTGGAATCCACCACGTCCTTTGCCTTGGCCTCTGCCACCTCTGGAGGGGTAAAAGGTACCCTGTCGTCCATCATTCCAGCCGTTATTTCGTTTGTACTGGCCTCTATTGGGGCCTTGCTGGACCTGACGGCCGGAAGAGCGACCCCTGCCTCTGCCGGCCCCGCCAAAAACCTTTCTGGGGAAGAATTTTTTCATCGAAGCCTTAGCCTTGTCCAGAGCCGAAAAGGTTGCCACAAACTTCCCCAACTCCTTAACAAAGGGGTCCCCAAACAAAGCACCCTGTGCAATAGGGCCTGCCTCCGAAGACGACAACTCCCCTAATTTTGGGTCAATCTTAAGCAGTAAGGAACGTCGCCGTTCTGCAGAGAGCGCGCAATTGGCATTGCCAAGAAGGCACATTGCCCGTTGCGACCAACCAGCAACGTCATCAACAGACATCGGTAAGCCCGACTCCTTAGAGCGTTGGGCTGTTTCAATAATTTTAGTGAGAGGGCCCACCACATCTAGGAGTTTATCCTGACAGGCTTTCCATGACCTATCAATACCCTTTTTAGGGTCTTTGATATATTTGGCGAAGAAGGTACACAACTTGGGATCTATCTCAGGGGTGCAAGCCACTCTAAAGGGAAGGGAAGGGCGAGGGCACTCAGAGCGCAGACGGAGTCGGACATCCTGAGGTAAAGGCTGTCGAAGCTTAGCTGCGACATAATCAGCAGTAGACTGCTCAGGAAACCACTCCGATGACCTAGGTCTTACAATCGTAGATGGGTCAAACATATTAGGAGGCGCAAGATCACCCTCCGTAAGACTAGGAGCACTGGGCTTAGGGCGCCAAGACCTGCTCACATCAGAAAAATCCTCTGAGGAAGCATCCTCATCCTCATCTACGTATTCGTCCTCCTCATCATATCCCTCAAAGGGGGACCCTTCCTCCGGGTCAAGGTCCTGGGTGGCAAAACCACCAGTCTCTCCGGGTGATTCTTCCCCCCGGTAGGGTGCGCTTCTAAGCGTGCGCGCACTCTTACGGAACACTTCAGATAATTTACTGAAGCCCTCCAGGTGCCCCGTGTCTCGCTTCCTGGCCGTACGTGGTAGAGCACACGGAACACCACTGGACCCTGCCCCACTGTCCCCAAAAACACCAGTATCATTCTTAAAAACATGGGCAGACAGTTTGTTTACACTGTCCTGCAGAGGTGCCAGAGCTTGGGTTATCGCCGAAGAGAGAAGCCTGTCAACCTCCGCAGGAGGGTGTAAAGGGGTCAGTTGTGGCTGAACATTAGGAGCCACCACCTCAACAGTTGAAGGACTTGACTGCATATTAGCAGAGAAACTGGTACCCATACACGAACACCCCAACTAAATACAAGGGGAAAAAACCCTTCACACAGGTACCAGGCAGGCTAACACAATAGAAAACCTGAAACACCAAAATTCTGACAGAAAAAATAATTAATTTAAATAATTTCAGTCAGAAAAATACTTCTTGCCGTCAAAAACGGCGTCCGTGTGAGGGAAGAGGCCTGAAAATGACAGAAGCGCAGTGCCTCAGCGCGTTTCTACTCAAGCGCGAAGAGCGCTGAGGAGAACAGCTGATCGGCGTCAGAAGCCGACACCAAGATCGCGCACGCGCGAAGAATGAACGCTCGGGCTGAAAGCCTACCGCGTTATGGAAACACAGCCTACAATAAGGCAAAGTCAAATACAAATAATCGCTATCAAATAAAGCTGTCAACAATCACACAAAAATCTGCCACGACAAAGATATGAAGAGCGTGACTTATCTAGCCGAGGCAGCAATGGAGAAAGAGGACTAGCAGCTGGGACTCCATATATACGAACTGTTGGACTCTGATTGGTTGTTACGTTACCAGGCCTACCGCTGCCATGTTGGTTTGGGTAGTCCTGGATGTGATGTTTTTTCTTTTACTACTAACTTGCTGTCCAATAAAATGGAGAAAGGACTAGCAAAATCCTCGCCTCCGCTCCCTGACATAGAATTGACATTCAACGACTATGAGTGACACTGTCTCGCGAGCTGAATCAAGCAATGAAGACAAGGAAAACACATAAATATCAGAAAGTACAACCTTTTGAGCAACAAGAAACTCAAAAAGATCTCAAAACTTTTTGTGAAGCACGAGAAATGGTAGGGCACAGTGGGACCCGACTGTACCAAACAGGATGTGAGAGTCCCCAGCGTTGATGATCTCTGCTGCCTGCTGATAAATTATCATAATTCCTCAGAGTCACTACAGTCAGTTGACTCATGGACCCGGATCGCTGACCAGCCTGGCGCAGCACCAGGCAAGCCTCAAGAGATTGAGAGGTTGAGGCACATAGGCTGTCATTTTTTCAAAATAATTTAGCTCAGCTGCTAGCTCTCTAAAATAATTCAATTCAATTTTACTGTAGGCAATAGGCCTGATCCGTTTATTATGAGAAGCTATGCAAAAATGCAAGGTTGGATGTCTTTATTGTGAAGTATATGTTGAAAGTGACTAGGGTTATAATCGGACCACTGGAATTATGCGGCAGGAGAGGACCAAATTATGTAGCAGGCTTAAGTAGCAAATGCATCAAGAAAAGGCAAATTATGCGGCATAATGTGGCACATTTTGTAATAGTATTACTTCATTATTTATCCATTTTTAAACTTGGTAACACTGTAGGGGCATTGAATGTACCTCATCAGTACCAGTTTAACACCCACATATAGAAATGAGCAGCAGAAAAGTGATCACTGCACTTAGTAATTTGTGAACCGTTTGAGCTAGCAATAAAACATTTTTGTTACAATCTGCAGATTATGTCACAGATTATGGATTATGCTGCACATCTATGATTATGCAGAAATCGCTGCGTGTGCACAATCGCATAATTCCAGTGGCCCCGGATATAATGTATAATTGCTATTACACTGCAATCAACCTCCACAGAGAGGTATTTTGTTACTCGGAATCTCACGTCTTTCCACAGTACACGCATATTGGCTCTAGTGATCGGCTTTTACAATAACAATGGTCTCGTAGAAATAAACTCTAATTGGTGTAGCGTTTCTTAAGCCAGTTTTAACTATAGCTTTTATAATATGAACCTGCAATTAAAGGTTACATGTTTCTACAAAACAAAAACATGTCACTTAAAATGCTATACATAGATTATATGAATCAAAATGAAATATTCCACTTGATTGAGAATTGTATGAATTCAGAAATGCTAATTATAGCATGAGCAGAATTGTGCCTTTTAAAACATGTAAAAATGAGTAAGCAAAAGACAAGGAGACCGTGAACACGTCTATCTCTTATGCTCAACATGAAAAGGAGAAGTGATTCTAAGGGGCTGCAGTGTGTGCAACCGGAAGCTTGAGTGTTGTGGTAAATAAATAATTAATTACCGGTACTATTTTTCTATGCATTAACTAAAACAGATAGCTCAATAAATAAGAGGCAGGATCCGTTGTATCTGAGTCAAAATGGCTTTGATCGGATGGCTCGAGCCTAAAGACCATGAAGTGGCATGCAATGGAATGGAATGGCAGCTGCCACGTCTCATTAACATTACATAGTATATATAGTAAAACAGTACAATTGCATTGAATACAGTAGGCGTAACAAGTGACAAACGTAAGATAAGAACATATGGGCGTACAAAGAAGGCGTGCACAGGGCGTGCACGGAGACATGTGATGAAAACGTCACAGAAGTGTCATAAATGGGTGGATACATGGAGGGGGCTACCTGGGCAGCTGGAACCTTTAACCTACTGGTGCGCGCAAACGGGCTATGACGTGTAACTGGGGAGAGCTGGGGGCTGACTTCTGGCACTAGAAGAGGAGACTAAAGTCTGGGATGTCAGGACGACATGTACCGATAGCATATCTGATATCTTGTGTTTGGAGTACATGTTGATAGAATCTAAAAGTTATCAGGGTAAAGGCTTCTTGACACTAAGGCTGGTGCATGCATATATTCTACATGCATTGCGTGTACTATGAATCTTCTATGGATACTAATTCAGTAATTCTCTTGCATGGAGACAGAAAGACTAGACTATAGATGAAGATGTTTATGCGGTTCGTTAGCTTAGGAATGTGAAGCCGGGGAGCTGAACTGATAACTAGAGGCATAACATATTCTTGGCAGACAGGCAGGCAGGCCAAGCCGGGCACCGCGCTGCTTGGCAGAAAGTAAGTGAAGGGTCAGGAATACGGGAGGGGCTGCATCGCTCCTCGGAGTGGTTTCAGGAGACTGGAGCTTGAATCTGGTGTCCGGGCCCTATGAGGCCTAGAAACGGGGACAACTCGATGAATTAACGTGCACAATGTAAAACGTTGGCAACATAGGCCTAATACTCGTTGCTTTTATGATGACTGGGTAACTAGCATACTAACGTTGGACACAACTATAATTGCGTCTTTATTCGGTCAAGGGGGAACATATGCATATCGATCATGCACATATAACATATAATGGGGAACACGTAGGGACACATGACAGGGCAAAATTCAATTTTCCTCATTCCCTCCTTGTTCCCTATGTTTCCTTCAGGAAACATCAATATTCATGATACCATCTATCTGTTCATAGAGCATCATTTGCTCGTCTCGAATCTGCTTGGAATGGGACTTAGGACTTGGAATACAAGAGGTAGCGCACAAGCCGCAAATCGCAGGGCCACATTGTAAACATAGACAACAACTGAATATGATCATTACTACTACTCCTAGGAATGACAATACTTTCCATCCCCAGGCAGATATTATACTCCAGAGCCAACCGGACCATGTCCAGGTGCCTGGATTCTGGTGCAACTGATGGGCTATCTTGTGAAGTCTGGTTATAGCTGAATAAACAGACGGTGCGTTATTAGGAATGAAAATGCAACAACTAGATCCGATGACTCTACAAGCTCCGCCCCTATCGGCCAGTATGACGTCAAGAACAAGGCGGTTCTGAAGAACAACAAATCTCATAGCAGATTGCTCTTCTGTTAAGTTACCTAGAGCGGAAGTAGTCTCATTCACTACTGCTTCAAGGGTTCTGGTTAACCTACGTATTAGCTTACTATTCTGGATAGGTCCTATGAAGAAAAAGAAACCTTTATTGAAGTCTTGATACTGTTCTAAGGCAGTTTCAGTTTGATCGACAATTGGGGACTCGATCTCCCTTCTATGTCTAACGTGTACTAGATGTGTATTTCTGTGATAATCGGATGGGGCTAGAAAAACTGGTGGCAGTAGGAAGGCAATGTAACATGTTCCATCCCAATCTAGGGGCAGACGTACATATGCGGTCTGACCACATACAAAATACGAATGACGTGAGGCTTTGAAATTAGATTTCCCACTGTCACTATACTCGACCACAGTAGTACAATCACTGTGTCCTAGATGTACTGAACCATTCTTTCGGACGCATAATTCGCCTTTCACCGGTAGGACTGTAATAGCAGGCAAATCTGGAGTAGTCTCGGATTGAACATTCAAAACCATGAAATTCGAGGAATAATTACCTAGATAATATACTTCAATTTCTAGATCTAACCCTGTTCTATGGGATAGTCCTTCCTTGTCTGGGAAACATGTTCTATTCAGAAGGGACTTATCGTCTAAGGATGATGTTAACGTAAACCATGCTCCACACGAACCATTATGTGAAAACGGATAGGGAAAGAGTGGCAGAACTCCCTTCGGTGTCTGGAAAGGGGGGAGTCGACCACACACCCAACAATTAGTGGCATTGCTAGTCTGGTGTGAATAGTGTAACATTCGGATAAAAGTATTGTTGCGCATGGCAAGTCGATAGGATAACTCGTGAGGAGGTAGTTCACTAAAAGTGTGCTCTACTGTATTATTAGAGGAAAGATGTACATGTGAATCAGGAGGAGGAAAATAAACATGTAAAACATAACTTATGCATGTAACCATAAAACTCAGAAATAACATAAACAATAAAGTGATTACGCATCTGCTGCGCAAATGTTTACAATAACGTATTTTCTTAGAGTTTCGTCTAACTCTCTCACTAGGGGGGTCTATCTCATACATGTCAGGAACGTGTCTAACCGCTTCACCCGAGAGGGACTTAAACAATTAAACTGTCTGACTTGCTAGACCTCAATTTCATTTTATACTCCTGCTGCGGAGTTTTCTCTAACAGGGGGAGTTTAGAGTCAGTATCTGGGCAGTCCTTGAAAAAAGTCTTTGGACGGAGTCCATGAAAACGTTTAACGTGACTGGAGTGGAGCCATCCCTTGCGGCCCTCCACTTTGACGGCGGTCCTTGTGGTCATCAGTACGAGCTTCGGCTCTTTCCAGCGGGGCTCCAGCGGACTTGAACGATCAAAGTTTCGAATCAAAACCAGATCACCTGGAACGACCTCGTGCGGTTTCACCTGGGTGTTGTCTGGAAAGGCGGCCGCGACCTGTGAACGACAAGAGAGTAGTGCAGACATCAAGGAAGCTAGGTAATCTGTCAGCATATTACTGTCAACATCAGTTATTGTACGTGGCATAGGTGTACCCCACATGTTCGGGGGACGACCGAAAACAACTTCATAAGGAGACAGACCTGAACGGGAGTGAGCGACCATTCTCATGTAAAAAAGGGCGACTGGCAGAGCTACCAACCAATCTACGCCTTTCTCGGCACAGACCTTCGCAATACGTATTTTCAGAGTTTGATTATGTCTCTCGACAAGGCCAGCTGCCTCGGGGTGTCGTACACAATGGAACTTCCACTGGTACCCTAACAGAAGAGATACTTGTTTCATGAGTTCGGATGAGAATGGCTGGCCGTTGTCTGAATACACGACCCTGGGCAAACCATAGCGTGGGAAAAACTCACGAACCAACTGCCTGGCAGTGGTCGCGGCAGTGTAATCTGGAACTGGATATGCTTCTGTCCATCTGGACAAAGCGCATACGACTACGAGGACATACTTGAAACCTTGACATCGATCCATCTGAATATAATCCATCTGGAGGACTTCAAAAGGGTGGTCAGGAGGATGGAATCCACCTTGTTCCACCGGAACACCTTTACCTGGATTGACAACAGATCATGCAGGTACGCACTTTCTGCTTGGCTGCTGCTCGTAAATGCTTGTTAAACCAAAGGTTCTGGATGCTGTCTAACATGGCTTTTTCTCCTAAGTGTGCTGGACTATGTGCGGTGTTAATAATGACTTGAACCATAGAGTCGGGGAGAAACCATGTGGCTTTTCCCTTCGTCAACCATCCCATATCTGTCTGGACCCCTCCTTGTTCAGACCATTTCTTGATTTCGTCTGGGGTAGCATGTGACTGTATGTCTAGTACGTCTTGTGTAGGATCCTTGACTGTCATGCAAGTTGTCAGGACTGAAACGTCTGTCTTTGTCTTGTCAGCTGGAATGTCTGGAGTCTGAGCTGTAAGCTTGGCTGTTCGATCTTCTAAATCGTTACCTTGAGAAATGGTGTCAGTGGCTTTCGTATGTGCTTTGCACTTCATAATGGCAATGGCTTTCGGTAAATGTATTGCTTCTAACAGAGCTTGAATGAGGGGGCCATGCTGAATCTTGGCTCCATGAGAGGTCATGAAACCTCTTTCTTGCCAGAGTACTCCAAAGTCGTGAACGACTCCGAATGCGTAACGTGAATCTGTATATATGTTTACTTTCAGGTTCTTAGCTCGTATGCAGGCTTGGGTCAGAGCGATGAGCTCTGCTGCTTGAGCAGACAGGGTGTCAATACGATGTGTTTCTATAACTTCAGTTCCAGTAGTCACTGCATACGCGGCTACTAGTTCTCCTGTACTTGTTCTCATACATGAACCATCCACATAAAGTGTCAGGTCGGGATCAGGTAATGCAATGTCTGTCAAGTCTTGTCTTGGCTTTGTCATGGTGTTGATAACTCCCACACAATCATGTGTGGCAGGATTCGATGTATTCGAGGGTAACAGTGTAGCAGGATTTAAAACGTTGCAGCGTCTGATTTCTATGTGTGGCTGAAACAGTGTCAGTTCATAACCTGTTAATCGTGCAATTGTCAAGTGCTGAGTCTGTGTTCGGTTTAAAAGAACTTCCACGGAGTGTGGAACTTGTACTGTCAGGGAATGTCCTAACACTATGGAATCACTTTGTCTGATAGCTAGAGCTGTGGCTGCAACTGACTTGAGGCATGCAGGCAAAGCCTGGGCTACTGGATCTAATGTGCTAGAAAAATAAGCACAAGGCTTGTGTTGTCCTGCTTGATCTTGCGTGAGAACAGATAATGCTGTCCCATCACGTTCGGTAACAAAAAGTGTAAAAGGCTTACTGTAGTTTGGTGTCGCTAACACAGGTGCATTACATAAAGCTTTCTTTAACTCATTAAAAACAAGTGTATGTTCCTGGGTCCAAGGGAGGACAGTCGATGTGGCTGCCTCCTGTGTCGTTAACTGTATCAGTGGTTTAGCTAGATATGCGTACTGAGGAATCCATTGTCTGCAGTAAGAAGTGAGGCCGATAAAAGCTCGTACCTCCTTCTGTGTCTTGGGCTGTGGAAGATGTGCTATTAACTGGATACGGTCAGGTGTCAACTGTCTACCCCTCTTGGACAGTAAGTGTCCAAGGTATACCACTTGCTGGACACAGAATTGCAGTTTCGAAGGGGACTAAGGAGCAACATGAAAGGGGTGTTCCCTAAATATCTAGAGAGCAAAACATCTAATCATACATTCAGCTCAACCCACAGCAACACCAACAAGAAGCATGATTATTCAGAAAATACTTTTTTATTATTCATTTTTTTCATTATAGATTTCATGGAGCATTGATTTCATTTAGTCAGTAAAACAATGTATATCATTAGAGTTTTTTTGTACAGACAAACAGTATAAAAGCTAGGACACGCAAAACATAATTTCGAAAAAAAGGGGGGGGGGCACAAAATCCATTCACTCAAACACTCAAACACACCTTTTGTACAGTCAGATTCATACACAAACAATCACATACATATCATACACAGAAAAGCGCCGACGCGCGTTTCGGACAAGTGCCATAAAAAAGGCTTCCTTCATCAGGGCGCACTTAGAATAAATACTGGACAGACGCAAATGCAATGAATGACGTCTGACACAATGTGCAGGAAGGCGGTCCTAGTAGCAGCATGGACTGAAGGTCGGTGTTCTAAGGACCTTAGCAGTATGATAAGTGGTTGAGTCTCACAGGATTGATACAAAAAGAACCTCACTGAGAATAATTTTTTAGAACTGAATTTTTTCCCAAAGATTGGTGTGGTCCAGTCTGTGAAAGTACTCAATGGGCGATCGTAATTTGAGGCATCGGATTAGAAATGGCCTGTAGAGTGTCCACACGACTTCTCATGTACGCAACTTTTCCACCAAAATGGGTCAAAAAGGCAGGGCAGAGCATCCATGTGTCTTTTAAACTGTTGCCACACCGAGTCCGATGGAGCCAGTCCCAATGGACGATGAATATAATCTGGAGGGTCTGGAATCTAAATTCAGATGACCTTAATGAGTGACTCGGATATGATCCAAGAAAGATATCCGGAAAACATACAACTTCTCCCAGTTAAAGTAGAATGACAGATGCAGGGGCAAAAACGCCTGATATTGGTCCATCGGTCCGGACTAGAAGGAGTCCATGAAAGAATCGGCAGCACGAGCTCCTTCTCCCTGCGGCAGTGAAAATGAGCCTTGTGCCCCATCTCTGCTAGAAAATACAAGACTGTCAGTGACGCACGTTCGCAGTCACGTTCTGTACGGGCTGTGATTAATAGATCATCGACATACTGGAGCAGGGCAGTGTCAGTTGGCATGTGTATACTGTCTAGTTGTCTTTTAAGTGCTTGACTGTAAATACTAGGACTTTCTGTGAAACCTTGAGGAGCTCGTGTGAATTTATAGCTTCTTCCATTTAAACAGAATCCGAAAAGAAACTGGCTGTCTGGATGAATGGGGACACTAAAGAATGCGTTCTTGAGATCAATAACAGTAAAGAACGTAGCTTCAGAATCAATGGCAGTCAATAGGGAGGAGATATCTGGAACCACTGGGTACTGGGGTATGATACACTTATTAAGTTCTCGAAGGTCAATCACTAATCGATATACTGGAGGTGCATTTGGATCAGTACGTTTAAGAATCGGAATGATAGGAGAATTACATACATTGGAGTCAGTTTCTACAACTTCTCCTTGAGCAATGAGCTCGTCAATAATTTTCGATAAGGCTGCTACAGCCTCAGGGGGTAACTTGTACTGTCGGATTCGTGGTAATACAACACCTTGTTTCAGAGTGACACGATATGGTGTAATGTGCATACAACCTACATCAGTTGGACCTTGCGCCCATAAATGCTGTGGTACATTCAGTAATCTAGGATCAAAATCTCGTAACACATAATGACCTTTAAAATCACGTAAAAACAATCTCACTCCTTCCGGAGAGCAGCATATTACAGCTCCTAATTCTTTCAATGTTTTAATACCAAGTAAATTTTCAGGACAGGATTTCGTAAGTAACAAGTCTGTAGTTCGGGACAATGGACCAACTTCTAGGGAAACTGGTTTCGATATTTCATTAACAATAGGCTTTCCTGAAAATCCCAGGGAAACATTTCTTGAGCCTGAGAGTGGAGCCCCTGGAACCTCGTCATGACTGATGGTAGTCCTACTTGCCCCTGTATCAATCAGAAACTTTCTGTCTTTCCCTAATACTTGACTGTGTACATAGGGACCCTCTTGATCTACAGGAACCTCGATGAGAGGCAAGCCAACCTCCCTCTCTAGGCTGTTTCATGAATACTGCTGATATTCTGGATAATCTGACTGTGCATACTGGTACATCTGTTGTGTAACGTGTTGTGTGGCAGCTATAGGCTGCGGTACTGTAACTGTCTGTTGTCCGTTCTGTGGCGGTTGCGTATTTTGCGGAACATGTTCTTGTCTAGGAGGACGCGGTCTCTCTTTCGTCTTACCTGTAGCTATGTTATGTTTCAGAACTGCACATTCGTTTATGTAATGACCTGGCTGTTTACAGTAATTGCATGTCCCTTTAACAGGAGCTGCAGAATGACTAGTCTGATTCGGACCCTTCTTCTGACCATCTGGTTGAACAGACTGTGCAACTAGTACTTTCATTTTCGTGTCTTTCATACGTCTCCTTTCGTGTTCTTGCTCTTCCCTGATTCTATTCTGGTGATACTGTAGCATCTGGAGCATTTGGGACGGGGTATTAGCTTGCCATGTACTCTCGACTTTCAATACTCTATTTTTAACTTGCGGTAAGGAATTCTCAACTAGTTTGGTAACAAAAAGATGGGGATACGACTCACTACTTGTTTTCAGACCGCTATTAATAATGAAACATTTCTCCAATCTGGAATAAAAATCACTAGTGTCTTCGTCCTGTTTCTGTTTACAGGCTGAGATGGCATCCCAGTCCTCCTTTTTCGTGGCTAGTAATCTTGGCAAGACTTGTATTAACAGTTCGGGCAATTCTTTGGCTTTATCCCCAAGACCAGTAACTGGGACTCGTATATTATCTTCGTTCTCTAACGCGGTCCAGTCAATCTTTTTCTCTCCCACCTCCCATTCTTTTTCTTTGAGTTTTTCATATATGCCCGCAGGCAACAGGACCTTTAACATTTTGATGATATCAGGATACGTGTATTCTCCCATACGGAGCATGTCTTTTAACTCTCGGTGAAACCCTGCTGGATCTTTATCGTGACAGGGCACTAACTTTTTCATTTCTAGTAGTTCTATTTTCGTGATAGGGGTGTAAACAAATACTCGTTCGAGGTTACCCCCCGCTCCCTTAACTGGATGCACTTCTCGTAATGGATTCTGTCTATCTATGTAGAATGGGGGTGAAACAGGAACGAAATGCGGAGTCAGGAACGTTCTGTATTTGTGGCGCTGTTCTAGAATGACGTTAATTAAATCGGTACCTAGACCTTTCCATCTGTTTAGTAGTAACTCGTTCAGTACATTATATAAGGGACCTGGATCAGAATGCTGACTCTCGTACAGTGTGATGAGGTGCTGGATCATGTACATACCCACCAGTCGCTGCTCGGCTGGCGGTAGTTTCAGAAACATTTGAGCCACTACTTCGTCTGAAAACGTGGTAGAATCACTAGTCCATCGGACTGCTGATCGGGCTAGTTCTTGTTCGTGCATGGTACTAAGTTTACTGTAACCAATTCGTAATTTCAGAACTTTATCAGTAGCCTGGAATAATTCTTCAAGAGAACACTGTTCTGGTACGGGACGAGGAAAAGCTTTCTTGTAGTCTAGGCGTGTGTGTCTATCAGAAAGTCTCGTTCTACCTACATACGCTATTCTGGTGGGATTCTCGTTGTCTACCTCTTCGTCTGAAGAGTCATTCTCTTTCTCGGCTACTCTCATTGCTTCCTCCTTTTGGTGTCTACTTATAATTTCTTTACGAATCTTCCTGTACATGGTTTCTATACTATTCTGTGTTCTGTGTTTTCCTTCTGCTATATTGTCACTCCATCTGGTCAGGACTCTCATCTCTTCTGGATTTTTATCAGGATGATCCTGTTCTCTTATTAAACAATTTATTAAAAATTGCAAAATCATGCCTTGAATCTCGACTTTTCTGTGTACCATAGCTTCGTGAATACTTTCTGGTTTCTCCCCTGTTCGGATAAAGTGATATATTCTGTCTAGATGTTCTTTCATATTTGATATGGTAACCAAGAAGCTTGCAACTCGTCGTAAGCGTATGGAATATATTATCATACTATCTTCACCTGGTACTGGATCATAGCTACAATCAGATCCGCACTCATTGAAATACTTTCTGAGGGCTTCGTACGTAGTCACTTTCGGGGTACGTTGTAACGCTGCATCTCTCAGCGTCAGTCGCTTTGTTTGAGGCGGGGTGATAGGAATACCTCCCCCTGCCCCTCCTGAACTGGAATCGTCAATTAATACTGAGTGTGCGGCTACTGGTAACGTGACTGGCAAAGTAGGGGTACGTAATGTGGGTTGGTCCTGGGGTGCTGGCACATTAACAGGACCAACGACTGGAGGCACAGTAATTACATTAACAGGAGGCGGAGGTGGAAGTTGAACTGGCGTAGGATTCGTATCAGCATATTCTGGGACAGTGTCATCTAAATAGGAAGAAAGGAAAATTTCAGCCGCGGTCGGTTTATGGCGTAGCTTAGTCGGGACCAAGGGTGGCGGTAAATTACAGGATGTTTCCGGGGTTGCTTTAGGCAAACCCTCGGCGAGAAGAGGATACATACCTTTAATAAGGGCATTTCTCTGTCTGTCTGATTGTTCTGCTCTAACTCGTTCACCTTCTTCTAGTAATTCCCTTTCTTGGGCTTTTTCGGAGGATTCCCTACTTAATTCTGCTTTTCTGAATTCTTTCTCTGTTCTTTTATGCGATTCTTTACGCCATAATTCTATGGCGTCTTTCTGGGATTGTCTGGCTTTCTTTTTCCATAATGCTTCTTCTACTCTCATGATGCACTCGGCATCCCATGTTCCTGATACAGGCCATCTATATTTCTCTTCAAGATGTTTGGTGTAGTCCACCCATAAATCTAGATACAGTATGGCATCTAAGCCATGCTTATGATACATGAAATGTCCAGGACTGTCCCTGGGAGGGACAGGAACTGATTCTTCGAGTAACCCTTTTCTCGTATTTATCTGACTTAACTTCGAAAACAAAGGCATATTTGAACCGTACTTGAACTTGAACACAATACACAATGAACACAGTAATGAAATAGCAAAACAATCACTCATACCACGACATCAAGAACACATTAATAACAGTTCGAACAGAATACTACCTAATACATTGAAAACATAATGCTTGAATTTCTCGAGAAACGGACTTACTAGAATTACTGGATGCACTGCTAAAACAGTACAGAACATACCGGTCTCCTAAAGAGACACGTCATACCGTAGCCACCTAGGTGAACACGTCGGACCGGATCTGTGTACCCAAACCCGTCGGACCGGGCACAAATTAATGAACCCGTCTAGATACCCCCAGCAACGGTACTCACCGGGAAGCAAACTGAAGGCCTCGGACTGGACTGGACTGCTACGACGTCTGGTTACTGCTACGCACTACGCATGCGCTTCGGGCTTCGGGCTTCGGGCTTCGGTTACAGGTGGGCCTCCGGATACCTCGGACCTTGCTCTCTCGGCTTGGGCTCTGGTCGGAACGACCCGCCTTCCTCACCGCCTCGTCTGGATGCCGGACCGCAAGTCTCCGTCTCCTCCGTGGGCCTGAGGGAGACTTGAAGCAGAAATATCTGCACGTGCACGGTAGAGGTTCCGTCACGGCTGTAGAAGGGTCAGGGGGCCTGCGTTACATCGCCGGCGCGTGGGGAAGGGGCTCGTCCCTGTTCGGGCGCCATTTTATGTGGTAAATAAATAATTAATTACCGGTACTATTTTTCTATGCATTAACTAAAACAGATAGCTCAATAAATAAGAGGCAGGATCCGTTGTATCTGAGTCAAAATGGCTTTAATCGGATGGCTCGAGCCTAAAGACCATGAAGTGGCAACCAATGGAATGGAATGGCAGCTGCCACGTCTCATTAACATTACATAGTATATATAGTAAAACAGTACAATTGCATTGAATACAGTAGGCGTAACAAGTGACAAACGTAAGATAAGAACATATGGGCGTACAAAGAAGGCGTGCACAGGGCGTGCACGGAGACATGTGATGAAAACGTCACAGAAGTGTCATAAATGGGTGGATACATGGAGGGGGCTACCTGGGCAGCTGGAACCTTTAACCTACTGGTGCGCGCAAACGGGCTATGACGTGTAACTGGGGAGAGCTGGGGGCTGACTTCTGGCACTAGAAGAGGAGACTAAAGTCTGGGATGTCAGGACGACATGTACCTATAGCATATCTGATATCTTGTGTTTGGAGTACATGTTGATAGAATCTAAAAGTTATCAGGGTAAAGGCTTCTTGACACTAAGGCTGGTGCATGCATATATTCTACATGTATTGCGTGTACTATGAATCTTCTATGGATACTAATTCAGTAATTCTCTTGCATGGAGACAGAAAGACTAGACTATAGATGAAGATGTTTATGCGGTTCGTTAGCTTAGGAATGTGAAGCCGGGGAGCTGAACTGATAACTAGAGGCATAACATATTCTTGGCAGACAGGCAGGCAGGCCAGGCCGGGCACCGCGCTGCTTGGCAGAAAGTAAGTGAAGGGTCAGGAATACGGGAGGGGCTGCATCGCTCCTCGGAGTGGTTTCAGGAGACTGGAGCTTGAATCTGGTGTCCGGGCCCTATGAGGCCTAGAAACGGGGACAACTCGATGAATTAACGTGCACAATGTAAAACGTTGGCAACATAGGCCTAATACTCGTTGCTTTTATGATGACTGGGTAACTAGCATACTAACGTTGGACACAACTATAATTGCGTCTTTATTCGGTCAAGGGGGAACATATGCATATCGATCATGCACATATAACATATAATGGGGAACACGTAGGGACACATGACAGGGCAAAATTCAATTTTCCTCAGTGTGGGACAAAATAGTGAAGGCAGGCGCATCTGGCCTGTGCTCTGAAGCACGATGAGAGATTAGGGGGTGTTCTGTAGCCTCAAACGGACACTTCCACCAGTGGAATGGGAGACCAAGAACAGCAGAAGCCCTCACTGAGCTAGCATCTGCTGATTGTAAACACAAGCATGGATTTAAAAAACACTTGAGTGTCAAAAACATAATTTATAGATTCGGTATGTGTGAGCGACTTGTGATCGGTAGCATTCAGAATCATCCCCAAAGCTACCTAAACCAGCCCACAGGGGCCCAAGCATGTGAGAACATTTTAGTTGCAGAGTGGATAACTAAATTAGTAAAGTTCTTTAATCAACATGATGTCAATATGTAACCGCTTCGCTGCGGCCAGAATTTCCCTGCGGTGCTGGAGAATTCGATGCATGCGCGGTTCGGACGGCCCCCGGCCGTCCTCCGCACACGCCCACTGTGACGTCAGACAGCCAGGGAGTGTCCGACGCATGGAAGCGGTTATTTAAAAACCCACTAACCTCAGTGGCCAGTACGGGTCTGCAGAACTAAAGCTGGCAGTGACTGAGACTCACGCCCACAATGAGGAGTCTCCAGCAGCCTGGTCCGGTCGCATGGCATCATGATAAGAGGCACAGGCGTATGTGCGAGCAGCAGCAGACTGTAAAACTAAACTTACAAACCTAACTTCCACCCGCTCACGCCGCCCACTTACTGACTTCACTTCTGTCTCAGGCGATAAATGGACAATGTTGCGAATGCCGCCACGGTGCTGGAGCCTGAGCCAGTGAGAGCATAGCTGAGCTCAGACTGTCCGCGTGACCAGAACCAACTCCTGGCAGAAGAGATTATATTTTGTAAACAAATAATTCAACACCAGAGCAGATAAGTGCAGTTGCACTGCACAGTGTAGTGCTATCTGTCATACACTGTGCACGGCCGCCAGAGCAGCTCACGATCCGCGGTTTGCTTAATGAGCGCTAATAGCGGTGCTCCCGTCTCAGTTTGCCAACAACGTCAGGAAATGCTATTAATGCATGACTTTGCATCTTGGTGCGGTGATGCGGCCTACCGCACCAAAGTGCGTTAGTCTAACGCCTGATGCGTGGTACTTGGCAGGGCTGTACAACTGATGTCGTGTCCAACAGCTTCTGGCCTCATCCTGTGCAAATCTGAATTTGCTGATCTTAGCAATTTAACCCCTTTTCCTAAGGACTTGTAGCTCCTCACATAAACGCTTATCATGTTCTTCCCATCCCTGCCTAACCAGTATGTCATCCTAAAAACAAATGATTCCTGGCATTTCATTGAATATTCATACGTTTCTTTTAATCTGTCACAGCCAATACCAAACCGAAAGGCACTCAATAGAAATAAAAGCAACCAAATAGTGCAATAAATGCTGTCAGTATTTTCCTTTCAAAATGTAAGCATATTTGGTGATAGGCAAATAGGCAAAAGTGGGAAACCGCTTCACGTTTGTGGTTAATCATAGTATTTCATCAATCCGTGGCAAAGGAAATTGGTCTTCCACAATGTTTTTGAGGCAACTAAGCAGCAAATAGAGCCCTACTTTATCCTTCACCTGTTGTGTGATAATCAATGGCAAAATCTCTTTGAAGACTCAATAGGTGCTATAATCTTTGCATCCTGTAATCTAGAAAGTTCCATTTTCACCTCTTTCTTTACTATAAATGATATATTTCCCTCTTTATGAAGTCTTTATCGAGCGGGAGACTTCAGACTATTTTATGTGTAAAACCTGCCAATTTACCAATTTGCATCTCAAAGTCCTTGGAAAATTTGCTTAATCCAGGTATTCGTGCGCAGCGGGCGTGCCGAAGGCGCGCCAAAGCCAAGCCCGTCTGCGCCCGTCCCCGCCTGGCCCGGGCCAAGGGTCAGAACCCCTGATAAAAAAACAGGGGAATTACCATCTACCATACTCCCATTAAAACAACCAAGCAACACAGGGAGCAGGGTATATGACGCGGAAACTCTAAAATCTATCAGGGAGCCCATCATGACAAAGTGTGGTAGAGCTCATAATATCTTGGAGCCGTTTCTCTGCACTTCCTGTGGTTTTTCTTTACACTCAAAGGGAACGGAAAATCCTATGTATAAGGACAAATGTAATAAATCCAAAACGTACAATATGATTAGTATAAACTGCCGGTCACTTCCGAAACATAGTGCTAATATATTTGACCTTCTTCAAAATGAAAAAGTGGATGCAGTCTTTGTGAGAAGTTGGCCTGATATATAATGTTCACTATTCTAGTGAGCACTTTGTATCACTCCAAACAACCCTTATTGATGATTGGTTGTAAGTCAACCTGATAGACCAGCTATCCTAGTAGCATGGACACGTGCAGTCTTTAGGCTAAACTCTAGAGGGCGTGTTAAGCCAGCTGTTTTACCATCACATTTACCCCTTGAACACCAAGTGAAAGGACACCACACAAGTTGTTATGAAAATAAAGTATATTTATTTATAACAAGACTACCCTGAACTCTTTATGAGTCAGGGAGCTAAGCACAATACAAAACTCTTGAAGAAATACTTAAAGTCGCACAATTTACACAAATGCCCGAGGGGCACGAAAAACCATATACTACAAAAGTGGAATGCGAATTGCTAGCAGGTAAGTAACTATTCTCATAGGCTTTGGGATCGCTAGGACTGTACTACTGAACCTTTAGATTACAAGCAGGAGGCCTAGGGACGTCGTGTGCAGAGTGGGAACTCTCACGCGTAAGGCGGGAAAACGTCTATGGAGGCTAGTAAAAGCAAAGTTAGTGTTCTCGGGCGAACCCGACTAGGTAGAGCTGAAACGACAAAGGATCCTGACACTTAGATAGCTAAGCTAGGCTGGAGCACCGAAGTGCTTAGGTTACCTAGCCCAGGGGCTGCGGCTGCATAGGTCTGAAAAGACGTCGGGATCTCTCGTTGCAGTCTATGGAGCCTGAAAGAAGAAGTTGCTGGCAGGCGACCAGTGAAGAAGTTCGTGATGATCCAAGCCTGGATCGATGAAGATGGAGACCTGTAAGCAGAGGGGACCAAGTCCTGAATCACTAGCCAGTGATTAGGTGGGCACCAGGATGGCACCGGGCGAAGTCACCTCGACCAGGTGAGTGGGTGACGCTGGGCTCTGCAGTCTCTCGGACCAGGAGGCGTTGTCGGCGACCAGGATGGAGGGGCGAGCTGTCCCACGGTGGTATCTGCTGTCGACGTCGCTGGACCCAGGATTGGGGCAACAACTCTTGGCAAATGCAAGCCCACGCGGTGGACTCAAAATGGCGTCTGGAGTGGACCCGGAGGGTTCAGGGTGCTCCTCTATTGGAGGGGAGCAAGGGCCAGTCTGGAGCAACCAGACCAGCAGTGCTGTCATCGTAGTTCGTCGTCAGAAGGGCCACTAGCCAACGGGCAAGTGACCTGGACAACGCGGTGAGCAGCAAAGAGCAGAAGGGCCCCACGCAGATCTCGTGGATGCAAGGGGGCTGTACTTCGGTGCTGGAGCTGCTCAGGGTTGGGGCTTCTCGGACCCCAAAGCACTTAGGCGAGGGTCACTCGGTGGTCGTGCTCGGCAAGCGTCGTGCAGTCTTGAAGATGGCCGGTCCCTTGAGGTCTCATCACACCCACGAATCTCAGCTGGGCTGATGATGCAGGTAGAGGTCAGAGGTGCCAGGGAAGCCGGTTCTCGTAGAGCTGGGCAGTCTTGATCCGGTGGAGAGACTTACAGCAAACCGCGATGCTTGGATGGTGCCTGCTGCTGCAGGGTGACTACTCCTTAGTCACAAGGGAGAAATCTTGAGAAGAGTCTTGAGTTCCTTTCGTGGAAAGTCGGTTCAGGATTCAAAGATGATCTCGTTTGGAAGGGGGCCTGCTCCTACCTTTATCCTGAGAAAGGGGGCTGGCACGCAACTAAGTCCTGCCCTATGGGTGGGACTAGGAGGGGGGTGGTTACACCCCTCTCCTTTGGCGGGCTTTTCCCCAGATCAGGGGCTGGAGTGCCCCTGGAACTGGTTCAAGCCGGCCTATGCACAGTGAGCACCGGGGTGCCACTTGCAGTCACCTTCCTCTAAAGCCCTGCCTACCTGGGACACACAAAATCCTGTCTGGGACGGTGCTGGCACCTCCCCTGACAGGAAACCCTTTGTCCAGGCCTCCGTTTGCTGGAAGGACTCCCAGCAGCAGGAGGGCAGACTTGTGTCTCGGTGGCAGCATCCATTTTGTGGAGCTGAGGCTTGAGTTAACTTTAACCGGGGTTACAGCTACCAACATGTCTTCTCCCTCTAGAGGGGTGGAATGCTACCCCCGTCGCCAGAACTGGCGAGGGGGTAGTATTCCAAAGCGTATGACACCCTACACGACATGTTTAGATAATGTCAGACCAAAGTTACCATAACCGCGAGGATTATAAGGCACTTAAGAGTATATGGTCTGACGCTATCATGGAAACGGTCAAGGGATAGATCCCGAAGGCCGCAGACAGGCTCAGCTCATGCCAGAGCACTATCTCACACGATTCCAAGCACTCTGCCTCCAGTATTGTTAAGGCCTGCCATAGGAGTGACTGATAGGAGATCTGTGTGCCCATTTGAGGTTTAGATATAGGTATACTATATCTAAAGCAAAGGGTGATTACACCACCTTGCCCCAGCTGTCAAGCAGCCAGTTGTGTCAGTTTTGGATGGCCAGCCAGGGGTGGCATAATACATGCTTCAGCCCCTGGTAGGCCCTGGGTACACCTATGCCCTGGATACCTAAGGTATACTGTACAGGGACTGATAAGGTGACTCAGTATCCAATTGGATATGTACCTAGGGTACATGGAATCCATTTTAGCAGAGAGAGCAGTGGACCTGGGGTCCTGAATAGCAGGGCCTCAGGTCAACTAAGTCAGAAAACCAGCAAAACACCAGGCAAAAAGTTGGGGGCAACCATAGTCAGGGATCTACCTTCCTACATAACCCCCCCCCCAAACGAAAGGAGATAAGGCTATCCTTGACAGGTAAGCCTATATTGCCTAAGTGGCCATATAAGGAAGTACCAGCACTGGCATGGTTACCCCCTATCTCATGGTCCACTAAGCAATCCCTCACCCTAAGGGTATCTGAGGGTCTCCACCATAGGGAATCTCTACCTGTGGTGTGTTTTGGCAAAGTAAAAGGCTGGTGCTGAAATGGAGTACTGAAGTGAGGCTCCACTAATTTTGGGCTCAGCTTCCTCCAATCATTATCCACCATAGAGGCCTTTCTTTCCAAGACTGAGTTGTTTTGAGCTCTCAGGGTCAACCTCTGGCTACCTACAGCTGGAGGTTGGGTCCCTCTGTTTGGCTTACTGGAGGGACAGGTCAGGTTTGGGGCCCTTAGGTCCCAGGTTTGGCTGTGCCCAACAGTGTCCATCTGTGGGAGGTCCCTAACTAAATTTAAGGGGGATCCCTCAGGAGTTGGTTTTATTTTCACTTGGCTAGGACTACTAGCTTCAGTGCCCTTAATCAGCTGATTGGGGAATTCTTTTGGACAGGGGGCCCTTTGGGGTCCAACACTGGCCTCCCTGACCTCTACAGCCCTGGGCTGACTGAGGCAGGGTAGAGAGCGGCAGGTTACCTGCTCCAGACTGGGTCCCACCTTGGATGGGTCCACTGACATCAGAGGCTCTGCCAGGCTAGGCCTGACTACCTCTGGGGCAGTTTCTTCACAAGGGGTCAGATCAGTTCCCTGAGGAGGCTGATCCTTTCCTAAAGTCTGGTGGGAGGGAGATTTCTCTTCCTCCTCAATGCTCTCTGTCTGAGTGGAGTGATCCATAGTTTCAGGCTTCACAACACTATTATCTGTCTGATTTTGAGCTGTGGCCATCACAACTCTCCCAACCTTTTCAGGAGGGGACTCAGTTTGGGTATGGGCTGTTACCATCACAGCCTTGCCAACCTGTTCTGGGAAGGAATTTGTCTGAGATTGGGCTGTGACTGGCACAGCCCTCCTGACCTGTTCAGGGAGGACATCTTGGACTGAGGCTGTGGCTATCACTGCCCCACTAACCTTACCATGGAGGTTTACCATTTTGAAATGGGTCTCTTGCTCTACCTCAGCCCAGGCTGAGATCTCTAAATCATTCCCCAGTAGGCAATCTACAGGCAAGTTTGATGACACTGCCACTCTCTTGGGGCCAGTGACATCTCCCCAGCTGAGATTTACCACTGCCATGGGATGATCTCTCTGTACTCCATCAATATTGGTCACCTGGTATGTGGCACCAGGTAAAAGTTGCCTTGAGGGGACTAGACTCTCAGTCACCATGGTGATGCTAGCCCCTGTATCTCTGTAGGCCTCAACTTTTATACCATTGATGAGGGGCTCCTGTCTGTATTTGCTCAAAGTGTTGGGACAAGCAGTGAAGTTGGCAAACCCCATGCCATTTTCACAGACAAGAGTATCTAAGTCAGGGGACCTGGTTAGGCCAGAGTCCCCAGGAGCTCCCAAAGTAAATGCACCCAAATTCTTGGGGGCACTCCCACCACCTGGGGGATTACTACTAGTAGTAACAGGAGGCTTGGGAGTGTTACTTGGGGGTATGTTTTCCTTATTGTTGTTGGCCCTTGGGCAACTGCTGTCAGTTTTCAAGTGGCCCACCTGTTTTCAGGTATAGCAATAAGGTTTCTTCTGGGCATTGGAAGTGTCTTGGGACCCACCCCCATTCTTGGAGTTTTGGGGCCCTAGGGAAGTCTTCTCTGTAGATTTATCCCCACCCTTCTCTTGAGGCTTGGTTGATTCCTTCTTCTGGTCACCACCCTGGTTCTTAGGCCTAATCCTGGTTCTGACCCATTTGTCTGCCCTCTTACCCAATTCTTGTGGAGAGGTCAGATCTGAGTCTACCAGGTGCTGGTGTAATAACTGGTTCTGACAATTATTTAAGACTTGCTCTCTCATAATAAGATTATACAATCCTGTGAAGTCAGTAACTTTACTACCCAGTAGCCAGCCTTCAAAAGCCTTAGTGGCACAATCAACAAAGTCAGCCCAATCCTGAGACTGAGTTTTCTGGGTGTCTCTGAACATCAACCTGTACTGTTCAGTTGTTAAGCCAAACCCATCAACCAGTGTATTCTTCAGGACTTGGTAATTGTTAGCATCCTCAACTCTAGTAGTGAGGAGCTTATCTCTACCTTTGCCTTCAAAGGAGAGCCACAGTATAGCTGCCCACTGACTCTGGGGGATGCACTGGACAGTGCAGACCCTCTCCAAAGCAGCCATCCACTTGTGGATGTCATCCCCTTGTTTAAAGGGGGACACTATCTTATTCAGGTGTTTAGTATCTAAACTCCTTTCTTTATCTCTAGGGAGATTGCTGCCACCAGTGGGAACTATCCCACTCATCTGCTGCTCTCTAGCAAAGGCAAGCTTCTCTTTGGCCAGGGCAAGTTCTTCCCTTTCAATCCTCAGATTAGCCTGTTTCATTCTGGCTTCATGCTCTCTTCTCTGAGGGGAAGTCAATCTCCTCTGGGGAGAAATCCTTCTCCTCTGGGAAGAGGCATTAGAGTGCAGAGATCTATTGGAGTCCCTAGAAGTAGATCTATCCCTTCGAACTCCAAGGTTAGGCCTTATTAGGGTCAGTACTGGGGGTCCCCCAGATCCTTCCCTAAGTAGGTCTAAGTTGGCCCTAGTAAGTCTGCTGACTAACTCAGACCTGTTGTCTGCCTCATCCCCAGAGAGTTCCTCTTCTTCCTCCTCCTCAACTGCATTTTCAGTGTCAAGGAGGTCTGGATCACCAAGGGTACCCTCTAAGGCTGGCATATTCCCATCTACATGAGAGGCTATCCTAGCATCATATGTCTCTAAGAGACCTATCAGAAAGGGAATGGTGGGGTTAGACCCCTGTTTCAGTTTCCTGGAGGTACACACTTGTCTCATCTCCTGGAAACTGAGAGCTGCATATCTGGAAGTGACCTGTGGAGGGTCACCAACCACTAGGGGAGTCTCTGAAGACTCTCCATGGGTAGACATGCTTTTCTAGTGAGGTGTAAGTGGTGCACTTACCTACACTATTTGTTTGCCTACTGATCCCTTGCTAGAGTTGTAGTTTAGGGTGTGCTAAGCCCTAGGAGCTACAACAGCTGGTTCAGTAGAACTCAGAGTATTCTAAGCTAAGTTATATGTACCTTAGTACTTATGTGATCTTTCAAATGATATTCTTAGGATATGTGTGGTAAAACAACAGCAAGCTCAAATCCCAACCGCTGCTCACCAATGTGAGAAGTTGGCCTGATATATAATGTTCACTATTCTAGTGAACACTTTGTATCAGTCCAAACAACCCTTATTGATGATTGGTTGTAAGTCAACCTGATAGACCAGCTATCCTAGTAGCATGGACACGTGCAGTCTTTAGGCTAAACTCTAGAGGGCGTGTTAAGCCAGCTGTTTTACCATCACATTTACCCCTTGAACACCAAGTGAAAGGACACCACACAAGTTGTTATGAAAATAAAGTATATTTATTTATAACAAGACTACCCTGAACTCTTTATGAGTCAGGGAGCTAAGCACAATACAAAACTCTTGAAGAAATACTTAAAGTCGCACAATTTACACAAATGCCCGAGGGGCACGAAAAACCATATACTACAAAAGTGGAATGCGAATTACTAGCAGGTAAGTAACTATTCTCATAGGCTTTGGGATCGCTAGGACTGTACTACTGAACCTTTAGATTACAAGCAGGAGGCCTAGGGACGTCGTGTGCAGAGTGGGAACTCTCACGCGTAAGGCGGGAAAAAGTCTATGGAGGCTAGTAAAAGCAAAGTTAGTGTTCTCGGGCGAACCCGACTAGGTAGAGCTGAAACGACAAAGGATCCTGACACTTAGATAGCTAAGCTATGCTGGAGCACCGAAGTGCTTAGGTTACCTAGCCCAGGGGCTGCGGCTGCATAGGTCTGAAAAGACGTCGGGATCTCTTGTTGCAGTCTATGGAGCCTGAAAGAAGAAGTTGCTGGCAGGAGACCAGTGAAGAAGTTCGTGATGATCCAAGCCTGGATCGATGAAGATGGAAACCTGTAAGCAGAGGGGACCAAGTCCTGAATCACTAGCCAGTGATTAGGTGGGCACTAGGATGGCACCGGGCGAAGTCACCTCGACCAGGTGAGTGGGCGACGCTGGGCTCTGCAGTCTCTCGGACCAGGAGGCGTTGTCGGCGACCAGGATGGAGGGGCGAGCTGTCCCACGGTGGTATCTGCTGTCGACGTCGCTGGACCCAGGATTGGGGCAACAACTCTTGGCAAATGCAAGCCCACGCGGTGGACTCAAAATGGCATCTGGAGTGGACCCGGAGGGTCCAGGGTGCTCCTCTGTTGGAGGGGAGCAAGGGCCAGTCTGGAGCAACCAGACCAGCAGTGCTGTCGTCGTAGTTCGTCGTCAGAAGGGCCACTAGCCAACGGGCAAGTGACCTGGACAACGCGGTGAGCAGCAAAGAGCAGAAGGGCCCCACGCAGATCTCGTGGATGCAAGGGGGCTGTACTTCGGTGCTGGAGCTGCTCAGGGTTGGGGCTTCTCGGACCCCAAAGCACTTAGGCGAGGGTCACTCGGTGGTCATGCTGGGCAAGCGTCGTGCAGTCTTGAAGATGGCCGGTCCCTTGAGGTCTCGTCACACCCACGAATCTCAGCTGGGCTGATGATGCAGGTAGAGGTCAGAGGTGCCAGGGAAGCCGGTTCTCGTCGAGCTGGGCAGTCTTGATCCGGTGAGGAGACTTACAGCAAACCGCGATGCTTGGATGGTGCCTGCTGCTGCAGGGTGACTACTCCTTAGTCACAAGGGAGAAATCTTGAGAAGAGTCTTGAGTTCCTTTCGTGGAAAGTCGGTTCAGGATTCAAAGATGATCTCGTTTGGAAGGGGGCCTGCTCCTACCTTTATCCTGAGAAAGGGGGCTGGCACGCGACTAAGTCCTGCCCTATGGGTGGTACTAGGAGGGGGGTGGTTACACCCCTCTCCTTTGGCGGGCTTTTCCCCATATCAGGGGCTGGAGTGCCCCTGGAACTGGTTCAAGCCGGCCTATGCACAGTGAGCACCGGGGTGCCACTTGCAGTCACCTTCCTCTAAAGCCCTGCCTACCTGGGACACACAAAATCCTGTCTGGGACGGTGCTGGCACCTCCCCTGACAGGAAACCCTTTGTCCAGGCCTCCGTTTGCTGGAAGGACTCCCAGCAGCAGGAGGGCAGACTTGTGTCTCGGTGGCAGCATCCATTTTGTGGAGCTGAGGCTTGAGTTAACTTTAACCGGGGTTACAGCTACCAACATGTCTTCTCCCTCTAGAGGGGTGGAATGCTACCCCCGTCGCCAGAACTGGCGAGGGGGTAGTATTCCAAAGCGTATGACACCCTACACGACATGTTTAGATAATGTCAGACCAAAGTTACCATAACCGCGAGGATTATAAGGCACTTAAGAGTATATGGTCTGACGCTATCATGGAAACGGTCAAGGGATAGATCCCGAAGGCCGCAGACAGGCTCAGCTCATGCCAGAGCACTATCTCACACGATTCCAAGCACTCTGCCTCCAGGATTGTTAAGGCCTGCCATAGAAGTGACTGATAGGAGATCTGTGTGCCCATTTTAGGTTTAGATATAGGTATACTATATCTAAAGCAAAGGGTGATTACACCACCTTGCCCCAGCTGTCAAGCAGCCAGTTGTGTCAGTTTTGGATGGCCAGCCAGGGGTGGCATAATACATGCTTCAGCCCCTGGTAGGCCCTGGGTACACCTAGGCCCTGGGTACCTAAGGTACACTGTACAGGGACTGATAAGGTGACTCAGTATCCAATTGGTTATGTACCTAGGGTACATGGAATCCATTTTAGCAGAGAGAGCAGTGGACCTGGGGTCCTGAATAGCAGGGCCTCAGGTCAACTAAGTCAGAAAACCAGCAAAACACCAGGCAAAAAGTTGGGGGCAACCATAGTCAGGGATCTACCTTCCTACAGTCTTTCTCACAGAAACATGGCTCCAGGAAAGTTCGGGACCAAACGTAGCTTTACCCTCAGACTATGCTATAGTAAGAGTAGATCGTGCCCAAAAAATAGGAGGGGGGATTGCAGTAATTTAAAAAAAATTCTATAGCTGCACCCTTGATCCACTTCCCATTGCATCATGCGAAGCAGCCCTCTTTAAACTCACTCTGTCTTCTTATTTCACCTTCTCTGGAATACTCATATATAGACCTCCTGACTCGATGACAAATTGGATTCCGGTTCTAATGGAAGACATTTCATTCCAGATAACAAATAAGGTTAATTTTACAGTATTAGGAGATCTTAATCTCCACCTAGAAGATCTTGCCTGTAGAAATAGCACTAGACTTATCGCGGATATGGCCTCTCAAAATCTTAAGCTGGTTAATGAAGGACCTACCCATAGAGCTGGGCATTTTTAGACCCCATTTTTACTAATTTAGATAAAATTATCTGCTCACCAGCATTACCAACAATCTGGTCTGACAATCACCAGATACATTTCTCCGTGATATCACCCCATAATACAAACAGAGGAAGTGATTCAATCCGCATAGAGAATCCGCAGAGAAACTGGAAGAGGTTAGACGTAGAGAAAATGAAGAAATGATTGGAGGCACACATACCATCGATGAAGCAACAGATTGACCCCCTAGCTTATGATGTCCAATGCTGGTTAAACAAAGCGGTGGACTTATGTCTACCGATTTCTAAACATAATAAAACTATACATCACTCCCCAGCACCATGGTATACCGATTCGTTGAAGACGTCTAAATCTAGCTGTAAAACTCTTGAAAGACGCTGGAGAAAAAACTACAACCCTATAGACTAAATGGCCTATAAAACCGCCTTAAGTAAATATCATAAGGAATGTAAGCTAGCACGTGCCACCTTCGTGAATCAAACCATCTCAAAGGCCTCTAACTGTGCAAAAATACTATTTAACACAGTGAAAACGCTGGCTGGCTCTGATGCAATAGCCAAACCACCTACTCTACCACAATCTAAATGTGAAGAACTAGTGAACTTCTTCATAAACAAAGTGGAAGGTATCTATCAAGATATCATCCTACAGGAAACGGAAGCCCCAAGACCAATGGTCGCTGCATCAGATAGTATGCAGAAGTCCAACCGAGGAAAGATCGAGTATGAACTAAAAGATTGGCCCCTATTAACTATGAACACGGTTGAAGACCTACTAAACTCAATCAAATCAGGGTCACCAAGAGACCCTATCCCAGCCAACATTCTTAAGCAGTTAAACTCAGCTGTGATATCTACTATAACACAGGTACTTAACATGTCAATTAAAGAGGCCAAAGTCCCCTCCCTTTGGAAGCATGCCATGATTCACCCCTTGCTGAAAAAACCTAACGCAGATGCAACGGATACAAAAAACTATCGTCCCATTTCCCTGCTCCCAATATTATCAAAAATTTTGGAAAAATATATTCATTTTCAGTTGACACAATATGTGGATACTCACCAATTCCTTCATCAGTCACAATCCGGATTTAGGGCGGGTTTCTCAACGGAGACCACTCTCCTGGGCGTGACAGAGACGATCCGCCAGAAATTGTATAGAGAAGAAACAGTAACGCTCATCCTATTGGATTTGAGCGCTGCTTTCGATACCATCTCACACAAAATGCTCTTAAACACTCTGAGCGACATAGGAATTAGTGGGGATGCTCTGAAGTGGATCCAGGATTTTCTTTCTAACAGGACATTTCAAGTCTTCTCTCAAAATACATGCTCCGAAATGCATTCTTTCAGTCACGGCGTACCACAGGGATCTATCCTGAGTCCTCTTCTCTTCAACCTTTATGTTAAGCCTTTGGCTGAATTAGTTGAAGAGTCGGGACTCACGATATATTCCTATGCCGATGATTCACAAATTATTTTCTCATTGGCGGCTCAAAATGTAAATGACATCTCCGCGCTCAAAACTGGACTGAATAACATCGCAACCTGGATGAAAGAAAACTTTTTAAAACTTAACAGAGAAAAAACAGAAGTTGTCATCTTAGGGAAACAGAAACATCTATGGATCCATCAACATTGGCCAGAGAAAATGGGAAACCTTCCAAACCCAGTCTCACAAGTTCGTAACCTAGGGGTACTACTAGATGATACCTTGAGCATGCATGCGCAATCAGTTAGAGTGGCAGCCACCTGTTTTTCCATCATACGGGGGCTGAGAAAAATCTGCTGGATGCTCTCGGAATCAAGGAAAAAAACGGTGGTGAATGCCTTAGTAACATCCCGTTTAGATTACGGAAATGTCCTTTACCTAGGATCAAATAAGGCCAACCTCCATTGCTTACAGATGGCCCAAAATGCGGCAGTCAGATTACTATGTAAGGTACCAAAAAGGGAATCAGTTTCTACATTCCGACGAAAACTTCATTGGCTGAACATTGAGAATCGAGTGAAATTTAAAGCACTCACTTATATGTATAAAATAAAAGCCGACATAGCTCCGAAGTACCTCTGTTCACTGGCAAATATCTACACCCCATCCAGGAACCTCAGATCAGCCACTCAGGGTCGCTTTAGTATCCCTAAATTTAAGCGCACTCGTATAGGAGGAAAATCTTTTGCCTACTTAGGCCCGTCCTACTGGAATTCTCTCCCCATTTCTCTGAGAAATGAACCTAACTATCTCAGTTTCCGAAAGTTGCTAAAAACTTGGTTATTCGATAAATAAGACCCTTTCCATCGATAAACAGCAAAGATGCGCCGGGAAACCCTTTTTGGGTAGCCGTTGCGCAGTACAAGTGCAATAAATAAATAAAATAAAATATAAGTACAAATAAAATTCATGTGGCTTTGCTGTCATATGCCACAAGTACTTAGTCTCCACTATTGGGATCAATAATGATGTGTAAAGATCTTTGATCCCTCCAACCCAAGATGGTTAGAGCATCCACGGCAACGTATAATCAGGGACACTGAAAGTATGCGATTCTGCTGCCGCTGCTTTTTTCACATAATTATGGATTTACAGCCTTTGCCACACAATCCATCACCCGGTGCATAACCTGCAGATTTTAACAAAAAAATGTTTCTAGCTCAAACGGAACGAAAGTTAATGAAAAAACATGGCGACGTGGGTTCTCAATCACTGAAAGGCCATTTTCAAAGATAAACTAGTCATCTTTTGTTTGCTTTTTTCTGTATTTGGTTGTTAAACTGGTACTAATGAGGTGAAATCGTTGCCCAGACAATATTACCATGTGTACAAATTACAAAATAATTAAGTAATAATATTTAAAAAGTGCCACATTATGCTGCATAATTTGCCTTTTCTTGCTGCATAATTCATTCGACATTGCTGCATAAGTTTGTGCCCCCTGCCGCATCATTCTAGAGGCCCTACATATAATTTATAAATAGCCTTACGAGTCTTGAGTTTGACAATTAATGACCTGTAACATACTATCTCTATGCTCTCTCCAGTATACCTTCCTGAATTAATATCTGAGGAGTTAACATTACTCCCAAATTTGTGAATACATTTCTCTTTCTGTACACTTAGTGGAGTAATTGTATAAGGGGAACCGAAATCCACTGCATCGTGCAGAGAAATTACCCATCTGGTCATGCAGCAGCAGCGTTTGTTGTGATTGTGTTCACCAACAACAATGGCCAACACCATCTCTTGTTTGGTGTCTTGTATTGTTTTTGCAGTCACTCTCAGAAGCACATGTGCTTTTCACTGCCACAAACAACACTAGCTACTTCTTATTTTAACTCTTTGAAAATGGCCAACGATGACGCACGCCAAACATTTAGCATTATTCCCTGGGCACTTAGCGAATTGTGCTGTAAACTACGACAAGAATAACCACTACTCCTCATGTATCAAGAATCATTTTAGGTCTGTCTCTTTCACTTTGGTGTAGCAAGACGGTTAATAACAGTTTACATTACCAGTTGTGCAACTGTTGAATTATCATGCTGAAATGGCAAGCGGAATATTTACTGTGTGCTCTTTGCACAGGTGATTGCACCAATGATGTTTACATAATGATTATGTCGACAGAAATAGTGCTGTTCCACTGTAGAAACAGTGTGCTACAGCTTCCTAGCAACCAATACGTTGGTCTGTTACTACATATAGAACACGTTGACACAATGACGCGTTGATTGTCCTTGAGGCGCTCACACTCTTGAAATGGACACTGCGGAGCACATGGAACACAGTGTAGCGGAGAGCACACGCACTGGTTCTCTTCGCTTGTGGAGGTAAAGAGTGAGAGCAGTAGAACTTTCCTTCCCCAGCCGAGCTACAGATCATTATTCAAATCACCACTACAATTGCAATATTGGTAGTGCGAGGAACGCCAATCTCCTCGCCTCCAACCTCCACAAGGTGCCTCCGTGCTATCTGCGAATATTGGCTTATCCATAACATCTTTTACACCTTGTGAACTTCTTTACCACATCACAATTTTTGTTATGTGAAATAAATAGCTATCTATATAGGTCTATGGGGGGTTGTTAAACAGCACTCATTGCTAATCTGTGTGACTGACCACACCAGTAATTCATCTTCTAGAATTTATTAGTAGGGAACAGTCCCAGGTTAATGGCGTCCCAATGCCACTCTGTCTAAACCAACCATAAATACAATGACCCATTCAAACGAATACATTCTCTTGTAAGATCACAGCGAATAAAACATTCTATAAGGTGAAACTAGGGAGACTTAAGATGTTACTCATTGACTACACGTTCACTTCAAAATGGTGTCCTTAAGAAAAATCTGTTGTCCTTAAAATGATGAATTTGAGGCATGTTCAAGAACCAGATTCTGTAAGAACTCTCTCCCTGAGGCTAGCCACAGCAGATATCACACCATTGCCCACAATATTTCTTCCTGGAAACTGCATATTTAAACTAAAAGAAAACAAAAGTGTTTAAATTAAAGAAGAGACCGCTAAGGATGTCTTCAACTCCATGGCTTGTAATCAAATCCTAGCTCTTTGTCATGTTAGCGGGAGAATGTTAACATTTTCTCGTATTACCGAAGGCTCAAGTATGATACATTTAAAGCCTGTCAATCACATTATATGAAACACAAGCTACTGTTTTAATTAGGATGTTCTAAAAGAGGCCTGTTTGCTTTTTGGACAATGATTCTCCAAACTTCCAGAAGGAGCCTCAAACACCGAAACATCGATGCCAGCCTCTACCATAATCCAATTGACCCATTTTGTCTAAGTGGATGAAGATGCAGGATTATCGTTTTTTTTTAAAGAAATCAAAATGTGAGGGCCCGATTCACAGAACTAACTTAAGACAAAATCCTAAACTTACTACTTTTGGTATTCACGGAAGTTAGGATTTTGTCTTAAGTTTGTCTTAAGACAAACTTAAGACAGACTTAAGTTAGGATTTTTTCTTAAGTCTGTCTTAAGACAAACTTAAGACAAAATCCTAAGTTTTGTGAATACCAAAAGTAGTAAGTTTAGGATTTTGTCTTAAGTTAGTTCTGTGAATCGGCCCCTGAGATACTAAATTATGCCTGGAAGCAGCAGCCTGTGCTTCATAACACTTGATGGCATTGGCAAACATCTCTTGACAGTCAGGAAAAGCAGAAGTAAAGTTTTTGTATTACTAGTGTTATGAAAAGTCACTCCCCCTGGAGAAGAAGCAATCCTCTGCTTCAAAGAAAGATGGTCATTGTCAGACCAGTGCAGAGTGAAGTTTAAAACTACCTTAACGTGGCACAGCACAGAGTATTAGGACGAGGAGGAATTTTGAGATGACTCAAAAGCTCTTCTGAAAGAAAATATCTTCAATTGTTTCTCCTTTAACCCAAATGTGATCTACCTTAATTGTTGTTCTGTATGCATTAATAGTTGAGTAGGCGTTATTGCCAGTAAATAATGACACCAGAAAATTATACATGCATCGTAGATGCAGAAATCAATCAATCAATCAATCAATCAAGTCAAGTCAATAGATCTTTATTCGGTATTTAAAAAATACCATAAAAGTACATGATAAACTGTTAAAATCCATAAAATACAATTCATGTGCCAGTAATTAAACAATAGACAAAAGAGATACATTCAACACCGCCCTCTTGAGTGGAGAAGCGTGGCTCAGTGGTTAGAGGCGGCAGACCCGGAAGCTGAGATCGACCGTGGACCAGGGTTCAATTCCCCGCCTCGGCGGGTCTCGGGCTCAAAATTCCACGGATTCGACAATTCTCGCTCTGGTGCCTACTCAACTCACGGGGTCACACTCTGCGACTCTGGGCAATAGCTTGCTTAATCTCCACTATGGCCCCTCGCGGCGGGATGCCTGGCTTTCACCTTGTGGACACCCTGCCGGGGTTTCTCATAGGGGAATACCAGGACGGGTTCCCTAAGCAAGCGGCGGGACGCTTACGGGCAGCTGTGCGCTTTACAAGTCCAGCACATTTACATTTACATTTACATCTTGAGTTCCGTAGCCTTATAGAAACCTTAATAAAATTCATAATACAAGACAGAGTGTAAGGGTCATTGGCCCTTTGCAAAAACAATAAAGCAACCTTGGCGTGTGTAAGCCTTGCCTGTTTTAAAATTCCTACTAAAAAAATACACCTCAGTAAAGTGTAAAATAAACATAAGAGTACAAAATTAACGGTATCCTGCGAAGACCTATTGTCGCAGCCGCAGGTATCCTTCTGCTCATCCGTTGAAGTAAAACCTGGTGGATCAGCCAGTATGTGATGTAAAAGGTTGAGCCTAAAACAGGTCATTAAAAATCTGTCCTGTGCATTGTGCATGAGGGCAAGATAAGGTTCCATTCCTTGCTCTGTTTTCATTACTCTATAGGCACCAACTGTGGGTTTGCGTTCTTCTACAGCGGCCCTGCGTGAAGCTGCCCATTCCCCCCCAAAAATTTTTACTCTCAGTTTGTCATGGGGGGTAATTTCATTGGGGTTATGTAACGGGGTCCCCCTGGCGCACCCCGCCATAGGGCGCGAACTGATCAAATGTGCCCCCCCCCCTTTTCTTTCCACAGCCCACGCAATATTCCGAGTGGAACAGCCCGGACACCTACAGCTGTGATGAGGAAGACGCCTGGCCCTTTAACCGGTCCTGAGGTGGAGAAGAGGAGGAGCCCAGCAGGTGGTTAAATACAGAGAACGCCCAGCACCAGGTGTGTCTATACACCGGAGGAGCGGTCAGAGCGGAGAGGTGCGGAGAGGCGGGAAGCAGCGAGGAGGAGCGGAGAGAAGAAGGACGGGAGAGCAGAGAAGAGGAGCGGAGGAGAGGAGGAAACCGAGAAAGCGAGGACAAGCTGAGCGGCGGTGTCAAGTGGAGCGGCGAGACACGTCTCACAGAAGGAGAACAGCCGGATTGGGAGCGGAGCTGGGAGCAGATCCCCGAGGGCTGCGGGGACCGCGCACTGACAGAGGGAGAAGACGCCGAGAGAGCGGAGAAGGAAAGGGGAACGCCTGGAGGCCAACACCACGCGCCGCCCAGCCGTACGCCAGGAGGGGTACGGCTCACTGAGGTGCGTGATCGCTTCCTGGGGTGGTTCAGCAATAAGGCCAGGAGTTTAACTGAAAGGGGGGGGAGGAATCTGAGGGAAGACTCACGGGAGACTCACACGAGCACACGCCCTCCTCCTTGAGTTAACATAACGGGATAGGCGTTCTGCACTGGGTGTTTCCCCTCACTACCCTTTCCTGGGGTTGCTAACTGCCGCCCTGTCATACCATTCTGATACGTGCCTCTCTTTTTCTTTCCTTCCCCTGAGGCGTCGGCGTGGGTGGCCAGCACGGAGCCTCCAGAGCCCCCTAGACGGAGGAGCCCGATTCTGAGGAAAGAAGAGGGTTTGAGTTTGAGTTTAAAAATTCTTATATAGCGCTCTTACACCAGCGGTTTCATGGCGCTGTAACTGGCAGATCTCCACGAAAGACAGGGAAGGGAGGTCGGGTAACAGGGAATTAAATGAAAATTTTACTGAAGAAGTAGGCTTTAAGTTTCTTTCGAAACTGGGAATATGGGGTTAAAGATCTAAGATCAAGGGGTAATGAGTTCCAAAGGGTTGGGGCAAGGGTCGCAAATTTTGAGCCCCCCCACTTTTTCCGGCGAAACCGGGGAACCATCAAGAGGGATTGAGAAGAAGATCGGAGCTCCCTAGCTGGCAAGTAGGGGATAATCTCCGAAGAAATAAATGCAGGGGCCGTACCCAATCGAGCCTGGTAAGTAATAGATGCAAGCTTGAATTGGATACGTTCCCGAACCGGAAGCCAATGTAAAAGTTTCAGAAAGGGGGTGACATGTGAGGATTTAGGAAGGTTAAAGACCAGCCGCGCCGCCTGGTTTTGGATCATCTGCAACCGCCTGAGACTATATGCAGGAATACCCGCATATAGGGCGTTGCCATAATCCAGGCGGGAGATGACCATCGCAAGGATGATCAACTTCAAGGCCTCAAAGGTGAAAAATCGAGAGACCTTGCGGATGGTACGAAGAGACAGGAAAGAGGAAGAAACCACAGAACTAACCTGGGAGTGAAGGGTAAGGTGAGAGTTGAGTTTAATACCAAGGGTTTTTACCGAAGAAGAGGGGACCGGAGAGGGACCAAGGGAAGGGGGCCAAAAAAGTGAAGACCAGGGACTGGAGCAACCACCTGTCAGCACCAACTCGGTCTTATCAGGGTTGAGTTTCAGGTGGTTGAAATCCATCCAGTCCCTGATGAAAATCATAGTAGACTGGAAATTAGAGATAGAGGCAGAAGAAGAGGACAGATTGAAGACAAGTTGAAGGTCATCCGCATAGTTGTATACGGTGACCTCCATTTGTTGTAAAGAAAAAATGAGGGGAGAAATGTAAAGATTAAACAGAAGCGGTGAAAGGGAGGAGCCTTGGGGGACCCCGCACAGGACCTTCCGAAAGTCCGCAGTGAAGTCACCCAGGCGAACTGCCTGGGTGCGGTCCCTCAGGAAGGAGGACAACCAAACCAGGGCCGTACCCCCGATCCCCGCCGCCGCGACACGGGAAAGTAAGATGGTATGATCCACCGTGTCGAAGGCGGCAGAGAGATCGAGGAGGACCAGAGCTTGGAATTGATTGGTGTCCCTCCCCTCCCTGAGGTTGTCAAGGACCGAGAGGACTACGGACTCCGTAGAGTGTGCGGGGCGAAAGCCAGCCTGGCGGGAAGCCAATACCCCATTTTCTTCCACAAAGGTGCCCAGCGACCTGGTGACATGGCGCTCGAGCACCTTTGCCAAAAATGGTAGGAGAGAAATGGGGCGAAAGTTGGCTGGGATCGAGGGGTCTGCGCCAGGATTTTTTAAAATGGGTAAAATAATAGCTGATTTCAAGGGGTTGGGGACAACCCCCTGAGAGAGTGAACTGTTTAGTAAGTGAAGGGGAGGATCAGAGCAAGAGATGTAAATGTGACGGAGTATATGAGCGGGACAGGTGTCCAGGGGAGAGCCAGATTTTACAAGGGATTAAAGATGTGAAAGATTCCTTGGTCAGAAGGGGGAGAGAGTTTAATTGTCCTTGGGAAGGGGGGCACTGAGGATCAACAAAAGACGGGGAAGGTGCAGGGATATTAGCTTTAATGGCAGCAATTTTATCAATGAAAAAGCTATTCAGAGAGTGACAGAGGGCAAGGGAAGGAGAGGGCTTAAGAGAGGTACGATCTGAGAAGGCTAGGTTCTGAACAATTGAGAAGATTTCCCTTGATTGGTTCTCGGCTGTGAGGATCCTGGAGGAGAAATAGGTCGTTTTAGCGGCCAAGATGGCATTCTTATATTGAGCTAATAGGGTGGTAAAATCAGCTCTTAAGATGGGACAGTAGTTTCTCCTCCAGGCCCTCTCAGCACAGCGTACCGATAATTTGATGGTTTTCAGGTCATCGGTAAACCACAGGTTAGCATCTTTCTCCCGCTTGGAGGTCAGACGTTTCAAGGGGGCAATGGACTCACTGGCTGAGGAGAGCCATTGTTCAATGCTGTTAACCTGAGCCGAGGAAAAACACGCAAGGAGAGAAGCCGATCTCCACGGAGGACAGTGGTTCGAAAAACCTGTACAGATACACTATATGACCAATTAAAAGCACGAGTAACAAAAACACGTCTCCTGCCCTTTTCTGGTCCCGCGGTTACAGGTTAGTAAAAAGGTTCTTGCAACCAATTCCCTTCACATATTTTAACCAGGGAATACAAATTCCTTTGTCCCTTTTCAGGCAGTCTGTAATAATTTGCCTGCTTAGTTCTGCTTCGTTATTAGTCCAGATCTTCAGCCAGGCTATAAGAGGTCTAACCTTTACTAGGTCCTCCATGTATGCCCCTCCCAGTTCCTCGTGAATGATACAGGCGGGGATACTTTGCGGGGTTTTGAGTACCTTTCTAAAGTATTTATTTTCCTCTGCCTGTAACTGCTGGGTATTTGCAAAACCCCAAACTTCAGACCCATATGCCACTTTAGAGCATCAAATCGATCTATATAGGTTCATGACTTGTTCGGGCGACCACCTTCCCAGCCTACATCCGTAGTTCATTATCGCCCCGGTCGAGGCCACCAGTTTTGAGCGTCGTTCTTCCACTAGAAGTTTGAAGTTTAAAAACCCATCCAATAACAGGCCTAGATAGGAAAAGGACTGCACCTGCCCTAGTCTTTGAGTGCCTATCTTATAAGAAAACTTCCTGCAGGGTTTGGTCCCTTTCAACATAACGTAGGACTTATCCAGATTTGCAGATAAGTCTAACGTATTCATAAAGCTGACAGACCCATCAATCAAACTCTGGAGTCCCCTAGGAGTACGGGCTAGAAGCACTGCGTCGTCTGCATATAACAGGACCGGGACAGGGCGGGAACCTACTTGGGGGAATCTACTCCTAGTTTGTGTAATTCTATCTCTAAGTTATTGATATATATGGAGAACAAAAATGGGGCTAGAATGCAACCCTGCCTAACCCCACTGTTACATGATAACGATCAGGGGGTATGCCATCTGGGCCTGGCACTTTATTTTTGGTTAAGCCCTAAATGGCCTCTACTATTTCCTCCAATGTAAACTCAATTCTGGCTACCCACCAAGGGCCCAACCCATCAACCTCGTTATTATCGGTAGTGTGGTTATATACATTTTTAAAGTGGTTCTGCCATTGTTCTGGGAGAATCGTGTTGCCAATTTCTGGGGCATTAGTGTCCTGGAAACATGGGTTATTTATAATTTTCCAGAACTCTGTCAGATCCCTTCTGTCTGCTGCCTCCCTTAGATCCTCCCAGGCTTGAGATTGAAGGGAGTACTTCCTACATTTTAGTGCCTTTTTGTATGCCAGCCTACAATGTGCGATAAATGACCTGTCCCAGGGTAGAGTTTTCAGGCGGCATATCAGCTCTTTGTGTGCCCGAGAGCAGTCCTTATCGAACCGTCTGGGAGTGGTGTTTAATCTCATTTTCTTAGTGGTCCTTAGTAGTCCATCAATTAGGTGTGCCATTTCCTCAAATGCTTTAACAACAGCAACCCCCCCACGGAGAGGTCAAGACACACCTTAAATTCGTCTATACCTTTCTCCATTAAAGATTTATAGAAAATGTCCCCGTCCACTTTGGACCATCTAAGTCGTCTCCCCTGATCCGTTACCCTCTCTATACTATCTACCCCTACACCTCTACTAGCACTTCTGGGAGACAGGCCTTTTAACTCCAACACTAGGGGATTTTGATCACTGAATATGCTCCATTCAATGTCTGCGCCTTTAATCCAGGCTTTAAATAGGCTGGAGACCACAATATAGTCAATGACTATAGTCAAATCCTCTGCCCTTAAACGTGGAGTTAATCTCATCTCCACTTCCCAGTGCTACAAGATCAATAGTGTGAACAAGGGCATAGCTTTTCAAGACCCTATCCAATTCCATCCCCTCGGGGGAATGCAGGAAGTGCGGGCCATCCTCCACCATGCAACGGGACCAATCCTCATTGACAGGTCTCAAGGTAGGGCACAGATGGCAATTAAAATCGCCTGCTAACACCACAAGCGGCGCCACCGCGCTCTTCCTTGAGGCAGTCTCAACATTTAGACAGGTGTCCAATTCTCTTATTGCGGATCCCTTCCCGTGAGCTCCCACTGCGTTATACAAATTGATCAGGATGATGTTTAACCCATTTGTGTGTAACCCAATGGCCGGGATATTATGTGATGTCTAATTTAAGTTGGTCCACACTCCTTCCACCTGTAGATCCATGTATGTGATCAAACCTCCCATGGCTCTCCCCGAGGGTGACTTCTGTGCGGGTACCGAAAACACTTATACCCCGCTAGATAAAAAGGATTGTAGTCGATCACCCAGGTTTCCTGCAAACAAATTACCTGAAACCTGGTGATATATTGCTTCCAATTCTGATTATCAAATTTCACTGCTAGTCCCGCTATGTTCCATGATAGCAATTTAACCCCCTCCTGTGTTTGTGTCACTCTTATCGGCAGTGTGGCTGGGTTATAATTGTTTATCCCATCACTATTCGGGACTTCCTTTAACCTGGGGGAGTTGTGAAAGTTTACCAATCAATCAATCATTTAGGGGTCTGTAAAGTGCAACTTCTCACCCGTGAGTGTCTCAAAGGGGGTTTAACAGGATGAATTTGTCATTCCACACTCCAGCCAAGACTGACCTGGCATATCTTTAACTGGATTGAGCAGAGGGATCACATGTCCAGAATACCTCCTTCGAAAGTCCCAAAATAATCCATGATCTCTGAAGTCTTCGAAACCATCTAAAGAAAATGTCCCTGCCAAACCAGACCAGGAAGGACTCCCTCTGAACTGAGAAGAAGATGGTGAAAAATTGGCAACAGTTTTGTAAAGTCAACAGAAAGCTTCAGTAGCTGTGGCTGTCACACTGGAGGAATCTAAAAAGGATTGAACAGCACAAGCGTTCGTGTGTTGCTCTTGACATGGAATAAAGCTCTGAGAATCATTACTGAAAAAAGTTAACTAGTTTTGAAGAAAAACATCTACCCACTGCTTCCCCGTTTGGATCCAGTCTCCAACTGAAGAACCTTGGAAGCTTGTGATTCAGACACATGGCAAATAGGTCCACCAGTAAACGGCCCCAAAGGGATTGTGTAAGAAGAGGCAGTATTGGGTTCACCCCTCAATCCCTGTGGTCAAGGGAATCCCAAAGATGAAACACTGCCGGGTCCAGCTCCCAACAGCTGTGGTCCTGAAGAAGCCTTGAACCCCAACCTGCCGGAGTAAACCCAGAGCATACTGTGCTTGAACCATAATGCCCTTGTCTAGGCAAAATGCCAAAACTACTTAACTAGATCACCTAGACCAGTGGACTTCAAACGTTTTAATGCTTTGCCCCTCTCCATGTAAAAATAATCAGTCACTTCCTTCCAAAATGAAAACACATTTTTTCACAATTGTCCTTTGAAATTGTCTCTTTAATCATATTTAACAATTAAAATACTGTAGTTAAATATATTTAACTATTTAAATACAGCAATTTAAAAATGCAATCAAATACATGATAGCGTGTTGGCATTGATCAGCCTCTTAAACTTCCTAAAGACGGGGTCTCCAACTGGTCGATCGCAAGCTACCGGTAGCTCGCAGAGACCCCGGGAGTAGCTCGTGTAGCCCGTCAGTAGTATTTGGTGGTATTTTGGGCTATTAGCCTTTCCGGCTCCATTTGCCCGCCCTCACCCAAACCAGCCACTCGGATTGGAGCTAAGCTGGGGTGGGGGCGGGCGGAGAGGATGACGCTTCTCTCCTGGAGCTGCAGACTCCTCTCGTGGGAGTCTGACTCTTGTGACGTCATCGTGTACTGAAAACGCGCTGGCATCGCACTGTCTGCCATTGTGCGACGGGTGCCAGCGCGGAGCAGTAGGAGACGTGACTTCCACTGCCAGAAGCAGCCAGGAGATGTGCCTTCCAACGCCAAGAGACGTGCCTTCCACCGCAGGTAAGCTCAATGGTGGAATTAGGGATCCCGTGGGAGGGATGGCTGACAAGGCGTCAGAGAGCGCTGGTGGAACAGAGGGCAGAAGGGCACAAAAAATGAAGCAAAAACGAGTGGAATAGAGGGCAGAAAGGCACAAAAAACGAGTGGAACAAAGGGCAGAAAGGCACAAAAAACAAGGGGAAAACGAATGGAACAGAGGGCAGAAGGGCACGAAAAACGAAGCAAAAACGAGTGGAACAGAGGGCAGAAAGGCACAAAAAACGAGTGGAACAAAGGGCAGAAAGGCACAAAAAATGAGTGAAACGGAGGGCAGAAGGGCACAAAAAACAAGGGGAAAACGAGTGGAACAGAGGGCAGAAAGGCCCAAAAAACGAGTGGAACAGAGGGCAGAAAGGCACAAAAAACGAGTGGACCAGAGGGCAGAAAGGCACAAAAAACAAGGGGAAAACGAGTGAAACAGAGGGCAGAAGGGCAAAAAAACGAGTGGACAGAGGGCAGAAAGGCACAAGCATTTGCAATGCAATAGGTCTCGCATTAGGAAAGTTTGAGCTATTGGTATTGTAAATGACACATTTTATATTTATATGTTGGTTTTGAAAATAGTGAAATGAATAGCTTTGTCATTTACAATGCCAATAGTTATAACTTTCGCAAATGTGATACCTATAGCATTTGTAATGCAATATGTGTTGTATTTACGTGACATAATACAGAACAAATTCATAAACGTTCACACAATTTCACTATAAGCCTGTGCGGTTTTTATTTGGTACACGCTATTGCCACGCGAGTTTGTTAGCAGTGGCTTATACGTCACTCCTTGTAATCTCAGCTGAGTATCTGTGGCAGACGGGGGCTTTGGAAGATGGGGGGAGCTGCTGGTGTCCTTCGTTTGCTTGTGCGACACGGTGGGGGTTAGGCATGGCGCTAGTGGGGGGTCGGTTCTGGGCGGAAAAGGTGCAGGAGGGGGATGGATATTATGCCTGCAGCTGCAGAGCTTGTTGCTGGTCTTGGTGCACAGGGGGGAGCGCCTTCAAGGACACCACAAGCACTAGCAATACCGACAACACTGTAAATTTGCTTAATGTATTAATAAAGTATACAAAATGAAGCTTTAACATATCACATGCACACTATTGGGAGTTGTAAAGACCACAATTGTTAAACAACAAAGCAGGAAGCTAATTAACGCGGCTTGGCGCCAGGCGCCAGCTAAACACGTGCTGTTGTTTAACACTAGATGCTAGCACCACTTTATGAGCGCGTTCACAAGTTAACTACTACGGCAGGCACCACAAAGCAGCAGTCTTGGCAACCACGGAGCACATTAATCTCCATATTTGTACATGCCAGTGTTGTTATAATACAGAGCTAAGAGTAGAGCAAAGGGGCACAATGTCATGGTGTAATAGTAGTGATGGCGGAGGTACAGCGGTGAGCACGGTGTTGTTAGCATATTGTTAAAAAAATATTTAAACACAATCTTGGTGTAAGCTGAGAGATGTGGCATAACAGAACGCTCGGTAGTGTGTGTCTATGTCTTACAGACTACTTCGTAGACCAGTATAAGGAATGAGAATAAATGAACTAATTTTAGATAAAACACACAGAAAAGAGTGTCTCTCTGTGGGCCCACGTCTTTGTCTGTCTTGATATGTTTGTATTTGTGTGTCTCTGAATTCTTATGTCTATTTTTCTGTGTTGCCTTTGTGTGTGTTTGTATGTGTGTATGTCAGTCTGTATCTGTCATGAGCTTATCTTAAATGTCTTAACAAGTTCCGTCACGTCGGCCTTTTCAATAGGAAGGGGGCGCGAAAAGTGAAAATAGAAGTGTTTTCACACCTGCTGAGAAATGGGTGGTATAGTGGGCACATGGGTTGGGGTACTGCAAGAGTCTAGAAACAGCCAGTCAGTGCTGTAAAAAAGGGATAGTCGAACAGCAGACAGTATTCACCCTGTCTGTGTCATATTCCTAGAGTATGCAGGGGCATTCTTATCAGACGAGCTTCTTAGCACAGCCGTACAGATCTGAGCCTATTGCCAACAAAATGTAAATGTGCGGGTTTTATGAAGCACGTAATTGTGCGTGTTTTTCTGCAAACCTTAATCGTGGTGAGTGCGTGTGTCTCTAAGCTGCTCCAGTGGCAGCAGGTACCTGGAATCGGTTCACCAGAAACAGTGACTTGGCAACGGCCGCGCATTTAGTTTTGACAAACGAGGAAGCATGGAATACCTCTGTATTTCTTAGTTCCAGGCCTAATGATGTAATAGCTTGACGCGTCTCCTTCCTCTCATATATAATGCTCATGAGGTTGAAGCACCTGCTGCGTCTAACATGTAAGCGTGGTGGAAGTTTAGCTGTAGCAGGGGGTAATTGCTCTGCCGGCTCCATGTATCAACAGATAAAAGGCGGAGCCTGCGCTAGAATTTCTGCCACCTTAGGAGAAGCAATATTTTACCAGCCTCTCCTCCCTGCCAATGTTACCACAGTTTACTATTATTCTCCAGACTTTCTGTCCGGCTTGTTAAGGCGCCGGATTCGGCTGCGTTGATGGTTTTCGGCTCTGAGGGAGGACTGGCCGGAAAAACAAGGGGGAGCCGCATGCATAATCCTGATCTAGGAAGAAGCCCAGGGGAGCTCTGAAGCTCTCGGAGAATGCGAGTCACGGCCTGGCGGCCGTGAAGTGTGAAGCAGTGGGCGGGGAAGCACAGGAGCAAATGGTAAGAGGAGGAGAAATGCTGCTGGCAGGCGGAAGGCTTGGGCAAGCTCGTGCACGAGGACGTGCAATTGTGGTCATGTGATTCTCGTGAACTGTTGGAAATCCGCTTTTTGAGAGCCTTTTGAGAGCTTTGGGTTTAAGTTTTGGTTTAGCGGTGGTTTAGCGGCATTAGACTCGCATATTCATTCCTGCGGAATGGAATAGGCGAGACCTAAAAAACGAGGGAAAAACGAGTAGAACAGAGGGCAGAAAGGCACAAAAACGAGTGGAACAGATGGCAGAAGGGCACAAAAAACGAGGTCTTAATTTTGGACCTTAATTTTGGACCTATTAATTGAAATGTCTTGAAGTGTCACAAATCCAAAGTCATTCCTTTTGGTGTTCTAGGGAACTCTTAAGTCAGGCCTGTCTTGGGTATTTTGTTCAAACCACAGTATGGGCTCTGATGAAATTAGGCTTAAAGTGAATGAAACTGGGCGTGGGGGGTCTCTCGGAAAAATGCGCGAGTTGCTTCGGGTTCAGTAGCTCACGACGATTTTCACTGGTCAGAAGTAGCTCTGACTACACAAAAGGTTGGAGACCCCTGTCCTAATGTGTAAAAGTATTGACCGTGTGATTCTTAATCAGAAATTGGGGTGGGGACTTTGAAGAGCTCCTCTCCCTTTGCCACTCACTCTCAAGCCAGGTTATGAGTGACAAAAGATGTTATTGGTGGCACATTACAGATTGGCTTAGTGCATCTTTTGTGTTTTGTATTATTACAATCAAAACACTATGGTCAGAATTATGCTCTTTGTGGCCAGTGCCTGGCAACCCCCTACCTCCAAAGAAAAAGTCAGCCCCACATCCCTGCGGGGCCCACCCCTCAGTTTATAGGCCTCTGCCCTAGACATTGGAGCTGCACGCCCCTAATTTGTTAATATAACATACCGCTGGCACGTTGTCCATGCATAACAGAAAGCAACAATTTGCTTTCTCTTGCACCAAACTTGTTACTGCTGAAGACCCTCTGAGCTGCTCTAAAACATGTATATTGCACCACTACCTCCACATTGCCACACCCTGCACCCCATCCTGACTACTCTAACTTGAGCCTTGTCAACAAATATTGTGTTTGGCCAAAGGGAAACTAATGCTGAGCAATGGAGGCCCTCTTTAAGTGAGGAGCTTTTAGACACTGAAGTATTGCCTGAATGGATGCAGACACCAGATGCACAGTCCTGGCCAAACTCCTGAGCGATAACCTGTTCACTCTTAAAACAGACAGACAAATCTATTTCTTTATTGTCTTTGAGGAAATAGAGAAGTCCTCACCAAATCTATTAGAAGCTCCAGAAACTGGATAGTTTGTGACATCCGTATGACTGGTTTCTTCTAGTTGATAACAGCCTTAAAAGAAGATGCACTAGCCTTCTGATCTGATTTGGCAATTCTTTTGGATTTGGATTCTATCCGAATGTTGCATGCCCTGAGCAAATTCACCACTGGCTAGAACAGTTTTGTAAAATACAAGGAGACAGATGTGAGCTTGGAAGGAGGGGATTTGACATGATAAGCTTTACTCCCCCAATTAAACTGAAGAAACTGCGGGGAGTCTAAATGGGAACTGATGGGCGTGCCTCTTTCAAATCCACCTTCATCATCCAGTCCCCTCTGAGGAGAATCATTTGGAGATGAATGCCTTCCATCTTGAAGTGCCTGTAAAAAAAAAAGAAACCTTTCAACAACCCAAAGATAACCTGATGTTTTAAGCGGAAGAAAATCATTCCCTCATTTACAAACCATAAAGAAATTGCTGACAAAACCCTGAGTTTGATTAAGAACCACCTGAACTGCTCTCTTCGGCAACATTTATGCAACTGCCTGACTCACCAAAACTCTCTCCATGATGGAAAAAGCCACTGGATGGGAAATGGCCAACAGCGATGCATGTAAAACCCAAGAATCTAAAGTCATTAGCTTTCAATATTGAAGGGGAGAAATTGACCCTGCCATGCAACATTTGGGGGGAATAATAGAAATTGTGCAAAGTTTACCTTTGTTCAGGCATGGCCAACCTCAACCTCAGCCTTTCTGAAATCATCTTCCCCAATAAACCCCCCTTCGAGGGAAGAATGAGACGTAGCTTCCCCTATTATTGCATAACCTATGTGTGGGGTAAAAGTTGAAAGTCTGAATGAGCTTTGCTGACGCGTAGAGCTGGAAGAGTGAGCTCTATGTTGGCTGGACTTCCCCAAAAACACAATGAACAATCTCCTCAATTTCTGTGGTGCTTTGTTGAGTGAAGTGATAGTCTGCACATCAGCTGACAGTTTCCTAAACAGCAAACCATACAACAATGCCTATGCCACCAAAGAAAGACACACTGGAATTATTGTTAACTCAAATTGCTTACAGATTCAAAGGTTAACAACCATCAACCACTACAACTTACGGTGGTGGCAGTGCGAAGATAGTCCAATCTTGTTCGCAAACCCTAAACCTCCTCACTCCAACTTACCCTCCCAACCTGAGCACACCACCCCGCACCATTGATGTTGCATTGGCCGATGCCCCCCTTAAGTTACCCTTTTGCAAGGGTAAGACGTCGTTATTCGTACACAATCCATCATGAACCGGCTTGACTCTCTCAATTTAGTTGGGTGCTCAAGATATCCCATATATTCACAGACTTCTTAGAAGTCTGTTGTATATCACACGTAAGCTTTTCAAGGTCCAGTTGTTTGTCATAGTTCTTCTATCTGTAGAGAGACATGAGGGGGATCTGTTTTTTCCAGTATGTCGCAATGAATTGTTTGCCCCCCCCCCCCCGCATGTGATTGAATAGACTCTTGTTAATCAAATGTCCGCGCGATGCAGGCGCAGTGCAATTCACAACAGCGCTATATCAGGGGGCTCCTCTATCGGTTACTAAACCATGTCACCTATGTGACTCAGTGCTTCTTTCCACAATATCTAGAATTTAACACAATCGCACCACATGTGTAAGAGTGTTCCTACTTCTGTTCCACTCCTCCAGCACTTGTCTGATGGGTGTGGGTACTAGGGGTGGGCGGAATTTGCCTAGTCGCTCTACACAAAGCTCCGCGAAATGGTGAAAAATCTCTGCGAGCACGCCGCGAAAGTTCCACAAACACGCGGAATTGCTTGTTCTGCCCATTCGTGATGGTTTTTTCCTGTTCGCGCATGCTGTTTGCGTGCTCGGGGAGAAAGACCTCGCGAACACGCATTTTGATAGCGCAAGCAATCAATAAATTCCGCAAAGACGCGGATCGCGGAATTTTTGGGCAATTCCGCGTTCTCCACGGAAAGCAAAATTACCCAAATTCTGCAAGCGGAACGGAATTTACCGCCCAGGCCTAGTGGGTACACAATATGCACTGTATGTGATGTACGATCCGACCTCATCCTCTGTTTATATTCAGTCTCCCTACGGGCTGCACTCCGATGCTGAGTCAGTATATCCTGACAACATCTGCTCCATTGAGCCTCGTTAAACTCCCTAACCAATTCTAGCTCCAATTCTGACTGGTAGTTCCACTTTGTGTAGTTCCCCCCAATGTTGAGTGTGGAATATATGTTTGAGTTCAGACCTTTATTGGATTTAAAGTTAGATAGAAATGCTTCATAGGCAGTTAATGGCCTGTTGCAGGCATTTTGTAACATGGTTGGAGTATCCTGTGTAGCTTTTGGCCATATTGAATTCTGTCCTGCTCAGTTTGCCCCAAATGCATGTTTACGTTGCATGAACGACTTAAGGTCGCCCTCGCCAACAAGTCTCTTAGCACACGACACTCACTTGATTACCATCTTTCACACTGCATCCCACCCAGGGCTGAGGTAAAGCTGTGGTTCTGGTGTAGGGGGTAAACGGTGAGGGGTATGTGCTATGGACCTTGGCCACTGGATTTTTACTTCCTTTTGAGACAGTGCGTCCTAGGGTAAAAACTTCAACCAGCATAAAATGCTTGGTGTCTACCGCCTCCACTCCACTGGGGTCTACCTGAAATCGCTCTTAGGTCCCAGTCAAGTGTAAACTGTTATTTTTCAATTTACTAGGTATTTTTTACAGGAAGTTTTAAAAATTATTTTTTTCTAGTTTACCATACCCAATTGTAATACTTTTGGCGTCTTTTTTTGCTCATTACGTTTTTCTCTCTTTTTCTAAATTAGTTTGGAGATTGTATTGCGTTATTTACTATGGACTTGTCGGTACTGCTCTAATTTTACATACATGTCTCTGGGGAACTGTCTGCTACTTATGTCACAGCTACCAATGGTTGAGAAGCATTTGTGTGAGACTTGTGTTGAGACCTAACTAAGTTGTGTTTTTTAAGATGGTGAGGGTCCTCGCCTTTCAAATCATAACCCACTTTCTGACATTGTGGGTTAGCAGTTACCTTTCAGTTTTGAAGATTAAGAATCAAGAATGCAATTCTAGATTCAGAGGGGTTTTTGATTTTTAATTTTTATTAAAATGTTGGCACCTTCGGTTTTTGTGTAAACATAGAGAGGGATTTGTGTAGTCTGTTCGGCTTCATATTTGTTGAGGTGAAGACCTTGTACAAGGAAAGGGAATCTGTGCCACAAAAAACAAAGTTGGATTATGAGAGAGACCTGGGAAGAGGGCCAGCAAGCACAGCTCACCTCAGAAAAAAATGAGGATGGAGCTATTGTGGTGCCAGTGTAGAAGGAGGATTTTTCTCAGTGAGCAGCTACAACTGTGTTGTCTAGGGCTGGGAGCTGTTTGTCTTCTCTTAGTTTGTCCCCTCAGAGCTGGAGGCTGGCAAGCTGGAACTAGAGGTCATTCAAAGACTAATATTCCTAAAGAGCTTTAGCATAGCTATGTGGCAGGGGATGGCATAGATGAATGATTGTATGTGACAACTTCACAAAGTAGATAAAGAGGCTTGAGGGAAATGGAGCTTGTGGGAACATACATTCAGGGTAGAAACGCCCTTTTGAACCTGGAGCAGGCCGAGCAGGTTCAGTCCCAACCTATGAAGGCCACCCCTTAGTCACAAGTGTGACCCTACTCATGAAAACCTTCACCTGAGGTTTAAGGGCTCCCTAAAGTAGTCACAGTACCCTTGGGAAGACTTTGTACATATGTACTGAAGATTAAAAATGGGAATCTCTTAGGGCCCTAAATGCCTCACAAAGGGAAAGAGTCCCACTCTATGTCAGTGACACAGGGTGGTGGGATTCGTGTATGAAAAAACAAGGGACACCCTACTCACATGGAACCAGGGTACTTTACAGTTGTACAGACAACAACGGTTCCTATGGACAATCAACAAATTATACTTAGTATATAATAACACAATCACAATAATTGAAGGAAAAGAGATGTCTGAAAGAGAAGAGGCATATAACTTAACTTTTGTATGAAAAACGCTTTTTTTAAATGGAGTTTTATATAGCGCAAACTTGACCTGGTATAAGATTTCAGAGCGCTTTACATAGCACATAGCACCAGTTGCGTCACATGAGGACACATTCATTTTTGTTAGGCACGGGGAGATTAAGTGATTTGACCAGAATTACAGGCTGTTCATCGTCATTGCCGAGACTCGAACCCAGTTCCCCAGATACGAGGTTGACCGCCCTAGCTGTTAGGCCAACTCCTCTCCCCTTGTTGTTGTTTTATATAATGTAATCACATTATTTTAAATACAGTGCATGATGTCCCAAGTGATTGTGAAACCTATGTTTCAAGGTTGAGACTTTTTGTGACCTAAAAACAAGGTTTCATCAAAGATGTACACAAGCGACCATTAAATCAATACATAATATGTGCTCCCAACCTACTAATACAGTAATAGTGGCTGACAATGGTTCGCTTCACTTAGTCTATGACGTTTCGACCCACTTTTTCAAGCTTTGCTCTTATTTTTCACTACCAAACCATTACTGACACTATGGTTTATATTTTTTGGTGCCCCTTCATTTCTAGGTCCTGATGAGACCACATTGATTGGCAGCACCTCTATTAATCCTGAGGATTCGACTCCAACTGATGCTGCCCTCTGTCACGAAAATATCTTTGGATTCAGTGAACTTAGCTATTAAGGCTGGAACCTATTTGGCGTACACAGCCCAGTCTTTAGTGAGAGACTTTAATAAAATGACTGTTGCTATTCAGGAAGGCCAAGAATATTCAGACCTTTTGGCCTCAATAGAGCCACCGTTGAGACTCCTGTCTGACGTTTTACTGATATGATGCGAAGTGTGGAAATATCTCCCGGTACTCTCAAAGTGGCAAAATGGAGCTTGTGGATGACAGACTATATTTACTATATTTGTAGAGCGCACTTTCACCTAACAGGCATCCTGGCGCTCGCAGACTCAGAAAACAGTATAACCGGTGCCTAAAAAATGGACAGCCAACTAAATCTTGGGAAACAACCAGGTTTTTAATCTCCTTCTAAAAGGAAGGAGGTCACTGACTTTTCTGAGCTCCAAAGGGAGTTCGTTCCACAGTTTGCCGGCTGCTACACCAAAGGATCTACCCCCTGACTTAACTTTCTTAAACCTCGGTATCTTCACCAGTCTAGCCGATGAGCGAAGATTTCTCGCAGGGACATACCATTTCCCTAAGTGATTTAATAATGGCAAAGCAACAGGCCACCGTTTTCGTAACCTGAGCTTCCATGGTAAGTTTGTTATCAAACATTGCGCCCACGTTACGGACCGTTTTCACTGGCCGAACAGTGGTCGAGGTGTCTGTAGGCCAAAAATTGCTGGGCAGCGCAGAAGGAACCCTGTCCCTTGAGCAGTAAACCACCTCGGTTTTACCTGCATTAAAGCAGAAACTGTGGATAAATCTGTGCTCCTAATGATACAATTTGAGGGACGCATGCTGTTTGGAGAACAATTGGATACAATGATTTCCAAGGCATTTAAGAATTGGAATGCTGTGCCCTATAAGGTGAAGTCTAGCGCTCACAAGTTTTGGGCTTTTTCTTCGAAATCTTCTCCCAAGAAAGACTCCAGGTCATCAACATATAGGAGGCAGAAGTACCAGCCCAAAAGATAATCTCAGAAGCAGTATCCTTTCAAAAATGCTGGGCCAGCCAAAAAGAAGTCTGACAATGGAAGAGTGGAGGGCTCCGATCCAGTTGGCGGAAGGATTCAACAGTTTGTCAGGTTTGGGAAAGGAATGTCACAGACAAATGGGTTCTGAGCATAGTCAGAAGGGCTATGCGATAGAGTTTGTAAGTGTGCCTCCCTGAACATGTATATTCTTGACTTAGATTACAAGACAGGAGGCCAAACGTTGGGCACTGTTTATTTATTTATTTATTTGCGGGTTTATATCGCGTTAGATTCGACTCCCGGAGGAGTATCTATGCGCCTTTGGCAGCCACAACAACAAAGATGGAGAAAACCCAGCTAGAATGTATGCTAGAATTGGAACAAGAAAGTTTTAAGTTGTTTCCTGAATGATAAATGTTCTGAGCATTGTCTGAGAGCTCTAGGGAGACTGTTCCATAAAGAGGGCCCAGCCACAGATAGAGCCCTGCCACCGTGTCTAACCTTCCTTGCCCGGGGGACACATAGTAGACCTTGGTCGCTGGACCTGAGGGAGCGTGTAGGGATGTAGGGAGTGAATTTGTTTACTAGATATGCAGGGCCGAGTCCATTAAGGCATTTATGGATTAAGCAGCATGTTTTGAATTTGGTTCTCTGTTTAACAGGCAGCCAATGCAGTTTCGCCAGCAGAGGTTTGGAAGGAGTTCGGGGAGGGGCATTTAGGACCAGCCGGGCTGCAGTGTTCTGAACCACTTGGAGTTTTGCCAGAACTCCTTCATTAGCAGATAGAAACAGGCCATTGCAATAGTCAATGTTGGTCGGAGTAGATACTCTTATCCTCAACCTCAAGAAAGCAATTGAACAAGTTCCAAAGGAGGAAACGGAGTGTATTCCACTCTGTTCTCGGTCCAAAAACTGTCCGGTTCATTTCGTCCAGTGCTTGACCTGAAATGGGTGAATGGATGGGTAACAACAATATATTTCCGCATGGTGATCCGCCGGACAATTGTTCTGCTGGTAAAGCCAGGAGATTTTTTGGTATCCATAGACTTGCAGGATGCATGTGGAAAATTAGTACGATTTTGGTAAACATTATCTGCGCCATCTTGCCTTTCCCCCTGATGCCACACTTTTTGTCGTGCGCGCCCGCCATTTTAGGTGCCTCGATCAGAACAGCCCTTTTTGCATGCCACTGGCCCCCGACATAGCCCTTCGCCCTCACCAAGCCTGCACGCTGACCAACCCCCCCCTGCTCGCACCTGCCTTGAGTCATAAACCCCTCTTCAGCGCAGCTCTGCCTCAGAACCCCATCCTGTTCCCAGCGCGACACCTCCCTTCATTCCTTTTCATGGTCCCAGGCCCTTTGATGCAAACCCCCTTTTTTCCCTGTGTGCCCGTTTGTCTTCCTCGTTCCCAGGCCGACACCTAGCTCTGCCGATACTATTCCTTGCCCCTCCCCGTACAGTAGAAAGCTTCCCTCATCAAAGGACCCCCGAGTTGATCAAAGCCCCCACCCCATGAGATCCGATCGAACCCCCCACATTCCATGAATCGGCGGAATATCCAGCTGCGCGATAATCATCACCTGTTGTGACCGGGGTGGGGACTTCTACTGTAAATGTGTGTGGGAACGGGCCCGAAGGGGAGATTCCGGGAATGTCTTTCCGTACATCAAAGCATTGCCATGAATATGTAATCTGTAATAAAGCAATAAAGCCTGTATATAAGAGGCCAGGCCTCAGAGATGCGGTTAGAGCACCTCAGAATGATACCTGCTGTCTAACTGATGTGTTCTCCTCCGGAGAGAATAAACCTTGTTTCCTGCCTTCCCGTCTCCAGCGCCTGCCTCTTCATTGATTAATGTCTCATGGGTTTAAGAGGCGATACCGCCGGGCAAATATCGATTGTCCCCCGACCTAGATTCTACAATTGGCGTCCCAAGCGTGGGGCCCATCAGCGACTCGTGGATCCAGTGGGAGAGGTCCTGACGACAGAGTGAACGACTGCAACGATCGGGAGAGCTCTTGCCCAATAGACCCTCGTCTGGCAGCCGATCATCCGAACTTCACTAGTTCCGAACAGACCTCTCTCGAGTGATCTACGGTCCTGACTGGGAACCATTAGGAGTGCTGCGAGGAATACGAGAAAAAGAGGACGATCGGGCGCTGGATTCGGAAGACAAGAAACTGTCCATACGGTCCGGGTAAGGTCGTGTAAACACGACAAACTGCAAAATAATTGATCGATTGTTCAGAAAATACTAGTATTACTCTTTGTTAACTTATTTGGAGATTCACTGTCTGCACGCGGAGAAACAGTAGGCTCTTTCCCTTTTTGCAAACAGTGAAGGATAGGTAACGCAGCCGTCGTGCCTATTTTTCTCCCCCACTGAATCCTATTATTTATTAACGGTTTTCGGGAGATTCCCTCTCCCACACTGATTAACTGGGTTCTTTGACCCCGAACTACTGTTCACGGATTGTTTTCTGGAGATTCTCTGTCTGCAAACAGGAAATAACAGATTCCTCTTTACAGATAGTGAAAGGGTAGAGGACGCAGACTTTTGCGCCCCTACTTATTCTCCCCACTGATTTTATTTTATTTTTATTGGTTGTTTTTTTGTTATTGGTTCATGAGGTATTCACTGCCTGCAAACAACGTAGAATAGAAATATTCTGTCTAGTCTTTGCACACAGTGATAAGATAGGCAGTGCTGACTTTTGTCCCTCGTTGTGAGCTGTCATGTCTGTCTTCTCCCCACTGGTCGGTAGCTGGTTCAGCCCGGACCGTTTATTAGAGGTGGATCATCTAGCTCCGCTGGAAGGCACCCCTAATAAGGACATGTTCATAAACTATGGATTAGTTACCATAGCCTATAATAAATTGTGGCACAGGTATACCAAAGAAAGTCAAGACAAACAGTGGCCACTGGTAGGATCCTTCGATCTTGATAAAATAGAAACGTTAGAAATAGCCCTTCGTAATAATAAGACAACGCCTATTATGCTCGACAGTCTCGGTATGTGGCGAAAAGAGGCAATGCAACGAAAGAGAAGAGACGAGGACAGAGCAGGTAGAGGAATATATCAACAGGACAACCCCTGGACACCACGACCCGAAAGTTATCCCCCGACACTACGCACAGGACGGCCAGACTTAGGGCAAGACCAATGTGCTTTTTGTAAATGTGTCGGGCACTGGAAAGCACAATGCCCGACTTTACTGAACGAGGGTAGGAATAAAGGACCGACAGGAATAGCAGTCCGGAAGAAAGGGAAAAAGCGCCAGACAAAGAAGAATCAGACTGACATGGTCAGACCAGATAGAACCACCACGGTTGATTATGCCCGATGGCACAGATTTCGCCAGACGGATTTCAGCGACATGTTCGAGTTTTCATAGATCGGACAATGTTAAGACGGGAACCCAGTCTAGCTCTAAATTAACAGACGGAAAAGGATAATTATGGCCAATAATTGTTTTATATTTGTCTTGGGTCTTTGTATGTCATACTTGTACTGTCTCCCGTCTGAGTTTGTGTGTATGTGAGGCATGAATCTACGTCATCCCTCTGCATGTGCTTCCGTGTTACTTAAACTCTGTTAACAGAAACTTTAGCACGAAACAACCTGGAAAGAAAGAAATGGGAAAACGAAATCCGTAGGCCACTGATGAACTTGAACTTTTATTTAACATAATGAACAAGAAATAAATAACAATACGTAATAATAAACACCTATTAATACCCTAACAACAGAAAACGTTTGAAACAAGAACGGTAAAAACTAGAAAATGAAAGTCAACAGAACATTCGCCCCCCCACACTCTGGAACCTTCCAAAGTAGGGCAGGGTTACGGCTACGCCCAACCGGCAGCAACCCATATAAGGCGGGCCCTGCTGCCAACAATCGGTCAGGAAATCTTAACATAGGGGGGAGCCGGAGGAGAGGCAGGGGCCAGCGGAGTCCGGCCGCAGCGGCCCTGGATAGCTGCAGGCAGTCCCGCCACATGCCTTCCCGGCCCGGCCACGGTGGCGCATGGGAGTTTCAGGTAGTCCCGCCACATGTCCTCCCGGTCCGGCCACCAATGGCCAGGGACCGGGGCCGACTGGATCCGGCTGCAGCCGATAACCTAAGGAAGCCCGGCCCAGAGAAGGACGAGACACCTCTTTCCTTTTCCCCTCCGTGACAGCCGCAGCAACACGCCAGACGCCACTTCTGTCATGAACAATGGCCGCGACAACTCTGGGCGGCGGGATGTCCTGTTCATACCTCCACGAAAATTAGTCCAAGTTGGGCTGGGAGGGAGAGGCGACGCGGACGAGCCTCTCCCACCTCCATGGATAGGAGGTCTCCCAGCCCCCGGCCCAGCGCCGAACCCCCCCCAGCCAGGCGGTGGTGCCAATACCTGCGTAGCACCGAACATACCATGGTGGCGCCCCAGTACTTGCGCAGCACCGAACATGCAACGGTGCCCATATTTTCGGAGCACCGAATATGCAATGGCTGCACCGATACTTGTGCAGCACCGAATATGCGCCGCAGGTGGCCATACTTCCACAGCACTGGGCATGGGCCTTGTGGAGCACAGGGTGTGGAGAGACCATCGTGCATGCCCATGAAAGAGAGCGGCCTGGAGTGCACCGGGAGAAGGAGACGGCGCAAACGAGTCTCCCTCGCCCCCCAGGTGGGGGCATCACAGCTGCACCCCAGCCGAACGTCCCGCTTCCACAACACAGAGTTCCATTCCCTATTTGTCCTCAGAAAGGTCTCTTCCACTCTTGCAGACTCGACGAGAGGGGACTGCTGCAGGGCCTCAAAATGGCGTCTGGGCCCGCTGGAAGGCGGGTCTCGGCCGCTAGAGTAACTTTGAACAGCAATGTAACTCGGTCGCTCGCCCACCGGAGCACGAGCCCCCACCTCCGACAGCATCTCCACAGCCTTGAAGAGTCTACAAAGGTCCCCGGCGGAGCCCTCGGCCCCTGCAGGCTTCCGGTAAGGGACGACTGCCTTGATCACTAATGAAACAAGCATGACATTGCCACTCTTTCTGTTAGCAGGAATTCTAGAACTGCCGAAAAGGACACTGGTCCAACCGCCGGTTGTAGGAAACATTTTTCCCTGATGCTACTTCCGGACTAACCCGGCCCCGCCCAAAATGGCGCCGGTATCAATAGGAACTTACGAACACCTCGTGGTGTTCCTTTTTACTAATACAAAACTTGATGTTCTGAGACATATATGGTCCTTTGTACACTTGACAAGAAAGAAGGAGAGCTCACTCGACGAACATGTAAAAGGATCCCGTTAAAAATGTTGATTACAAATGTACGATGTATTATATTTTTTTATATAGCTGATGTATAACCTCGCTTATGACGCACGCACACGGTATGCATATAGGAAATCTGATTGCAACTAGTCTGACTATGCTTCTAAATTATGAAATAAATGCCCCCGATCCCCCAACCAATTGATAGATGTTTTAGTTTCCTACGAATGAATGGATAAGCCTTTCTAATGTTTTTATTGTTGCAAAACAACCCCCACTGTACGCACTTTAGCCATTGCCGTGTCCGGCCAAATACGACTGCACCCTCATAATCCACGTGCTGAAATGATTTTGCAAAATAAAGGTTTTCGAAACTATGAACGGGTATTGCATGCTTTATTTAAAAATGTGGGATCGGCGGGAGAATTCTTTTCTGTGCACCCTACTCTGCTCTCTCTTTAAGGTTAATAGAAGATGGTTGCCCAGCCCCGGATGGAGGATCGAATCTGAGACACGACACCCTACCGTCAAATATGCGACTGACTCAGGGACTCGCACATGGAGGAAGACCTCGATTTCTGGGGATGGGTAAAAGCGAAATGGTGTGAAAAATGGAATATAAAGGATGGGTAAAGTGAAACGATGTAAATGATAGAATATTATAAAGATACGACACTCAAAGGTACTAGGGAACAGAGTTGACCGAAGAGCTGATAAACCTTAAAACATCACAGCGTTGAAAGAGATTTAAGGACCCCGATAGTTAAATACACCTACCAACTAGAAACTTCGCCCTAAGTACTTCTGATTCTCTAACGTTTTCCTACTCACAGCCTATAAGGACACACTGCCCCCCCCCCTGGCTCCAGAAACCACAACCTCAGGGATTCTATCCCGAGGAGATAAGACGAGTATGAGGTAAGTAAAGGACTCTTGAATCCATGTATTTGATATGCGCGAATGTTGTCCCCCTCCCTTCCCCTCTTTTCCCTCCCTCTGCAGGTTACATCAGAGATCACAACCGAGGTGTGACGAAAGTCTGAAGCCTTGCCATGTCTGATACGCGAAGCAGACTAGCACCGCAAGGTGGCACCTAAGCACACCCACCAACTGCTCATGTAACAAACGAGCCAATAAATAGTATGACTTGATGAGAAATGATCACCCTTAATCCAACGATTCAGAAAAGGGGGTGGTGATGAACAGAGTGTCTGAATTAAGCAGACCACTCTTACCCAGTCCAAAGATCAGGGCTTGATCCATCACCGTTATTCATCTCACTGCCCCATCCCAGCTCAGAACCTGGCTATATGCAAATTAGTCTGTCCCTGGCCCAGTGCATCATGGGAACAGGGCAGACCAAACTACCAAGCCAATTCTTCACCAGGAAGGAGATAAGCTACCGGGGACCGGTTTCTGGCATTTCAGCCTCTTCGGCCCGGCTTGCTTGAATCCTGATGGAGCAGTGAGAAAGGGACTCATGTCTGAGTATGCCCTGCCACACCTATAGTGGCCAAAAACGATTCAGAAAAGGGGGTGGTGATGAACAGAGTGTCTGAATTAAGCAGACCACTCTTACCCAGTCCAAAGATCAGGGCTTGATCCATCACCGTTATTTATCTCACTGCCCCATCCCAGCTCAGAACCTGGCTATATGCAAATTAGTCTGTCCCTGGCCCAGTGCATCATGGGAACAGGGCAGACCAAACTACCAAGCCAATTCTTCACCAGAAAGGAGACAAGCTACCGGGGACCGGTTTCTGGCATTTCAGCCTCTTCGGCCCGGCTTGCTTGAATCCTGATGGAGCAGTGAGAAAGGGACTCATGTCTGAGTATACCCTGCCACACCTATAGTGGCCAAAAACGATTCAGAAAAGGGGGTGGTGATGAACAGAGTGTCTGAATTAAGCAGACCACTCTTACCCAGTCCAAAGATCAGGGCTTGATCCATCACCGTTATTTATCTCACTGCCCCATCCCAGCTCAGAACCTGGCTATATGCAAATTAATCTGTCCCTGGCCCAGTGCATCATGGGAACAGGGCAGACCAAACTACCAAGCCAATTCTTCACCAGAAAGGAGACAAGCTACCGGGGACCACCCCCTTTTCTGAATCACCCTTAATCCAGGTTGCGCGAGTGGACACATGCCACGTATGTCTGAAACTATGAAAGAATGTTTGTGCGTGACTGAGGCGTCGACTCAACTGGTCAAAGGACCAAGAGTGCAACGAGTACGACACAATAGTGCCCTTTTTCCTTTTTCTCAATGCACGTCCCCCGTACCCGACCTAATGCTCGTCCGTCCTGAACCGCATGCTTTCAAAATACTAACACAGACCTGCGATGTCTTGTATCGAGTAATGCGCCGAATAATCTATCTTAAATACACGGCCGCTCCCTATGTTGCACGTGTACTATCTAGCCTATTGTTGCACATCTCTCTCTCTCTCTCTCTCTCTCTCTCTCTCTCTCTCTCTCTCTCTCTCTCTCTCTCTCTCTCTCTCTCTCCTCCACACTCTCACTCTTCCGAACGACTAGCACCTAAATTGGCAAACCGCCACCCCTAGCACACCACCCAATTGGCTTCAAATACCGCCAGTATTTGCACAAAACTTGTCTTTAATACAATCGCCCTGAGACCGCGTCATTGCCTCTCCTTTCTGCTAAATTAACGAAACCGAGAGTTGGCGATGAGGGAAAGGACAGGTAAGACGACTGAGGTTCCCTAATCTGACCCGTAATAAGGGAACTACATGTCAGCGGCTCCTATGATGAAATAAAATGCCTCAGAATACGCGACCTTCCCCGTCCCGAATTGTCGCAATACCCAAACAGTAAAAATGATCGAAACATCCTCATATTCCAGGAACGCCCCCTGTTTCGTATCAGCTGCCCCAGACGAGAGTTATAAAACTGTCCCTCACCCCCGGTCATAAGAGATGGGTCTACTTACGCCCTTACCACAGTTTTCTATGTCCCTAGTTGTTTCCCATGAGACCCCTGTCTTTTCTAATTTAGTAATCAGGCCATAAGAGGCTACATAGGAACCAGAATGATGTTTTACAAAGTTAAAGGATTAGACCGAAGCGAAGAAAATCATTGCAATGAACACTGTTGAAAGCGAAAATGTTTAGTTGAAAGGCAAGATGCATTGATAGAATGAAAAATGTTTAGCCTATGTTCGTCCCTCAGCAAGATACCTATTAGTACCATGTTGATAGCTCACAGCACCCTTTATAAATATAAAGCCCTAGAGAACGGTATAGCTTTGTCAGGCTCGTACTACGAAGGTGGGTCTCCATCAGATGAACGGTCGTTACTGTAATAAATAGCTGTGAAGGAAAGTCATAGTAAATCCAACAGGCCCATCATCGGTCATTTATATGTTAGTTGTGAACCCTAATATAACGGACGTTTTCGTTTTGTGCCTGGAGCTGGGAGAGAAATAGACTTATGTGATTACCTTCCTCTACCAATTCTCTAAAGACTGTCTTTTCAAACTCATTTTAAGGGTACGACTGTCGGAGGAAAGAAGGACCGGATGTGGGAGCACGTGGCCTGACTACAGACTATGGAACATCTGCGACATTGGCCAAGGCGAGACCGCGACAGAAAAGAGCTGCAGGACGAGGCACTATTTCCGACAAAATGAGAGGAAAGGGCTGACCTGATGCCCCTGCTCAATGTTCAAATGTGTGCCGAAAAGTCCCCGCTCTCTGAACTCAGTCATGAGCCCGCCTACCTGGAATTCTCCGCCCCCTGGTCTGTTCCCGATCTGGCCCTGCTCCATCCCCCTTTTTCTCCGACCTACCCTATGGACTACTTACACACTCTTCTTCCACCTGAACTCTTTGACTATCGACTCCAAAGGACACGGGGCGAAAAGGACCTTTTTGACCGGGAAAGCAAGAAAAAGGTCATGCCCTGCAACGCGGAATCTAGAATAGAGCTGGACCCATAAGCTCCACCGCCGGTGCTCCACAGTGCCAACGGAAGACGGAAACAAAATGCTGAAAACTCGCTAACTTCGAACATTCCTTAATTATCGTTTCTACTATGTCTCATTTCTCTCCCAGCCACCAATGTATTGATTATGCAGCAACCAGCAATGAACAGAACTCGGATATGTAGTAACCTATCAGTTTACATTCCAACCGACTATAAGTAGCTATGAAATGTACGCAATGCTCTCACTACAGAATCATTTTTTGTCTGCATTACTATAACTTTCCTACAAAACGAGTTTTATCGATGGACCCGCCCCCTAAGATGAGCGATTTTGAAATGTAATGTTTATAGCTCCTTCACCTGTGTTCCTACTCTTTACCTATGACCACCACAATAGACATGAATAGGAAATAGACCAGCAAGATGTCTTGAATATGTTAAAGGGAGGACTGTGGAAAATTAGTACGATTTTGGTAAACATTATCTGCGCCATCTTGCCTTTCCCCCTGATGCCACACTTTTTGTCGTGCGCGCCCGCCATTTTAGGTGCCTCGATCAGAACAGCCCTTTTTGCATGCCACTGGCCCCCGACATAGCCCTTCGCCCTCACCAAGCCTGCACGCTGACCAACCCCCCCCTGCTCGCACCTGCCTTGAGTCATAAACCCCTCTTCAGCGCAGCTCTGCCTCAGAACCCCATCCTGTTCCCAGCGCGACACCTCCCTTCATTCCTTTTCATGGTCCCAGGCCCTTTGATGCAAACCCCCTTTTTTCCCTGTGTGCCCGTTTGTCTTCCTCGTTCCCAGGCCGACACCTAGCTCTGCCGATACTATTCCTTGCCCCTCCCCGTACAGTAGAAAGCTTCCCTCATCAAAGGACCCCCGAGTTGATCAAAGCCCCCACCCCATGAGATCCGATCGAACCCCCCCACATTCCATGAATCGGCGGAATATCCAGCTGCACGATAATCATCACCTGTTGTGACCGGGGTGGGGACTTCTACTGTAAATGTGTGTGGGAACGGGCCCGAAGGGGAGATTCCGGGAATGTCTTTCCGTACATCAAAGCATTGCCATGAATATGTAATCTGTAATAAAGCAATAAAGCCTGTATATAAGAGGCCAGGCCTCAGAGATGCGGTTAGAGCACCTCAGAACGATACCTGCTGTCTAACTGATGTGTTCTCCTCCGGAGAGAATAAACCTTGTTTCCTGCCTTCCCGTCTCCAGCGCCTGCCTCTTCATTGATTAATGTCTCATGGGTTTAAGAGGCGATACCGCCGGGCAAATATCGATTGTCCCCCGACCTAGATTCTACAGCATACCTTCACATATCAACTCAGGACTTCCATCAGAAGTATCTGCAGTTTGCCATAGGTATGTATGTATGTATGTATGTATGTATTGCATACTTGTATAGCGCTAACTGTCACCCAAAGGGTATCCTGGCGCTTTGACTTATCCAGACCAACGCAAAGCACAGGTGACAATAGGTACCAATTCAGGGTCCTTCCCTAAGGGTTACAATCCTCTCCGAGGGTTTTTCGAAACTTCTGTCTCCTCTGGTGGCTTTACTGCATTTGGTGGGCATTTTCCTGCATCCTTATTTCAACAGCTGGATGGTTCAGGCTCTGTCGAGAGAAATCTACCTCTCCAGGGAAATCAGAGGGTTATTAGTTCTTCAGGAGCAAGGTTTCCTTATAAGTTGGGAAATGTCAACTCTGATGCCATCTTAAGACCTGGACTTCATAGGTGCGAGATTTTGTACCGATTTAGGGACGGTTCACTCAATGTAGAGGCGAGTCCACACTATTCCTGGTCACATCCAGGGTCTTCTCTCTCTGGAGGCTCCATCAGTTCTCTCTTGGCTGAGGGTACAGGGAACGCCTTGATGCCTTTGGGTGATTGTTGCGCTTTATAAATCTCAAATCAATCAATCTATCAATTTAGCCTCCCAAGTGTTTCTAGACCCATAGGGAAGATTCCACCTGAAGGGTCTGGTGACGTGGATTCTTCAAAATTGGTACCCAGAATCTCTGGACTTGAACACGTCAATTCTGATGTTTTATCGAGTGAAGAGAAGCTTGGCGGTTAAAGTATTGGCACATCTTGAAAGGAATACTGTTGGCACCTACGCCCCCCTAGTCATCACAACGGATGCCAGCCTATCAGGTTGAAGTGCTTGGTTTGACCATCAGGTTGAAGGACTTTGGACTGTCATAGAGGCTCGGAAGTCATCAAACTGGTGAGAACTGGGGCCTTTGAGACTAGATTTAAGGTTCTTCTCTCAGCGGATCAAGGGGCAACTCACTCCTGACTCGTACAGACAATTTGACAGCCAAGGCCTACATGTACAAGCAGGGGTTACAAAATCTCTTGCATCGACAAGAAGTGATTGAAGAATTTTTCTTTGGCCCAGAGGTTTTTGATTCCTCTATCAGCAATTCACGCTCAGGAATCACGCAACAAAAGCGCAGACAACCTACGCAGGCAGATACCTTCTTACCAGAACTTCTCCCTCCATCCATATAGTCTCAGAGGTGGGCTCAACCAGTCCGGGATCTATAGGCTTCCCATTAGATGCAAAGATGGGGAGGTTTAACTCGAGGGGAAGCGACACAAGACCGTGGGCGATAGATAAACTTTTGTGCGGATGGACTCCCGGTCTGTTGTATCATTTTCCCCTTCCTATCAATCAGACCCTTTCTGGTGAGGTTGAGGTCAGAAACAGCGAGGTTATACTAATTGCTCCAGCATCACTATATGCTTATTGGTTCCTACTTCTAAAAGCAATGTGTTTTTGGATGCTTTATCTAAACCGCACTTTGGGCCAGATGTAGGTGAGGGACATTTACCGACTCATAAATACCGAATTTTACCGATTCTGTATTTATGAATCGGTAAATATGAAGGAGGGAGATGTAGCTAATTTTTAAATTAGAAATACCAAATCCGTAACATTCGGTATTTACCGATTCGGTAAATACCGATTCGGTATTCCCTATTGATTCCTATGGGCTGTAAAGCCCATAGGAATCAATGGGAAATACCGAATCGGTAAATACCGATTGTTGCAAGGGTGCAGGGGGTGTCACTTTGACACCCTCTAGCACCCGAAGTAAAGGCATGTGTGCCATGTGGCACACATACATGCCCTAAGGGCATGTCTGTGTGTCATATTGCACAGGGGTGCATGCACAGATGTGCATGCACACCTGGATTCGGTATTTTACCACACAATAGGATTGTGTGGTAAAATACCGACTCTTAAGGGCCTGTGACATTCTCAGGAGTGTCCCCTACATTTGGATTTACCGAATCGGTAAATTTACAAATTCTGTAAAATAATGGCCCCTACATCTGGCCCTTTGAGCTTTGAGTAGTGCTGGATTTAAAACTTCTAACTTTTAAATCTTTTAAATCTTTTTTTCTGGTGGCAACAGCCAGGTGACCTGGACAGTTAGGTGCTCTTTCCTATAAGTTCCCATTTTGTAAATACACGTCATTTGTTCCTAAAATAAATTTGTAATTTCACAGGGAACAGGAGATAACTTTACCTGAGTTTTATCCATCCCCTTCTTTGGAGGAGAGGAAATTGATGTTAGAAGGGCTCTTCTAGATAGCTTGGACAGGGTTCAGCCTTTTAGGAAAACTACATCTTTGTGAATTATGAGCCAGCGAAGAAAGGGGAAAAGCCAACGACGGCTTCATGAAGCTGATGGATTTGATCCCTTATTTCCATGGCTTTTGATTCTGTGGGGGGAGTGAGCCAGCGGGGATTCAAGGAAGGTCTACTCGGAGCGTATCCTCTACGGTGACTGAATTGCAAGGAGCATCTATTTCTGAAATCTGTAGGCTCGCTACTTGGTCGACATCCGCAAGAGAAAACTTGCTTAGATAAGGTGTTGGGTTATAAGTTAGTCTCCTCTATGAAGCAATAGAGTATGAAGGATTGGTATCATCAAAGCGTTGTGTTTGATGCATTCAACTACAGTTGTTCGTTGTATCTTTTTCTGCTTGCTACATCTTAATAGCAATGAAGTAAAGCGAGGGAGATACGCTATGGCAATTCTCATGTTACATACTGATAAGTACCAAGCTTCTGACCAACTACAAACTACTGACCCTGAACGAACTAACAACTATGACTGGAGCATCTCAGAAGATGCTATTAGAACAAGAAATTAAAGCGAATCACTGTATAATGGATATAGAAATGTCGACAAAATATAACAACAGTTACATCACTGGATCATATACTCTTGAAATACAACTGTATCTTGATTTTAACACACACAATCAGGTTAAGAAGTCTGACTTGCATTTCAGACTTCTATTTCTCCCTTTCCGACAATTTGATGGCTCCTGGAAACCTGCTGTAAAGGAAGGGAACTGGTGTTGGATTTGAATTTGGACCAGGAATAGATTGAACATGTATTCAGCCTGTGTTTAGGTCTGCTTGATGCATGAAAGAAACATCTGAAACCTATTGTAAAGACAGAAAAGATGAGAACAGTCTTTGAAGCAATTCTATTCCGCGTCAAGGGACCACACCGTAAACTTTTGGACATATTATAAAATATTTTGATTTAGCCATTACGTTGTGGGAGAGTAGAATATGCAGCGTATTAAAGTAGTAAAACTGGCTTAAAAGGAGCTTTTATTGTACAAACAGATATATTTTTTTTTTTAAGGAAGGGTAACTCATTGTTTTGCTGAATATAGTTGCTAGAAATTGGGTTTCTGGTTGACTGAGGTTCAATTCAATTTCATTTATATAGCGTGCTACATACCCAGAGGGTCTCAAGGCGCTTGGAGAAGGGTGGTGAATTATTCGTCGAATATCCAGGTTTTAAGTTACTTTCTGAATGTTAGGTGGTTCTGAGTGAGGCGAAGGTGAGTGGGAAGTGAGTTCCATGTTTTAGCCGCCAGGTAGGAGAAGGATCTTCATCCCATGGTGGTTTTGTTGATGCGAGGTACAGCAGCAAGGGCTTGGTTGGAGGAGCGTAGCTGGCGGGAGGGGGTGTAGAAGGAGAGTCGTGTGTTGAGACAGTCGGGTCCAAGTTCGTAAAGTGCTTTGTGTGCGTGGGTTAGGAGGCGGAATGTTATCCTCTTATTGACGGGGAGCCAGTGGAGGTTTTTCAGGTGACCAGAAATGTGGTCATTACGCGGGATGTCTAGTATGAGTCTGGCTGAAGCGTTCTGGATGCGTTGGAGTTTTTTCTGAAGTTTTGCGGTGGTGCCGGCGTATAGGGTGTTTCCGTTGTCCAGTAGACCGTTTTTCTAGTTTCGGTGGGGATCCAGCGAAATGTTTTTTTGAGCATGCGAAGAATGTTGAAGCATGATGACGAAACGGCGTTGACTTGTCTGGTCATCGAGAGTGAGGAGTCCAGAATGACGCCCAGGTTCCGTGCGTAGTCAGTCGGGGTGGGTGCTTTACCAAGGGACTCTGGCCACCAAGAGTCGTCCCAGGCAGAGGGGGAGGTACCTTAGATAAGGACTTCTGTTTTGTCGGAATTCAGTTTTAGACGGCTGAGCTTCATCCACTCGGCTACTTCTTTCATTCCTTCATGCAGGTTGTTTTTGGCGGTGTTTGGGTCTTTGGTGAGTGAGAGGATCAGTTGAGTGTCATCAGCGTAGGAAATGATGTTGAGGTTGTGTTGGCGTGCGATGGTCGCGAGGGGGCTCATGTATATGTTGAAGAGGGTGGGACTGAGTGAGGATCCTTGTGGTACTCCGCAAATGACTTCAGAGGCCTCTGACTTGAATGGTGGGAGGCGGACTCTCTGGGTTCTTCCGGCAAGGAATGAGGTGATCCAATCCAGTGCTTTTCCTTGGATTCCGATGTTTCTGAGGCGTTGTAACAGGGTGCTATGACAGACTGTGTCGAAGGCTGCGGAGAGGTTGAGGAGGATGAGGGCGACTGTGTCTCCATTGTCCAGTAGAGTTCGAATGTCGTCTGTTGCTGCGATGAGTGCGGTCTCAGTGCTGTGTTTGGCTCGGAAGCCGGACTGTGAGGAGTCGAGGGATTTGTTGGTTTCGAGGAAGGCGGCGAGTTGGTTGTTGACAGCTTTCTCGATGACCTTGGCCGGGAATGGAAGGAGCGAGATGGGGCGGTAGTTTTTGAGTTTGGTGGGGTCAGCTGTGGGTTTTTTCAGAAGGGCGCTGAGTTCGGCGTGTTTCCAGCTTTCCGGGAAGGTGGCGGAGTTGAGGGAGCAGTTGATGACGTCTCGGAGATGTGGTGCTATAATGGAATCTGCTTTGTTGAAGATGTGGTGAGGGCATGGGTCTGTGGGGGATCCTGAGTGGATGGAGTTCATCAGGCGGATGGTGTCCTCAGTGGAGATTGGGTTCCAGTCATTGAGGATGTTCAGGGGGGGTGAAGGTACGGCAGAGGGTTGGGTGGGTTGGTTTCTGGGTTGGTTGACAAAGCTGTTGTGGATGTCTGCGATTTTGTCGTGGAAGAACGAAGCTAGGGAGTCGCAGAGGGCTTGAGAGGGAGTGATGTCGTTGGAGTTGGCAGTGGGGTTGGTAAACTCTTTGACGATCTTGAATAGTTCCTTGCTGTTGTGGGCGTTGTTGTCTAGACGGTTTTTGAATGCTGCTTTTTTGGCAGTCCGGATCAGTTGGTGGTGTATGCGGGTGGCGTTTTTGAAGGCGTCCCTGGTGCTGGTGTTTGGGTCTTTTTTCCATGTCTTCTCAAGGGAGCGACAGAGTTTCTTGGATTTCTTAAGATCATCGTTGAACCAGGGGGCGTTTTTGTTGCCTAGTTTGATTTGACGTTTTTTCACGGGGGCTAGGTTGTCGGCGCTGTTGGTTAGCCATTGAGTGAGGTTGATGGCTGCTTGGTTGGCGTTCGAAGAGAGGGCAGGGGGGTTTTGAAGAAGTGATGAGGAGATCTGGTCGATGGTGATTTTGTTCCAGTTTCTTCGCAGCATGCGTTGAGGGTGGTTGTGGGTTGTGGTCTTTTTGTAGATAAAGTGAACGCAGCTGTGGTCCGTCCAATGGAGAGCTGTGGTGTGACTGAAGGAGATATGTTTGCTGGAGGTGAAGATAGGGTCGAGTGTGTGACCTGCGTAGTGAGTGGGGGTATTAACAAGTTGTTTGAGTCCGAGGTTGGCGAGATTGTCCAGAAGGGTGGTGGTGTTGCTGTCGTTGCTTTTTTCCAGGTGAAAATTGAGGTCTCCCAATAGAATGTAGTCCTCGGAGGGGAGGGCGTGTGGGGTGATAAAGTCAGTGATGTCTTCACAGAATTGTGCACGGGGTCCTGGTGGCCTGTAGAGGAGGGTGCCTCTGAGTGTGGTCTTGGGGTCGGTGTGGATCTGGAAGTGAAGGTGTTCGGCGCTAGCGGGGTTGACGTCTGAGCTGGTTGAGATGCGGATGGAATTCTTATGGACGATAGCGATGCATCCTCCTGTTTGCTTGAAGCGGTCTTTTCGGATGATCTTGTAGCCTTCCGGGATGGCAATGGTGATGTCTGGGGCAGAGGAGGTGTTCATCCATGTTTCTGTTAGGAAGGAGACGTCCGGGGAGATGGTGTCTAGTAGATTCCAGAGGTCGATGGCGTGTCTGTGGACCGAGCGGGTGTTGAGCAGGATGCATTTTAGGTGGTTGGTGTCAGGTCTTTGTTTGGTGTTAGTGGATGATGAGTTGGTCTTGGTGCCGTCAAACTTGCAGGAGATGCATGTGAGGTGTGAGCCCTGGTCAAGCATTACCTCATTCCTAGTCAGGGTAAGGCACAAGCAAACCCCAAATTAACCTATGCTTACCCTCTGGTAGCTTGGCACAGAGCAGTAAGGTTTAACTTGAAGGCAATGTGGAAAGTAGTTTTTCAACACTTCAAACAGGAAAACAGGGAAAACACCACACAAAAAGATCCCACACCAGGTTAAGAAAATAAAGCTTAATTTAACGAACAAAACGAGACCAAAACGACAAATCTCCAATAATAGAACCGGACTTATGTTTTTTTAAAGACTAAACTGTAAAATAGGGCATATCTGGTTGCGCTGGAATGGGTCAAATCTAAAAGTTCATGCCAACTGCGATGCGATGAAGCTTGGTTCAGATGCAGTCCTAGAATAGTCCTCCTGAAAGTTTACCTTCTCAAATTTTGTGCCAAGAGTCACGTTTGTGGGAAATACGTTTGCTGGGACCAAGGAGAGTGTTGCTTGCAATGGTCAGCGTGGCGCGGAGAACAGGCCGGTGTTGCAGATGAGCGGGCTGGAGCCGATTGGTGACGATCCACGCCGGCGTACAATGCTTGATATTCGTCGAGACGAACGTGCAGTAATTCACGCTGATTTCGTGTGAGAGCAGCGCAGCTCTGGAGTGAACAGGCCCGTTTGTGTCCGTGAAGAGCTCCTAAGCTTGACTTTAAGAGCTTAAGAACCACTTTCAAGGGCCCAGGACCTGAGAGGCGCTTCTTGGGAGTCAGGAGCTCATTGAAGACAGTTCCAGGAGCTGTGGGGAACCTGTTATGTCCCTGAGGCTCAGAACCGGAGGCCAGCAGACTAGACCTTTGAGTCACCCTGGGGTCCTGGGTTCAAGATGGGGGTTGCAGGTCCAGCTCTTCTTCACCAGGCAAGAGGGCAGCAGGCGGCAGGTTGGCACAGCAAGGCAGCATCTCCTTCAGAGTAGAAGTCCATCAGAGTGACAATCCTTTTAGCAGCACAGCACTCCTTCTTCCTGGCAGACTATCCACAGGTCCAGAAGTGTACTGAAGTGGTGGGGTCAGAGGTCCAGTACTTATACCCAGTTGTACCTTTGAAGTGGGGGAGACTTCAAAGACAAGCCTTTGAAGAGCACAGAAGCCCGGCCCTTCCTGTCCTGGCTCCAGACTCACTACAGGGGGTTATGCAGCCTTTGTGTGGGGACAGGACACAGCCTGTTCAGGTGTAAATGAGGCTGGGTCCAGCTCCTCCCTCCCATCCTGCCACGATGGCCAATCAAGTAACACCTAAGCTCCCCTTGCACCCGGCTGTCTAGGGGTAATAGACAAAGGCCAGCGCCACCCACCCCAGTTAAAGTGCTGCTTAACTGGGTGCACAATCAGTGCTGCAGGCCCATTAGTAGCATTTAATTTACTGGCCCTGGGCGGGCACAGGTAGTGCACATTACTAGGGACTAATATGTAATTTAAATATGCCAATTGTGGATAAGCCGGTGGTGCCACGTTTTAGGGAGAGAGCACAAGCACTTTAGCACTGGTTAGAAGTGGCAGAGTGTGCAGAGTCCTAAAGCCAACAAAACCGTATTTAACAAAAAGGGCAGGAGGAAGGCAAAACGTATGGCGGTGACCCTGAAGAAAGGGCTATTTCCATCAATAGCATGACATAACTATATTTGATGGTAACAGGCGTTTTTCTGAAGTGCTATTTACTGCATGTGTTTTTTGCACATAAATTTAAATGAAACTTAAACCATACAGAATTAATTGTTTCATTTCTGGCATCACCTCTAACATTGCTGGCAGCAAGCACAACTGCGTACAGTCTCCCATACCTTGGAAAACACCTACAGAGCATGTCTTTATAAGTTCAAAACTGACTTGATTTGCAAATGCGGGCCACTTTTTAGGTTGAAGCCTAACAGACAGCGCTAAAGACACCTTGGGGACATTTGCAAACCTTCGTGGGAATGTATTCCTCCCATTGCTTACCATTGGCTTTGTGGTTTGTAACTCACATTTGCTTGATTTCTATTTGCTGTGTTTATTTGTGTTAGGCTGTCCAGCTTGAGGTTTGTCCCTCCCAAAGAGCATTCCTTGTTTACTATATCCATCCGAGTGCTCTATTTATGTAAACGGGCCTTTAAATCTTGTTCTCATCTTGCCACATTTGCTGTGCATTCAAAGACAGAGGTCAAATGTCAGGTTCTGTCTTCCGAGAGAGCTTGGAGAGAGCTTGGTGTTTACTTTTCTTTCTCTGACTTCAAAGTGAGACAATTTATGTGACAATCTTGCTGTGAAAGGCTTTTTTTGTAGCACACACCAAAGTTTAAATGTCTGTAATGAACGGTGCAGACATTTTAGCATATATCAGAATTAGGAAAGTACAAATGAAGCACATTTTTGTCATTCTGAAGTGTGGTCGAAAAAAATATTTTAACACGATCAAAACAAATCCATGCACTAGGTGATGAGATTTCCATACATTATCGTTAGTGCGCTGTATACGTTTATCAGTAAAACGGTATGTCTGTGCAAATGTAATGGTCATTTCAATTGAAAATGTGTTGTCTGTAATGGCAGCGCTACTACGCCATGCATACACCACTTTACGCCATTCCACTCTACTTTGTACCATTCCACTGCACTCTACTCTGCACCACTCCACTTTAAGCCACTTCACTCTGCGCCTCTCCACTCTACTGTGCACCATTCTAGTTTATGCCAATGCACTTTGCGTGACTCTTCACTACTGCACTCTACACCACTCCAGTGTAGGCTACTCTAATCTACACCACTCCGCTCAATGCCAATCCCCTCTACAACACTGCACTATATGCCATTGCACACTAGGTCAATACACTCTTCGCCGATGCACTCTACTCTGTACCACTCCACTCAAAGCCAGTGCGCTCTATGCTAGTCCACTCCAATCAACTCTGCACCACTGCACGATACACCATAACTCTCTACCCTGTACCATTCCACCGTACTCTGTACCACGTCCCTCTATGCCACTGCACTTTATTTAGAAACAATCCACTCTACGCCAATGCACTGTACTTTACTTTGCACCACTTTACTCTGTGCCATTCTACTCTGCATCACTCTATGCCACTGCAGTTTGCAGCACTCCACTCTGTGCCACTATACTCTACGCCACTCTACTGTGCACCACTCTACGCGACTGTACTCTACCCATGCACCACTGCACTCTATGCCACTGCACTCTTCAGCACTCTACTCTGTGTTACTGCACTCTAGATCTGCACCAATCTACTATTTTGCCACTGTACACTCTCTCCACTCTATGCCACTGCACTCTACCCTGCACCACTGCACTCTATGCCAATGCACTTTGCTATTCTATGCTATTACACGCCACTCTCCTCTATGCCACAAACGTTTAGCCGTGCTGAACAGCATTGATGCTGGCGTACAACATGGCTAAAACACATTGGCAAAGCCAGTAGCTCTTGCACAGGCGAGACCTATTGGCTTTGCCAGTGCTTGTTCTTTTTAGGTCTCTGACTCGCTAATGTTGCCCACTGTTATGCTGGTGCCAGGTCTTTTGTCTGTCAGGGCCTGACCCTGGGCACAGACCAGCCTCGGGTCACTGGGTGTTAAGGTGGAGAGGTGGGCGGGGCCTGGTTTGTGTAGGGATGGGTGTATCTTGTGTAGTGTTGCTGTGAGGACCCCTAGTGGTAGTGCACTGTAAGCACGAGTGTCCTGCCTCACATCTGGGGTGATAGGCGGAGCATGGGCGCCAATCCAGTCGGGCCAAGCCGGCCGGCCATCCTTCCAAGGCCGGTAAAGTCATTGTAATTGCATTTATGTAGCGGTTCCTACCGCTGACGAGGCGTGAACACACCGTGCCGTACAGAGAAACTGGACGATGCTATTTACAACACGTGGGAGAGGCAGCACTGCGGTGGGGGCCGTGCACAAATGAAGGTTTTTATAGGAACCCTTGAAAGAGACCTAGAGTCGGCATATATGGACTGGACCGAAGGACAGGCAGACAGCTGGCACATGGGGCCGCGGAACACAGACCAGTAGAGGGGGGGCGTGGATGGAACTACAAGTCCCAGCATGCCGTCTGCCTGGGGCCGTCAGTCACCGCCGCCCCCGGTGTCTGCTTACAGCGGGAGGGCGGGCGCTGCGCAGGACTACAGCTCCCAGGGTGCCCCGCGGGAGGAGGGGCTCGGCCCCGCCCGCGCCAGGTGCAGACGGCGCGACCCAGAAAGTTGCAGCTTTTGTCTGCTCCGCGCGCTCCACAGGTGAGGGCTCGATCTGGGCTTGGGGGGGGGGTCACCGGGCCGTCCGCAGCTCCCCCCCCCCCCGTGGGTGGCGGCTGGGGGGGGTTGATCAGGGGGGGGGGGGATTAGGGAACTGGGAGAGGAGCCGACGGGGGCCTCGGGCCCCCCCCCACCCTTCGAGCCGCAGAGGCCTGCTGGGGAGGGGGGTAAATTAATGCATCACGGAAAAATATATTCTCCACCCCCTCTTAAGAAACTACAGCGCCGCGCAGAAAAACTCAACTTCAGCGCCGCGCGAAAAATTACCTAAAACTTCAGCGCCCTGTACAAAAATATCTAAAACTATAGCACCGTGCACAAAAAAGTAAACTACAGCGCCGTGCAAAAAAAAAAAGCTACAACTAAAGCTGTGTGTACAAAATACCAAAAACTGCAGCGCTGTGCACAAAAACCAAACAACGGCACCGAGCAAAAAATACCTAAATCTACAGCACCGAGCAAAACAGTAAAGCTGCTCCGTGCAAAGTTCCTAAAGCGACAGCCTCGTGCGTCGTTAACAGCTTGAACAAGATATAGGACGACAAAACGACTCAACCCCATCCGGTGGCAGGAAACCCCCGCGCCGACGACGAGAAGGCTGGTTCTTGGCTCCCAGGGAGTCACAAGATGGGGGGGGGGGGGGGGAATTTACTGGACCCTTGTCCTTCTCTGGCTGCCCACTGGCCCCGCAGGGGTGTCCAGGGCACCGAGGCTCGTCACTCTGGAGTCACTTTGAGTTTTTAGGCCCCAGCGTGTGTTTTCTGTTTGACACTTTGTCGCAGCTGTCGGTGGGTTCCCTGGCACAGCGCGTTGCAGAGCTGCGGGGAACGGGGTTGCAGAGATGGCAGTCGGTGTCTTTGTGATCTGATCAGTCTGGTTTCATTTTGCTCCAGTCCTTCTTGTCGAGTTTCTCCTGGAGTTTGCAGAGGTGGTCGAGCCACCCTCAGCGCCCGGATCTCTCTGGAGGTCTGCTGTTCTTGTGAAGCAAGGGCCACCTGCTGACAGCCCAAGGGCCTTCTTTATAGTTTTTGCAGAGATTTCCGTTAAACGTAATGTAAATGTAAATTGATACTTGTATAGCGCACTACTCACCCGCAAGGGTCTCAAGGCGCTTGTACGAATACCGCTGTGGAACCCATCCTGGCTTTCCCTGTGAGGTGTCCACTCCTGGGCACCCCAAGGTGGAGGCCAGGCATCCTTAGCGTTGTGGGGGCCGTTGTGGAGATTAAGCAAGCTATTGCCCAGAGTCACAGAGTGGGACTCCATGATTGGAATAGGCACCGAGGCGAGAATTATCAGGTCCGTGGAATTTTGAGCCCAAGACCCGCCGAGGAGGGGAATTGAACCCTGGTCCCGGGTCTGACCTCTGCATCAGGGTCTGCCGCTCTAACCATTGAGCCACACTTCTCCCTGGCATCCGCTCCAGACCTGGGAAGCCTGCGTCATTGTGGGTCGAATGATGGTGGGCGCTTTCCTCCTGGGCAGTGACTTCGTCCTCAGAAGCAGGTGCAAAGCTGCCAGTTTGGTTGATGCTTTGTGCTGAGTTTTCTCATTATTTTTTATTTTTTTTAGTTTAGAATTGAATTTATTTATAAAGTTTTATATAGCGCAAACTTGCCCCAAGAGGGTATCAGAGCGCTTTACATTTAGGATCGTTGCGTTACAAGTTACATCCGATACAAGAGCATAGTAAGGTACAGTACACATATGTTTCAAGAATTCGTAGGAGGAAGGGGAGGAAGGAGTTTAGCAGGGAGACGAGGAGGAACTGTGCCCAATGTCCGGCTGGGTAGGTGACGGTCAAGGGGGAAACGGAATGTCACCCCCCTCGGCGGGAACTGCTGTTTTTCCATTTTATCTCCTCATTCGAGGCGGCCCGGTGGATCCGCTGTGATCCTGTGTCTGGTGAATAATGTTGCCGTGCTCTTACTCGTGTGCAGATTTACTTGCCAGTCGCGGTGCTATCCAGAGTGTCTGCTGAGGGGTGTTTCTAGGCGCTATGCTATTTCCTTCTAATTGACGGACTGAGAGATGATCGTGACATCCGCGTAAAGCACAAGCTCTTTCGTCCTTAAGTCCGTAGGTATATCGTTTGTAAATAGATTGAAGAGAAATGCTCCAAAAATTGACCCCTGAGGCGCCCAGAAGAAAAGGGCGTGCCGTTGAACACTCCTCCCGGACTGCTGGGCGAAAGGTGCAAATTACCAGGTGGCGAGCCGGCAGGTTTATCCGGTACCTTGGAAATTTGAGCTTGTAGATCAGTCCTGTGTGCTGTACTCCGCCACATTCTCTGGCTAAATCCAGAAGGACGACTCCGGTTCATTTGTTGATGTCAGTCAGTCAGTCAGTCAAAATATACTTTTATTTGATTCATTAAAAAAATCATAAAAGAATGGACAACCATCATAAAATGCAGTGCTTTAGAAAATACATTTTTAAAAACCTAAAAAGACTTAAGGTCGATGTCACAATAAGGAGATGCTTATTATTTTAAAAATAATGACGAATATAACAATGCATTTGGGAAAATCTGCTAATTAGTTGGCTGCTTGGCAGAGTCGCATTTTGCCAGTTCTTTTGCTGCGATTTTCCATAGTATTATGGCTCTGCAGGACAGGGGAATTGACGACCCTCAGAGGCATTTAATGACCGCTGCTCTACATGTTCTTATTTGTTCCTTCCTTAGAGCCTCCCGGAGGGTGGATTTTCGGGCTTCCACTAAAAAAGAGCAAGTACATCGTAAATGTAGTAGTGACTCTTCCCCTTGACCACAGAGACGACACTCCTTGGATGGCCATATTTGTTTCCATTTTGGGGTCAAATCCTTTGAGGGGAAAGACCCCATGCCTATCAAAGTCAGATAATGTTTTTTCTGATGGGAGAATTGTTCCAACAGGTATTGTTGCGGCTTCAGCCTCTGGTAATCCTTTATCACAGCCCAGGCATGATGTTTTTTGCAAAGGACGTTTTATCAGTTAATAAAGAGGTCCGTTTGATAGCGTTATTGACTACGATTTTAAATCCGGAGTACGTTGTGAGGGTGAGCCAAGCATCCTCTAACTATAATGCCGACAGGGATTCCTTCAGGGCTGATGTGGTTGAGTTGGCTAGGCTCTTTTGGTTTTCAATCTCGACCCAACAATAGTGGGCTAGAGTGTGGTCTTCTGCCTCCCTCATCCTCCAGTAGTATTTTACTAGGGCGCCTTGTCTGGCCATGATCTGATTTTTTTTTTTAGACCATATTCTAAGTGGATTTGTGCCTGTGAGGTGTGTGGCGAAATTGAAAACAGTCTCTTAAATAATATGGATTGTGCTGTATTTAGGACGGTGTTGGATCTAGCCCTGATCTCTTGACTGGGTGAGAGTATTCTGCTTAATTCAGAAACTCTGTCCATCACCACCCCTTGTTGTTAAATATTTTGTCCACCCTAAGCGTGGAAGGGTATACTCAGATGTGAGTCCCTTGCTCATTGCACCATCAGGATTCAAGCCGGGCCGACGACGGCTGAAATGCCAGAAACCGGTCCCCGGAAGCTTGTTTCCTTCCCAGTGTAAGAATCGGCTTGGTAGTTTGGTTTGCCCTGTTCCCATCATGCACTGGGACAGGAACAGACTAATTTGCATATAGCCAGGTTCTGAACTGGGATGGTGCAGTGAGCTAAAAAACAGTGTTGGATCTAGCCCTGATCTCTTGACTGGGTGAGAGTATTCTGCTTAATTCAGACACTTTGTCCATCACCACCCCTTGTTGTTAAATATTTTGTCCACCCTAAGCGTGGAAGGGTATACTCAGATGTGAGTCCCTTGCTCATTGCACCATCAGGATTCAAGCAAGCCGGGCCGACGACGGCTGAAATGCCAGAAACCGGTCCCCGGAAGCTTGTTTCCTTCCCAGTGTAAGAATTGGCTTGGTAGTTTGGTTTGCCCTGTTCCCATCATGCACTGGGACAGGAACAGACTAATTTGCATATAGCCAGGTTCTGAACTGGGATGGTGCAGTGAGCTAAAAAACGGTGTTGGATCTAGCCCTGATCTCTTGACTGGGTGAGAGTATTCTGCTTAATTCAGAAACTCTGTCCATCACCACCCCTTGTTGTTAAGTATTTAGGACTGTGGCATCTTTAGTATTCAGAATTTCTGAGCCGTATGAAATGGAAGGTAAAAACTTTGCAGCAATCACTTTAAGCAGGTGGGCGGTGGAGCATCCTATACGTTTTTTTCTTAGGGTTTTAAAAGCGAACAACAGCTGTTTGGCTTTCATGCGACCTTGGTCCAAGTGTGATTAGAAGTTAAGCTTACAATCTAGCTGGAAGCCTAGGTATTTATAGCACATAACCCTAGTCAATAGATGTTCACCCAATTTCCAGGAAAAAGTTTGCATTTTCGATGTTCGATTTGTTGATGTCAAATCCACATCTTATGTCCACTTCTCTGAGAATTTGAATGTTGTTTCCAGAACCCAAAGTGTTCTTTAAAGAGAGTTTTTGCCAGATTTAAACTCGCTGACTCTGGCAAGAATTACTTTTTTTTTTTTTTAAGCGCTTCGGCAGGCCATATAGCAGTATTGTAAGAGTGTAGCTTGCGGGATCTTTGTAATTTCCCAAGCTTAGAAAATACAACTCTTTAAGGAGGAGCTGGTGCTGGGTGCGTGCTTTGAAGATGTCAGCAAGGCGCTCCGTTGCTGCAATAGACCTCTTCATGGCCTGGTGCCTTATTCCATCCCTTCCTGGTGCCTTATTCCATGGTGCCTTATTCCGTCCCTTCCTGGTGCCTTATTCCGTCCCTCCCTGGTGCCTTATTCCGTCCCTCCCTGGTGCCTTATTCCGTCCCTCCCTGGTGCCTTATTCCGTCCCTCCCTGGTGCCTTATTCCGCCCCTCCCTGGTGCCTTGTTCCGTCCCTTCCTGGTGCCTTGTTCCGTCCCTTCCTGGTGCCTTGTTCCGTCCCTTCCTGGTGCCTTGTTCCGTCCCTTCCTGGTGCCTTGTTCCGTCCCTTCCTGGTGCCTTGTTCCGTCCCTTCCTGGTGCCGTGTTCCGTCCCTTCCTGGTGCCGTGTTCCGTCCCTTCTTGGTGCCGTGTTCCGTCCCTTCTTGGTGCCGTGTTCCGTCCCTTCTTGGTGCCTTGTTCCGTCCCTCCCCGGTGCCTTGTTCCGTCCCTCCCCGGTGCCTTGTTCCGTCCCTCCCCGGTGCCTTGTTCCGTCCCTCCCCGGTGCCTTGTTCCGTCCCTCCCCGGTGCCTTGTTCCGTCCCTCCCCGGTGCCTTGTTCCGTCCCTCCCCGGTGCCTTGTTCCGTCCCTCCCCGGTGCCTTGTTCCGCCCCTCCCCGGTGCCTTGTTCCGCCCCTCCCCGGTGCCTTGTTCCGCCCCTCCCCGGTGCCGCGTTCCGCCCCTCCCCGGTGCCGCGTTCCGTCCCTCCCCGGTGCCGCGTTCCGTCCCTCCCCGGTGCCGCGTTCCGTCCCTCCCCGGTGCCGCGTTCCGTCCCTCCCCGGTGCCGCGTTCCGTCCCTCCCCGGTGCGTTGCCGTTTTTCAATCTCATTAGAAAGCACTTTGTCCCTTGAGCATTTCTCAGTGTTTGCAGCTTCCGTTTCGTCCGTGCTGCAACTGATGGTAGGCGTCTTCTTGTTCTACTTCTGTTGTCTATTTGCTGACCTTGAAGGATTCTTGTGTGTCAGCAAGGACCTCTGCCTTGTCTCTTTTGCTCATGGCTGAGTAAGTCTTGTCTTGTATGGGTTTGATACTCCCCTCCCCCTTGTTAAACCGTGAGTCATTTTCCACCGAGTTGTCAGCCTTTCAGTTTAGCTGTAGCAGCTTCCCATTTTTCACCTCTTGGCTGGCTTATTTGTATTTTCAGCAGTTTTGAGTGTGTTTTGTACTTCAGCAGATCAGGGGTGCGACGCTTCTGCCACTTTCTTCGTGCTTTGTGTTTGGGAGCTATTGACTGCTTGACGCCTTCAGGAGTGTTGTAGACGGAACATCGTTTGGGTTTCTGTTCAGGTACGCTGCATTCGATAGCACTTGTGACTGTGAAGTGCTTTACAGCTTGGTCAGTGTCTTCGATGAGGTGTATGGGACCAAGAACCAGAGTTTCGGCTACGTTTCTCTTGCAGAGGCTCCAGTCTGCCTTCTTGAAGTTGTACGAAGAACCTGTTGGTGTTTTTTTATTTAATCTCCCAACGGTGATCAATACTGGGTTGCGGTCAGGCGTCAGCGCTGTTAAAGTCTCCAACTCCATAGACTGGGAGAGGTTCTGCATGACAACGATATCAAAGACGTCTGGCTTGCCATGTCGGGGTAGTGTGTTGGATGAGTTCAGCCAGCAACTACAAAGTCCTTCTTGAGTATGCGAGCAGAGCACGTCCTTTGTTGTTTGCAGTCTGAGGGTTCCAGTACTTGGCATTGACGTCGCCTTCAATTATGATTGGTTTGCTGGAGTCTAGCAAAGCTTCTATATCGCTTGGTCAAATCTTTGTTAGGGGAGGGTAGGCTGCAGTCGAACAGAGTGGGCCTGCAGATGTCTGGACTGGTGTACTGGTTGCTTCAATGCTCTCTCTTGGTGGTCATTAAATCTTGTGAAGCTTTGCTTTTGCGTTAATGGTCACATCTGTCCCTTGGCTCCATTCGAAGGGTCTGAGCGGCGCACTGTCATTTGCAAGGTTCATCTCTGGCCTCCTTGGAGATGGGTCTCGGATGAGAGCTGTACCCACATTCCTAGATTCCATCAGGTGCAGGAGTTCATCGGTATTCTTTTGAATGCTTTCGCCATTCCACATCAAGAAGACAGAGTTCCGCTTAGTCTCGGCTGCCATGATGGTTGATTTGCTTTCCATGGAGAAGTCTGGCGATGAGGTTAGCCACTATTGTCACTCACGGGTGGATGTTTATCTCTGCAACTGTCGTTATATTCTTCACAACGAGTCTTTGATAGTTCATGCAATGCTTATTTTGCTGCACAAGACTGGGGTGGTCGGTGTTGGCGGATTACCTTACTTGGGTCTTGCAAGATCTGCATAGGTCCTTCCATCCACACATGCTGTACTGTGTTCACTAGTTGCACATTTAGAAGAGATTTTACTTGGGATCCTCTGTGCTTTGCTGAATCTTTGGTTGTCTTCTGCTGTCCCTATTCGGCTGATGATAGTTGTCGAGATACCTTGGGTGGTTGCTGTGATACTTGCTTCTGTTCTTCCTTCTTCACTGTCTGCAGGTAGGGGCTGCCTCGATAGCTTGCGTGGTGATTTTCTGTGCAGTTTGCACGTCGTTTGTTCCATATCTCTCTTCGCGGTTGCATTGTTTGGAGCTGTGTTCCCCTCCACAGTGTACACACCATGGCTTCTGGTGGCAGAATGCAGAGCGTGTCCCATGCGTTGGCAGTTGTAGCACATGGCAGGGTCCCATGTTATCTCATGTGCTTAAGTGGTGACAATGCAACTGCAGAGCCTTGTGACTACCAGTAGGGCTACAAGCTTCCCTTCTTGGGGGGGCTACCAGTTTTACAATAAACAGAGGTAACTTCTTAATCTTGTTCATCGGTGAAGGAGTCTGTGTGATGTTTTTCTCTGGAGTTCCTAGTTGATATAATTCTTGATAGATTTGTCCGGGGATGTATTTACTGGTAGCCCATGTAGTACAAAACGTGGGGCTTTCACCAGTGACAACAAGGAAGTTTGGTATTCAAGTTTGTGCTCTGTAAGTATGTTGTGCCCACTCCTGTAGTCTTTGGGTACCGTGAGCACAATTTTCAGCATGGTCCTGCCGAGGCTTGATGGTGAAAGAGAGGCGAGCAATATTCGTCCACTGGTTTCACAGGATCGCTGTGAGTTGACTTGTTCTACAAAATAATTAGTGGGACCCGCAGTCACTTTTTCGGGCGCAGTATGGTTCCCATTCCATGATTTTCAATATTGGTGTCGCAATCCTTGGCATCTTGGAGGACTTGAAAATGATTTGCAGGTACAATTCCGCTGGGTGTTTCACAGGCAAGCGTTGGTGCATTTTCCAATGTCGTTGCGCTCAAGTTGGCGTTCGAGGGTTCATTTTTTGTGCCCCCCCCATGTTGTCCACTGCATCAGTAGGGCATGCACTGGCTTCTCTGTTCATTTCTGATGCAGGTGTGGTGAATTAATCCTGAGATGATTGAGAAGTTATCCGGGTGTTTCTCGTAAATGAAGAGTTGCTTTTTTAATAACCTAAAGAGCGCCTTCATCAGACCTCAATTTTTGCTTGGGTCTTGAATAAATCAATATATAACTATAATTTCGGTCGAAGTGAACCATAAAAGTATGCTGTACAAATATTTAAAAACGGATAGAAAATATACAAATTTGCACCGCAAAAACATTCAAGCCATTTCCTGCTAATTATAAAGTCCAAAAACCTCTAAAAGTACTAGGATTAGGGTTAAAAGGGTCCATTACAGCGTGTACTTCTGCACGGTAAGTGTCCAGTTCAGAGTCTGCTTGATTGTGCCCAGGCCTGTACCTAACCCAAACTGAACCTCAGAAATACAGTGCATTTCTGCTACCCTTTTTATTTTTTTTAAAATTCTTTTTATTAACCCCTTCGCTGCGGCGGCTATTCCGCCACAGCGCTAAGGGGAAGGCCGGGCCGCGCGGCGGTCCCGTGCTCGTGACCGAACCGCTCCGTCACGGCCCTCGGGTGAGCTGTGCTTGTGACGGAACGGTTCCGTCACGGACCCGCCCGCCCATTAAAATGTCAGCGCAGGCGCGGCGAGCGGGCCGTGACTGAACCGTTCCGTCACCAGCACAGCCCACCCGAGGCTCGTGGCGGAACGGTTCCATCACGAGCATGGGAGGGGTTAAACAGTTTAGGTAGATTGGTCGGTGCATACAGTAAATCATTAATTACAGTTGTCACAGATTCGCAAATCAAATAGATATTTCGTACATTATTTCAGTGGGAAATAAACAGGATAGCAGTTATCTATACATATCAAGATGTCAATGGTTCGGGGGGAGACATATGGGGGCTCACATATATTACCGTGATAAATATTCCATTTAGTCCAGAGCGATAACCATTTTCAGGGACAGCCACGTGCTACATATACCGTTTTCTCCTGTATCATACACCAGTCCATATTGGTCTTCCAGGCGGTCAGTGTCGGTGGTGTTGTTGCTCCCCACAGGCGGCCAATATTCCGCTTAGCTACCATCTAGCCAAGCGTTGTCCAGAGTTTGCCCTTGGTGTTCAAGTCCGTGGGCTCCCAAACATTCAGGAGACACTTTTGGGCTTCGAAACGCATTTCTACCCCCATACTTCACTCATACATTCATGAATTTTCTTCCAGTTGTTGCGGATTAGTGGAGACTCCCAGATAATATGTAAGAAGGACCCTTGTAGGCCACAGTGTACTTTTACACAGCTCCTGCCCATCATTACCATTCTCGGATCGGAGAGATATACCCGATGAAGGATCTTTAATTGGATCAGCCTAATTTTTGCTTATATGGCGACCTCCTTTGGAGAGGAGAGTGCTTCCTGCCAGTCCTCATCGTCCGATTCCAGGTTGTCCCTCCCCCACTTCTCCCTCAATGATGTTAGAGGATCTGGAGTGTTGCATATTAACTTTTTGTATGTGAGGGAGATTGCTTTTTCGGGCTAGAGCCCATCAAGTATGTCTTCTAGAGGGGAAGATTGCAGTAGGTGGGACCTCGCCGGGATAGTAGCTTGAAGGGAGTGCCTGACCTGCAGATATCTAAAATATTCTGATCTGGCTAGCTCACGTGTCTGCTGTAATGAGGCAAATGAGACCATTCCGTTTTGCCCCCAGAGGTCCCCAATTCGGGGGGAGTCCTATTAGGTGCCATTTGCCAAAAACCTTTGTTCGACCCAGTTTACCCAGGGATTCGGAGTCCCATCGTGGAGAGGCAAGTGAGTGTTTTTTGGCCCACCCTAGGTTGCAGTTTATCGTGTGCCAGATTTGAACTGAACGCTGTCTGGGGATGTTTGTTGGGTCTGGAATATAGTTCCCTTGTGAAGCTATCACCTGGGAGTACCCACTTGTCCATCCTGTAACCCGGGTTGTCCCCGATGCTACCCATTCTTAGGTCTCGCCTAGCGTTGCAGCGCGAAGCGCTGTCGCCATTGAGACTTATTGTCAGCGACTTGGCTCTCAAGTGGTACAGACCAGGGCACGCGCAGGCGATTGGGGTCTGTCGATGCACACTTACAGGCACGCACACATCTCTCCGGCAAACCAGCATGCAGTTTCACTTTCGCCCCATGCTTTTAGTGCACGTGTAAACAACATAGCATTCAACATGTAAGTCTTGTAACCTGTGCACCTCTCGGGCTGGCTCTGTTCTGTGCGTGCGTGTTGTCAGAGGCCCAGGCCCCGTTGTTTATCCTCTGCCTCAACAGAGCAGTGCTTCTGAGGTCTGCTTCCTGCCTGCCTCGAGTTCAGCCGCTGTTATGCACCCGGCCCCCGCCCGACTCCTCTTTGTTCCCGCCCGACCCCTCTGCTACAGCTCTGCGGTCGGCCCTCGCTCCCACACAGCTCACGAGCGGGGTGCATGGAGGACCCAGGAGTGTAGCGATGCCCGCGCCCCGTTGTTTATCCTCCGCCTCAACAGAGCATTGCTTCTGAGGTCTGCCACCGGAGGCGGAGCCCGGAGCTGCTTCTTGCCTGCACCCAGCCCCCGCCCGACCCCTCTTTGTTCCCTCCGACCACTCTGCTGCAGCTCCGCGGTCGGCCCTCGCTCCCACACAGCTCACAAGCGGGGTGCATGGAGGACCCAGGAGTGTAGCGATGCCCGCGCCCCGTTGTTTATCCTCCGCCTCAACAGAGCATTGCTTCCGAGGTCTGCCACCGGAGGCGGAGCCTGGGGCTGCTTCCTGCCTGCACCCGGCCCCGCCCGACCCCATTGCTGCAGCTCCACGTTCGGCCCTCGCTCCCACACAGCTCACGAGCGGGGTGCATTGTAAATGCTTGTTTAAACCTATCAGAAACAGATAGAGAGGCTGTAGAATTAACCAAGCCCCTTGTACAGGCACAACAGCTGTTATCCACCTCATGATCAATTGAACTGTACCTAAATATAGTTATTAACCACCAACATCGTTTCCTCTGTTGAGACTTAGATTGAATCAACTACATTTACACCTTGCAGAACCAATGGGTTGACAGAAGCAAGAGGACCTGAATGTTTGCACATGTGACAATTTTTCCACTCCGGACTCAATGCATTTTGTCTTATTTTGTGAAAATTTTTTGCAGATCCGAAATCAGTTAATTTTACCTATCTTAAAAGGGAAAGGTTTTATACAGGCCTGACCTGCTTTGATATATTTGCAAATGTTGATCAATGTTTGGGAAATCTTTAGCATAGCTAGCTTTTTGACCGCAGCTGTCCGAATACGGGAAAAAAAAGGAACGCCCTTACATAGTATATTTTAAATTTAATTAAATGTATTGTGACGATTCAGATTTTTTTAATATTCTGTGATGATCGAGGTCTTGTAATATTTTTAAGGGAAATTTTATTGTGTGATTTTTAATGTAGTATGCTTTTAAATAACTGAATAAAGTGAATTTGAATGACGGACATTTGTGAGTTAAGGGCCCCAAAATCGTGGGAGGGACTTATAAATATCGATGCCATCCTATCCGGACCCCGGGCTTTATCAGATGGACTACTTTATGTAGCCTGGATAACATCTGAGACTTCAATTGTTTTACTAAGGGCAATGGCTGAATCCAAGTCGTGACCCGTAGGACGTTCGCTCTCTCCCCTCCCCCCGACTCATTGGCATTCTTTTCTCTATTATGTAAGATATTTGAGAAGTGTCCCTCTCAACTTCCAGCTGCAATAAGGGTCTCAACTTCAGGGGTATCCTCTGCTAACAGGTTAGGGGAATTGAGCACCGGCCAGAAGGCTCTTGAGTCTTTCATGTTGGACTTAATCTTAAGATCTTCCCAGGCCTATATCCTTAATTTCTTTTTTTCTAGCAGTAATAGCTGCCTTATAAAAACCTCCTGACCGTCCGGATTCCTTCCAGGTCTCGGGGATGGGTCTTGATGCTTGTTTTAGGATCCTATGGGTCTGTGCGCATGCCTTGTTGAACCGTCGAGGGTTTTTACCAGGTTGTATTCTATCCAACCAAGGGTGCTGTGGAGAGGGATGAAATAAGGCAGAGCAAAGTAAAAAAAAAAATGTTTAGCTTAGTATAACAGATCTTTGGCTCTCTCCTCTAGGCTTCCCCAGATAAGCTCTTAAGTTAATCCACGTCGTTTGATAATAGTGAGTATCTATTCAGTGTAATATATATATAAAGGGAAAACCCTGCCTAACTTCCAGAATTAATCTGCATAAGTCCTAAAATTGAATAAGCAAGTACGAAGAGTTTGTTAGTCTTTGATACTTTGGATATGGTCACTCCCTTAGAAGTAAGGCGATTGAGACTATATATGGCGATTCTGTCGGAAATCTCAAATGAACGCCTGTGAGATTTCCGTGATGCTGCCGTACGCCTGGTTCCATCCCGCTTTAAGTGTGTGAACAGGGGGCATGCTTAAATTGTGAAAAGCCGCCTTCTCATTGGCTGAAACTCAGTCTCAATACTCGACGCAGCTGGTTACAACCCTCACGTTTGTCACCAGCATCGGAAATGTTAAGAATGAAATGAGAGTAGAGAATCGTATTTTACTAATTTTTAAAATAAAATTGATCCACACTAGTCCAGAGAGTAAATAATGGTAATCTCTGTTGAGAAAAACACCTTAAAGGGGAAAAAAGGCATCCTATGGACCACAGACTTTGGGACAGAGGAAAAAAAATGCAAATTTTTGTTTTTGACTGGTCTGTTGGTCTCCCACCCTCCATTCAACCTCCCATGTCCTGCCGGTGTGGGATGGGGGTTCTTTTCTTGGCCTGAGGCATGGGGCGCCCAGACCTGGCCCAGTAACCAGGGGGCAGGTTGACCCATGAGGTCCAAGACTCCTTCCTGCATACACAGACCCCCTCTGGTCCGGTTAGGGTTTAACAATTAAAGGTATGCAGCTCCTAAGCGGGAAGGTATCAGGTAAGATGTAAAGGAACCAAAGGCAGGGGGACGGTTCCTTTTGGAACTCGGGCCCTCGCACACCCAAAAGGGTGTCATGCTTCATCATCGGGCTTGCTACTCGTCGGGCCTGTGCTGTAATGCCCAATGGGCACCCTCGAGGAGTCTCTTTATCGGAGATCTTTTGTCCAATGCCATCTGTGAAGTGCAGTTGTAAGGCCCTTAGTGCAGACTGGAGGATATGTAGATGTGAGTGTATAGTGAAAAGTGATTTAAAAATAGACTAAGCAATTCTCTAAGAAGACTTTCTATTTGGCAGGCTTGCTTATCCAATTAAAAACGAGATGGCCACCAGTGGAGACGGTGACCCCTGGTAGCAAAGGAGTGTCAAAGTCTGTTAAGTCAGCGGTATGCTTTGGACAACTTGTTATAGTCCATATAAAGTGTTAAGGGTCATCCAACACTTGAATTTTATGTCCTGAAGATGGTCTAGTGGATGTCTACAATATAGACCGAAACGTCGACAATTGCACCTACTTTTACATCGAACAGTGGTTTTCAAGGATCTGTTGCTACAGTCACAGCTTCCTGTTGTATTTCTTGTAAAGCGATATCCACATTAGTAACAAAGAGGTGTTTGTAACATCAAATGATCTGGAAACCTCAGTTACTATGTGTTGTTTCACTTAGACATTTATATTTGGTTTTTTTTTGTATCCTTTGAATGATTTTTTTCATTATAAATTCAATTCTTCAAAACCAGTTACACCAGTGTAAAGATCTTTTTCTAACAGATTAGTTCAGGTGAAAATGATTTTTTAAATAATTTGATGCAAGCGACTGCATAGAGCTTGTTATAATTATTTGTATATTGAATGTTAAAATTATATGTGCTTTAGAAAATCCTATGTAGGTATAATTCATGAGCCGTCTGCTGTTGGTTAATTATTCATAGACTGTCCCTGTGCTGAGCTGGTGCTCCCAGTGTTTCCAGGTGAAGAAAGGACGGCCATGGACGTGACTGGGACCCAAAGGCGCGCGTAAATAATGCACAACAAAGTACTCTGCCTTCTTTCAAGCCTCATTCAGCGCACACACGCATACACAGCTGTCACACACCTACAAAGCGACATTTGTAGTGCACCACTTACAGCCTGTCTGTGCCCTTTAGAAATAGTGTGAGCTACTGGGTGATGTGAAGGTGCGCTGAGTTGCTCACTAGTGAGTGAGAAGAGAAAGTGGACTGGATGCTCACCCGTGTGGGAGCGTAAGTTGGACTGGATGCACATGTGTGTGACTGGATGCACACGTGTGTGTACCAGAGTATGGGCCCGCGCTCTCTGTTCCCACCGGACATTATTCGGGGCACGCATGCTGTGTAGGCTGGTGTAGGAGTCAAAGATAATGACCATGGTGTGTCCAGTGCCCACACAACGCATGCCCCTCCCCCCACATAGAAGATATGTCCAAGATGGCTCTGCGTTGGGCCATGTATGTCTTTAAGACAGGCACATTGTGAAGGGTGATGAGTACTCATGCAGAGCTTGAGACAACCATGCCTTTTGTATGTTATACTCAAGCCAACCCTCTTCCTGTATGTACCATGCACAGGACAAGGTTGTATATTTAATTCCGGTCATTTACTGAATCCATGTACTGCGCGTAAGGCATGTTTGCAGGCAATCCACGGAGACCTGCACGCTCCTTGCTTATGTATTGCATGCTGCATAGTAAAAGTGCATAGGGCTCCGCCAAGGGCTGTCGTGCCCAGTTTGCTGGCCACGCACTGTGTGTACTATGTAGAGGATATAGCTACAGGTTGTGGTATGTATGTCTTTTTCCCAGGGCTCGACTACCACAAAAGACATGGCTGCAGTCCAAGCCCTGCACACAGTACATGCATCTCCTGTTCTATTTGTACATACACAGGTCCTGGGTGAAATCCAATCCCTGCACACAGTACATGCATCTCCTGTTCTATTTGTACATACACAGGTCCTGGGTGAAATCCAAGCCCTGCACACAGTACATGCATCTCCTGTTCTATTTGTACATACACAGGTCCTGGGTGAAATCCAATCCCTGCACACAGTACGTGTGTGCTGTTCTTTTGTACATACACAGGTCCTGGGTGAAATCCAATCCCTGCACACAGTACATGTGGGTGCTGTTCTTTTGTACATACACAGGACCTGGGTGAAATCCAATCCCTGCACACAGTACATGTGTGTGCTGTTCTTTTGTACATACACAGGTCCTGGGTGAAATCCAATCCCTGCACACAGTACATGTGTGTGCTGTTCTTTTGTACATATACAGGTCCTGGGTGAAATCCAATCCCTGCACACAGTACATGTGTGCTGTTCTTTTGTACATACACAGGTCCTGGGTGAAATCCAATCCCTGCACACAGTACATGTGTGTGCTGTTCTTTTGTACATACACAGGTCCTGGGTGAAATTCAAATCCCTGCACACAGTACAAGTGTGTGCTGTTCTTTTGTACATACACAGGTCCTGGGTGAAATCCAATCCCTGCACACAGTACACGTGTGTGCTGTTCTTTTGTACATACACATGTCCTGGGTGAAATCCGATCCCTGCACACAGTACATGTGTGTGCTGTTCTTTTGTACATACACAGGTCCTGGGTGAAATCCGATCCCTGCACACAGTACATGTGTGTGCTGTTCTTTTGTACATACACAGGTCCTGGGTGAAATCCAATCCCTGCACACAGTACATGTGTGTGCTGTTCTTTTGTACATACACAGGTCCTGGGTGAAATCCAATCCCTGCACACAGTACATGTGTGCGCTGTTCTTTTGTACATACACAGGTCCTGGGTGAAGTCCAAGCCCTGCGCACAGTACATGCATGTTCTGTTCTATTTTTTCATGCACATGGCATGGTTGAAGTCAGAGCTCTGCACACAGTACATGCATTTATGTCCTGTTCTGTTTGTACATTGCACAGCACATGGGTGAAGGCCATGTCATTCACGCAGTACATGCATGACCTTTTCTATTTGTCCAGTGCACAGGGAATGGGTGGAGATCAGCCCTTTCACAGTACATTCATGTCCTATTCTGTTTGTACAATGCACAGGTCATGGGTGTAGGCCATGTCCTGTTTGGGATTTGCACAAGATGCATAGTCGTAGGGTATGCCATGTGCACTGTACAAAGGAAGCATGGCAGCAGGTCTTGACATCTACATAGTGCCCACAGAGGACAGCTGGACAGTGGCGGCTGGCATGTATGTAGTGTGGTTGGGGTGAGACAAAAAAAAGTACAAAAAATAATTCCACTTACCTTCCTGGCATGAAGTCCTCCTCCTCGCTCGGATCTTCTCCAGGCAGGCTTCAGGAAACTGCAGTAACCAATCCTGGCTCTGCTCTCATGCTGCATGTTGGACTTGGCCCTTTTGGCAAGTTCACCTCTAAACTTTTTGCTTTGATATGTGACTTGGTGTTGGTGGTTTTTGGTTTCTGCGCACTTTAACACTGTGTCCCAGTGTAAAGCGCGTGCGCGCTCTGAGTGCATGTTGTGAGATTGGCCTGCCCTCCCATAGGAATGGATGGGGGATATGTGTGTCCATGGTAGTTCCTGATGTGTGGGGAGTGCAGGGTCGAGTTTGGTATGTGCGGACTCGTGTGATTAAATGCTGCGCGATGATGTGCGCAGATTTAATGTGTCTGGTGTGGAAGTGCCACTTCTAGAAGTTGGCATGTCTGTGTAATAAATGTGAAGTGACTGTCTGGCTTGTGATTGGCTGGAGCAGGCCGGTGTGCCTGGCTCCAGGAGTCAGGATGGGTCTGCCCCGGTGGTGAATGAAGAGATCTGAATGTTGATGGGAGGGAGGAGTGCACCTGGGACCTGAATAGGGCTCCCTCCACTATGCTGGCTCTTCCCCCTGTGGTGCGTCTGATGTCCCTAGCCTGTCCTGTGAATGGGGAGAGGGGTTGAGCACAACAGAGTGCTCCAAAACCAGTTGCATCTGGTTTCTCCTTAACCCTGCAGCCTGAGACAAAGGAAATATGTGTATAAAAGAGGGGATGTGACCATATGAAAATGTTCTGTCTGATCCTGACTTGAGGGGGGCCTGCTGCTGCTGGGCACCAGGAGGAACCGCCACTGGGTGCTGCCCCCCCTGTGTGAGGTTAACAAACAAAATGGTTCTGTTGGGTAGCAAAGACAATTCCTTTGGTAGAGGCTGAAAACAGCTCAAAAAACAAGCAACAAGCACAAACTCTCTGATAGACAAAGTTTTTATATGTATTAAAACAGAAAAAGAGACAATATCCTAGAATTACTTCATTCCATTACATTGCTACTCAATACGTTAACTTCGTGAAAAAGTGACAATAGTGATTAAGGTGACAAGTGCAATGTATGCAGTGACATTTATATACACAACAATTATTTACAATAAAACCCTAATGAGAAATGACATGGGGGGGGGGGGGTTGTTGGGGAGGAAAACGAGGTATTTTCTGTCGTTTATGAGGCCAGTTTTTTACAAGTAGATATTCCAAGGAAACCAAATGGTTAATATCCAAGTTCCTGGGGTTTTAGCTTGGCCAAGGTAATAGCGTCGACGTTTCGACCCTCGTTGCACCCCAGTTGGTGGTTGCGGCGGGTCTTTATCAAGACAGGGGGAGGGAAGGGGATCGGTCAAATGGTGAAAGTTTCCAGAAGGTAGCCCATTGGTCAACCCTCGATGCAGTATTTATCCGCAGTGAAACTCAGCGATCTGGATATGAACGCCAAACCGAGCTGTCCGGGAGAAATGCTCGAACTGAGTTCATCGAGGGTTGACCAACGGGCTACCTTCTGGAAACTTTCACCATTTGACCGATCCCCTTCCCTCCCCCTGTCTTGATAAAGACCCGCCGCAACCACCAACTGGGGTGCAACGAGGGTCGAAACGTCGACGCTATTACCTTGGCCAAGCTAAAACCCCAGGAACTTGGATATTAACCATTTGGTTTCCTTGGAATATCTACTTGTAAAAAACTGGCCTCATAAACGACAGAAAATACCTCGTTTTCCTCCCCAACAACCCCCCCCCCTGGTCATTTCTCATTAGGGTTTTATTGTAAATAATTGTTGTGTATATAAATGTCACTGCATACATTGCACTTGTCACCTTAATCACTATTGTCACTTTTTCACAAAGTTAACGTATTGAGTAGCAATGTAATGGAATGAAGTAATTCTAGGATATTGTCTCTTTTTCTGTTTTAATACATATAAAAACTTTGTCTATCAGAGAGTTTGTGCTTGTTGCTTGTTTTTTGTTTTTTGAGCTGTTTTCAGCCTCTACCAAAGGAATTGTCTTTGCTACCCAACAGAACCATTTTGTTTGTTAATCGCATATACCCAGGTTCTGAGGGACACAGGGTTACCCCTTTTTTATAAATCATCCCCCTGTGTGAGGGCCCTGTGAGCTGGCCCCTGGGCCCAGCCTTTGCCCCCTACCTTCCTAAAAGACTTTCCCTAGACTTTTGGATTCCTGCTGTAGCGCCCTGGGAGCGCTTTATTTGTCCTTGTAGTGCCTGGGAGCGCTTGATTGTGGTGCTGGGGAGCGCTTTGCTTTCCTGAGCAGTGCTTCCCTGTTTGACCAGCAGCACGGAGCTGCGATTCCCGTCCTGAGGGATTCTTCCGGTGTGGGGATCCCCCTACCCTTTGATTTTCGGCACGGGTGCCCACCCCGTTTATTTGCCGTACTTTTTAAATCGTTGGCAGGTGCCCACACTGCATGGTGTGCCTTGCGGGACCCTACCCCACGTATTTATACTTCTTTAATCCCTAGCGGGTGCCCACGCTGCCAGGAACTTGTGCATTTGAACGGGTGCCTTCCCCGTGTTGTGTCCTGAAGAGAGCTGCCGTGAAGCTACAGCGCTGTGCCGTGCTGTGATTGGCCCCGGAAGTCCCGTAGCATCATCACGAAGCCTTGCAGCCATTGGTCCAGCTGCGAGGGCTTCCCCCGAGATCCGGAAACTGCAACCGGAGGCCGGGGAGCGGAAGGCAGGAGTCTGCCTATGGTGACCAGGTGAAGGAGGGCGGCGACGCTGGCTCCCCCAGCGAGGCTCTCCCTGGAGTGAGAGCGCCCTGCCCGCCGCCCTTGAGGAGGAGCAGAGCAGCCCAGCGGAGACGCCGCCTCCCAGCAGCCGGTGAGTGCGGGCGTCTCGGTCGGTCCCAAGTCAGTGGAAGAGCGGCCCCGGATGGCAGCGGGCCGCTCCCCCGTTGTTCTACCGCAATTGCAGGAAGATCCCACGTGGCTCCAACGTTTGGGTTGATTTTGTTCAGAGGGCCCTAGAGCGAGGCCCCCCTGATGCCTGCACTCATTTGATTCGGGGAACCTTTTGTTTCAAAGCCCACGTGGCTCCCACACACACGGGGACATTTCTCGTAGGTAGAGCCTAAAGGGCTCCAACATGATTTGGGGCACATTTTGTGTTTAGAGCCTACGTGGCTCCCACGTCGTGTTTAGCCGCATTTGTGTGTTTAGAGCCCCAGAAGTGAGCCAGGGTGCGCGCTGGTGCCCGGGCTCAGTTCCCCAACTGCCCAGCACTTAGTGGGCAGCTGCATCGTGTAGGCCTGTTCTTTAGCGCACTCTTCTGTTGGCTGCCTGCGCAGCCTGCCCTGACATTTTGGGCAAAGGGCGTTTTAGCCCCTGAGAGGCCAAGTTGGTCTGGGGGGGTCAGTATCTAATGTAATTCTACGCAAGGTGATGGCATTTGTGTTCATGTTGGTAATGACCTGATGCCTAATGTGATCTATGCGTAATGTGCAAGGCCTTTATGCTTGTGATACCTCTAACTGTGTTTATATGCTTAGGCGGTTGTGTTGCCTAGTATAATTTATGCTAGTGAGTTCCTGGTTCCCTGCGTGATATATGCCTAAGGTGGTTAGGATTGCGTAGTGTGTACCTACCTGTTACCAGTGGTTACTGGTTGTGTTCTGCAAGTATTATTTTGTGCAGCAATTATTCTACATTCTAAGTGCTATTTCTGCTAAGTGCTAATTCTGACAGTGGCCCATGTGGCCCTGTCCTGTGCATATAATCCCCTGTAAATACTGCCCAGTGCCAGTTAGCACAGTGTAATTATATGATTATGATCTAATGTGTTTATGGTAATACAAAGGCTATTTTTATATATAACCTTGTGTGGAGTTCCTTTTTGTGGTGTACCTAGGGTGTTGCTGCTGTGTGTGTGTGTTGCGCAAACACTTTACACCTTGCCTCTGGGATAAGCCTGACTGCTCGTGCCAAGCTACCAAGGGGGTGAGCAGGGGTTATCTTTGGCGTGTAACTCCCTTGCCGTGATGAGTGGTGGTCCCTGCCTCGCTTTGGCGCAAGCCTTAGCCAACCAGAAATCCCATTTCTAACACTGCATGAAAGCAGCGCCAGAATTGAAGGGAGTGGCCTCTCTCGCCACTTTCGAGAACCCTGAAGCCCTATGCTGTCTCTAACCCCGGTGTCTAAGACAGCTGGGTTAGAGAGACTTAAAATGTGCATGTCTAGCTGGCCCTCGCAAGACTGCCAGCCAAAGAGACATGCGCAATTTAATTTAAAGTGCCCGGCCCATCACCACTTTCTGCTGCTGCCTGACTGGCAGTAGCAGAAATCAAAAAGCCTGCCCACGTCCTGACGCTCCACTCGGGACTGGGTTTTGAAAAATAAAATGATAATAAATGAACTTTATTGTCACTTTATTTTTCTATCTCTGGGGCCAGTTTTTTAGTGGGGTGATGCCCCACGGACTCAATGGAGGAGCTGCGCCTGCGGCCGGAAGCTGTGCACTATATGTGTACAACTTTCAGGGAAGTTGTCGCAAGGTGCTCCTATATCAGGGAAGCTCCCGTGTCCAATATTCAGTCCTGTTATGTGGGACGCCATACCTCGGAGCCGGTCCGAAATCCCTTACAAACATTGGGGAACACATAACAGGACTGAATATTGGACACAGGAGCTTCCCTGATATAGGAGCACCTTGCGACAACTTCCCTGAAAGTCGTACACATATAGAAACCAAAGAAAAGATAAAAACACCCTTTTTCCAAGGTAATCCGAATTTAAGTTTGATGCCATCGGAAAACACTTAAAATACTTGATAAAGACCAAATCACATCTATATGATTTCTCTGCCCTGAAGAAGTCCGTGAAGGACGAAACGCGTTGGCTACGGCTACAGTTTTTATTTGAAGCCAAAACAAGAATAAAGATTGAACTACAAACAACTCCGTTGAATTGCTGTCTTCGCTTGACCGAACCAATTTTCTTACCAATAATATTGAAAATTGGAATGTACTTATTGATTCGTGTGCTGGACCATTGTGTGTTAAAAAAGTTGTAAATATGACCTTTGTCTTGGGAGATTTAGGGGCTTGTGAATCTCCGGTCCGTGACACCTAGAAATCTCTACTAAATAGTACTAAGGATAGGTGCAATTGTCCTTGACCCCACTCCCTGCTCTCTTCTTTGCAACTGAATGAAGAACACACCTACACAGGTGCTCCTAAATACTGCATGTGTGTCAGTGGCAAACCTTGTAGAGCTCATTCATACCATCTGTGTATTGCACTCCGGGCTCCTTGTAGTCAGATGTTCGTGTGGACCCCTCATCACCCCACATAAACACTGACACTCCACGAGGTCCCATGTGGGTGACGTGTTTCCATCCTGCACACCCGGTGGGAGGGGGTATCCAAGTCAGCACTTTTTGGTCATTTTCTGGGTGGCTTAGACTCTAGTTATTGAATTTTGTCATAAAGTCTCCTTCTCAGAGAAGTGCCCTGTTTACATGCGATGTCTTTTGAGTGAGGGGGCTGTTGCCTTCTCAGTGGAGGGGCGTCTCCCCTCGAGGTGAGGGGATGGCGTGATTGAGCGATATGGTTATAGTCCAGAGGCGAGAGCTGGAGCGGTTGAGTGATGTTTACTTACATGAGGTGAGGGTCAGAGTGGTAAGCAGTTCCTACATTCTAAAGGTGAGGGCTGGAGTGATTGCCTTCTGACTGATGGGGTTACTTGACTCCCCTCCAGGTGAGGGCTGGAGTGGTTGGGTGATGTGTTTACATTCTAGAAGTGAGGGCTGGAGTGAGTTTTGGTCCCCCTAAGCCTAGAACAAGGGCTATCGTGGTCATCTCTTTAGTGACCGGATGATCCCACTCCAACTAAAGACTGCAGAGACCGTCTCTTCTGTCATTGTAGTCTCTTGATAGTTGACACCTGTGAGAACTGCACTGGTTGTCTGCAGTAAAGGGTGGGTATTCTGTTACTGGTGAGGAAGGGAAGAGTTACCGGCGGTCTTGCCCATCTGGTGAAGTGTAGCATTGACTGTGGCCTTCTAGCATGTTTTGTCATTCTACAGTTCACTGTCTCGGTGGTCGTCTCCGCTGAGCGACGTGGTCGACTGCAGGTAAATCGTTGTGTTGTATCCTCGTGGCGATGAGACGAGACCTGGATACGTTTTGTCCTCAGAGCTTCTCTATCCTATCTCAGTGACCGTCTTCTGTGGGTGGTGATTTACCCTACACTTATTGCAGTCTTTACTACTACCAGTGTTTCAGGCGGACGTCGCGGTGCAATGCAGATGAACCACAGTACAACACTCCTTATGTCTTTTGGTGTGTTTTCCTCCAGCATTAACTCTCTTCTCTTTATCCCCAGGTTCCTTCACCCGCTGTAGGCTGGTATCCCGGTGCACAATGTTCTCCTCAGGTTCTATCGGCTCCCGGAGACGCGGGATTCTGCTTCAAGCATGTGTCGCCGCCCTTCTGGTCTTCACGATCTGTCACGTCCCCAGTGTGGCTGCACAACCCAAGACTCAGGCTCGAAATGGGGGGGAGACCAGGTTCCCCGAGTTCTTGCACCGGGCTTCGCGGGCTCTGCGAGAAATGCTGGTGTATGTGCTGGGCGAAGAGATGCTGCGGTCAGTGACTGAGGTGAGCTATTTTTGCAGTATCTGGTCCATTCACAAGGGGACTGGTGGAGAGCATGTCTGAAACATACATCTTTCTATCTCTGCTGGGAACCCAATGTTGTGTCTTCCTTTCTTTGCATACTTGAATGTTGTCTTCCATTCGCCCTCTACATACATGTGGTTTTCAAAATGATTTGTATGTAATCCCACGAGATACCATTGCTTGATAGAAAATGTGCTTTGCCCCATATATGTAAAGAAGTCTTTGCAAAGTTGTTTCGTTAGAGCCCCTGGGATGGTTCTTGTGAGGAACCTTGCGTCACTATGGTTAAAATCGGGGGGATTTAAAAAAAAATATTTTAATAGATGTTCTTGTCAGGAGAAGAGCTCTGCATACGTTTCTAGATTTCTGGCAAAGGTGGTGGAGAGTTAACCTTTTCATAGTTTCTTAAAATGACCCTTTGTTGAGAATTTTACCCAATTCAAGGGAAGCAGAAGAAGCTTCTTTTCTTCCCATGGGTTTTCAGCTGAGGAGCCCTTTTTGTGCTGATATTCCCATGTGATGGGTTCCTTCATATGAAAGCTCTCCATAACTTCACAGATACCTGCAAGAGATTTTGTAGAGTTAATTCACAGCAAATTCATTAGATGAAAATATCTAAATACAGATTCTATGCTGGAAACTCTTCAAAAACAAAGTCAACTAATTCTTATGCAAAGAATGAAAGGGATGTTGTTTACAAAATCCCTGAAGTGTGTGGCACAGACAGGCACATCCGTTGCTGGGACATTTGAGAGACTAATTTCCCTTCTTGGCCAGACATGGTTTTGCAGAATCAAGTTATGGACCTGACCCACATCATTAGAGAGGAGATTTTAGCCATTGCCACTTGAAATAAGATGTTTTGGGAGATAATCAACAATCTGTTGGTGCAGCTGCATAGTGAGTGTTTACAAAGCATTTAAAAAAAGTGAAGAATCGCAAACAATGCCGGTTTTAAAGGAAGTATCTAAAACTTAGCAAGTCTTGAGAGGACTCTGAATGTGTGAAGCTCCTTCAGAGATCCAGGTAACTTGTTTACTGGTGGAAAACCTATCTGGTGAGAAGACAGAGTTTGGCTTCAATGATCAAGAATGTCTTTGAAGGCGAGGTCCTCTCGCCGTCATCACGCAGCGGCTTGACTCACCGGGATCATACGCGTGCCACAAGTCCTCGCCTATTGGACCATCATCTTTAGTTTGTTCACTTCAAGAACAGAGGAAATGTGGTGGGAGCGGCAATTACAAGACGTTCTGAAATATTGTTACATACTGTAGCAAGAACAGGAAATTAATTCCTTGTTGGCCAAGTTACATGTTCATAAGAACAGCACAACTAACATCTCAGCGACTGCTAGCCTTCAAGGTTGAATGTTAAGTATAGGTTTGAATAACTTTCAAAAGTGATGGCCAGTTGGAGTTGCCATATCACACTGCTAGCCCTTCGGAGAGGAGGGAAGGTTGTACTTTAAACACAATCCTAAACCAGTGTATTACTTTTTAGGAAACTAAAATTCTCTCACTGATGTTATACAGTGCAAAGCTTTTTGGGAATGTAAACCAATTGGCTATAATCCTGGATTTCTCCAGAGATTATCTCAGAACATAAGAAGCAGCTCCGTTCGACAAGGTAGGACAGACCAGAGGTACAACTAGTTTCAATACACCAAGCGACAGTATTGTTGTTTATAAAATGCTGTAATAAAGAGCTTGGTAATCGGAATGTGACGAATGCTCTGAGTTCCAAGACAACACACGCTACTCTTGGTAGAACCAAGTGGGTGATCGGGAGGTATAATGTGATGTGGAAGATGCAAGACAATATTTCAGGCTGAACACAAATCAAGGCAACTAAATAGAAATAATCAGACACAGGTATCGAGGAAAAAATATTGTAACTTTTTGCTTTTTAATAACTACTTATAAAGATCTTTGAGACCAAGAGACATTTTTAGGCAGCTATATGCATCTGCCCATGTAAATATTCTGCCTTTATGGTATACAACCCACTTGAAAAGGGACAGCAGCCAGGTTAAGTTTTGAAAATGCTTTTTGTAAGGAGCTGAAGTCTCACTGAAGTACCTCTAACCTGCAGGCAGGCGCTGTGGCTCAGAAAGAGCCTCGCTCCCAAAAAGGAGCGCCGGAACAAGGGTAGGTACCCTTGTCTTGAACACGAAGGCAGCGAATAAACATTTCAAATGGAAACTTATAGAAAAGGCACGCTTATTGAGAGTGTGACGTCAGTTTCTCTTAGCCCAAAGTCTTGATAAGAACTTTTTCTTTATCAATCTGCAATGATGAAATGGAATGTAAAAGGTAAGTTGGAATGTAGAGTTGGCAGTAAGTATATTAAACGGAGAGCAGCAGGGCCCTTTACTTGGAGTAAATATATCCAGGGGCCATCCTGAGTGGGAGTCTTATGTAAGAGCTGTTCCAGGATACATCTACTGAACAAGCATGGTCTGCTCTGGGAATGTATTGGCCTCAAGTTAGTATTGACCTGATTGAGGATAGATGTCTCCTTTGGTTTAAATGGGAATCGACTCGGATCAAGTGTATGCACTGAAAACGATAACTCTTCGGTGTTATGGAATAATGCATACTTTGTAATGGGTAATGTTACTTTCATATAGTGATAAGGTCAAGAATTGTACTGTAACTTATCTAGTGTTGCCTGATGTCCGCAGGCGGTGTATAAAGACTAGTCAGCCAAGCTATATTTGTGTACAGGTCTGACTTTGGGTTCAGGGGCATGCGTAACAAGACCTGGATCTGAATGTATTTATTTACTAGGAGAATGGAATTCTTAAGTAAAGGTGCCCAAAGCATCCTTTATATATGTGAACGCACGTCCACCCTATGCTGCCCTGCCTCTTTCTTTCCTTTGCTAATTGTTCCTGACATAGGTGTGGACTAGACTCCGAACCCTGCGCGTCCCTGGTCTTACCGGAGTGCTCGCTAGGATCTGGAGATCTTTGGTGGCGCAAACACCGGTGCTCTCCAGAGGCTCGGTTGCACCATGCTGTGGGATTCCACCCACGTTAGAACATGAAGGTCTCAAGTGCTCATTGCACCGTGTGATCTACCAAATCTCTGTTCATGGTTGTGTTTCTGACCCGTTGCACAGAGTAGTCGAGCGCTCTTCCATCTCTGGCACAGGCCAGGAGACCCAGCCTCAGTCCGTTGAGATGGCCAAGGAGAGGGTGCCGTCTGTCACCGTTGCCGCCTGACGACCTTCTTAACGCCAGACTCCATCGCCTCCTCTTTAGCCAAATCTGCAATGCATAAGTGTTGTATTGTAGCATTTATAGTGCTTTTTACTCCTGCGTGAGATGCTGAAGCACTTAACCACACAAATAGCAAACTACACTGTGTAGGGCGTGTTGTTGTAAGGGTGGTGTTTCGGCTTGGGTCTCTTTGGCAAGTGTTTCATGTCATGCAGGTTGACGGGTAAGGGTTGGCGGGTAAGGGTCTGTAGGAAACAGACACACAGCTTATACTTGTAATAAGGACTAAAACATATAGGGAGCCTTAGCCCAGCCACAGGGGCAGCAGAACTTTTTGTTTGAGGCATGCGTGCTGCTGAATTCATATCTTAGCAAAGATCGCCGCCTAGTGTTGGGTCCGGATGTTTGTACCTTGTTGTCTTGGAAGACTCTCCGAAGTATCATGAGATAGGTGACTCCTCCCCTGGACTACAGAGTGCATGGGCATCTTCTCCTTCCTCAGATTGTTTTTTTCCGCCATTGGTTTCGGATGCACGTCGAGCCGCAGAAGGCCGTCGAGCCGCAAAAGGTGATCGAGCCGAAACAGGTCGTCGAACCGAAAAAGCCCGTCGACCCGAAGAAGACCTCACATGATAAAAGCGTCCAGCCTAAAGAGACACTCGACCCGAAAAAAGCTGTACAGCCGAAAAAAGCAAAATCTTCGGCGCCACGGACAGAGGAGGAAGAACTCTTTCACCCAGATCCACAACAAAGACTATATATAGACCCTGAAACAGGACATATAGTCTACAATAAAAAACAAAAGAAGACTGGACACTGAAGCCCCTTCTCCCGTTCCTCCTAAGAAAAAGGACTTAGGCACATCCCCTTCAAGACCTTACTCACCTCCTCCTTTCACTCCCAACATGCCTTATGTTCCATATTCTCCTTCACTTGTAGATTATGATCAGGAAGCAGACATGGGGGAAGATCCTCAGGATGATTTTATACCACCTGACGATCCAGGGAACCCAGATGACACATGGAGTGACCATAATGACCCCGATGACACAGATTACACACAGCCCATACCCGATCCTAATACATACCCCACTAAGCCGTCTCCTACTGACGACACTGTCGCTTTTAACCAACTAGTGGACAGAGCAGCTCAGTATCATGGTGTACACATGCACACTGACCCTATAGAGGAGGATTTCCTATTTAACACCTTCCCAACATCAGAGAAGAGTGTACGTGTACTCCCTATGCTAAAAGGGGTACTAAAGCACGCAGCAGACATCTTTAAAGACCCAGCCAGGGCGTGTCCTCAATCCAAGGATTGAAAAGAAATATAAACCGGCCCCTGAAGACCCCTCTTATATCAGGTCTCAACTACCATTAGACTCCCTAGTTGTGTCTAACGCTAGGAAAAGAGCAAACTCGCAAACAACGGGTGATGCTCCCCCTCCTGACAAGGAGTCAAAAATTCTAGAAGCCTCAGGGAGGAGAGCGGCCTCTCAGGCAGCAAGCACTTGGAGGATTGCCAATACACAAGCTCTCATAGCACGCTATGACGAACTGGAGGGATTACTACAACACCTACTAGAACCATATAAGGCAAAAGCTAATGACCTAATACAGGAAGGGAAATTCATTACTAACGCATCCATAAAATGCGCCCTTGGTGTAGCTGATACAGCTGCTAGGTCTGTCAACACTAGTGTATTGCTACGCAGGCATGCCTGGCTTCCCATTTCAGGTTTTAAAAATGAAGTGCAACCTACCGTACTCAATCAACCTATTAACCAGGATTTCTTATTTGGCCCTGCGGTGGATACCATCTTAGAAAAGATGAAAAAAGACACTGACACTGCTAAGTCCATGGGTGCACTTCAATTTCAACAGTCTAGAAGCTCTTTTCGTCGCTCCTCCTTTCGAGGCTCAGGCAGAGGCAACACATCACAAAGATCTTCATCATATAAAAGTACTACACAAGGCACCTTTAATAAAGGCTCCAATAGAGGAAGTTATAGAGGAAACAACAACAAGGGCAGAGGACGTGGTAATAACACCCGAGCCTCCACCGCCACCAACAGTGACTTTCTCACACTCCCTCCAGACCACTTAACACCAGTCGGAGGAAGATTAACACAATTCCTACCAGTCTAGAATACCATTACTACAGACAGGTGGGTGAGACAAATTATCCAGTATGGTTACTGCCTGGAACTCAAATCTACTCCACCCAACATGCCACCAAAACACCGTCCAATGTCCAAAGAACACATCACGCTGTTACAACAGGAGGTAAAATCCATGCTAGAAAAAGGTGCCATAGAGCCAGTCCCATTACAACATCAAGGGACAGGGGTATACTCTCTATACTTCCTCATTCCCAAAAAAAGACGGCTCCCTCAGACCAATATTGGACCTCAGATCTTTGAACCAATACATCCACTCAGATCATTTCCATATGATCACTCTACAACAGATACTCCCACTACTCAAGCAAGGCGACTTCCTCGCCACATTAGACCACAAGGATGCATACTTTCACATACCCATACATCCAGCTCACAGGAAATACCTCAGGTTCACAATATAAGGTCAGCACTATCAATTCAAAGTCCTCCCCTTCGGGGTAACCACAGCCCCAAGAGTGTTTACAAAATGCCTAGCAGTAGTAGCAGCACACCTCAGAAGGCAACACATCCATGTGTTCCCCTACCTCGACTATTGGCTCATAAAAGCCAATTCGTACGCACAGTGTGCCAGCCATACCTCTAAGACAATCCAGCTACTGCACAATCTAGGATTTTCAATAAATTACCCAAAATCACATCTGCAACCCTCCCACATACAGCAATATCTGGGAGCAACAATAGACACCTCCGTAGCAAAGGCATATCCAAATCCAGCCAGGATAGCCAACATACAATCTCTCATTCAAAAATGTCAGCCACAACACTCCCTGCCAGCTCGAGTCTTCATGCAGCTCATAGGTATGATGGCCTCCTGCATATTCATCGTCCCTCATGCTCTGCTTCAAATGCGACCCTTACAGGAATGCCTACACGCCAGTGGAACCAGGCTCAAGGACAGCTACAAGACCTAGTGTTGGTAGACAGTCGCACTTACCGCTCTCTGCAGTGGTGGAACCCACAAAACCTTTCCAAGGGGCGACTGTTCCAAGAGCCGGTTCCACAGGTAGTATTAACAGCGGACGCATCACTGACAGGTTGGGGAGCCCATCTCCTTTAATATACAGTCCAAGGTCTCTGGACAGCCAAACAAAAGACTCTACATATAAACCACTTAGAGTTACTGGCAATATTCCTGGCAATGAGAGCTTTTCAGAAATACTTGTTCAACAAGACTGTGTTGATCCGGACAGACAACATGACAGCCATGCACTTCATCCAAAAACAGGGGGGGGGCCCACTCTCTGCAACTATCTCACCTAGTACAGAGCATATGGAAGTGGGCGATTCATCAGAACATTGATCTCCTGGCAGAACACCTCCCAGGGACAGACAACCAGATAGCAGACCTACTAAGCCGACACAGTCAGCAAATACACGAATGTTAGATTCATCCTCCAGTTCTCCAACCATTCTTCCGAAAGTGGGGACATCCAGACCTAGATCTGTTTGCCACAAACGAAAACTCAAAATGCCTGTTCTTCTCCGCCAGGTTCCCACACCCGTTGTCACAAGGCAATGCGATATGGATGAACTGGTCAGGCAGATTTGCGTACGCTTTTCCACCAACCCCAATGATTCCATTAGTGGCACGCAAGCTAAGGCAACAGTCACTTACAATGATCCTGGTTGCTCCCACATGGGCAAGACAGCCATGGTACACGACGCTCCTAGAACTCTCAGTAGTTCCTCACCAAAGGCTGCGTATTTCGCCACAACTACTAACACAGAACCATGGAGAAATAAGGCACCCAGATCCCAATCAGATGAACTAAGCGATCTGGCTCCTGAAATCTTAGAATTTGGATATCTTAACTTGCCTCCAGATTGTATGAACATTATCAAAGAAGCCAGGCGTCCCACTACCAGAGTACGTTATGCAGCTAAATGGAAAAGATTTGTTATTTACTGTAATAATAATCAAATCAATCCATTGGATGCCTCCATCCAAAATGTAATCTGTTACTTGCTACACATTCAGAGATGTAACCTAGTATACACATCCATAAGGCTACACCTCGCTGCTATAGCAGCATATCTTCAAAACAGACAACACGACTCCCTATTCAGAATCCCATCTATCAAAGCTTTTATGGAGGGTCTTAAAAGAATTATCCCTCCAAAGCATCCACCTTCTCCAGTCTGGAACTTAAACATAGTACTTACCAGACTTATGGGACCTCCCTTTGAACCACTCCATTCATGTGAACTACAATTCTTAACATGGAAGGTGGGGTTTTTAATTGCTATCACCTCCCTCAGGCGAGTGAGTGAGTTACAGGCACTAATCATTCAGGAACCATTCATGCAAATTCACCACAATAAGGTAGTGCTGCGTACAAACCCGAAATTTATGGCAAAAGTTATATCCACTTTTCACATCCATCAGTCCATAGAATTGCCAGTTTTCTTTCAAAACCCGCAGCTGAAAGAGCCCTATACACACACTAGACGTTATAAGAGTTCTCTTATATTACGTTGACAGAACAAAATCATTCAGGAAGACAAAGCAACTATTTGTCCCTTTTTCACCACAACATAAGGGCAATCCCATTTCCAAAGCAGGAATAGCCAGATGGATCGTTAAATGCATTCAAATATGCTATCAGAAAGCTAAGCGCACTTTAACAGTTCCCCCTAAAGCCCACTCAACGCGTAAAATGGGGGCATCCATGGCTTTCTTAGGAAATATTCCCTTAGAAGACATATGTAGGGCAGCAACATGGTCTACCATACACACGTTCACTAAACACTACTGTGTTGACGTGCAAGCTAAGCAACAAGCTGCTGTAGGCCAAGCTGTCCTTAAAACTCTATTTCAAACCACTGCAGCTGATACAGGTGACTACCGCTAGAGGAGAAACTGCTATACAGTCTATGCTAAGATATGAATTCAGCAGCCCACATGCCTCGAACGGAAAATGCTACTTACCAGTATGCATCTGTTCTTGGCATGTAGGGCTGCTTCCTTTCTTCCGTTTGTGAGCATGCACGCACTCCCAAAAAGGGGAATTTATCAGGACCTAATTAATTCAGCTGAAATTTAAAGTTGTTTCTCATATTAAGCTACACTTTTCCAAGTTTGGTTACATTAGTTTTCTCATTATGTCATTTTGTAAGCATGTTTCATATAATGCCTCCTGTTGCACGCCGAATATGTTTTGAAATGTTACATAATCTTATGGAAGATTTACTGAAATGAAGTCCCAAAGTTGCAGATTTTGAAAAATTCTTTCAAGAACTCATTTACAGCTAAAGTATTAATGAATAGCTTTGAATACCCTCCCAAACAGTTGTTGTTTGCAAAAAATCTAAATGAAAAATTCTGCCAGTTACCGATTAGCGCGTATGCTGCAAATCTCTCCCTTACGTGTCATATACTTGATGCCTTCCATAGATTTTGTGCTGCTCTTATGTCCTCTTCCTACCACGCCTTCCACCTATGAAAGTCTGCAGGGGGTGCAGCATTCTCAATTTACAGAATACCCTTCTAACTTACCATCCATTTGAGAACAAATACACAGAAACATCAGCTTTTCAGCTAGGCCAAAGATTGGCGAATTGAAATAAGACTGTCTATTTGCATTTTTGCGTTTGGATATATGGAAAGCAAAACCATAAACGTGTCCACATTTTGACCATACCCAAATATATCTGTAAGGAGATTGCTCTGGTTTAAAGTAGAAAATCCAGCCAGGCTCCCCTTCTGCCTGTCGTAGGTCTAGGTTCATTTACTGTTCTTCGGTCGCATCAGGTTTGCTGGGCAGGTATTAGTTAATGGTCTTAGATGTATGTCTCTTTTTTAATAAAAGTTTTGTGTGGTAAATATTTTGGCAGTTGATATTTCTACATTCTGTTTTTGTGGTCTCTCTTCAAACCACATTATATATGATCCCAAAAAGCTCCGCCCTTGCCTGTGATTTGCTAGATTTCTTGTCAATCCCACCTCTTTATTGGTGGGTTTCCTCCCTATTCCAGGTTTGTCCCGCCCTTGGAGCATGGCCTATTTACCGTTGCTTTTGGTTGGCATGAGCGCAAGCTTCCACATTTTTCTTATTTCATTACTTGTTTAGCACTTATGCAAGTGATGAGTAAGCCTTCATCTTCGGAGTGCACTCATGTGCATTACTTTGTATACTTTGGATATTAAAAGACAGTATCATGTAGATTATAAAAGATACCACTAACAAAAAAAGTATACACTGTCACATGATTAATAAGAAAAGTAGCAGCAAAAGCCCTGTACATAATAGAGCAAAGGGAGATCGTAAGGTCACCAGAACAAGTGTATCGTGCAGATTATAAAAGATATCGCTGTACTTCAAAAGTATAAAAGCGGAAACTTGATTTAGGGTACCAGGCTTGGTGCAGAGTTTCAGTCAAACTGGTACAATCGGATAGGAGAGCTCAGGGAGCGACTTCTAAGCTCACATCGTTGTTTATTTGCCATCAAGAATGGTAATTCACATCGAGATAAAAAAAATCATGAATATTAAATAAAAATTATGATGTTTCTTTTGAGGTCTGTGCATTGAAATATTATGCCAAACTTACAAAAATATAAATTTAAGTGAGATTCTATTGACATAATGAGCTGTATGTTTAGGCCAATCTTAGCCCACAAAATCTTGATAAAGGAGACCAGAATGCGTAGGCTGCCTGACCAAGGCGAAAGGCACAAGCCCAGGGAAGAAGGTATGGGGCACCTGTCCGGGAACACGTCGCACAGTCACAAGAATACTTGGAGTGGGACCTGAGCCAACCCTGTACGGAAGCCGAGGTGGATTAAAGAATTGGCCTCTCTATGCAAAGCACCAGCTGTTGTTCCCTGCCAAAAGCGGTGCTCCGTCACATGTCCTGTTGGACAACATTCCATCCATCCTGGAAGGTCAGTGTTTGTGCGTGGCCCAGCCCCTTATCCCGGGTGGTGCACTGACTGGTGCTTGGCCCAGCCCCTCATCTTGGAGGTTACAATGACTCTGGTGCTTGAGGCTAAGTGTTCACCATGTCATGCCAAGCCTGCATGTCTTGGGCAGAGAGGAGCCTGCCCTCACCTGGAGAAAGGGCACTGGGGATTGTACAAACATGGAGTCAATTCTGCACTCTTAGCAATGCAGCCGATCTAGTCATGTCTTTAAATGTGGGTTAGTTATTTTTGTTTTCCTTCTTTTAGCCATATTCTAATTTGTTTGTATTTTGTAACAAATCCCGTTGTGACGGCATCTCCACCCTTAAGTCTACACTGCGTTTTTGTGTGATAGTTATTTGCACTATAATCAATACAGTGAAATTAGCAACAAAAAATAACCAATTGCTTTAGGTGTACAATGGATATAAGAGATGAGGGGTTTAATGTGTCATGACTCCGTGCACTTCTGAGGTTTAAAACACCCGGTCACGTGGGCAGAATGCGGGGTGGAATGATGCACCAAACAGCGATGGCATCAGGTGAGAAGAGTCATCTGGATGGACCCAAATCCCACCCTTTGTATATTTAAGGGAATTGGTTACAATGAGTGTGGAACCAGCTGCTCTGTGAAGCCACCCCTAACGAGCATTTGTAAAGTCAATAGGTCTCCCCTGTGCAAGAGCTGTTGGCTTGGCCAATGTATTAACCATGTTGTACACCACCTGCTGTTCAACATGGCTAAATGTTTATGGCGTAGAGGAGAGTGACTTGTAGTGGCACAGTGTGTTGTGGAGTAGAATATTGGAAAGTAGAGGCTTGAAGATTGTAGAGTTGAGCAGTGTTATAGGGTGGAGTGGCATAGGGTGGAGTGTTGTGGAGTAGTGTGCGAGGAGTGTCGTAGAGTAAAGTGTTGTGGAGGGTCGTAGAGTGTTGTGGAGTCGAGTGGCGTAGTAGAGTGTTGTAGAATGGCGTAGTGCTGTAGAGTTGAGGAGCATAGTGTGGAGTGCCGTCGAGTCTGGTAGAGTGATGTAGAGAGTAGGGGCTTAGAGTGGCGTAGCATAGAGTGGAGTAAAGTGTTATAGGGTGGAGTGGTGTAGCGTGGAGTGGACTAAAGTTTTGTGGAGTGTCGTAGAGCAGAGTGTCTAAGAATGGAGGAGTGACCATGGTGTGTAAGGTCGTAGAGTGGCTTATAGTGATGTGGTCTGGGACAGACTGGAGTGTTGTGGAGTAGAGTGACGTAGAATGTGATAAAGAGGAGTTTAATGGAGTGTCATTGTGTGGAGTAACGTGCCATAGAGGGGAGTGGAATGTCTTGGAGTGGTGTGGCGTGGCACAGAATGGATTAAAGTGGAGTGGAGTGGCATTGAGTGTCTTAGTCTAAACCAAGTAAAGCTAGCAAATAGAAAGCAAGCAAATGTGAGATACAAACCAGAAAACCAATGGGCAGCACTGGGCCAAATGTATTTCCAGGGAAGTTTTCTGAAGGTCCCAAAGTTGTTTTGCCAACTGGACGACTGCGCGGTTTGGTAGGGTTCAAGCTAAAAACGGGGCACTGGTTGGCCCGCTGAAAAGCACGTGATGTGTCATTGGTATCTGAATGCCACCTGCATTGAGGTTTACACCTTGGCATGCAATCCCACCCATTCCCAGCACTCTCTTGGAGGGATCTCCTTGACCTGGAGGGATCTTCCAGAAGCCCTCTCTGAAGGCCGCACTTGCTGGCAGGAGACATTTGTCCTCCAGTGCATCAGTTTGAAAACAGCACTGTCGTTACTGTTAGAAAGCGACTGTCTGTCTTGTACAGTAATGTTCACTCTTCAAGACCTGCTGAGAGCTGTGCAGAGATGGAATTTCTAACAGATTGTGCCAGGGTCAGCACTATAAAAGAAACATTTTAGAAAGAAATGGTCTTTCTATTGTGGGCTGTCCAATGTTTCTGTGAAAGATGTATTTGGTTGGAGCCTTTTTTTAGTGATCCATTGCTCAGAAACTGTTTGCAGTAAATTCATCCACTTTGGTAGAACCCTCATCCATCTTGGCTACCGTGCATGCCTGTGGGTCACTGCCCTGCCCTCCCTCCTGGGTGACCGAGTAGGGCGTGCTTCCCTGGCGCCTGTATGCTTTACGTGCAGGGCGCTGACTTGCCACTTCTATGGTGACAACATAGATCTCTTATGAACTGGACCCAATGCATGTGGTGGGCTTCTCCGTATGCAATGGGCGCCCTAGACTCCGCTTCCACCAAGCACAGTGAGACATCAGTGGGTCGTGGGTCGTGTGTGTGCTTTGTCAATGTCCCTTCTCTCTAGTACATTCTGAAGCGCTGCACCCCGAGACAGGATAAAAACTCGACACGCCTGTCAGGCATGCATGACACCCAACACCTCTCACCTAGATGCCACTGCGATGGAGTATTCCTCTATGCATGCACTCTCACGTTATCCTTTCGCCAGTCAGCTTCAGCACTACATGGTATTCCAAGTTCTTGTAAGAGTGAAGGCCAGCAAGGTTCTGTTCAGATAACTTATGGCGCCGGTCACCAGTTGGAAAGAGTTTTCGATTCCTTTTTAAGATCCTTTGTTTTCGTTTATCTCAGGTATTTGATCTTGTTTTTGTCAAGGCTGCAAGCCAGTGTCTCCAAAGGGTTCAGTATGGAGTTAACCCAAAACCTCAACCTGGACTTCTGCCAACACTGGTTATGAGATTGAAAGATTGCATTTTGATGCTCTTGGGAGTGGGTAGGGGACAGAAAGGAGGGAAGGGATGTCTTGTGGGATGAAAGTTTGGGTTTTTTCAACCTTCTTTTGTGTCTTTGCCTTATTTCTGGTCCAGTGTGAGATACAAATGAGATGGTAAACCACAATACAGGTTAGGTTTGTGTTTTTCAGGCTGAACAGCGTAATAGCATGACAGCCCAACCATGAAAAGGTAGCTGGGTAACACAACAATGCGACACAACGGGGCGAGTTGTACAGGTATCTGCATAGTCGGTCTTCGAGGAAATCTGAAGCCAACACGTTTTTGTTAAATGTATTAGCCTCTGTGTTCAGGTCTTCAGGAGTAATGCAACACTTCCTCCCTGGTTCAAATTTAAGATGTTTTCACTGTTCCATGCCAGGGTTGATCTTGTGTTGTATGCTGCGAGGCGCCCTCCGATGATCTCTCTCAGAATGGGATTGCAAAACGCAGTGTTTTTATGGCGAATAGGCTAAATGGCGGACTTCCAATCCCCTGAGAAGGTGGCCTTGGAAGCCTTTCTGTGAGAGTTTCTGTAATGTTTGCATAAGCAGAAAGCAGCTTTGCTCATCGCATGAGGGCAGTGGAGTGGTCCTCTTCTAGACCTTTAGGAGAAATCTTTGACCATTAGGAAGAGCTGGGATTTGCGGTTTAAATTGTTAAACTGCACCCCACACCGCTGCATACTCTTGGTAGCAGGGCTTGTTTGCCAGAATGCAAAGAAGGAGGTACCTGTTAAACACTCCGAGGAACCTCACTCTGGTGCACTGATGCTTTTACTGGCTGGTGAGTCCTTTCCTTCTCTCGCACTACCCATGGTGTGTGGCATTGATCCCAAGGGTTGACACTGTGCCAAATGTACAGGATTTCCACCAAAAATATATTTACAAACAAATTAAATTTGATCTTTAACCTAGTTAGTGTACTATATTGAAGATTGGTTCTGGTGTGTGTGGACTGATGTTTGACTTGTGAATTGTCATACTTTTGGGACCTTGTACACTATTGACATTAAAGGAAACTAGCTGTTCTGCTGATGGTCAAATTCCACACAAGGAAATGATGGAGATGGGTCCTTTGCTCATTTTCCACTGGATTCAAGCTAACCTGGCTGATGAGGGTTGTTAGCCCGAAACCGGTCCCAGGATGCTTGTTTCCGGTCCACGGAAGACATGGCTTGGTAGTTTGGGCTGGACTGTTCCTATGAGGCACAGGGTCAAGACTGATTTGCATATGGCCATGTCTGAACTGGGGTGGCAGAGTGGGCTAAAGAACGGTGATGGATTAAACACAGATCTGTGACTGGGGGTGAGTGTCTGAAAAGTTTCAGCGCTCCGTCCATCACCTCCTTGTGTTTGCTTTGTTCACCCTATGTTCGCCGGATATGCCCAGACTTGGGTCCCTTGCTCACTTTGCCACTGGATTCCAGCCAGCCTGGCTGATGAGGGCTGTTAGCCTGAAACAGGTCCCAGGATGCTTATTTACGGTCCAGGGAAGACATGGCTTGGCTGTTCAGACTGGACTGTTCCTATGAGGCACGGGGTCAGACTGATTTGCATATGGCTGGGTCTGAACTGGGGTGGCAAATTGAACTAAAGAATAATGATGGATTCAACCCAGATCTGTGACTGGGGGTGAGTGTCTGAAAAGTTTCAGCGCTCCGTCCATCATCTCCTTGTGTTTGCCTCCCTAGTAGAACAGGAACGTCTCCTGGCTCACCACAAAAATGTTGGGATTTTATAAATTATTCTTGCAGATGAAACTTCAGAAAAGTCCAAAATCACGATGGTGCAAACAAATGTATCATTTCATCAGCAAAATCAAAGCACATGGAACACAAGTGTTTTGTCTTAACACCTAAGCACTAACCCACCACATCAATAATTAATCTGCCCCCCGATGCTCCTCTCTTTCAGTGTTACTAGAACATAGCTCGATACATAAACAATACAATGTTATGTGAAATGAATGGACTACAGTGCACAGCGGAAAGACCTTGTGAAATGTTTCAAATCACAGCGGAACACAGGAAAATTCACCAACAGCACAAGAACCATAACAGTGGAAATAAACTACTACATCTCAGCTGGACTGTGCTGCAGAGTTTGAGAGGAGAGGAGGGGGCTGGGGAAGAAGGAACAAGATAAGTGACAGAGATGACTTCCCTCATACACAAGATGTTGTTTGCATCACAATGTGGCCTATTTAAAATACATCAGAAACACATTTCTACAAGTTATAGACAACTTGTTTCAAAAACAATTGCAGTACATTGCTATATATATATATATATATATATATATATATATATATATATATATATTCCCACAAGTTGATCCTTCATGCATGAGAGCGCTCCACAGTGTGTGCTCGGCCCAAAGGCTGGATCAAAGCCCAATTATTAATTTTGAAACACAAGGAGGGCGGCACAACTGGATACTTATTTAGAAGCTTTATTACACAAACACTCCACCGACGCGTTTCAGCCTCACGGCTTTTCTCACCGTGAGAAAAGCCGTGAGGCTGAAACGCGTCGGTGGAGTGTTTGTGTAATAAAGCTTCTAAATAAGTATCCAGTTGTGCCGCCCTCCTTGTGTTTCAAAAATATATATATATATATATATCTATCCAGCTCAAAGGTACCAAAATCCCAAGGCACTCGTGGGCGGGTGCTTTTCACACGCCGGTACCGCGTGTATTAAATTCAAGCTCCAGCACTTCGTTCCATTATCCAAACAAAGTATCAGCACTCCAAGGTGGGTGATCAGAAAACTTTTAATCCAGCCAACAAAACAGACTCGTTTCGGACGTCAAGTCCTTCGTCAGTGTCATAATGGAACGAAGTGCTGGAGCTTGAATATATATATATATATATATATATATATATATATATATATATATATATATATATATATATATATATATATATATATATATATATATATATATATATATATATATATATATATATATATTCACTGAAAAAACCATAGGTTATAGACCATATATAGTTAGGAATTAGCATTTAAAAAACCTTATTTTACTCACACAAAACCATTGAAATTCCATATATAGTTAGTTGCACTAACTATATATCGCGCACCCGCAATCCACTGCTGATGATGTCACATATTACATCATTCATGACATGGTCAGTGACATCACTGATGACATCACTGATGACATCACTGATGACATCTCAAATGACATCACTGATGACATCATCCATTGACTGTGTGTTTCTGTAAAGTTTAAATATGTTTTACATATTGAAGAATGAGTAGATGTATAAGTGTCTGGATGAAGGATTTAGGTGCGTGACTGACTGTATGAGTGAGTGATTAAATGTGTCTCACTGAGTGCATGGCTTAGTGACTAAACTGTCTTAATTTGTGCATCATTATGTCTGTTGTTCTGTAAACTGCTGCATGTGTTGATCAGTAGCTATATGAGTAACTATATGGGTTATTGATTGATTGTCCAAGTATTTGTATGGGAGACTGAGTGTGTGTGTGGCTGGTTGGGAGATGTGTGACTCTGTGCAGATCGATGTGTACTTGTATCAATGATTGTATAAGAGAGTAAGTATGTTAGTATATGTTTGAAAATGTAAGGTACTCTATGTTTAAATGGAAAATGGAAAAAATAGAAAATGGAAGTGTGATTGATTCTTTACAGGACTGACTAGGTGTGTGAGTAACTCCATGGATGAGTGGCAGAGTGTGAGTGTCTGTATAGGTGTATGAGTGCATATGATAGTGTTGTAAAGATGAGTGATTGTATGTATGAATGATTGTATGGGTGAATGAGTGAATGTGTGTGTAGACGTAGGAATCAGTGAGTGCGTATGTAGTAACTAGTATTGGTGTGTCAATGGTTTCAAAAATTATACTCTGTATTTAACACTGGGTGTAACAGAGGTTATATTAAAGTGTGAGGAGATGCATTGTATTGTCACATGAATGATATCATCAGTGATGTGGTCATTGATGTCAAATGAGATGTCATCAGTGATGTCATCAGTGATGTCATTTGAGATGTCATCAGTGATGTCACTGACCATGTCATGAATGATGTAATATGCGACATCATCAGCAGTGGATTGCGGGTGCGCGATATATAGTTAGTGCAACTAACTATATATGGAATTTCAATGGTTTTGTGTGAGTAAAATAAGGTTTTTTAAATGCTAATTGCTAACGATATATGGTCTATAACCTATGGTTTTTTCAGTGAATTTTCAAGGTTTTGTAAATGCTAATTCCTAACTATATGGTCTAGAACCTATGGTTTTTTCAGTGAATTTCAATGTTTTTTTAATGGCAAATATCATAAGCTGTCGAATGTCAAGTACGTGGTAAGTAAAAACATTTTCGTGTTTATGGACACTGATCTGCTTTGAATGCTGCCCCCCCCCTCATTTCTATTAGGAGTACTCTCTCTTTGCAGATAGTGAAGGGTAGTTAACGCAGGCCTTTGCCCCCGTTGTAATCCGTCGTGCCTGCTTCTCTCTCCATTTGATTGATTGTTCTCTTTGGTTCATTCTCTATTTACAAACAAGCACAGAGTCGCAATATTCTGTTTAGTCTTTGCAGATAGCGAAAAATCGTGTAAAAAAACAAAAGGAATCGAGCAAAATCAGTAGGCCACTAATGGGATCTCTTTTTGACCTCGCTAAAATAGAAACATTAGGTACAACCTGTTGAAAATAGCAATGTGTATGTACATAAGCGGCGTTCATTTGTGTTCACAGTACCCCTTGTTGATTGTTTGAATCGAGCATTGAATTGTTCGAAGTTGGTTCTCTTAAGGATCTTCTCTGCCTGCAAACGAGGAAGAATAGGAATATTCTCTCTCCCTTTGCAGATAGTGAAGGGTAGGTAACGCAAACCTTTAACACGTCGTGCCTATTTCGTTCCTCATTGATTGATTGTTTGCCCGAACATTGACTGTTTGGGAATTGGTTCTTTTTGGAGGTATTCCCTGTTTGCAAATAAACGTAGGAAAATCTTTGCAAGTAGTGAAAGGGTAGGTAATGCGGACCTTTCTCCCCCGTTGTAATCTGTCATGCCTATCTACTCCCCACTGATTGATGCACCTGTTTCACCAGGACCATTTACTAGAGATAGGTCATCTGGCCCGACCAGAGAGCACCCCTAGTGAAAAGGACATATGCAATAATAACGAAGTGATCACTGTATCCTGTTAACAGAAACTTTAGCATGAAACAACCTGGAAAGAAAGGAATAGGAAAACGAAAATCAGTAGGCCACTAATGAACTTTTTATTAAATAACAAACAAAGAAACGATAACAATACGTAATGATAAAACCTATTATTGTCCTAGAAACAAGAAACGTTAGAAGTAAGCCCGTAATAAGAAACCTGAAAACAGTAAGAGAAACCAAGTGTGACATTGCAACGGCCACAAGGCAACGAGGCTTCATCGCCCCTCACTGCCCCAAAACGTGTCTGTCCCACCGCCTGCCACGGCCAAATAACGGCAAACTGGGAAAGATACAAGTCAGCAGACATCCGCCCCATTCTGGAAACTTCCAAAGTGCAACAGGTTTCCGGCTACGCCCAGCCGGAAGCAACACATATAAGGCGGGTCCTGCTGCCAACCGTCGGCCAGGAGATCATCACGTAAGGAGTAGCCGGAGGAGAGGCCGAGGCCAGCGGGACCCGGCCAGGGGGATTGACAACACTGGAGAGTTGCAGGGGGGGGAATGTCTATGTCCTCGACCCTCCCCTCTCTCTCCCAGTCCGGCCGCGGTGGCACTTGAGAGTTGCAGGTTGTCCCCCCACTCTCTCTCCCGGTCCGGCCACCAACGGCCGGGGGCTGGGGCCGATGGGATCCGGCTGCAGCCGATGAGCCAAGGAACCCGTTCAGGGGGCCAGAGCAAAGGGCGTCCGGCCGCCATCCACCGGAGGTCCGGCCCAAAGACGGACGGGACATTTCTTCTTTCTTTTATAATGGCTGCGACAACACTGGGGGGGATGTCTTGCACATGCCTCCGACCCCCCCCCCCCCCCTCGTCCTCATCGCCTGGTCCGGCCATAACAAATGTCAAGCGAGACGCCGTGGGGTGCACTGGGTGGGAGAGACGGTGCGAACAGGCCTCTCCCGCCTCCCCAGGTGGAGGCTTCCCAGCTGCACCCTCAGCGCTCCAGGCGCCCGGAAAAGGGTTCTTCCACTGTGGCGATGCTGCAACGTCTCGCCCGGCAGGGTGGAGCCCGTCCGCTCATTTGACCCCGCGATCGCCAGTAGCTACCGAACTCTCAAAATGGCGGTCGACCTGGCAAGAGCGGGCCCAGCATAAAGAAATGGCCCGGTCACTGGTTGACTCCACCACCGTAGTCCTCCACGACCTTGAAGATTCTAGAGGAGCCGCGGGAGTCCCCGACCCCCGCAGACACCCCCGATGGGGAATGACTGCCATGATCGCCCGTGGAGTGACGAAACTGTAGCCGCGGGACGTCGGCGCTCCCATGCTGGCGCCAGCCTCAGTTTGAATGACTAGAATCCTGCATACCTCAGTTCCGGTGAAAGCACGGTGTGACCCGGTAGGAAAAATTGTTGCACCCCCTCCCCTTTTTGACTGATGGTTCAAACCACCGATCCTTTCCTTTGCCCTTTTAACGGAGCTTTGGACTGCCTCCCCCCCCCACCCCCCCCCCGCGGCGCCCCACGCCGTTATTTGCTGGGCGGCAACTTACTAGACATCACCTTCGTGCCATCTAGATTTCAGCGCGTTCTGCTGCCTTGGAACTATTCGCACAACAGACCGCTACTGACGACCCACCCCCAGGCAACATCTTCTGAATTTTCATAATTTGAAAGAACTAGTAACATGTCCTCATCAGGAATTTCCTCTTCAATCATCTCATCAGGAATCTCCTCATAAACTCTGCAATGATGATTCTTGTAACTCTATGGTCTCCAAACATTCGATAAATTCGCCATCAAGAGATAATTTCATTAAATGTAGTGGATAATTCAAAAGAAATTGCCACGGTCTCTTCATTGTTTAAATGTTTTTACTGTTTTTGTTTTGTTGTATATATTTATAAGTTATTAAAGTTTTATATTCCTACTACTTTGTTAGAGTTAAGCATGAGCGCAAAATCCGCTCCGATCGCGGATTTTGCGGATTTTCGGTAAATTCGCGGTCCGCGAACTCTCGCGAATTTACCGAAAATCCGCGAGCGGCGGATTCCGCGGTCAAAAGTTCAAAGCCTAATTTACGATGGCGCCGGCAAGCTGCCAGCGCCATCCTCAAATAGTTACTTAATTAGCTTCAACAGGAAGCTCTAATAGATAAGATAAAGCAGGGGCTCGAGCGCCTGCTTTCTTTTATCAGTTGGAGCTTCCTGTTGAAGCTAATTAAGTAACTTTTTCAGGATGGCGCTGGCAGCTTGCCGGCGCCATCGTAAATTAGGCTTTGAACTTTTTGAACGGTGGTGTCTTCTTGAATAAATATGAAGGGCAGGGTTCATTCTGGCACGACGGTCCTGGCACAAAAAATAAACCTCAACAGGAAACACTTGCCAATATCAATAAAGCATGTGCCCTAGTTGAAGCTTAAATTCAGTGACTCATTCATCAGCCCAAAAACAATCGTGAGCGTTGTGGAGGCTGGGCAGGTGTGCCTTCTTCCCAAATATACCATCGAAAATCCGCTGTGATGCAGGCCAGAGGCATTTGCATCTTTGACTTTCACGAGCGCTATCCCCGTGCTGCTCTGATCGGTCTCTGACCTTTTAGGGTGCCTTCTTCCCAAATATACCATCGAAAATCCGCTGTGATGCAGGCCAGAGGCATTTGCATCTTTGACTTTCACGAGCGCTATCCCCGTGCTGTTCCTGTGACCAGGAGCTTCTGTCTCTTAATCTGCTGCTCTGATCGGTCTCTGACCTTTTATACACACAAGAGGCATGTGCGCTCGCATGGAAGCCCCGTCCGTTTGGCCCCGCCCACACACTCGAGGAAGCCCCGTCCCCAAATCCGCCGATCCGCAAAATCTGCGGATTTTGCGGATCCACGATCCGTGAATCCGCAAATTCGTGAATCGTGGATCCGCAAAATCCGCCCATGCTTAGTTGGAGTGCTATATATTTTTAATGTGACACATAATTGTAAAAACTTTGATGTACAAAGAGTCATCCCTGGAATCTTCCGCTTCAGGCTCAGTCCCCTCCCCAATCACAATACAGGATGGTTTTCAGATAGTAGGAACGCGTGTGGTTTGACGGATCTCATCGGGTGTGGGCCTTGATCTACTATAACTCCTTTGAAGAGGGGTGATTCTTTACAGCTGGGGCCATAAACTACATCTGCAGGGCTAGCTGATACCCTAGGACCAGCCTGGACAATCGGACACAGAGGAAAAGGAGTGTCAGAGGGTGCGGTAGTGAATAGGGCGAAAGGGAGGTGTCGGGCGGGCACAGAGTGTGATTCTCAGGGAAGAGCAGTGCAGATGGGGGGAGGTTTATTGCCGATGCATAAGACAGAGAGCGGGGGTGACCAGTGCCTGGGGAAGATGCTTGCGAGGGTGGGGAGCCATACTACGGATCAACATCGTGCAGAGAGTGGGTCTGGTCAAGGCATCTAAAATGGCTGCCGTGCACGACAAAAGTGTGGCATTTCAAAAAAGGCAAGATGGCGCAGACAATGTTTTTCAACACTTCCTCATTTCCTTCGAATCGAACGTTAACAGACGTTGGTGCATATTACCAAAGTTAAGCGATATTTATCTCTAACGATGCTTAGCAACGAATTGTTTACCGCTAAGCATCGTCAGAAATTATCGCAGATTAACCTTGCTATTATCAAGGTTTATCGCAAATGCGATAAAAAACGGCCGCAATGCATGAATATCGCTAAAAAGTCAGCGATATTCATGCATTACCGAGCTAATACTCTTAGCCATGTTATCCACCTCCCATTGGATAACATGGCTAAGAACTGCTCAGGGCAGGTGTGAGTTTTTGGAGATATTCGCGCTTGGCGCGAATATCTCCAAAAGTTGGTAATAGGAGATAGATATCTTGCATGTTGTAATGCAAGTTATTGTGGTATATGGAACTCATACCATAATCTCTCAGGAAAACAGAAACTGATCCTTTTGGGACCGCCTGAGAAGGCCTAGGGGGTGAGGGGTACTCTACTTTGCCCCCTTTTCACGTTCCGAACTATTTTATTTTACTCTCTTCTATAATTACACAAAATGGCAGCGATAAGATGCATCAGAGACAGACAGTGAGAGAAAGGAGGCCGGAGATGAAGAAGAGATGTCAAATACACATTGGAGATAATATAGTGGGAGAAGGGAAGTAAATATGAGTAAACTTACCATGTAACATAAAAATGTTGCACTCTATACTATAAGTCTCATTTTATACTACAATCACTTCGCTACAACCTCATAAATTAAAAATGAATAATGTCTCAAACAATTTTTGATTTCTAAATATAAATTTATTCTTCTGAATTTTCAAAATTTGAAAGAACTAGTAACATGTCCTCATCAGGAATTTCCTCTTCAATCATCTCATCAGGAATCTCCTCATGAAAAGTCTGCAATGATGATTCTTGTAACTCTATGGTCTCCAAACATTCGATAAATTCGCCATCAAGAGATTGATCAAAAAAATCATTCAAGTCATCTCCTCCTTGTGAGAATACTTCATTATTGGTGCTGTCAATTTCAATAAATGTAGTGGATAATTCAAAAGAAATTGCCACGGTCTCTTCATTGTGAGCCATTTTATTTTGAAATTGCTTGCTGTAAATTGCAGAAAAAAATAATCACTTTCATTTATCGTTTTTAGTAATACATAATATAAAACTAACTTTATCAAGTATTTAGTATAACAGAAGGACTGTAAATAAATAACAGAAAACATTTTTCAAATTATCTTAAAGTGTACAACATAGTTCCCCTTACAAATTAACAACTCACCTTTTTAAAAGTAGGAGAAGTGTTAGTACTGTGTAAATCAAACACCAGAAATTGAGCACCAAACATTCCTCACAAATGTACCTCAGACAGTAGTATCACAAAATGGCTGTGGTTTCCTCTCATTTTAGATATATACATAACCAATTAACTTTCATCACACACAAATACAAAACCAAAGTAACATTTTAATTGGTTCTAAATTTCAACACTTTCAAATGTGTTTTCCCCATGCAATTTTCCATAGGACATTTAGATACGTCTACAGCCTGAATGGCTGAACGGAATTACACCAAACTTGGCAAAATGGTACATCAAACCTAAGAGGTCAGGGAGGATCTACTATGCCCCCTTATGGTCATTTGCCCCTTCGCTTTGGCCTCCTCTTGTCTCTCGATCCTACCGAGAGACAAGATGGCGGCCGCTACGGACTGTTTGGAATGTTTACAGACGCCGGAGAACCAATCAGCTTCGCAAAGCTCCGTAACGCGAAAAGTACGCGAAGCGGAGCGCTGTTACAGATATATATCTTTTTTTGAACGTTAATTTCTCAAAATCCACTGGAGCACATATATTGAGACCTAGCAAAGGCACATCGGGCTACCAGTCCCTACAATTTTGCCAAGTTTCGTGCAAATCCATTCAGCCGTTCGGGCTAAAAGTGAGGCCAACCGCCCTATGGAAAACTCAATGTTAAAAACACGTTTTGGGACCCCCCTTTTTTCTCGGCCCCCCCATGACGAACCCCCCCCCAAATTTTCAGGGGCTGCTCAGAAACAAAATGTTCCATTTTCCTGAAAATTTCAGCCAATTCCGTCCACAAACGCCAAAGTTATTAGACATAGAATTTTCAAAAATCCCATAGAGAAAAAATCCTAACTATATATACCTACTGGCGACCGCCAGTAGGTAATATATGTGTATATATATATATATATATATATATATATCGCTCACAATCCTCTCCCTTAAAGAAAGGAAACAGCACTCCGGCGGTGACAATCACAGTGGTTTATTCAGCAAACAAACATTTCGGCGTTAGCCTTCTTCGGTGTTTCTCACCGTTAACAAGCAGTTCCGGTTAAATAGGAGTTTAACAAAAATAGACACCAACAAGGGACCAGCCCTTCAAGCACCAAAATAGACGCCATCTTGGAACATGTTAAATATCTCCGAAAATCAGAGTATTCACAAGAGAGAAAGGTCACAACATAATAGAGCCGTGGATCGGCATGTGTCCCTATACAGGTGAATATTGTGTAACAAATATATACAATTGATATAATACTTGGAACTGTATGTAGATGTTCGGCACATTTCATACCATCATTAATAGACTGTGATATATTACAGATAATTACAAATAATGAAATGACCATTGTAAAACGAAAGCTACCGTGCCACTGACACTGTAGAAAAAGAAACACAAAATCTGAATGGCAATAAAAAACATTTCATAATTCATGTTCCAATTTCCAGAGCTCCATAAATGGAACCTGGAAAATAATAGTGATCCATTATTAGTAAATGCTGTATCGGTGCACCAGGTAAACTACAGTGATACTAAAGAAGATCCCTTCCTAATATCAAGAATTATTGCAGAACAATAGTCACAACATAGTCAGGATCAAAAATATATGGTTGTTTTCATGATAGACTCCCTCGGACAAATAGGCAAAGTTGGGCAAGATGATATAGCCAACGCGCCCAATACAGTACACCAAGATTGTTGTAGATGTTATTCATTATTTTCCAAGGTGTACTGCCATTTCCTCCCCACTATTCATACCCTTCGGGTACTTGGTAGACAGATCGATAATGTACCTTGATTCGAGGCGTCGTAGCCTCCTAAGTCTGTCACCTCCCCGTGGGTTGCATGGAACATGGTCTAGCCCAAAGAATCGCAATTTATTTAGATCTTTGTTGTGGTGTTCAGCGAAATGTCGGGCTACTGGATATGTGGGGTCTACTCTTTCAATTGCCCTAAGGTGTTCCAGCACTTTCAATTTAAGTTGGTTAATAGTGCTCCAGATATAGCGTAGGCCACACGGGCATATTAGACAATACACGGCATAGGTGGTACTGCACGTGATGAATTTGTGGATTTTATTTGTTCTGCCCGCATCCGGAATGTCATATTGGAGTATTCTACGGCTGTTAGCACATGCTTTGCACTTTCCGCATGGAAAGAACCCGCTCATTTCCCTCAAAGTGTTAGGTTGGATACTAGGGGCTTCCAGATGGCTATGCACCAGCATATCGCCCAGGGACCTGGCCTTGCTAAAGGTCACCAGTGGCTATGGTGGCAAATCATCTTTTAGCACCTCATCGGTAAGCAAAATGTGCCAGTTCTTGCGCATCATTGCTTTAAGTCTGTCGGCACCTGTGGAATATGGTGTTATCATCCTAAATGTATCTTTCTTAGAGGTATTAGGTCCTTTATGTTTCTTTTTGAACAGTTCCTCCCTAGGGATCTTCTTGACTTTTTTCAGAGTGCTCTGTAAAAGTGTCTAATCATACCCTCTTAAACGAAAGCGGACCAGGCAATCTGAGGCGGTCGCCTTGAATTCCCGGTCTTGGGTGCTGTTCCTCTTAATTCTCAATAGTTCCCCATAAGGTATACTATTGATAAGTTTAGATGGATGTCCACTTTTAGCAAACAGGATAGAATTCCCCGCTGTCTCCTTACGGTACAGCGAGGTGTGGACATGGCCATTTTCAACATACACATGGAGGTCCAAATAGTTGGCTGCCACCCCACTAATTGTGCCGGATAGGTGTATGTTGTAGATGTTGTCCTTAAGAGATTTGATGTACTTCTCTGCCATGTCCCTGGTGCCTTGCCACACGATGAACAAGTCAGATGTATATGTGTATATATATATATGTATGTATATATACATATATATAAATATAGTGTGAAATTGCACCCTGAAAAATATTGATAATGCACAAAAATATAAATCGATAACAACTTTCCACATTAGTATAACTCTCGTGATCGTTTACACATATGCATTGTGGTGAATGGTTGTTGTAAATCTAGTGCCTGCAGCATTACCTGGGGACGCAATGTCCTGTGTAAATGTGCATTGACAACCCAATTCTCTTGTCCATATTTCTGTGTACAAGGCTGTGCTGCGGTCAGACCTCTGCGTTCCCAAGTTATGTTATGTTAAGGGGTGTTTTATATAGCTCTCAGCTACTCCGAGGAGTGTCCCGGCGCTTCAAGTGTCTGTGGTGTTCTGGCGGGCAGGGTTGAAATGGCCACCATACCTCTCCGGTCCCACGAGAAGGACCTTCATGTGCTCAAGGATGTGTGTTTAATCCTAGCAGGATTTATAATCTGGAGTAGTTTGAGTTTATACCATCCCACTCTGCAGTTTTCTTAGGTGCTTCCATTCCTTCCAGTTCTTACTTACTCTTCTTTGCTTTATTCAACTTCTTCTCCTATTCCTTTGGCCTCAGTCTCCTCTGGTTCTCACATTGAGTTTCTCACATTTTTCCTCTTGGGTTCTCACATCCTCCGTTACCTTGTCTGCTTACAGTTACTCGTGCTTTCAGTGTACTTTATCCCTTTAATATCTCATCTTCTTGTTTCAAATTCAGTTGCTTCCCATATTTTTTCTTGCATTCTTTCAGTTCTAATGTTATTTTTCTTATTTTTTTTTACTCTCAGGTTCTCTCCAATCTGATCTGGATTGTCTGCACTGGCATCTCGAATGGCTTGATCACGATCTCCGGTCTCGTGCAACAGCTCCTGGATGTTCTCGGACTCGATGGTGAGTAGTGGGTGTATGCCGTCCACTGTCTGGACCTTACAGGAGCGGTGGAGCTGGGTCATTCTTTGGAGGTCTGTTTGACTAGGCTTGGAGGGAACTCTTACCTTCAAAATGTGTGTGATCATATGAGTTACTTGGGGACAGGGCGGCCAGCGCAGGGCGATCAAACACCGCTGTGTCGCGCATTTGTCTTGTAAGCCGTGTGACGAGGCTGTGGGTAATAACTTTGCCATGGCACAGCTGCTGCAGTGAGTTGCGGAGTATGGATCTTCCTTCTCTCTGGAGCATAGAGGCATGGAGGACAGTGGTGTGTGGAGGTAAGCTGGAGATGTGTCCCTTCCCCTCAGTACTCACTTTTCGGGTGAAGCAACGCGTTCCACTGCACAGGGATTGATGATAACTCTACAATATGAAGAGTAGGGATTGGTGTGAGAATCTAAGTCAGTTCTGGTCTGCAGTCAGTATCCCACATAAAGCAGTAATTACTGTAAGTAACAACAGCATGTTCTTGTCGTGAGGACAAAAGAAGTCCTGTACGCGCCCAACATTTAAATATCAAAGTGATGCTGAGTGCAAGAGCATCAGAGCAACGATACAAGTCAGGACACAGAAAGTCCCTTTATGCTCTGCGTTTGGTAACCTCAGAAATGATTGAGGACAGAAGGACAGCCGCCAGTCCTGCCCCAACGTAGGGAGCGGTCTCGAAGCGCTAGAACGCCTTTCCTGCTGTACCTTCTGTATGATGTGCTCAGTCAATAGTGGTGCAGTGTGGAGACTGTTTCTGTGCCAGGCAACCCTCCATGGGTAGTACTTGTAAATACTCCACTCGAGTCCTTCCAAATACTCAAGTGCTTGTAATAAATCAATGCCTTCCTCGTCTCTAGCACGGGCAGTGTAATGAAAATGTAACACATTCTTGCACTCCACAAACCAACAAAAATGATTTGATACTGATAAACTGTCCAAGTAGTGCCCCAAGGGCCTTTTGGTGGCAAAATCCTGGAGATGAAAAAAGCACTTACATTTCAAATACACATGGACAAACGCAAACTGAATAATTCCTTCCCATAAGAGATCCTTACAAGGTGCAGCAACAATAAGTGATAAAGTAGTCAGCGGCCCCCTCTGTACCCCTGACAGTAGAGGTGCTGCCATCTCATTGTCCTGAGTCTGTTGGCATCACTGCATGGGGGAGAGGCGCAGACCCTTGTGCCCACCCTGTCCTCTTGCTTGGGCAACAGATCCACTGTTATAAACTTTTTACTGTCCATCCAGTTTGAACCCTCCAGACACCCCTTCCCCGCTCCACTGAGGTGGTGTTCCCGAGGGGTCAGTCTCACAGCTTTCATTTCAAAGGGCCAGAGCTTCCGCTCACAATCCAGCTGGAGAATTTAATGCTAAACACACACATTTCTGATACATTTTATATGCTTTTCTCAGAGTACAAGTCAATGGTTACATGAACACGTGATAGAATCTTCAACAAAGCTAATGAGCAGGGGGCAGGATATTTGCATGAGAAGAATGTTTGTGTGACCATCAGTGTTTCAAGGATTTCTCACCCTTCTGATCACACTGCTCTGTGAAAACCACGCCTTTGATGGCCAACATTGGAAATGGGGCTACGCTTTACATTCGAGATGCAGAAAATGTTCAGATGTACAATGTGAAATAAAATGGTGTATGGGCCCAGGAGAATCATGAAACGTAGCACATTGAGGCAGATGAACACACCAAATTAATATAACAACATTCAAACTTGGTTGTGTCTCGTGTACATTAAGCCATACATATGTAACGAAGCATTGGCATAAAAGGCAACCAGTATATGTGGTTATGCTTTCTCATTCATTACCAACTAAAGCTTAGAAGTTAATCGCTCATCTGTGGGAACAGGTGAATTAGTTCACAGCCATAAGTGTAACGCACGCCTCCTTGTCAGAAGTGGGACGGGCATGTTGCCAACCGATTTCAAGAGGCAGTAAATGCATCAGAATGTCCCCTGACTCCCACAATCCCTGAATGTCATTATTGACGCAGACTGCGCATACAAACCTATTCGCTCGAAAAGCCTCTCTGAGATTCACAGCCAGATGCTGAAGCATACACAACAGAGACGACCAGTCTGAAGAGCAAGGAATCGCAAAACTTAGACCCTCCAGTTGTACTTAAGTTATATAAAAAAAACACAAAGTAGGAAAAACAAAATAATAGTGAAACTCAGTTACATACTCAAAGCAAGAAACTGGAAAGTGAACCAGGAACTAGAAAATGTAGGAAGTGATCTTTGGAATACATTTGACAGAGGGATGTGCCCCATTAGGGTAGGGCCATCTTAGTACAATCTTTGAAAAGTGCAGCTTCATACAGTGGGAAGGAACATCTGTGCATAGATTGGGAGAGGATTCTATGGGGGAGTAGGTGACTCTCCGCTCTACAGCCCTGGTGCTGGGCAGGGTGAAAACCTGACTTGTCACTTCTGCCTTTTGCTTCAGATGAACGTTGCGAGTTTGCCATATTGAAATGGGACCGTCTGCAGCCACACAGTGAGGTGGCGGTGTCTATGCTATCACTTGCTTTCAAGTGTCACAGAATAATTTCAAGGAAGGTTGAAAAGGTGAACCACATCATGAAAAATCACACATCAAACTCACACTACAAGGAAATCACACAGCAAACTCATACTAGAAGGAAGTGAAAATATAAAGATACCACCACAACCAGAAAATGAATTCAGGGTCAAAGCAGCATTGCTGGTGGTGGACAGTGGACTGCCCCACAGTGAGTTTAGTGGCTGTGTTGATCTGTACAGAGAACCCCCATACATTGCGCCTAGAAAACCGCCAAGAGTCAGTCCTGCGCTAAGAAGTAACGTGGTCAAGGCTCTGTCGTTGTTTTTATTTGTAGTTTTCCATCACGCTTTCCTTCACATGTCAGTTTTTTTCCAGCCTTTCACTTTCCACCTTCACAGATGTCATTGTAGAAAAAAAAAAAAGCTTGACCTGTTAACAATCAGACTTGGAACTCTTTAATTCTTTGAAGACCATAAGAGGGATTTCAGCCCACCTGCCCCAATCCCAGACCATAAAACACCTTCCGAGGCAGAGGAGCTGACAGCTGGTGTTTCTTTCTCTCCTGTGCATCCCAGGTTCTAAACTACACTTCGCTGACACTTTCTTCCCTACTTCCTGCCTCCATTTCAAAAAGGAACTAAAGTGGCGCAGAACCTACCAATTGCTGTCTTCTGGGTTTTGTTTGCCTGCCAAATTCACTTTGCACCTATTCCCTCCTTTTTTACATTTTGTATAATTTTTATTGAAGTCCTTTAGTGACACCATAAATCTACATAAATCATAACACAAAAAACCAGGATAATCATATCGTAAAGCATAATCAGGACATAAATGCAAAAAATACATAAGCATTGATTTTTCTCTACCAAATCTTGAGAAACAATTAATCAAAGTAAGATCCCCATATTCTTTTCAAATTTTCTCACCCCTCCAAAACTCTGAGCATAGATTTGTTCGCTTTTTCCATTTTATGGAGCCATTCCTGTACCAGGGGGCACTGCTCTGAGCGCCAGTTCTGTAATAGCAGCGATCTAGCCGCCGCCATTGCGATATAAACCAGTTTTGCCAACTGTTCAGAAAGCTTGAGGTCTGGATCAAAGCCATACAACATTAATTTAACATTCGAGAGAATCATAATATTATAATGATTTGTTACTTTCTGTAGGTATCCTGACTTATCACCTGCTCCTCTTAGGTGTGTCTATCTTTACATCAGGACTGCTAGTTAGTGATCTCTGCTAGAGCTTGGCCACTGTAACCAAAACAAATGGCAATCACACTCCGAAATCTATATGGCACTGCTCACGATGGATGCATTTGAAAGAAGTACGTGAGTACTTGGCACATTATTAGCTCAGTCCCATCACTGCACCATCTGTTATTTGTTCCACTGACAACCGCAGTAGTAATGTTTTCCTCTGCCTTGACCTAAGGTACACGTAGGCCTGCTAATGGGGGTAAGGGATGTCCTAGCCCTAACCCTAATCTAGGCATTACTAATGTCAGCACTCGTGTCTGAAATTATCATAAAAGCATATTGTTTTTGTTCTTCAGTTTTTATATGTTGGTATGTCTTGATATGCTTCACAGCGTATTGCTTTTTACAAATACACAGTGATGTCACTTTGATATATCGGTACAGGTGGCACCTGATGTTGGCAGAATTACATGTGATGCTTATAGACTACGGCATGACAATGCGACAAAATGTTGTGGCCTTGTTCACCTGGCCCCGCCGATTGCACTGATCATGACACAGAATAATTTATTGTGTGGTTGTCTTTCCCCCTTTTTTCCTCTCTCCTTACTCTCTAGGTTGGGTTATGAAACATGATTGGGTGAGCATACACCAGGTGCTTCCTTGACCATATGCTTCATCAGTAAGGAATGTTACATATGATTGCACTTTGACACACACCCTGAGTAAGGGTAGGGCACTCATGTACTATTGGTCCTGAAGTGTGGCTCACTGGTTAGAGGAGGCAGACCTGGAAGCAGAGGTCAGCCCAGGACCAGGGTTCAATTCCCGGCTCGGCGGGGTCTTGAGTCCTAAAATGTCCATGGACTCGACAATTCTCGCTCCGGTGCCTACTTGATTCACGGGTTCACACTCTGCGACTCTGGGCAATAGCTTGCTTAATCTCCACAACGGCCCCTCGCGGTGGGATGCCTGGCTTTCACCTTGCGGATACCCTGCCGGGGCTATCTCACAGGGGAATACCAGGACGGGTTCCCTAAGCAAGCGCTTAGAAACCGCTCGGTGATTTGCGCTATATAAATTCCTGTACATTTACATTTACATTTACAAGAAATGCCGCTAATCCCTTCTTGACCACGAGGGCTTGAAACGTGTTAACCTGACCAAGTGTTATTAAATTGTTGTTACACATCACATACCAGACAGTCGGGCTTCATAATTTCGCACAGATCGTCCACATTTCTACTGTTTTTAACTCTACCAAAGGGACTCCTAAATAAATCTATAGTTGGTTATACTTCAGGCAGTTTTAGACCACAGGCACGTTCACTTACCAGCTCCACACACTCACACGGATCATCATGGCTGTTTTATTAAAAAAGAACTCTGAGAAAGAGTCCTCTCTTGGGGCATTGAAGCGCCGGCCCAAGCGGAGCAAAAAGCCCGATAATGAAGCATGACATGGCTTGGGTGTGTGAGGGCATCGCATCCGATTAAGGAAGACCCCCCTCACTACTACCTATACCAAACTTCCTTTATTGTTGGACATGGCCCTTTTTGCAGGGTCATCCCTGAATTTTTTGCCTTCCTCCTGTATTTTGTCTAGGGGTTGGTGGAATTTGAGTAATTGCGTTACGCAAATCTCTGCGAAACGGTAAAAAATCTCCGAACACGCAGAAATTCCGCGAACATGCGGAATTGCTTGTTCGCGATGCTTTTTTCCTGTTCGCAATGGCTGTTTGCATGCTCGGGGGGGAAATATCTCGTGAACACGCACTTTGAGAACGCGAACAAGCAAAAAATTTCGCACCGTCGCCGCATGCAGAATTTTGGCCAATTTCGCGTTCTCCACGGAACACAAAATTACCCAAATTCCACGAGTGGAACGGAATTTGCCGCCCAGGCCTAATTTTTTCTGACCTGTTGTTGGCTGTTTTATGACTCTGGGCACTTTACCACTGCTAATCAGTGCTAGAGTGCACATGCTCTCCCTATAGGAAATTGATGTATGGATTGGTGGCTCCATGATTGGATGGTTTTGTTTACTTGTCAGACACTAGTACAGTGCACTGCGTGTGCCCAGGGCTGGTAAATCAAATGCTGCTGGTGGCTTGCAGCACTGGTTGTGCCACCCACAGAAGCAGCCTGTAAAGTGTGTCTCAGGTTTGCCATAGCAGAGCCTGTGGGTAGTCTGGTATGCCATGTTGACTGGGAAAGTGCACCCACTTGCCAGTCCCTAAACCTTCCTTTTTCTGCATATTAGTCACCCCTATGGTAGGCCCAAGGGCAGGGTGCATTGTAGGTAAAAGGTAGGACATGCCCTGGTGTGTGTGGCATGTCCTAATAGTGAATTACAGCCATTTTCGTTTTTTCACTATTGCAAGGCTAACTGTTCCCCATAGGCCAGAATGGGCAGTTTGATTATTACATCTTATAATCCGAACTGACGCAGGGAACTAGGTAGAAATTCGAGTTTAGTATGCCTGAACTCCGAATGAAAAAATACATCTTTCAGTGAAGCTGGTTTTAACATTCTGTGTTTCAAAATACCACTTTTAGAAAGTAGGTATTTTCTTGTCTAATTGCCTCTGCTAGGTTGTGTATTCCTTGTCTGGAGTTTGAGTGACAGGGGCTGGGGATTCCAGGAGACTGGGTGAGTCAGCACAGGGTTGAATAGAGAGATCTGCATGTAGAGTTGCACTTGGGACCTGAATAGGGCTGAGCCTTCCCTCCAAAATGCTGGCTCCACCTCATGATCTACTCTGTGAAAGGAAAGAAAGTACTTCAGGAATGACCAGAACTGGTTTGGAAGAGGCAAAGGCCTCTCTGCCTTCAGAGAACAAAGGGGAAAATGAGTATAAAAGAGGGGACCCAAACCCCAGAACTTTAGATCACTTTTTGGGAAACAAGAACAACTTTTGCTGATGAGAGGAACCAGAGAAACTGAGGAGGAGACTAGCCCTAAGCTGAGTGCTGTTTGGGGGATTGGCCTGCAGTGGTTGCCTGACTGCCAAAGAAAGGAAATAGGACTTTGTGCTACTTTTGAATTCAACTTGTGAAGGATCTCCAAGGGCTTGAGCTAGAGCTTGCCTCCTGCTGAAGTCTCAGGGACAACAGACTTCACCCACCAGCTCCCCAACAAGTTCTCTTGAAGTGCCTGTTGTTGTTTTGGGCCTTCTGAGGGACTGCACGTTGCTAGGAGCTGGAAGCGCAACTCACGAAGAAGCGTGTCGCCACCGCAGCCGCTGTTGTCGCATCACTGGAGAATGCGGTCGCTTTGCCTCACAGAAGCGCCTCGCATCGCCGAAGAGTGTCGCCGTCGCATCAGACGCCGTTGCACAATCTGAGAAGCGTGTCACAGCCGCAGCCGCTGTCGTCGCATCACTGAAGAAGGGTGTCGCCGCTGCAGCTGTCGCATTGCATCGCCAAAGCGTCTCGCATCACCGGAGAAGAGTGTTGCCGTCGCATCACCGGAGAAGTGTCTCGCAGGGCCTGTCTCAGCTCAGAAGAATCGCTGAGTAGCCGCACTGCCGTCTGGCATGCACGCATCGTGTCGCATCAAGGAGAAGATGCCAGGAGAAGTGTGGCTCAATGGGTAGAGCGGCAGACCCTGATGCAGAGGTCTAGCCCGGGACCAGGGTTCAATTCCCCGCCTCTGCGGGTCTTGGGCTCAAAATTCCACGGACCTGATAATTCTCGCCTCGGTGTCTATTCCAATCATGGAGTCCCACTCTGCAACTCTGGGCAATAGCTTGCTTAATCTCCACAACGGCCCCCACAACGCTAAGGATGCCTGGTCTCCACCTTGGGGGGTGTCCAGGAGTGGACACCTCACAGGGAAAGCCAGGATGGGTTCCAAAGCGGTATTCGTACAAGCGCCTTGAGACCCTTGCGGGTGAGTAGTGCGCTATACAAGTATCAATTTACTTTACTTTACTTACTATTTTTGTTTCATTGCACCTGATCTTCATCGCATTACGGCGCTGCTGGTCGCATCGCCACGGAAAGCGCAGTAAGAAACCGACGCCTCACCTCCCCACACCGAGAAGAACCAATGTATCCCCTACGCATCAGTAGGGATCCGACGCATCACTGTTTTTGCGTGTAAGGAATGGACACATCACATTCCCTGCAACACTCCTTGTATTACGTTATGCATCCAAAGGTACATTGAACTGAAAGTGTTGCATTTTACATCTAAAGAGAACCAAGCTATTTCTACCATCTTAAAAGTGCAGTATTGTGGATTTTTGTCGTGTGGTCTTTTTAAGTCTATATAAAAATACTTATTTTTATACTACAACCTGTGCGGTGTTCATCTGTAGAGTTGTCACTGTATTACTGTACGTGTTCACAAATGCTTTACACACTGCCTCTGAGATAAGCCTGTCTGCTCGTGCCAAGCTACCAAGGGGGTGAGCAAAGGGGATTTTAGAAGTGTACCCCCTTATCCTGATTAGACTCAAGGGTCCCTAATTGGTCAAAGGTACCTTCCTCTGCCAGCTAGAGACCCCCAAATTTAACATTTACCACGTAGGAACAAGTACCCTGTATATGGAGTGAAACTTGTCCTGTATTTATTCATGATCCATGCTGGTGTTAACATCACTGCTTGACTCTGCCCTTTCTCTTTCTTCTCTTTCAGGGAAACAGATTTCCAGCTTTATGGGGCTGTCCCCTGAGCAGGTCCAGCACATCCTGATGTGGGCGACTTTGGCCTTCCTGGGTTATTGGATGCTGTCTCTGGTGCTGGGCGTGGTCCTCTCCCTACTCGCCCGACTCCTCTGGGGTTTGAAGATCTTCCTCTTCCTCTTGGCCTTCTTCTACTTGGTGACAACGGTTTCAGACCCCCACCTGCTCGCCACATCGCTCATGGGCCTGGTTGGGCTCTATGCCCTTTTGGGGTGGGCGAGCTCAGGCAGTCGGAGTAGTGGAAAGCTGGAGGCCAAGGTGCGGAGCCTGGAGAGGCAGGTGGAGGATCTACGTATGCGGCAGAGGCGCAAGAAGGACGACCATTGAGTGCCTGGAGAGGGTCCAGTGGGCGGGTTAAAAGCAGTGTCTGGGGCGCCACATGAATGTTGTCGCTCAGCCCGATGCCCAGCTCAGAAAGGATAATCGTAACGTCCAAATGTACCAAAGAGAAGACTGACGGGACATTTACACGGCATCAGAACTTTGTACTGCCCATGTCACATCCTCCCCTATTGTCTCTCATACCGCCTCTTTCTTTTTCCATGTTCCTTCCATCACACAATTTCCACCATTCTCTTAGCACTTCTATTTTCTTTTTTCTGTCATGCCTATCTTTTTGTAATGGTGCTTCTCACCTCCAACTCCTTCCTTTCCTGCCTTTCATCAGTCTCCAATCTATCCTCTGTCTTCTTTTCCTTCAGTTTGTACCTCTCAACTATCTCTTCACAGTTAACTTTCAGTTTCGTGTTTAACTCCTGCTTTTCTCTTCTCCAACTTTTTCTTTGTCTCCATTTCTCCTCTTTGCTTGTTGCTGTATCCCTTGCCTTTGTTCTTTTTACTTCTGGCCTTGGTTTCTGTTTTCTCTCCTATACCTTGCGGTATGTTCTCTACCGTCCCTCTTTTCTCACTGTTCCTCATTTGAACATAGGAATCGTCCCCTTCCTACCATTTACCCTCTCATTCACTTCTCAATGTCCCAACTTCTCTTCTTTGATTTATTTCTCCCGTGTGTCTGCATCATCTTTTCACTAGCACCACCATCACCTCCCCTTGCTGTCTTTTGCCTTCAAGTGCCACCTCCACCCGGTCCCTGTTTGCCAGTGTTGCAGTTGTCCTGGATGTAGTTTGTGTGAATCCCACCTTTTTAGCATAAGCAGTTTCTGAACTTCACATTTTACTCTACCAAAGATGAGACTACAACAGTCCACAAATATATTTTACACAATATTTTTGAGAAACTATTTTGCTATTCTGCACAAAATAAATCCCATATTTCTAAAGACATTGAGTTTGGCAACTGCTTGGTGACCTGCAGCTAAGAGCATATGAACCCTCACTATAGAGGCAGTGAACGAGCTCTGACTGTGGGAGATTGTGGGAGCTGTGTAATCATGTTGCAGTTTATATCTTTGTGATCTGATGTAAAAGGTGTTTGTAATTTTAGAAGAAATGCAATTTCCAGTTTTCATGAGGTTCAAGTAAAGTTTAATCTTCATAAAAAGATCTCATCCATCCAAGGTACACCACTCTCAACTGCCCAACTCCAGCTTATTCTGACCTATGACCTACATACATTCTATTACAGTGTAATCAAGACAATAGATACATATGGAAGGATAGACAATGCGCATCATAGAGAAGAGCTAGAGAATAGATAGAATAAGAGATAGCAGATACTACACCATCTCCCTTCTTCAATAAAACTATTTACAGGCACAGTAACAACACACACCTTATACTTATACAAATTCCTTAAAATAGGACGGATGTTTTACTAATCTTTAAGATCGTCATGAAGGCATCAATCCTTGACAGTTTTTAGATCGAGAATCACACAAAGAAGGACATTTGTTTGCATCAGAACACTTTTGACCAGTAGAATTACTCAATGTGTTATACTTCCTTCTAATACCACTATATTAAGATTCCACACACGATGGTCTTCTGTTTTTACAGCTTTGTTAAATACCTTGATGACAACCATTCGATTCAAAATATCTAGAATTGGCATTTCCCACAAAACCAGGACGCTGAACAACGTCCCCTACTTCTACCACCAACAACTTGACAGATTTTTTTTTTGACAAAGTAATTCTTCCTTAAGGCTTTATTATCTTCTCTCAATTGTACCCGTTTACCATCACACTCACGTTCTTTCCCTACGGCAAAACAATAATTGTTTTCCCAAAATGGCTCAAGATGAGTGTTGGGTACTCTGCTACGAAAAAGAAGAAATGGAGTCTTCCCACTAGTGGAATGAGGAGTCAATCTATACTCTTCAATCTTTCCAAGTACTTCTCCCCTCCATTCAAGGGATAAAGACTTTGCCAAGGTAATCGTTTCTTTCAAAACTCTGTTAAGTCTCTCCACCATACCATTTGCTTCTGGATGATAGAGAGAGCAGGTTTTATGAATGATTCCACTGGATAACAAAAAAATTCTTTCTCTTTAAAGACTAATTGAACACCATTATCCGTTAAAATGGTCTTAGGAAATCCTTCTCTAGAAAACAGTTTCAAGTTTCAAACACTTGATAACACTGGCAGAATCCACATTTGATAGAAAAAATACTTCTGACCAGCGAGAATACATATCTATTATTACCAATAAAAACATCTGAGAACCATTGCTAAAATGGGACCCAGAATATCCAACGCAATGTCCTCCCAGGGATATGTAGGTCATGTTCTCAATATCATGGGTTGCACCCTAGACGATTTAGACTTGTCTGACATATTACACACTCTCGTATCTCTCACTCTATCAATTTGTCCATTCCTGGCTACCAGTACGACAAGCATAATCTTACTTTTGTCTTAGTGATATCAAGGTGTGTGACATTAGCTAGGTCTAATAAATCTTTCCTGAGACTCGTTGGAGGTACTAACTGGGTACCACAAAATAAAATGTTTTTATCAACTGACAATTCATCTTTTACATACCAAAAAGGTCTAGTTTCTTCTGATCTCTTCTTGATACTTGACCAATTACCTAACAAAAGCAACATTACCTCTTTAAGAGTTACACCAAGCTCCATTTAATTGCGCCACTTTTCTTCAGTTATGTGATCTGAATCTAACGCACATACCCAATCATAACCCAAATAAACATCATCCTTATGATCTTCACACGAAACTAGACGCGAAAAAAAATCAGCTATTCCATTATCAACCCCTGGGATATATTTGAGGGAAAAAGAATATTCTTGAAGACTTATGATCCATTTGGTTATGCGACTCGAAATAAAATCCAGACCTTTCTTGTCAAAGATTTCATTTGGAGTTTTGTGGTCAGTTCTTACTTCAAAATCTACACCCCATGAAAATGTCTTATGTTTTTTAACAGCCCAAAAAACTGCGAGAGATTCTCATTCAACCAGAGTATCGCGTTTTAGGATCTTTTAAGCTTCTAGAAGGAAACCTAATGGTTTTCATTCCTTGAGGACCCTCTTGCTGTAAAACAGCCCCCAAACCTTTCTCACTTGCATCAGTGGTGAGAATTGATTTGTCTGGTATCAAAACTCTTTAAGAAAGGGGCATTACATAAATTCTCTTTGATGCTAAAGAATGTTTGTATACAGACCTCAGACCAAACAAAATGTACACCCTTTTTCAATAAAGACCTCTTATTGTTAGTCAAATCTGCGAATCTTTAACAAATTATGCATAGTGTTCTATCATTCCAAAGAAACTCATAAGTTCTTCCTTCGAGGATTGAGCAAGCATGTTGCGAATTGTGGACAACAAATTCTCTTTGGGTTTGACACCATTTCCTGAAATATTGTGGTCAAGATAATCTATGGAGTTTGATCTAAATTTGCACTTCTCGATTTTTTTTATAGTGCGATTAGCTCCACACAATTTTGAAAGAACCGATCTAAGATGTACATCATGTTCGTCAACATTGTCACAAAAAATTAGTATGTCATCTTGATAGATGCACACTCCAGGGAACCTTTCAAAACTCTCTCCATAGCACGCTGGAACACACGAAGTTGAAACCAGACCCAAGGGCATCCTTTTAAATCTAAAAGTACCAAACTGCGTGATAAACACAGTCAGATCTCTGCACGACTGTTCTAATTCAATCTGATGGTACGCAGAAGTTAAATCAAGCGTGCTAAAAACTTTGGCACCACCCAAAAGGACAAGAAGTTCAGCAATATTCGGAAGTGGATACCTGTCTACAACTACATTTTTGTTTAGCTGGCGCAAGTCTATGCATAAGCGCAAATATCCGTTGGCCTTGCACGCAGCAACTCCCGGAGCTAACCACTCCGTTCCCTCAACCACTTTTATAATGTCATTTATTTTGAAAGTTTTATATAGCGCGGACAAGATCCTTGCGGATATCAGAGCGCTTTACAAAGAGGAGTACCTGGGGACGCATAGTCAGACGGATAAATCAATAGGTCACATAGTATAAATGGTACAAATAGGTGGCTACAAGCCAACCTATGTACAAAATAGTACAAATAAATGGCACACGTAAATGGCTACAAAGTTAAACATGTGGGAATCAGACAATTAATAAAAATGATTAAGGTTGAGTGAGAGAGTTCGACGGAAGGATGGAGGACCCGTTGGGCGGGGAGGTGTAGTTGTGTGAGGTGTTGCAGGGCCGACGAGGGGGACGAGGGTATTTGCTGCGTCTAAGAGCGGGGATTGACGCCCGGTTTGGGGCGTGTTGAGTGAGTGAGTCAACCGGGTGGGTAGGGAATAAGTTGGGAGGGGAGGTGGGTGAGGGGTGTGTGGAGAGTATTTCCTTGATGTTGTGTAAGTCATCTTTGATCTGAGCAAGGGTGGCCATGATGTTGTCCACCGTGGGGTAGGTGGTGGAGGTGGGGGCGGCCGTCTGAGGGGAATGGCTGACCAGGAAATTCGTGTGCAGGTGGGAGCGTGGGCTGGTGTTCGAGGAGGTGTGCGTTGTGTTGGTGTACGGGAGGGTGTTAGGGAGAAGGGATGTTTTTGGCGGGAGGGGTGTGGATGAGGTGGGGAGGGGGTTGGTGGTGTGAGTGAGGGCAATGATGGTAGGTGGGTGGGTCAGGGTGTATGCTGGGAGACTGATAGTCGAGGTGGGGGTGCAGGAAGGATAATGGGGGCTGAGAGTAGGAGGGGAAATGGGATTGGGAGTGGTCATGTTGTGGGAGGGGGAGTTATACTAAGAAAGGAGGTGAGAGGGTAATGGGGACTGAGAATGCGGGGGGGTGGGGGGGATCCATGTTGCGATGATGGTTTAGGTGGGACTAGGAGAATGCACTATAGTGGTACACATGTGCAGGAAAAACAAAAACATACAGTAGGTTACACGGTGTAAGAATAGTACTAGTGATCAATCGGCGTATCCCAAATGTAAGAGTGTGCAGAGAAACATATACATACAATAGGTTACAATAGGTTATAGAGTACAACAGTGTCACTGGTGATCAACCAGATATATATATGGGGTAGTGCCACCATCAAAAATCCAAAATCATAGAAATCAGAAATGACATTAGTTAGCAACCAAGGTAAATGAAGTAGCATTGTCCTTAAGTTTAATTATTTCTTTTTCCATATCACTTCTCACTGCCAATGGCACATTCCTAACTTTACATGCAACAGGAACCACATTTTTTTAATACAATCTTAGGCTGGTATCCTTTCATACAACCAAGATTCTTTTTGAACACTTATGGAAAATCACTCATCAACACACCAATAAAGTTCTCATCCTTTACCGTCTCCACAGCACATATTTTTTCTCTTAAGAAAATAGGTGGATCAGAATTGGGATCAAGATATACACCTAAATCTCCTCGATGCATCCAACTATGTATACTATCTTCCTTCTTGGAGACATAACTCGAATTGAGACCATCCTGCCCTTGTACTCAATCAAACCTACAAAATGTCTCTGCAATTTAATTGGTTCTCCTCCATAAGCCAATTGAATTATGTCTGGTTTAAACAACAGTTTTATGTTTCAACTTTTTCATATAAAAATCACTTGAAAATATTGTAATTTTTGCTCCTGAATCAAATAGAACTCGAGTTCACCATCAACAAGAATTTCATCAGTGGGATACTTTATTTACCAGTTCCACTTCCAATTTCTAGAATAATTTGCCCACATTCGAAATCCTTATAAACCTCGTCTGAATTTTCCTCTTCATAAACATCTACCTTTTTGATTCTAGAATCCAATCTACTCTTGCATACTGACTCAAAAAGGCCCTTCTTGAATTTTTGTGACTTCCCGCAGGACACCTTCTATCATTTGCGAGATGCCCAATTTTATCACATCTGTAGCATTTGAGATTTCTTGTCATGCGCTGGTGGCAGACTGAAGCATTGCAAAGGTCTTATTGAGGCAGAAGGAGGCGGTGGGTGCAGCGGTGATTACTGGTGGGGGACAATCGTGCTTGTTGCAGGAATTACGAAATTATACCGGTTTATAGGGCAAAATGTGTGAACAATAGTTCCCAGGCGTTATTCACATGAAGAAATGTAAAGGTTAATCTAGGACATAGGCTGTAATATCCAAATAACTAACTAAATATATATATTTGTATGCACACATACACATCATCAAACTTCTCGCAAAAACCACGATGTGGAGAAGAAAGTGGCTCACAACCAAGGTAACTTTTATTTTGTGTTGGCGTCACAAAATCACCATCCTGTTCAGATCGAGAAAGACGACCAACACGTTTCGGCATTTCCGCCTTCAAGTGGAATATATCTATATCAGTTATGACTACAATCAATGTAGAAGAGGTACCGAAAATGGAGGAAACAACAAAAACCGTGTCAATGTTGTTTTTTCATATGAATAATTTCCTGGATAACCTTGTCTTATAGATTTCTCTCTTCTACCCAGGTCCCCTTGGAAGAATAGGGCTGCCCTGATGTATTTAGATCTGCATCCAGGGCAGCTTGGGAGTACTGGTTATAAAAACGCAGAATATCTTTTGTGGTCCATCAGCTTTGGTAGGTGATGTCATAGTGTTTGGGTACTGGAAGTTACATCAAGGAGTTTAGCCCGTGCACATTAGGCCAGCCTCTTTGGTGATGTGGGAGATGGTGTTGAATTAGGCCTTCAACTTGTCGGTGAGTTGGTCATTCAATTCTGCGTCTAAAATGTTGGAATGTCCATAATTCTTTTACGTTTAGGTACTTCCAATTCTAAAAATGTAGGGAATAAATGCATTCCAGAGACAAAACTGTTAGTAGGTCAGTGATCTTCCAGAGGAAGCCCACCTGTCAAACATGTTTTGTCTCTGAGACCAGAGAGGATGACAAAGTGGCCTTTTTGATTTGGAGGAGTTGAGAGACCGGATAAAAATTTAAAGGCGAAAAACCATGCCACCCCGTTTAATAATACTTCCGAAGGTTGCAAGCATGCAATCCTTCTTCTAAAAAAACCTTGTATTTGAAGTTGACTTATATTGTTGGAGGTTATGTGCCTTTTTTCTTACCTTAACGTGTAATGTGTTTACTTGAGTCCCCCTTATAGGGCTTTTGTCACAGTATTTTCTCTTGGTTAAATCATCCCTAAGTGTAGCACCTGCAGCCTTCTGGGGTTAGGTGTCTGATGGGTCCACAATGGAGATTAAGAGGTTGAGTGTCCATTCCTGTCTCTTCTAAAGAAGGGGTGAAGAAGTGTCCCTTATGTGTTGAATCAGCCACCAAAATACTCTGAACAGGAACTAGTGTCTGGACTTTCTTGAATATATAGATGTTTGGTGCGTTAAGTCCTCAAGCGTTGGTTGCAGTTTCTTCCACAGCATTGTCTTGAATGTCCAGCTGTCCATGGTTCTTTTGTCTGAATTAATTTTAAAAGTTTAGTGCAGATGCAATAGTCCGTCTTTGACGTAATTGGTGCTTCTGGCCTAGAATGCTTTAAGTGGAAGTGGTGGGGTCACAGGTAATTTTGCCAATAATCCTTTGTTCACCTGAAGCGGGTGCCTTTTGGTAAACAATCCTTGAATAGGTTAAAAGGATGTTTGGTCGGGGATATAACCTATTCAAGGATTGTTTACCAAAAGGCACAATGTTCAAGGTAAGAAATCCTAATGTGTACAACTCTAGTTTCCTCTTATCACAGGAACCTTAAGATCCTTTCTGAACTACACATGGGTTAGGCTGTTGGTGGAGAAGTGTGGCTCAATGGTTAGAGCGGCAGACCCTGATGCAGAGGTCTGGCCTGGGACCAGGGTTCAATTCCTGCCTCGGCGGGTCTTGGGCTCAATTTCCCCGGACCTGATAATTCTCGCCTCGGTGCCTATTCTAATCATGGGTCCCACTCTGCAACTCTGGGCAATAGCTTGCTTAATCTCCACAACGGCCCCAACAGCGCTAGGATGCCTGGCTTCACCTAGGGGGTGCCCAGGAGTGGGCACTTCACAGGGAAAGGCCAGGAAGAGTTCCACAGCGGTATGTGTACAGCGCCTTGAGACCCCTTCGGGGGTGATTCGTGCGCTATATAAGCACTACATTTTTTTTTTTTTTTTTATGATGGGGATTTTGTTCCAGATCCTGGGAGTGTAGACCGAGAAGGCCTCTCTATCTGGTGTTCTTTAATGGCAGATTTTTGTTTCCAGCCTGGCCATGCACAGGCTTCCAGTGTGGTGCTGACTGGCTGCACTAACACCAAAAAAGCAAGAACATTAAATACTTCAATGCAAACTTCTAACCCATTTTCTAGTTGCAGGTGGAGTCTGAATAGGTGACTTTTTAGAGCACTACTACAGGCTGGGAGGTTTGAATCCCATCCAAGTTCCTCGGGTAGTCTGTTTCAAGATCTGAAAGGTTTGCAGGAGAAAGTTGGCTGCTAGTACTTGTTCTGCAGGTTTCAGAAAGTAGTGTTGATTTGCCTAGTTTTTGTTCTGTGGGTTTCAGGAAGTAGTGTTGATTTGCCTGGTCTTTGTTCTGTGGGTTTCAGGAAGTAGTGTTTCTTTCCTCTGCTGTTTCTCTGCCTCCCATGCTGTGGAATTTGCTTCTTCGTTAGAATGGTAGGCAGAATTGCCCTGTGAGTGAGACCGGCCTTTTTGACGTCAATTCTTCCCTCATTGGCAGTGTACGCCTCTTATAATGTGTGTAATGTTGTCAGATTGCTGTGTTTTGTTGACAAAGCATACAGTGTTGTGTAAGATTCCTCTGGATGGTGCCAAAGAGGTGTTGGGGATGCCAGCTAGTATGGCTTTGCCAGCATCAAGACATGATACAGTCAGAGAGTGTGCCTTTTTGTTCTGAAATCTGCTTCCAAGGTAGAAGGTTTGAGCATCTGAGGAGGGAGAGCTAGAAAGGAGCACTTTTGGACACTTTAGACATGTGTGGTCGCAGAGCTATTTTTGGGTTATTGGTAAATCCAAGTGATGTAGCTGAATGGACCAATGTTGAGTAGATACAAAGAGGGGAGAGTAAATTATCAAAGACTGTATGGGGGAGGGATCTTTTACACATAGGAGCAGGGACTTTATTTTGATTGGGTGAAGTCTGAGAAAACATGTTCAACCAACCTTTTAGTTTGACCAGGGAGGACTTTAGAGACTCACTATTTGATGAATTGGAGATTTTCAATTAAAGTTGGGTATCATCTGCGTATTGATGACTTTTCAGACCCTTTTCGTTCACCATAGTTCACAAAGTTTCCATGTGCGTTTGAATAAGCAGTGGGATCATGTCAATCCCTGTAATGGTGAAAGAGGAGGTCAACATGATGTTCAGTATTAACAAGTTGAGATGTCTCGGACCGGAATCCGTAGTGCCTGTCTTTCCACTGCTAAAAGAGGACTTGGTAGGACCCCCCCTCCCCATGTTTTGATCTGGTGGAATACATTGATGGAATCTGCCAGGATGGAATTTTCTTTAATAGGTTTTGGAAAATCTGGAACTCGAATCACCAACTTGTAGGGTACTCCTTTAGCAACTTTTTGAGAAATAATACTTATGAATGTCCCTGAGAGTTTAAGGCAGTCCATTTTGTCATCTGCTAACTGTAGGAAGCTGGCTTTCTATATAGTGTAATAAAAGAAGTACACTGTGCAGAGAGTCCAGTGGGTCCCCAGTTGATTTACAGAGGCTAAAGTAGATAATACTAACGCTCTCTTTTGTGGTAGTGAGGTCGAGCAGTTAGGCTTATCGGAGGGTAGTGTTAAGCATTTGTACTCACAGAGGCAATAAACGAGACCCACACTAATAAATCGAAGACCAATTTACAACCAGCATTTGCAGTGCAATAGTTCTCGCATTTGTTAGAGTTTGAGCTATTGTAAATGACAATGCCTTTAATTTGTGGTTTGAAAACATGCAAGTGGTGCGTCAACTTGCACTTTGTACTTCTAGTTGTTGATTACGATAAGCAAGGCTGGCAGCATCTGTGCCTCATTTACTGCCAGCCTTGCTTCTCGTAAGCAAGGACTAGAAGTACAAAGTGCAAGTAAACACACCACTTGCAGGTTTTCAGAACACATAAATTAAAGGCATTATCATTTACAATGCCAGTAGCTCAAACTCTCCCAAATGTGAGACCTATTGCACTGCAAATGCATGTTTTTGTTGTTGTAGTTTTATATTGCACAAACTCGACCCAAACGAAGTAAAGTGCTTTACATGAGCACCAGAAACATTCCGCAAGGACACATTCATTTTTGGGAGGCACTGAGAGATCAAGTAATTTGCCCAGAATCATAAGGTGTTGAGCCGACTGCAAGTCGCAAACCTGGATCCCCACTTCAAAAGTCGGCAGCTCTGGCTCTTACGCCACAAGCTCTGTTTGCACAAACTACACATAAATGTAACCAAATTTGTCAAAAGGTGAAATCCTTCCTAGAGTTATAGAATATCTAAGTAATAGCGGTCACATCGCTCCTCAGTCCTTGCAGGTGGTTGTCGTTCTATGTCAAAACGTAACTCCCAGGTCCCTCAGACAACCACAACAAATAAAGGTTTTTAACAACTGTAGCCCAACCCTTTGGAATTGAGACCAAGAATAAAGCTAAGTTGAATAACATGAAAAAATAACTTGCGTGCTTCAACGAGCTGTGAGGCGAGGGAGAATTGCATTGAAGACAAACAACGCCAAGATCACAGTGGCTCCAGCTAGCGCTGCGAAGGACATACCAGCCACCCCAAGCACCATTTGTGGCACTGCTGAGTGTTGTAGCGGATCACCACCAGCTGGCCCTTCACCATCTTGACGAGGAAGCTCTCGGCACTCATGACCCCCGAAGGGTCTTCCATGGATGGATGCATGAATGAATGAACAAGGACCTTGTGTCGAGCAGCACTGTGAAACCGATCACTCCAAGGCGGGTGCAGTGTTGGGCGGCCTCCATTGCCGAACCTGTGTTCTGTTTTCGCTCCCTGTCTGTTTGGCAATGGCGGCTGGTTGTTTGTATTTGCAGCTCCCCATGAGCGCTTTCACATTAAGAATAGCTGCTGCCACCACACAGCACTTGCAGGATGCGAGTGCTGTGTGGGGCGGCAGCTAAAATAAGCGGTAGCCATTATTAAAGTGAAAGCGAGCATGACGCGCTGCAAATATAATAGAGATGGTTCCATGGCTATGCGCTCTGTTGTGCTTGCTTCAGCAAGACCTGAATTGAGTAAATGGTGCTTTCTACCTGCTAATGAAAGCTAGAGTGTAGGGACACATGTAAGAGGGGCTATCCTTATTGGAGGTAACAGAAGAGAAGGAGGTACTAAGGAGGGATTACTAAGCCTATTCACGAATCAAAAGCCATCATATACAAAGGACAGGACGAGGAGCCAATTGTAAAAGTGGTTAGAAAATGAGGGAGCTTAAAACACATATTTGAATACAGCATGTCTTGAAGAGACAGCGCAAACACTGCCTAGGCGAGACCTAAAAATAACAATTCTTTTTATTTTTGATCCAATAACTGTGGTCATAGTTAAGTACTGTATTTATTATGAATTTTCAAAGATAAGCAAATAGTTCAAAGTTGTGAGCAAGTACACGCTATACAATCCCATGGGGGGAAAAAAAGGTAGATATTGCACACAGCACAGTCCGTTGTAGAGGTTCACCTTCCGGGTTTAGGATAGCAGAAAGCCAAGGTCCCACGTACTACCAACAGTTTGTCGGGTGCGTCTAGAATTCTGCCGGGAGCAGGGTGTTGGTGGAGTTGGCAGCTGGGGCACTACAGAGAAGGGGGGCCCTTTAAAGATCAGCTGCACAAAGAGATTTGGGGGCAAGTCCAAGACCTCCCAAATGGGGGCTAGGGTTGCAAGGGCTTTAGGGTCATGGGAGCACAGACAGTTCGTTATTACCCAGGCCGGGTGGACTGTGGGCAGAGCAGGTAGTTTGGCTGGCCACGGTTGTAAAGGTGCTCCTCGCTGTCGGGGGACAACAGCTAAAAGGCAAATTCAGGGCTGCTGGGCCACTCTCGATGTGGGTCTCGAGGGTCATGATGTCCCTCAGCGGCTTCTGGCCTCTGGTACAGTTGGAGTCCAGACTGAAGTCTTCGATGTCGGTCTTGGTTGTAGGGCATCCGGTACCCTGGGGATTGACACTGCATGGCTCCGGTCAGTCCTGATGGCTCCACGTTCGTGGGGAGACACATCTGACCTTCCAGAGTACGAGTACCTCTTCCTGATCGGTTGCTGCACCGGTCAGACCAGAGAGCTGCAAGTCGGTGGACTGGACTCTGCGGTTTCAGTGCCTGCGGTATGCAGGGAAGTAGCTCCTCTACTCCAAAGGAGTTCTTGGGCAATTTGCACAGGCTGGGTGTTCTCTGGGGTTCTTAGAGGCCACCCAGCAGCAGAACGAGACCGTTCACCTCGATTGTCAAGTTTTGAAGCGGATAGCAGGGGTTCGGTCAAAACTCAATGGCAGGCACTGAGTTCTTGGGTTCAGCGCCTCAGATTTTGTTCTCGACCTTTGAGGGCGAAGGCTCTCACCCCAGTAGGCCAGAAACATGATCTTATTTTAACTACTGCACTTAGAATTTGGTTCTCTTGAACTGTGGGGTGTGGTGGGGAAATCGAACTCTGATCCTTGCATCCCTCAGTACCGACGCCGCCGTTTTTACGAGATTGCGCGGTCTAGTTGCTGTCAATTCTGGAACACATAAAGCGGTAGGCTGCGCTAGCGCACAGCAGGCGCACCGAAGGCAAGCCCGTCTGCACATGTCAGCGTCCCGGAGGTGTCCGGAGCTGGAAACGCTGCTGGTCTGACTATGGAGACGAGGGGACATCTGAAATACGATAGGGAAGTGCTTGCAAATATAGGTAAGAATATTAGTTGTACCCCTCACCTCCCGACTTGGATGGTTATGAAGGGCACTGTGTGTAGTCATTGCAACTGGACGGCCTCGCAGACCTGCTCAGAGCCCATGTTCGAACCACAATACTAAGACTCTTTTAGACCGAATGCGGCGGGAGGTAGGCAGTTGAATGCCCTCCTTCTCAATGCCCGCTCAATAAAGAAGCTCCAACTTGAATTAATTGATCTGTTAACAGACTCCTCCCCAGACCTAGTGTTTGTAACAGAAACTTGGCTAACAGAAGCCTCCAATCCTACGATTGCCATGGCGGTCCCGCCGGGCTACCAGATCATCAGGAAAGACCGCCCTTCGGGGACGGGAGGGGGTTGCAATCATTGCCCGGAGCCCTCTCAATTGTTCTCCATTAACTATTGGGAAGATAGAGGGGGCTGAAAGCCTGGGCTTCCTTATTACGATCTCTGCCCAGTCCGTTGCAGCGTTAGTTGTTTATCGCCCTCCTGGGTCCGCCGGGATGTTCTTAGAATCAATCCGCTGCACTATCGCTCCAATTGCGGTGAAATATAGTCACTGTCTGTTACTTGGGGACTTTAATATTCACATGAATAACTTGATGGAACCAGAGTCTAGAGGTCTGTTTGACGCCTAAGACTTTCTTAAGATGCCCCCATATGTCCATCTCACGACCAATGAAAAAGGCCACACATTGGACCAGGTCTTCTCTTCTAAACAGATTGAATTGGACACCCCGTTACCTTTAGCCTGGTCGGACCATTTTTTGCTCAAATTTAGAATTAACGGGGACTGTGGCAGCCTTCCATCACACAATCTGCCCCAGGAGGGTAGCTACAGGCCCTTTCATTTGATCACTCCAGAGGCTTTGCAAATGGCTCTCTGTTTCCATCCTATTCCCCTCAGTGGGAGCTTGGAAGAGGATGTACTGGCGTTGGAGTTTGGCTCCAACTTCTCGCCCTAGAACTAGCCCCATTTGCTAGGCGGAAATCAAAAATAAATAGAGCCTCAGCCCCCTGGTTCACGGAGGCACTTAGGAGAAGTAAGAGCACTTGTAAATGCCTGGAAATGGTATGGCATATTAACTACAAGCTGTCAGACAAAACTGTCTACAAACATGCCCTTAAGGAGCACTATAGGAATGTGCGTAGGGGGAAAAACTCTTTCTAGCTGCTAAAATTGAACATGTGGGGAATAGATGCTAATCTTTTTAAATCAGTAAAGATTGTCCCTATTCTGAAAAAGGTAGGAGCCGATCCGACTATTCCATCCAATTTTCGACCTATCTCCCTGCTCCCCTTTTTAGGCAAAGTTCTACAGAGATATGTTACTCACTGCCTTAGCTCTTTCATTGAGGCCTCTGATTACTTTGATCCTTACCAAGCTGGCTTCCGTCCTACTCACTCGACGGAATCAGTCATCCTCTCAGTTTTGGATGAGCTTAGAGTTAGTGCCGATCATGGATCTACTCAGGCCCTGGTACTTCTTGATTTGTCGGCCGCCTTTGACATGGTCGACCATCTTCTTTTGGTCGACCGTGTCCGGCTTGCTGGCATTTCGGGGGTAGCCCTGAGTTGGGTCTCCTCTTTCTTGGAGAACCGTCATCAGGCGGTTCATCTTTCTTCCTTTTCTTCTACTCCTCGGGCAGTAACCTGTGGTGTTCCTCAAGGTTCTGCCCTCTCCCCTCTTCTTTTTAATCTTTATATTTTCCCTCTCATTTTTGCTTTCCGTCACCGGGAGGTCACAGTGTTCAATTACGCTGATGACCTTCAACTCATATTCACGTTCTCTTCTTCTCCTGATTCTATTTCTCATTTCTAGAACATTACGATTTTTATCCAGGACTGGATGAGCTCAAACCATCTTAAATTAAATCCCGATAAAACGGAATTAGTCTTAATCGGAGGCTCATCCAATCCCTGGTCTTTTAATTTTTGGCCCCCTCTCTTGGCTCTGCCCCCTCTCCCGTTAAATCTGTGAAGAGTCTGGACATAAAAATCAGTGACGACCTTTCAATGCACTCTCAGATTAGTATGGTCGTTTCATCCTGCTTTTTGTGTCTTCGCACTATTCGTAAGGTTTCCCAGTTCTTCACCATCGACGCTCTAAAATGTATTCTACTTGCCCCTGAGGCGGAAGCCGGGAGAAGGACTGCACGATCGCTTTTTAAAACTTTGTAAACTTTGAGTGTCACAATATTTTCTGTATTTTAAAACCTACCTGTCCTTATTCTTGCACTCTGCTCAGGGCTCCATCTAACTTCTGCTAAACCCGCGCAGCGGATTCTAGCGCTGCTGCGGGACAATCTAGAACCCTATTGCCACCATTACCGAGCCGAGCACACAGGCCACGCCCCTTTGAGAGGCCACGCCCCCCGTCACCACCTTCTCTCCCGTATAAAAATGTGCATCTTCCGGCCGCGCAGCGGACGAGCGCAGCGGGCGCGCCTAAGGCAAGCCCGTCTGCGGCCGACCGGGGCAAGGGGCCACACCCCTGCCCGATCATTACGCCAGGTTATCACCTACAGCTCCCACTCTCTCCGCCAACTAAAGCAGGAAGCAGGGCCTCCCTGCCTACATGCATGGGATCCATCCACAAAACACCCCGCCTGTAACCAATGCGGATTTCATTTCTTACTTTACCCTAAAACTAAACCTACACAATACTCCATGCTCCTGCTTAATTGCAGATCACTTCCCAAGCACTCCATGGAAATCTCTCTACTGATAGAGGAAACAAACTCAGATATCCTCTTTATCACAGAGACGTGGTTGCAAGAACACTTGGAACCCGATTTGGTACAAACCTTACCACCTGGATACCAAATACTCCGCCTTGACCGAAAAACGGGAATCGGAGGTGGGCTAGCGGTGATCTATAGAACTGGATACGAAGTCACCAGCACCCCATTCATCTTCCAGATAGTGAATGTCTTCCCTTCACTATAAAATTCAGCCCCACACATACCTTTTCCGGTATGCTAATATACCGCCCGCCAGGAACGCAAGGGCAGTTTCTCTCTAACCTCGCCCCTACAGCTGCAAACCTTGCACTCAGCTCCGCAAATGTTACAGTTCTGGGTGATCTCAACATCCATCTGGACGTCCCGAACGACTCAAACGCTAGAGAATTATTCTCCAGCCTAGGTGCCCTCGAATTACAGCAACTTGTTCTTGGGCCCACTCACTTAAAGGGTCACCTTCTGGACCCTATATTCAGTAATTGTCCTAATCTCCATGCTGGATACCCTTCCCCCCTTCCCTGGACTGATCACTTCCTCATTCCTTTCACTTGGACCCTCCCCAACCACCCCCCTCCTAAACCGCCGACTGCTCAACAGTCACGCAACTGGTCCAAAATTCCCCAGCCAGAATGGCGGGACAACCTACAGCTCACTAAACCCGTCAATACTCCTAATCCCACCCAGGGCAATGAGAACTACAACAAATGGATCACCAACTCCTTAGATCTGGTACTTCCACTAAAACGCACTCACCCTAAGCGGAGTAACCTGACAGCCCCATGGTACACGACTGATCTCCGGGAGGCCAAACGTGCCTGTAAACGAACCGTGAGGAAATGGCGTCTCGACTTTCTACCAGCAGACAAAACAGCCTACAGAACAGCTATCAAAAGCTATAAATCTAACATCAAACTAGCTCAGGCCAAATAATACGAAGAAAAGATCGACAAGGCAGCTTCAAAACCTAAGGAGATTTACCGGATAGCTAAATCCCTTCTGCAACTTTCCGAGGCCCCAAAAGACCACATCAATACCCAGGCCCACTGTGAGGAGCTAGCGGAGTTCTTCTACCATAAAATAGAAGTCATTAACTCCTCTTTTCCTCACACCACCACTTCACCTAGTGGTATTGCCGACATAGGCTCTACAAAAGTTCCACCTAACTCTCTTAATAGTATCCCGCCGCTAGATCTCATTAATCTAGAAAGTATCATGCGACAGGTTAAATCCGGATCACCCACTGATCCGGCTCCCCCACGGGTGCGCACCCCCAATCACCAGTCAGATCTCCCCCACCATCCAGGATTTGCTCAACTCTTCCCTCCAGACCGGCATCGTCCCGCCTCTATGGAAAAAAGCAATGGTCCAGGCACTACTAAAGAAACCCAGCCTCGACCAAAACAATCCTTCCAATTACCGACCCATTTCCCTTTTACCCTGGCTCAGCAAACTTCTTGAGAGGCATGTCAACTCTGTCCTGACACACTTCCTGGAATCCAACAACATACTTGACCCCACCCAGACTGGTTTTAGGCCCGTCATGGAACTGAGACGGCCTTGATAGCAGTGACGGAGGAGGCAAGAAGGATCTTGGACGGTGGCGGGTCAGCGGCCATCGTCCTACTCGAGCTTAGTGCCGCCTTCGACACTGTAAATCATAACACTCTACTCCACCGCCTCTGCAGGATAGGAATCTCAGGAACTGCACTCACCTGGTTGAGATCCTTTCTCACAGATAGATCCTTCCAAGTGTTTGAGAAGGACTCCACCTCCTCCAGTAAACCCCTCAATTGCGGAGTGCCTCAGGGCTCCTCCCTGAGCCCCACTCTTTTTAATGTCTACCTCAGCCCCCTGGCTGATGTCGTCCGCCCCTTTGGAGTGAAAATAGTCACCTATGCGGACGACACACAGCTGGTGGTAGCACTAGATCCACCTCTCAACTCCTATCACAGCCTACATAAATGCTTGGAGGCAGTTGCCGCCTGGATGTCGGGCTCCTGTTTGAAATTAAACGGGGAGAAAACAGAGGTTATGCTCCTGGGAAACAACATCAGTAAATCTATTGTTCCCATCTGGCCCCTCTGCTTAGGTAGTCCCCCGCAACCCAAAGAACAAATCAAGAGTCTCGGCATCTGGCTGGACCGAACTCTTACATTTAACTATCAAGCAACCAAGCTTGCTGCCACATGTTTCATGCTTCTACAACTACTCCGCAAAATCCTCCCCCTTCTTCCGTTTCACTCAAGACGGATTATGGTCCAGGGACTTATCCTATCTCGCCTTGACTGCGGAAACGCCCTATATCTTGGGGCCCCACAGTCCACACTCAACAGACTTCAGATCATTCAAAATTGCGCGGCAAGAACGCTCCTCGATATCCCTCGCCGAGTTTCAGTCAAAGCCCGACTGAAAGATCTCCACTGGCTCCCTGTGAAAGCTAGGATCGAATTCAAGAGCATGTGTATCGCCCACCGTTCCTATTGGGGAACTAGCCCTTCCATCAACTGCACCCTGGTAAATGCCTATCTCCCTAATCGCCCCCTGCCACGAATTAGAAGAGCCAGGTGTGGAGGTTGATCGCTCTCCTATAACTTAGCCAAAATCTGGAACTCTCTCCCCCCCCTCAATTAGATCAGAGCCAAATCTGCTTACCTTCCGAAAGCTTCTTAAAACCTGGCTTTTTAATAAAACATCTGTTTAATCTTTTCCAGATTCACTCAATCTAGTGTATCCTGCTCTCCTATACCCTCTGCAGCGCAGGGACGCCTCTGGGTAGCCATCACGCTCTATAAATTCTCTTTCCATTCCATTCCTTGTCATCTCTCGGGTTGACTATGCTAATTCTGTCTACACCGGTATCCCTGCCTATGAACTACGCCGATTACAGCTTATTCAAAATCAGGCGGCTAGACTGATTTATAGTCAGTCTAGATACCATCATGCTCTTCCGCTTCTGAGGCAACTGCACTGGTTACCGGTGGCCCATAGATGCCTATTTAAACTAGGGTGTCTCATTTTTAAATCACTGGCGGGCTTAGCTCCCCTCTATGTAGCATCTAGGCTTAGAACCTACACTCCCTCTAGAAACTTACGTTCTTCCTCCAAGAACCTTCTGGTTGTTCCACGTTTTGTTAGGAAGAAACATGGGGGGCTGAGCTTTTCTTTTCAGCCCCCTCTATTTTGGAACTCTCTTCCTGATAACCTTCGTTCTTCCCATCATACTTGGAGTTCCGTAAAGACCTGAAGACCTGGCTTTTCACTAGAGCTTTTGAGGTTTAGTATTGTTGCCCTATTTTGCTGCCGGTCTGATTAGCGCCATGAAACCTTTTTGGTGTACGTGCGCTTTATAAATTACCTCAACTTCAACTTTTCAATATTGTTAAAGGTTTTTCCTTCCCCTAAAGCTATTAACAGCCCGTTTGTCCCCAGTGAGGGCTGGGCTAATCAGATGGCCTGTTTCTTCTACGACAAGATTAAGATCATCCAAGACTCTTTTGCGGCTCAACTACCAGTAGTTGGAAGGGACAGAGATTTGCCCTGTCCTAGTTCCCCCCATATCACTGGATAAGTCCCTGGCAATGATGAAAACCCTCAAATCCGGGTCACCCTCCGACACATGGCCGGCCAAAATTCTGGCAGCCATCGCGAAGGTAATGAATCCGGCAGTCAATGCAGTTTTGAATACTGCCCTCCAGGCAGGAGAAATGCCTGAAATCTGGAAAAATTCCAAAATCCTTCCCCTTTTCAAAAAACCTTCGGCTGATCCCTTGGTGGACAGTAATTATAGGCCGATATCTTTACTACCATATTTCTCTAAAGTCCTGGAGAGCTATGTTAATTCGGTGACCAGGGACAATGTTGAGGCCAACCTTCTCCACCCAAGCCAATCTGGCTTAGGAGCCAATTTTAGCACGTAGACTGCCCTCCTGGAAGTCGTGGAAACTATTAAAATCACTCTGGGCAAGGGGGCAGGGCATCTCTGGTGCTGCTGATCAAAGGCCGCGGAGAGATCCAATCAGTCAACAAATGTATTAAGCGTTCTACTCACCCGGAAGGGTCTCAAGACGCTGAGGAGGTGGGGGGGGGGGAGGGTGCGGGGGATGTGATGAGTTACTGTTCAAAAAGCCATGTCTTGAGGAGTTTTCTGAAGGCCAGGAGGTCCTGGGTCTTGCGTAGTTTGGTGGGGAGGGAGCTCCAGGTCTTGGAGGCAAGGTAGGAGAAGGGTCTCCCTCCGGAGGAGGTGCGACGGATGCGGGGGACTGTGGCGAGGGCGAGGTCAGCCAAACGGAGGAGACGAGTGGGTGTGTGGAAGTTCACTCTTTCGTTGAGGTAGACTGGTCCAGTGTTGTGGAGGGATTTGTGGGCGTGGATGAGGATTTTGAAGGAGATCCTTTTGCTGATGGGTGACCAGTGAAGGAGTCTGAGGTGGGCGGAGATCTGTTCATGGCATGGGAGGTTGAGGATGAGCTGGCCGGCTGCGTTCTGGATCCGCTGGAGTTTCTGTTGGAGCTTGACTGTGGTGCCAGCGTACAGGGTGTTTCCGTAGTCTAGTCTGCTGCTGATGAGTGCGTGGGTGAGGTTTTCTTTGTTTCTATGGGGATCCATTTGAAGGTCTTACGCAGCATGCGGAGGGTGTTGAAACATGAGGAAGTTATAGAGTTGATTTGCTGGGTCATGGAGAGAGAGGAGTCTAGGATAATGCCAAGGTTGCGTGCGTGGGTGGATGGTGATGGGGGTGTTCCTAGGGCGGTTGAGGAAAAGTCAGCCCATAACACACCTGATGCCCAGGCTGCTGGCGCAGGACGCCTCTTAGTTCCCATCTTGAACAATTACCAAATAAAGAGACGGGCGCTGGAAGCAGGAAGACAAGAATAGAGTTTTATTTCTCATGAGGAGAGCCTGTCATTTCGGACACTCGCATAGTGTCTTCAGGAGGTGCTCTAACAAGTTCTCTGAAGCTTCGTCTTTTATACACATGTTTATGATGCACAAACATTCCTTATTTATTTATTTATTTATTTATTTATTTCGCATACTTTTATAGCGCAGACCTGTCACCCAGAGGGCATCCTGGCGCTTTGATCAGAGAACCCATCGCACAAGACTAGAGCAGACGCGCAGCCATTACTTAGGAAAGAGATGAGTTTTTAAGGCTTTCCTGAATGGAAGATAGTCCTTGCAGCTCCTGAGAGTGAGTGGGAGAGAATTCCACAATTTAGCTGCCGCCACTCTAAATGAGCGGCCGCCCATCCTCACTCTTTGAAACCTGGGCACCACTAGAAGGTGAGCCGATGACGACCGCAGAAGCCGTGGGGCAGAATACCATGCAAACATGTTCTGTAGTGGAAGGGGGCCTAAAAGGTGAACCGCTCTAAATACCAAACAGGCCGCTTTGAATTGGACCCGTAGATCTACCGGGAGCCAGTGCAAGTCACGAAGCGCCAGAGTAGAGGAGCTGGATCTGGGACGTGAAAGGGCCAGTTTGGCAGCCATATTCTGCACCCTCTGCAGTTTCCCAATCAGATTTTTTGGGGCCCCCAAAAGGAGGCCGTTACAATAATCCAGCCGACTTAAAATAGTCCCGCGGACTACCTCCGGCCTGGATCGAGCAGGAAGCAGAGGCAAAACTCTGCGGAGCATGCGGAGCAGCATCATACATGTTCCCGTGGTTTTGTTAACATGTAGGTCAAGTTGTAAATTAGGGCCGAACATGACCCCTAAATTACGGGCTGACTCCGATGCCGACACCGGTTCGGAAAAAGTGCTGGGCCAGAAGTCGGTGGGTAAAGCCCGCGGGATCCGATCCGTGGAACAGTGGAGCACCTCCGTCTTCGAGCTATTAAATTGCAAAGAATTTGCTTGAAGCCAATCCGCTGTAGCTGCCATGCAGCGATGGAAGGTGTTCAGCGAGATTGCATTGCTTCCTTCCAAGGAAAACACCAGCTGAGTGTCATCGGCATAATTAAATGCCGAGACCCCAAAAGATTTTATTAGCTGGACAAGTGGACGGAGGTACAGGTTAAACAATAACGGGCTGATGGCCGAGCCCTGTGGCACCCCCTGTCCGATTTTCCTTGGCTCCGAGCTGAAAGGCGGAAGTGACACCAACTGTTGCCTGCCCTCGAGGTATGACATTAGCCAGTCTCTGGCCCCCTCGCAAATCCCGCACTCTTCCAGCCTCTGAACCAGGGTCCGATGGCAGACCGTGTCGAACGCGGCCGACATGTCGAGCAGCACCAGAAAGGCTGCCCGACCACTGTCAACACGCGAACGCAGGTTATCCAACACGGTCACAAGTGCGGTCTCCGTCCCGTGACCAGGTCGGAAGCCAAACTGGGCCTCATCGAACCACCCAATGTGTTCCAGATAGCCGGAGAGAGAGCGAGTTACCCATTTCTCCAAGATCTTGATTGGAAAGGGGAGCAAGGAAATCGGCCTGTAGTTGGAAAGGACAGCTGGATCCAGGGTTGACTTTTTTAGCAGAGGCGACACCACTGCTAATTTCCAGCAGCCCGGAACAGAAGCCGATTCCAGAGATTGGCGACAGATTGAAAACAGAGGCGGGAACAGTTCTTCCTGAAAAGTTTTCCAAAATTTGGGGGGCAGTGGATCGAGCGGAGAACCGGATGACACCGAACAAGCCGTTTTACAAAAGTCTTCAAAGGACGGGAGAGGGAAGGAGTCCAACCGCGGTGGTGAGATGATCAGATCACCCGCCCCAAAGGCCGCCGCGGCCGACTGGGGTCGACTGGGTGAACAGCCCGGAGCTCCCACGCCGGATGGCTGGGGTCGACTGGGTGAACAGCCCGGAGCTCCCACGCCGGCTTGCTGGGGTCGACTGGGCTGCCCCCCCGGAGCTCCCACACCGACTGGCTGGGGTCGACTGAATAAGCTGCCCGGAGCTCCCAGATCGGCGACACTTGTGCTCCCTTGGGGTCGACTGGACTGCTCCACCGGAGCTCCCTCGCCAACCGGCTGGGGTCGACTGGGTGAGCAGGCCGGAGCTCCCAAATCAGAGACACTGGTGCCTCTCTGGGGTCGACTGAGCTGTTCCACCGGAGCTTCCACGCCAACTGGCTGGGGTCGACTGGGTGAGTTAACCGGAGCTCCCAGATCAGAGACAACAGTGCTTGTCTGGGGTCGACTGGACTGCTCATCCGGAGCTCCCAAGGCCGTCGGTTGAGGTCGACTGTGTGAACTGACCGGAGCTCCCAGAACCGAGACAGCAGTGCTTGTCTGGGGACGACTGGACTGCTCATCCGGAGCTCCCAAAGCCGTCGGTTGGGGTCGACTGGATGAGCCGCTCAAAGCGCCCAGATCCAGAACCCTGATGTCCCTCTGGGGTTGGCTGCCCGAAGCTCCCCGCCCCCTGTCAGAAGGGCTCGCAGGGCAGGCCTCCTCAGTTACAGGAAGTGTTAGGCCAGCCAGAATCTTAGCGGTTTTCTCCTCGAAGGCTAGCGCCAGCGAGTCGCATAAAGCCTGAGAGGCTCGCACGGAGTTAGCCGCGCAGACCGGATGGGACAAGTCTTTAACAATCTTAAACAAGGCTTGAGATTTATTAGGCGCCTGTAATAAGGATGTTTGTATAAAAGACGTCTTGGTCTGCTTGATCTGCTCCTTGTAACCTCTCAGTGCGAGTCTAAACAGAGCTTTAGCCGAGGGGGAGTAATTACAATAAAGACGCTTTGAAAGTAGAAAAAGGCATGCTTGGAATCCCAGCTTCAGGCCTATTCCCATACCAGTCGCTCAGATGTCATCCTCCTCTCCTGAATGTAACAAGAGATTGTGACCTCTCAGCTGGACATTCCTACAGGGCACGAGGGCAGGAGGGGGATGATCAGGTCAAAGGTTGGTCAGGTGATAAGGTCGGACACTTCGGTCGGTGTATCACGGTTTTGTTATTCTGGGCAGGGAAAAGGGGGATGTACATCCACGAGGCTTGGTCTTAGGACTTGGGACCGGGTCGAGAGGTCAAGTGCAGCCGGGGGGGTTGTCAGCTGAGGGGAAGGGTGTTCCTGGGAGGAAATGGGGGGGGTGTGGGTCAAGCAGGAGTGCTATTTCCAGAGCAGGGTCACGCAGAGGGAGAGGGTCTTGTGGTCGTTGCATGAGCAGTGCGCACGGGGAGGGGTGTAGGGGGTTTTAGCAAACGGTCAGAGAGGCCATGGTGCCTAAAATAGCTGTCGTGCACATATGTGCATGGGTCTTATGTTGGCGGGATAACACAGTCAGTGTTTCGTAATTATTCGTTCTGCTAACAAGGGGTACAGTGAACACAAATGAACGCCGCTTATGTACACATACATTGCCATTTTCAACACGGTGGGCCACCAGGAGTCATCCCATACTGTCCTGTTGGGTCCGAAGATGATGATTTCCGTTTTGTTGGAGTTGAATTTGAGGTGGCTTGCTGTCATCCAGTTGTAGGTGGCGAGGAGGCCGGCGTGGAGGTTTGTCTTGGTGGTGGTGGGTTTCCTGGTGAGAGAGATGATGAGCTGGGTGTAGTCTGCGTAGGATATGATGGTGTTTCCGTGTGGGCGGAGGATGTTGGCGAGTGGGGCCATGTAAATGTTGAAAAGGGTGGGGCTGAGGGAGGATCCTTAGGGACCCCGCAGATGAGCTTGGTTGCTGGGGACTGGAACTGGGGAGGTGAGCTTTCTGGGTTCTTTCGGCGAGGAAGGAGGTGAGCCAGTCCAGGGCCTTGTGTCGGATACCTGCGTTGAAGAGGCGTGTACGGAGGATTTGGTGGCAGACCGTTTTGAAGGCTGGGCAGAGGTCCAGGAGGATGAGTGCGACGGTCTCGCCCTTGTCAACTCTTGTTCTGATGTTAGTGCAGGCAATGAGGGCAGTCTCAGTGCTGTGGTTCTTGCGGAATCCAGACTGGGAGGTGTCGAGTGCGTTGTTTTCCTCGAGGAAGTGAGACAGGCGGGCGTTCACTAGCTTCTCAGCGACCTTGGCGGGGAAAGGGAGTAGAGAAATGGGGCGGTAGTTTGTGTTGTCATCCGGGTCTGCTTTGGTTTTCTTGAGGAGTGCGGTTACTTCGACGTGTTTCCAGGAGTTGCAGGTGGCGGTGTCGAAGGAGCTGTTGATAACGGAGCGGAGCTGGGGAGCGATGATTGGACTGGCCCTGTTGAAAACGTGATGGGGGCAGAGATACTGTGCCCCACAGTGGACTTTTGTAGTATTCTCCTATTACTATCTATCTCTTACGATAACTTGCTGCTAGCCTGTGTTAGTGTTCTGAGTGGAATTTTTGGTGTGTGGGCCGTGTGTGGAATGCTTGGGTGACTGAGTGAGAGGGGACGGTTGGATGGGAGGGGCTGAGCATCTAGCAGGCTGCTTCCGGTGGGACTGCCAACAGAGATCTACACTTGTGATATATTGAAGATACTTACCTGTTTATCTACTCTTCAATAAAGCTACGTTGACTTCTTCACACCTGCCTTGTCCTGATTACTACAACTTTTACGAAGGCTCCAAGAGGGCGGGATCGGAGACACAGTGTTGAGATGGTTTGATTCCTTCCTGAATAACCGCCTGCAAACCATTTGGTGCTCACCTTTCTCGGCACCCATTTCCCCTATGAATGTGGGGGTCCCTCAGGGCTCAATTCTTAGCCCCACTTTGTTCAATGTTTATATGGCGCCTTTAGCTCGTCTCGCAGAGAAATACGGGGCTGAGATAGTGTCATATGCTGATGACACACAATTGCTGTTCACCTGCAGAAAGAGCTCAGAATTTAACAGTAAGGAAATAAACACATGCTCATCTGAGGTTTTGCACTGGCTCAGGATAAACCAACTGAAGTGCAACCCTGAGAAGTCAGAGATAATGTTCTTCGGCTCTCGGTCCTGTGATCTCTGGCATCATTGGTGCCGCAAGACAAGTCTCCTCCCACTGCAGCCATCCAGACCGTAAAAAATGTGGGCATCAAATTTGATGACTCTCTCTCAATGAAGGCCCAATTTCAATCAGTGGCCGGGACCTGTTTTGGGATGCTGAGGAACTTCCTGCCTCTTCTCCCGGTCCCCCACTGGAAGACGATAGTCCAAGCCCTGGTGGTGTCGAGATTGGATTATGCAAATGCTTTGTATCTTGGCCTTCCTGAATTTCTACTTGGTCGCCTCCAGGTGATCCAAAATGTGGCAGCCCAAGCTATTTTCTTGGCCGGGCCGAGAATCCGTGCCACACCTCTTCTAGCCTCCCTGCACTGGCTACCTGTTAGGAATCGGATCGCCTTGAAATCATTGATGCTGGTTTTTAAGGCCTTTCATAAAATTGGTACCCCTTACCTAGGGGATCGACTGCAACCCTATATTCCGTGTCTTACTCTGAGGTCTTCGACCCAGTCACTGATCATAACCCCACGTATCCAGCTTACTCGGAGGGGTGGCAGATCCTTCCAAGGGATGGCTTTTCGCCTCTGGAATGACCTGCCTCTTACGTTGAGGGAATCCCAGGATCTCCTCACCTTCAGACGGAAATGAAAAACCTGGTTATTCCAACAGCAGCCTTAAACTGGAGCACTTTTGGTTCAGTGTTGCAGGTCTTTTGTTTTGAGCACGGCACACTCCGGGGAGTAGCCGTGCGCTTAATAAATACCTGTTAACATAACATGTCTAGTGGTGGCAGGCGGTTGAGACCAGTCAGTCAACTCACTAGTTGTTAGTAGGTCTTCAGGAGGCACCTCTAAGGTGCCCTATGTGCGCGCCTGGATATCAGGGCACCGGAGTTGGGTTAATTCTCAGTGAAGCAGTGTGTGTGCTTTGGTGCAACCTGGAACTGTGGAGGTGATCGGCTGATCATCATGTGCACCGGAAGAAAATGAGTCTCTGCAGCGCGGTGGGCGTGTCTTGGTGCCAACTGAAACTGCAGCAAGGAGTGTCTGGTGAACGTACACTCTGAGTCGACTTGAAGTCCCATCAGCATTGTGTGTGTGGCTTCATGCCAGAGGAGACCCGGAGGGTGCTGTGGTGAACGTGCACCCGGAGTAATCTCAGAGGCTTGGGGTATGTGTGCCCTGCGGCTGCCTGAGACCTTCCTAATAGTCATGGCCCAGACTGGTAGCCCCGGAGGAGCTGAGCTGCCGAGCTGCTGAGGCCCATTGAGAAAGTTCTGTACGGAAGGCCCGTTCGCTGAAGGAGGAGAGGAGAGTGAGGTCGCGCCCCCCAGGTATCGTGGATCACTGCCTGGGCAGGGTGTAGGCTTGGAGGGACACTCTCTCGGCCTCTCATTCCTTCCGGTGACGTGAGCCTTTGCTTCGGCTCAGATTGGGGCCCGTACTGACCAAAGGAGTGGAAGTACTGGGGCCAGAGTGAGAAGCTGTACTTTATGTCATTGTTGTTACGTGTGGGGGGTAACTGTTATCGAAGAGGCTGATTGTCGTGATACACATTGCCAATATTGCTGCTAACGAACTCCCGGACTGTCTTATGACACCTGACATTATTTCTGAATAACGAAGTACACGATTGCAGCGCTATGCATTGTATTATTTCACCCTTTGCAAAGTACAGGATTGTAGCGGCCAGCATTGCATTATTTCTTCATTGCAAAATACATGATTGTAGCTACAAAATGCATTATTCCCTAATTGCAAAGTACATGATTGTAGCGGTGCACATTGCATTATTTCTTCATTGCAAAGTATGTGATTGGGGTGTGGCGCATTGCATTATTCCTTCATTGTTCAGTACATGATTGTAGTGGTACGCATTGCATTATTCTCCCATTGCAAGGTACCGGGGTGTATTGTTACACATTGTATTATTTCTCCTTTGCCCAGCACACAGGACAACTACTATGTCCTTTGGTGGACGTCAGAGGTGGCAGTGCTGCGGCATCTCAACTAACACCCAACCAGCAGCTACTTGAAGTAGGGGAAGGAAACCCAGCACAGAGATCTAGTTTGCACTCACAATTATGAATACACAGAGATGGTGCATGGAGCCCCTGGGACTCCTGAATTTGTGGTTGAAATTCCTGGAATAAGGTAGTTTTCTAGTTCTTGAAGTAGCAAAGTTTTTGAAGCTACTTTTTACAAAGTGCAGAGATTTAAGGACAAAACCCTTTGTAGGCAGACATGGCACAAGGAGAACCACTACACAGGAGCACAGACAACAAGGACACAACTACACAGGATCACAGGCAGCGAGACAAGGACCTGGCAGCTGGGAGGTGCAGACCTTCCAAAGGACCCAGCTATGGCTGGAAGCAATATTTCCAGCTGAGGAAAGTTTAAAGTGTAAAGTGGAATTCAATGCAAGGCTAACATTCACTGAAATCATGTTAGAAAAGTTAGTGTGAAAAATAGCGAGTTATTTATGAGCTAATACACTAAGAAAAGTTGAACAATTAATATTGAATTGAAAATAAGGAAAAGGATCATTAAAACGTTGAAGTAAAAAAGTGTGAGTTCAAGTAGGTTTTCAGATTACTCGTCTAATGCTTTAGGTGTATGGCTAAGGAAGTTAAAGATGACTGATTTCCCTGGGTCAGGTGAGCAGGGGGTTTGGAAGCACGGATGGCTCAAGGGAAGACTCACAGTGGCTCAGGGACAGTGAAATATTGACACAGAAAGACCAGATCGGGAGGCCGCTCCTTCTCCTTCCTCGCGGGCAGAGCCTCCCTCTCCACCTCAGACAGACCACATCTCTCCCCATCTTTGCTAGAAACATCAAAATCTGGCTCTTCGACAGACCTCCTCCTTGATGGACTGGAACCCGCAACCCTTACCCCGCCCCAGGTTTGAAATAGCTGAAATTTAAATGATTGGAACTTCATGATGTATGGGGTAAGGAAATGGTACTTTTGCACACAGTCGTCCGACTCGTCCTTCGTGTAGGTGACCATGAAGCTGGGTGCTTCGTCAGTGCACTGGAACATAAAAAAACAATCTGAATGAAACCTCTACCCGCAGTCGGACAGTAGTGCCGCTCATACACACAGTCGCAGTATATCTTGGGATGTGGCCGCAAAAAGTATCTAAATGTAAATGTCTTGTAAATCGCACTGCTGCCCTGAGGCGTCGTGGCACTGTAGACCGCTGGGGAACCCGTCCTGGCTATCCCTGTGAGATGGTTCCTACTGGGTATCTCCAAGATGAAACCAGGCATCCCCGGCGCATGTGGGGGGCCGTTGTGGAGATGAGGCAAGCTAATGCCCAGAGTTGCCGAGTTAGAGTAGGCACCGAGGTGAGAATTATTGAGTCCGCTGACCCTGGTCCACGACCCTGCCGCGTCGGTAATTGAACTCTGGTCCCGGGCCGTTCTCTGCTTCCGGGTCTGCCGCCTCTAACCAGTGAGCCACACCACTCCACTATCTAGAGTGTTTGCTCCCTGACAGTCAATTCATAATCATTAAAAAGGATCCCCAACCTCTGGCAGTGGTATAAGAGGAGCTTTTCGCTGACCTGACTTATTACTACGCCTCAGCAAAATTTAAATTACGCAAGTGTAATTTGCATATTTTCATAAATTTTATATTTCCTGAAATGACACAGTTATGGTCCAATTAAAAATGTATCAGGCGTGAGCAATTCGATGTAAAAAAATTAACTGTGAACCAGTGCTTAATTTGAGCCAATGGTTTCCGGTGCTCCGCACGGAACTAAATTGTCAACAACGGCACTTATAACAGCTGCCACATGATGGCGCTATCTGTATGATTTAGAGATGAACAGAAGAACAGTTTCATCTCAATATAATGTATATTAAAAATTACCAATCAATGCCACCCAAGCCATTCTTATAGCTTTGGGGGGCCTGGCATAGACTGAATTTTCTTTGGAAGTGGTGGCAAGCTGCATTGGCCTCCTGGTGAGTGCCCTTGCACTTATTTATTATTATTATTTTTTAAATATAAATTAAGCACTTCAGTGAACACATGGGAATAACAGAACTCAAGTGGCTGTTTACGTTGTTTTTTCCCCCACTATTTTTTCATGCAAAATGCATCCTTGAATCACAAACTGACCTTAAAACAAATTTTGTGCTAAAATATAGCGCCAAATGGCTGATTTGATTTTTACATAACTAAATTTAATTTCGTGAAATTTTGCCATAAGTACCCAAAAGCAACTTATGGGAACTTCACACACCGATACTGTGAGAAAGGGCCCTCTTTCTGCATGGTTTCTTACACTTTTTGCTGAATTGCTGACTGGGTGTGCCCTAGGCTCCTGGTAATCAGGGACCCAGGGCCTATGTTCTTTCCCTAAAACTGCATTGAAGCCTAAACCCAATTGGCATCTCTGGCCACAGGTAAGCCCCTGGTAACCCAGGTACCCAGGGCACTGTGACCAGAGAAGGCCTCTAAGGGCTGCAGCACTTATTGTGGCACCCTTAGATGCCCTGTAACCTGACACTTACACACTGCCTTTGCAGTCCGCGTATCTTGGGACAGAACAAAGTGAAGAGTCGACATGGCACACATCCCTGTGTGCCATGCCTACAACCCCCTGCCCTGGCATAGATCAGTCACCCCTCTAGCTGGGTGCACTATACCATTGGTGTGGGTACAGGTGCAAGAGCCCTGTACTCCTACAGTGTCTGAGTCCATTCTTAGACATTGTAAGTGCAGTGCTGCCATTAAGAGTATATGGTGTTGGGAGTTTGTCATTATGAACTCCACATCACCATAATGGCTACACTGAAAACTGAGAAGTTTGGTATCAAACTTCTCAGCACATTAAACCCACACTGAAGCCAGTGTGAGATTTAATGAAAAATGCACACAGAAGTCATCTTAGAGATGCCCCCTGAAAAGTAACCTACCATTAGTGTCCAGGCTGAGTGGCCGCTTTCAGCTGCCACCGCCAAACATGTTCCTGGACCCCCGGGTCGAGAGCCTGCTGCTCTCTGGGGCCTGAAACAATGCACATCCTGGAACGAGGTGCCAAGCCTCCTCCCCCAGGATGGGCAGGGTTCATGAAGAGGAAGCTTCAAATACTTGCCTACCGGCCTGTCATCCTCAAACCTGCTCCTGCAAAATTCCAGTGTGTCCTGCAGCCAGCAACCTCGAAAACCCCGGAGGACCTGCCTGCCTTCAACCCCAAAGACTTTGTCTCCTGTGAACACAGAATTTGTTCATCTGCAACCTCTGGCCTTGGCCGGAAACTGCGAATCCACACCACTCTGCACCCGCCGTCCACGGCCCGTGCTCGAGTGGGCAAACACCATGAGGAGGTCACCCCGGAAATCCTGACCCGAGATCCGGCAACCCCTGACCTGCCTACAGCCAACGCCTGCAGTCTAAATCCTTAAGGTCCCCCAAACCACGACCAGGAGCTGTTAAGAAGATCCAACCCCAAAAGGCACCCCTGCACCTGACGCCACACGGCCTTGTGTGCCCAAACGGACGGTGCCTAACCAACCCCTAACTTCCTAACTTATCTCTCAAAGTGGTGTTTGCCCACCCAGAAGACCTTTGTCTCCCTGCCTGTAGTTGTTTTGCAAACCAGAGGTTCTCCATTGAAACCAACAGGGTGTCCGACGTCGAAACAGCACCCTGCACCCGTCCGCCCTAGTGCCGGTGAGGGTGCACCTTTCGTGCTAATGTGTTTCCCCATTTGCCCTGAGCTAAAGTCCCAGAGCTTTGCTCCCACAGCCAAGTGGACTGCTAGCCAGCAGCCACCAACCGGAGACACCCTATAAACCATTGGATAATATTGGGCCTCAGCACTCTGCACCCGTCCGCCCAAGTGCCGCTGTGGGTGTAACAAGAGTGCATCCTTGACCCTGGAGGACCCCGGAGTCTACCCACCGAACCTCAACTTCCACTACCAAATACTTACCTCAAAATCGATAACACTATTTTCCTCCATAGGATAACATTGACTGTTTTTCTGTGAAAAGTTTTTTAAGTGTGGAGTTTGAGAAACTAAAGAAATTCTTTAAAATTCCATAATCTAACAATAACGATTTTACTTACCTGTTTTCAGGAAATGTCGCAGTATCTAGGTATACTACTCTGTGTAAGCCTAGTAATCTCAAAAGTTACTTACCTGGTATTTTACTAAAACGCCTATTAAAGTCTATGTACTTCATTTACTAAGTATTGCATTTCTCTGCATCCATAACTGTAAATCAAACCAAAGTGCATATACAATCATCATTCAAACTGTATTTCATTTGCATTACTACTGTAAAGTACTTATTGCTCACCTGTGCCAGGCTTGCTTGGTTCTAGAAAATAAATTTACTAAAAGAATATTTTTATACAAAAGCAATTGGTCTGAAGTTCAGTCTTTGAGTGTGTGAATTCATTTGCTGACTGAGTGTGTGCAACACATGCTTAACATTGTCCTCTGATGCTGCCTTACTGCTGGACCACACTACCACAAATAGAGAGTGAGGTGCTATCTAGCTTTACCTCTGCCTACCTTTGGGGTTCCTCTGGACTCTGTGCACACTATACCTCACTTTGGTATAGTGTATACAGAACCAGCTTCCTACATATACCTAATACTGGATTGGCAATTCACTCATGTAGAAGAAAATCACACATGCTAGTTGAAGTATGAAAGGTTTTATTAACAAAAGAAAATGTAATAATCTGTGAATCACAGAAACTGTGAGTCCAAATCCCCTGCAAAGTGGTGTGGTGCAAACATGTGGTGTAACAGCAAAGCACCCATTTGTACACTAGCAACGTTTGAATATAGTCAGGTACCTGGTTACATTAAAAAAAACATGCAAACAAATGCCTAGGATGAGATCTGAATAATGGGTGAAGTGACTATCATACAGTAAGTATACATTGTTTGCTGACATAGTTCAACTTCTGAGAAGGACACTTCATTTGGGCATTGGTAGCACGTGCTGAACACATGACGGAAGGAGGTTATAGTTAGGCTAACGCTTTAATCCTTGTCCACAATCCCTCCTTCTTGCACTATTTAATATTTGTACAATCTTAATATATTGCAATATTAATTAATTGATTCCCTTCCTTTTCCATATTTTCATCATAATGTTGCCGAATAAAAGAAAAAGACGACACCATTTCTGCTGGCAATATAGCACTGAGTTTATAAAAAGCCTGCGGAAGGTCAGTCACCTCCGTGGAACTGGAATCTGAGCTTCAACTTACAATGTGGCGGACAGTTTCGTTATTACCTTTGTAATCACGGATACGTCATACATGTTCATATTAAATCAATGTTTGCTCAAGCACAACAGTATATTTTAATATCAAAAGGTAATACTTTCTGCAAAAACATCTAACCACATTTCTTTGGAATGCGAATCATGCACACGTTATTGTTACATTTTCACATCACCTCTGTACTACATGTGTCCTTGGCCTGTCTGGTGCTTTGAAGCCTAGTAATACTCTACTCCCTACATGTCTACTGCTCTGCAAGGCCTCACCTCCTACCTATCCTGCGCTTCAGTGCTACAGTATCTGCATATTTTTTCAAACACGTGTTTCTGCAATGCAGTCCTGCGACGTTCCACACACCCGCACTCACCATCACGGTTTGGTTTAAAAGATCTCAGCTAAAGAGCCCTCTTGTGGGGGCCGTGGGGTATTGCAGCGCCGACCCCATGAGGTGCTAATCCCGATGATGAAGCATGACACCTTCATGGGTGTGTGAGGGCATCACTTCCTGGTAAGGAAGACACCCCCCTTATACACGCACCCAACCTGAGATACAGCACCACAGGACAGTTACCCCTCATTACTGTCATTGTTGATCTTGGGAGCGAGGGTTCTGGACCTCTTTTTAGCTCCCTGCCCCCCCCCCCCCTCTTATTGACATATATGAGCAATGACTGCAGTCACCACAAACACCACGCCCCTTAAGACAATTGTTACTTTTATAGTTAAGGTGTGTGGTAGAGAAAAAAAATGTCAATCCGTATTTGTAAAGCGCGACCTACTCACCCTTGCAGGTCTCAAGGCGCTGGTGGACGTCATGGAAATGAAGTGAGCTATTGCCCAGAGTCACATGGTGCTGAGTTGAGCTGCTGCCAGAACCAGGGATCGAACCGTGAACCCTGTTCTCTGAAGTCAGCTGCCCTGGCCACTGAGCCACACCTCTCCACTCGTAGGGCCTCTGTGTCTCAGTTCTTCAGTCTGTAACTGCTGAAAGCAAGACTGGACGACTCGACAAGTTTGTGTTGATGTAGTGAAGATCCCACAAGAAGAGATGCAATGATGAAACCACCCAAAACACACCCACCACCAAAAACTGACAGCAGTCTCAAGTAAGCCACAGATGGTCTTTATATGGAGCCAGCGTCCCACGCTCTTCCGTTCACATGGAGTGTGCGGGAGGAAAGAACAGGCATGTGATACAACGGGCACAGAAGGAAGGGTGATCAGCTGGGGTTCAGAAGGTGTCCAAGGCAGAAGACCAGTGGAAAGGGAGGGAGACAAGAGAGAGAACCAGAAACACTGGACAGCTTCCGTCTGCCTGTTCTTACTGCTGGGCTCAACCTGCACTGCAGAAGCGCTGTTGTCTGAAACAAGAACAATTCTTCTAGTATTATTGCTTTTAAATTCCAAGTCACTCTTCATAATATGAGATCTGATATACCTTATGACAGTCTTTGTATTTCTGACTCTCGGTGCATGGTTGAAACCAGAGCTTAATTTGAGCCAGTGGTTTCTGGTGCTCGGTACTGGCACTTAATTGTCAACATAAGCTCTTATGAGAGCTGCCACATGGTGGCGCTGTTTGTGTAATTTAGAGGTTAGCAGAATAGTCTTTTATCAATTCAATATACATTAAAAAAAATAATGCCTGCCGGCCAAGCCATTCTTATAGCTTTGGAGGCCTCGAATAGCCTGAATTGTCACACTTGTAGGAGTGGGTTGGTTAGTAGTTGTGTAGGTACTACCATTGGCAGCGCTGGCAGGGGCAATGTGTGGTGTAAGCTGCAGCGACCTCCTGATGAAGGCCCTGGTACTTATTCTTGTTTTAATCAAATTAAGCACTGGTTGAAACTCTGGAACTTCCTAGAGATGAAACGCAAACAAACCCTTTATAAGTGGCACATGGAACTACCCGAACTACAGTGCTCGCTTCTATATTGACAGCCATCTTCAGTGATTTGTAAATTAAGTCTGTGCTCGAAATGATTAATTAGTTAACGAGTTCATCAGCTATAACATTACACTTGTATCTTTCCTCTTTACAAAAAATCACTCCCCCACCACTCTCAATTCCTTGATACCATACCTGAGCCAAAAGGAAAGGTAGGGGCTGATTCACAGAACTAACTTAAGACAAATTCCTAAACTTACTACTTTTGGTATTCACAGAAGTTAGGATTTTGTCTTAAGACAGACTTAAGACAGACTTATGACAGAATCCTAACTTAAGTCTGTCTTAAGTCCCTCTTAAGACAAAATCCTAACTTCTGTGAATACCAAAAGTAGTAAGTTTAGGATTTTGTCTTAAGTTAGTTCTGTGAATCGGGCCCGTAGAGTCTGTACAAGTTGAAGATTCTTCTCATAGAAATAGAAATGTCATTAGAAATCTCAATCGTTGGAAGAATGATTCCGTTAATAATGTGCACTATCAAAAGTCTAAGTGCCATATGTATGAAGCTCAAATGGGTTCGCAAACGCCGAAATTCTGCTAATTTCGGCGTTTGCGAACTCATTTTCGCTAAATGGTATGTATGTAGCAAATTTGAGTGCAAAATAAGGAATCGCAAATTTGCAATTCTTTAAAAGCAATGTATGAAGCACCTAAGTTGTGCGATTTGTTGGTGGTAATTTGCGATTTCTTTCACAAAAGCACTTTTTTGCATTTGTGAAGGTGCCATGTGGCGCACATACATGCCCTTAGGGCATGTATGTGCACCATATGCGCACACATGTGAATTTCAGGGGTGCATCAGGGTGTCCTCATGGCACCCTTGCACCCTTGAAATTATTCTCAAATTGCGATTCGCAAATTGAGAATAACTTCACATTCATTCCTATGGGCCTCCTGGCCCATAGAAATGAATGGGAAATTATTCCTTAATTGCCATTCACAATTTGCGAATCGCAATTAAGGAATTTCAAGAAATCGCAAACAAATTTGATTTTCTACATACATACCAATTTGCAAATCTCAAATAGCGATTTCTAAAAAATCGCTATTTGAGATTCGCAAATCTGGATGTCGATACATCTGCCCCTAAGTCTGTGATCTCAAATACTACCCAGAATACTTCTCTCTACCCTGAAAGCCCTGTACAATGCAAGCCCCTATGTTATAAAAGCCATGTTTCAATGGTACACCCTAAAGAGAACTCTTCGCTCGGCAGATCATAACTAGGTCGTTGGTCCTGTATTCCGGAAAAAGAGATGGGGCGGCAGAGCTTTCTCAGTTGCGGTAGCGAGGCTCCTGAACTCCCTTCCTTGTCATCTTACTTGTCTGAAGATGCAGACTCCTCTCAGGAAGGCCTCAAAGACCTGGCTTTTCACCCTATAGGGAGGTTAGCTCAATCTGTACAATCAGGAACCAGCCAAAGGCCGGGCTGTACAGCCGCACTAATTTTTAGCGCCTTGACGCCTTAGGGGGGTCTCGTTTTAATGCTCCCGAAGAGAGCCTCATCTACTAAGGCTCTTGCTTCTTTACCCTGGCGTCCGAAGAAGAAACGTGTTCTGTTTAAAGCTATGTGTATCAGTCACCGTATTTACATGATCTTCTCACCCCGTATGCTCCCACGCCAGGTTGAAGATCTAGCGGAACGGGTCAGGTACGCATACCTATCATCAGAAGAGCTAGGATGGGCGGAAGTTCTTTTAGGTTCTTAGCGGCCTCCTTTTGGAACTAGCTTTCGATGGGGCTTTGGTTGAAATCATCTGAGACGATCTTTCGGAAAAAGCTCAAGACGGGAAACATCCTTTACGACGCAACTTTTACCACGCAGTACCTTTACAATGCAGGATTTACAACGCAAGTCATTACAACGACTTCCGCTGGAGGGCGCTGTAGGATAGGTAATAGTTTAATTTACTATCCAAAACCTTCCCTACTATCCACGGGGACTGGAGTTGGAATAGTAAATTAAACTATTCACTATCCAGCGCCCCCCAACGCAAGTCGTTGTAACGGCTTGCGTTGTAAAACCTGCGTTGTAAAAGCATGCGTTGTAATGACATACATCCGCTCAAGACATGGCTTTTTCTAGCTGATAATTCCATTGGCTGATTCTTTCACTGTTTCGTTCTGCCTGGCACGGGCTCTTGTCGCAGCGCGTGAGACGCACTGGTTAGTGCAACCATGCGCTTTATAAATTTAATAAGAAAGAAAGAGAAAGGGCATCTGCGCTCATACAAATCCCTATCATATCATATCATTTAGTGACTCCAGGCAGGGCGCTTTGAGTGTCAACATTTGGGAACAGTGGTACAGCTGCAGCAGCAAAGTGTCATGATTGCCTAGCAAAGAGCGCGTTGCAACGTAAGTGCTTACTGCATGTGCCTAGTGTGGCGGTCACGGTATACAACCTTTACAACGAAACTTTTACAACGAACTACCATTACAACGCAACTTTTACAACGCAAACTATTACAACGCATTGCTCTGGGGGGCGCTCTAGGATAGGTAATAGTTTAATTTACTATCCAATAACCTTCCCTACTATCCATGGGAACTGGAGTTGGAATAGTAAATTAAACTATTCACTTTCCAGCGCCCAAAAGCATTATGCGTTGTAATGGTATGCGTTGTAAAACTTACGATGTAACGGTAGGCGTTGTAAAGGTAGGCGTTGTAACGTCATACATCCGGCGGTCACCAGTGCTAGTCTGACGAGGGACCACTGACTATGTGGGACTTTAATCAGGTTTGAGTCCACCTGTGTGTCTCATGTAGTGCGCACGTTGCAGACACGAAGCCTCACGCTCTGCACATACTACTGACCTCTTCTGCTGTGAAAGACCCGCACACATAGGAAGTCCAGAGGGGTGAGTGTCCTCGCCTGTCCAGACAATACAGGTAAGTGCAATCCGTGGACCATGACATGGTCTTGCGGAACATTCACTGTTGTGCTGGAAAGTGTTGAAGTGCTGGTAGTTGTGGTAAGTGGAGGACGCTAGCTGTAACAGTAGGTTGAGGTAAGCACCTTTGGTAAAATATAAATTTAGCGCACTAGCAGTGGGGGTGAATAGAACCAAAGTACTGGCTGTGGCCGGGGAGTGAAAGTCAACCCCTGGCTGACGGGGTGAATGTGGTTATAGTAGTGACAGTTGTGTCTTTTGTGTTTGGACGAGTTGGAACAATAGTTCTTAGCCTTTGGGAGTCCCCAACATCCTAGTTTTCCTTGTTTTGGTGGACTGATGCCGTTAGGAGTGTGATTGTTTTGGCGTCTGGGGTCAGCACCGGCTGTTTTGAGGGATGGATGTCTTTAGGAGTCTAATTGTTTTGGTGGCTGTGGTTAGACCACTGTGCGTTCGGGTGGCTGTGGTTAGAGAGTGCTGGTTGTTTTGTGGACAAGTGCTTTGAGGAGTCTGATTGTTTTAGTGGCTGTGGTTAGAGCACTAGTTGTTTTGGTGGACAGATGCCAGTTGGAGCCTGATTGTTTTGCCAGCTGTGGTTAGACAGTGCTGGTAGTTTTGATGGCTGTGGTTAGAGCAATGGTTGTTTTGGTGGACAGATGCCAGTTGGAGTCTGATTGTTTTGATAGATATGGTTAGAGCGCTGGTTGTTTTGGTGGACAGATTCCAGTTGGAGTCTGATTGTTTTGATGGCTCTGGTTAGAGCACTGATTGTTTTGGTAGACAGATGCCGGTAGAAGTCTGAATATTGAGAGACCTTCACTGGCTACCTGTCAGCAAGAGAATCACCTTCAAGCTTCTCATGCACACCTACATAGTCCTCCACAACACTAGACCCACACACCTCAACCACACCTTTCCTTCTACACTCCCACCAGACATCTCCCCTCTGCCCAACTGGCCACCATCCCATGGATCCTCAAGACCACAGTTGGAGGAAGATCCTTCTTCTACCTCGCTGTAAAGTCCTGGAACTCCCTGACTCTGCACCTCAGCCAATCACCATTGCTGCCGCAATTCAGGAAGGACCTCAAGACCTGGCTCCTCAAATGAACTGTAGACCCAGCCCTCCCTTGTGGCGTGGTTAGCATACCTGTTGTTTTGGTGCCAGTGGTTAGAGGGCAATGGTTCTTTTGGTAGCTTTGGCTAGCAATGGTTGTTTTGGTAGCTGTGGTTTGAGAGCACTAGTTGTTTTGGTGGTTGTGGTTAGAGCACTGCTGGTTGTTTTGGTGGCTGTGGTTAATGCTGGTTGTTTTGATGGCTGTGTTTTGAGCACTGCTGGTTGTTTTGATGGCTGTGGTTAACACTGGTTGTTTTGAAGGCTGTGTTTAGAGCAGTGCTGGTTGTTTTGGAGGCCTGTTTTTTTTTATGGCTGTGGTAAGAGAACTGCTGGTTGTTTTGATGGCTCTGGTTAGAGCACTGCTGGTTGTTGTGGTGCTCCGGTTAGAGCAGTGCTGGTTGTTTTGGAGCCCTGGTTAGAGCTCTGGCTGTTTTTATGGCTATGGTTAGAGCACAGCTGTTGTTTTGTTGCTCTGGTTAGAGCTCTGCTGGTTGTTTTGATTGCTGTGGTTAGGCACTGTGGGTTGTTTTGGTGCTCGGGTAAGAGCAGTACTGGTTGTTTTGGTGGCTGTGGTTAACGCTGGTTGTTTTGATGGCTGTGTTTTGATCACTGCTGGTTGTTTTGATGGCTGTGGTTAACACTGGTTGTTTTGAAGGCTGTGTTTAGAGGAGTGCTGGTTGTTTTGGAGCCCTGTTTTTTTTGATGGCTGTGGTAAGAGAACTGCTGGTTGTTTTGATGGCTCTGGTTAGAGCACTGCTGGTTGTTGAGGTGCTCCGGTTAGAGCAGTGCTGGTTGTTTTGGAGCCCTGGTTAGAGCTCTGGCTGTTGTTATGGCTATGGTTAGAGCACAGCTGTTGTTTTGTTGCTCTGGTTAGAGCTCTGCTGGTTGTTTTGATGGCTGTGGTTAGGCACTGTGGGTTGTTTTCGTGCTCTGGTAAGAGCAGTACTGGTTGTTTTGATGGCTGTGGTTAGACATTGCTAGTTGTTTTGGTGCTCTGATTAGAGCAGTGCTGCTTGTTTTGGAGGCTGTGATTAGGCATTGCGCGTTGTTATGGTGCTCTGGTTAGAGCAGTGTTGGTTGTTTTGATGGCTGTGGTTAGGCACTGCTGGTTGTTTTGGTGGTTGTGCTTAGGCATTGCTCGTTGTTATGGTGCTCTGGTAAGAGCACTGCTGGTTGTTTTGATGGCTGTGGTTAGAGCACTGCTGGTTGTTTTGGAGCCCTGGTTAGAGCTCTGGTTGTTTTGATGGCTGTGGTTAGAGCACTGCTGGTTGTTTTGGTGATTCTGGTTAGGCATTGCTCGTTGTTATGGTGCTCTGGTAAGAGCAGTGCTGGTTGTTTTGATGGCTGTGGTTAGGCACTGCTGGTTGTTTTGGTGCTGTGGTTAGAGCTGTGCTATTTTTTTGGTGCTCTGGTTAGAGCACTGCTGGTTGTTTTGATGGCAGTGGTTAGAGCACTGCTGGTTGTTTTGGGGCTCTAGTTAGAGCACTACTGGTTGTTTTGATGGCTGTGGTTAGAGCAGTGCTGGTTATTTTGGGGCTCTGGTTAGAGCAGTGCTGGTTGTTTTGATGGATGTGGTTAGAGCACTGCTGGTTGTTTTGATGGATGTGGTTAGAGCACTGCTGTTTGTTTTGATAGCTGTTGTTAGGCACTGCGGGTTGTTTTGGTGCTCTGGTAAGAGCAGTCCTGGTTGTTTTGATGGCTTTGGTTAGAGCACTGCTGGCTATTTTGGAGCCCCGGTTAGGGCTCTGTTTGTTTTGATGGCTGTGGTTAGCGCACTGATGGTTATTTTGGGGCTCTGGTTAGAGCAGTGCTGGTTGTTTTGATGGATGTGGTTAAAGCACTGCTGGTTGTTTTGATAGCTGTTGTTAGGCACTGCTGGTTGTTTTGGTGCTCTGGTAAGAGCAGTGCTGGTTGTTTTGATGGCTTTGGTTAGAGCACTGCTGGCTATTTTGGAGCCCCGGTTAGGGCTCTGTTTGTTTTGATGGCTGTGGTTAGGCACTGCTGGTTGTTTTGATGGCTGTGGTTAGGCACTGCTGGTTGTTTTGGTGCTGTGGTTAGATCAGTGCTATTTTTTATGGTGCTCTGGTTAGAGCACTGCTGGTTGTTTCGGGGCTCTGGTTAGAGCACGGCTGGTTGTTTTGATGGCAGTGGTTAGAGCACTGCTGGTTGTTTTGGGGCTCTAGTTAGAGCACTGCTGGTTGTTTTGATGGCTGTGGTTAGAGCACTGCTGTTTGTTTTGATAGCTGTTGTTAGGCACTGCGGGTTGTTTTGGTGCTCTGGTAAGAGCAGTGCTGGTTGTTTTGATGGCTTTGGTTAGAGCACTGCTGGCTATTTTGGAGCCCCGGTTAGGGCTCTGTTTGTTTTGATGGCTGTGGTTAGCGCACTGCTGGTTGTTTTGATAGCTGTTGTTAGGCACTGCTGGTTGTTTTGGTGCTCTGGTAAGAGCAGTGCTGGTTGTTTTGATGGCCGTGGTTAGGCACTGCTGGTTGTTTTGGAGCCCCGGTTAGGGCTCTGTTTGTTTTGATGGCTGTGGTTAGCGCACTGCTGGTTATTTTGGGGCTCTGGTTAGAGCAGTGCTGGTTGTTTTGATGGATGTGGTTAGAGCACTGCTGGTTGTTTTGATGGATGTGGTTAGAGCACTGCTGGTTATTTTGATAGCTGTTAGGCACTGCGGGTTGTTTTGGTGCTCTGGTAAGAGCAGTGCTGGTTGTTTTGATGGCTGTGGTTAGAGCACTGCTGGCTATTTTGGAGCCCCGGTTAGGGCTCTGTTTGTTTTGATGGCTGTGGTTAGCGCACTGATGGTTATTTTGGGGCTCTGGTTAGAGCAGTGTTGGTTGTTTTGATGGATGTGGTTAAAGCACTGCTGGTTGTTTTGATAGCTGTTGTTAGGCACTGCTGGTTGTTTTGGTGCTCTGGTAAGAGCAGTGCTGGTTGTTTTGATGGCTTTGGTTAGAGCACTGCTGGCTATTTTGGAGCCCCGGTTAGGGCTCTGTTTGTTTTGATGGCTGTGGTTAGCGCACTGCTGGTTGTTTTGATAGCTGTTGTTAGGCACTGCTGGTTGTTTTGGTGCTCTGGTAAGAGCAGTGCTGGTTGTTTCGATGGCTGTGGTTAGCGCACTGCTGGCTATTTTGGGGCTCTGGTTAGAGCAGTGCTGGTTGTTTTGATGGATGTGGTTAGAGCACTTCTGGTTGTTTTGATAGCTGGGGTTAGGCACTGAGGTTGTTTTGGTGCTTTGATAAGAGCAGTGCTGGTTGTTTTGATGGCTGTGGTTAGGCACTGCTGGTTGTTTTGGAGCCCTTGTTATAGCTCTGGTTGTTTTGAAGGTTGTGGTTAGGGCACTCCTGGTTGTTTTGATGGCTGTGGTTAGGCACTGCTGGTTGTTTTGATGCTGTGGTTAGAGCAGTGCTATTTTTTATGGTGCTCTGGTTAGAGCACTGCTGGTTGTTTCGGGGCTCTGGTTAGAGCACGGCTGGTTGTTTTGATGGCAGTGGTTAGAGCACTGCTGGTTGTTTTGGGGCTCTAGTTAGAGCACTGCTGGTTGTTTTGATGGCTGTGGTTAGAGCACTGCTGTTTGTTTTGATAGCTGTTGTTAGGCACTGCGGGTTGTTTTGGTGCTCTGGTAAGAGCAGTGCTGGTTGTTTTGATGGCTTTGGTTAGAGCACTGCTGGCTATTTTGGAGCCCCGGTTAGGGCTCTGTTTGTTTTGATGGCTGTGGTTAGCGCACTGCTGGTTGTTTTGATAGCTGTTGTTAGGTACTGCTGGTTGTTTTGGTGCTCTGGTAAGAGCAGTGCTGGTTGTTTTGATGGCTGTGGTTAGGCACTGCTGGTTGTTTTGGAGCCCCGGTTAGGGCTCTGTTTGTTTTGATGGCTGTGGTTAGCGCACTGCTGGTTATTTTGGGGCTCTGGTTAGAGCAGTGCTGGTTGTTTTGATGGATGTGGTTAGAGCACTGCTGGTTGTTTTGATGGATGTGGTTAGAGCACTGCTGGTTGTTTTGATAGCTGTTGTTAGGCACTGCGGGTTGTTTTGGTGCTCTGGTAAGAGCAGTGCTGGTTGTTTTGATGGCTGTGGTTAGAGCACTGCTGGCTATTTTGGAGCCCCGGTTAGGGCTCTGTTTGTTTTGATGGCTGTGGTTAGCGCACTGCTGGTTATTTTGGGGCTCTGGTTAGAGCAGTGCTGGTTGTTTTGATGGATGTGGTTAGAGCACTGCTGGTTGTTTTGATAGCTGTTGTTAGGCACTGCTGGTTGTTTTGGTGCTCTGGTAAGAGCAGTGCTGGTTGTTTTGATGGCTTTGGTTAGAGCACTGCTGGCTATTTTGGAGCCCCGGTTAGGGCTCTGTTTGTTTTGATGGCTGTGGTTAGCGCACTGCTGGTTGTTTTGATAGCTGTTGTTAGGCACTGCTGGTTGTTTTGGTGCTCTGGTAAGAGCAGTGCTGGTCGTTTTGATGGCTGTGGTTAGGCACTGCTGGTTGTTTTGGAGCCCCGGTTAGGGTTCTGTTTGTTTTGATGGTTGTGGTTAGCGCACTGCTGGTTATTTTGGGGCTCTGGTTAGAGCAGTGCTGGTTGTTTTGATGGCTGTGGTTAGGCACTGCTGGTTGTTTTGGAGCCCTTGTTATAGCTCTGGTTGTTTTGAAGGTTGTGGTAAACGGGTTGTTTTGAAGGCTATGGTTAGAGCAGTGGTGGTTATTTTGATGCTTGTGTTTAACGCTGGTTGTTTTAACGCTAGTTGTTTTAACGCTGGTTGTTTTGATGCTGTGGTTAACGCTGGTTGTTTTGATGCTTTGGTTAACGCTGGTTGTTTTGGTGCTCTGGTTAACGCTGGTTGTCTTGGTGCTCTGGTTAACGCTGGTTGTTTTGATGACTGTGGTTAACGCTGGTTGTTTTGGTGCTCTGGTTAAGGCTGGTTGTTTTGATGCTGTGGTTAACGCTGGTTGTTTTGATGACTGTGGTTAACGCTGGTTGTTTTGGTGCTCTGGTTAAGGCTGGTTGTTTTGGTGCTCTGGTTAAGGCTGGTTGTCTTGGTGCTCTGGTTAACGCTGGTTGTTTTGATGACTGTGGTTAACGCTGGTTGTTTTGGTGCTCTGGTTAAGGCTGGTTGTTTTGATGCTGTGGTTAACGCTGGTTGTTTTGATGACTGTGGTTAACGCTGGTTGTTTTGGTGCTCTGGTTAAGGCTGGTTGTTTTGATGCTGTGGGTAACGCTGGTTGTTTTGATGCTGTGGTTAACGCTGGTTGTCTTGGTGCTCTGGTTAACGCTGGTTGTTTTGATGACTGTGGTTAACGCTGGTTGTTTTGATGACTGTGGTTAACGCTGGTTGTTTTGGTGCTCTGGTTAAGGCTGGTTGTTTTGATGCTGTGGTTAACGCTGGTTGTTTTGATGACTGTGGTTAACGCTGGTTGTTTTGGTGCTCTGGTTAACGCTGGTTGTTTTGATGACTGTGGTTAACGCTGGTTGTTTTGGTGCTCTGGTTAAGGCTGGTTGTTTTGTTGCTTGTGTTTAAGGTTATCGCCGGTTGTTTTGTTGCTTTTTGTCTAACGCTGGTCGTTGTAGGGTCGGGGACGCGCTCTGACCTCTTGTCCCGAGTCGCAGCTTTTGCTCCTGGGAGCAGATGGCCGCGCTGTCTGGCGCTCTGACGATAAAAATGCTTTAATTTGTTTTTTATTGGAATTAGTGCGGGGATTTCGCCCTCGCCACCTGGAGCCCCAGCTGCGCCCCTCTGCCCGTGAGGGCGCCGGGGCTGACTCTGCCCGTGTTGCTGGTTAGTGAGGGCCCTTTTTAGTGGCCACGAGGGGCTGTCCGGGGGCACCGCATTGTTTCCTGTCTGCCAGGGGCCCTCTGTGTCTGGAAGCCCCTGGCACCCTGAGTGATGGGCCCTGGGCGCGCGCACACATGCAAGAGGCGGAGGGGCCCGTTTCAAGGGGCCCCCTGGGTCCTCCGTTCACCGGCCTGCCTCGGTGCCAGCCCCAGCTCTCACCCTGACCCCCCCCTCCCCCCACCCCCTCTTACCAGCACGGCCTCGGCTGCCTTTGACACAGATTATTCAGTTACTTTCAGTTCATAAATTGCAATCCTTCTAATATAGCGCCGTAATCCAGTTATCGGCCTCTCGGAGCTGCACGCAAACTGTAGTCCTGGGATTAGATCTTTCTTTATTGTGTTTTCTCAATCTGCTATTATTCTAAGATTGTAAACAAGGGGTCCTCCGGGAAGAAATAAAGCCTTGTTAGTGCAGGCAACTATAATAACTGCATTGCATTTCATATACTGACTGTGTGTTTTTCCCGACTGTTCACTCATAACATATAATGTCTACATGTATGGATAGTGTGTGATATAACCCTCATTGTTTTATGTTACATTTCCTGTACATTGATTTGCAAACATATATCATTTATTCTGCCTCTGTGTGTGATGTGAAGCGCTCTGACACCTACACTGGGACGAGTAGCGCTATAAAAGAATTAAAAAAATAGTATGTGTCCTTTACAGCAATATTTGTGTAATTGCGCATACAGATAGACAAATCCTGCATTCCTACAGTGCAAGCACATTTCTTACTTAGGGAGTTGAACAAAGTTTAAATAACTCCCTCCAAATTATAGTTTCTCTTAAATACTTTTGAAGTGATACCCAGCTGGGCGCCTTTGCATTCCTCCATTGCTTTGGCATCAAGGTGTTAAACTCCAATAACTCCCATCCATCCAGTATTAGATTCAAAGAAAATGAGGGCTGATAGCCCTTTAAATCAGGCCTTTGTTTTGGGCTCAGCTGGGACTGTACATACGAAAGCCCCCTCGCCTCCTGCACGTTGCTTTTACAAACAGAATCCAGACATCATGCCAGCACTGCTGAAATGTGTCCTGGTCTTGGAACATGGCACCAGAACACATTTGGCATCTGTCCCAGGGCCAGCCAGATCCGACCAGAAGTGACTGCCAGACCCGGGATCCGGCCCATTCCCCCTACTTTCCAGCCCTGCCCTGGACTGGATGTATGACGTTACAACGCAGGCTATTACAACGCCTGCCTTTACAACGCAGTTTTTACATCGCAATCCATTACAACGCATAGCGCTTTGGGGTGCTGGATAGTGAATAGTTTAATTTACTATTCCAACTCCAGTCCCTGTGGACACTAGGGAAGGTGTTGGATAGTAAATTAAACTTATTCCCTATCCTGGAGCGCCCCCCAGCGCAATGCGTTGTAATGGTTTGCGTTGTAATGACCGCGTTGTAATGGTAGTGCGTTGTAAAAGTTTTGTTGTAAAGGTTGTTCACCCCCTGGACTTTTTGCACATCCCTGTTTCAGTTTCAGGGTCGCCCTCCCAGTCAGGTGCCCAGTTTGGGCTGACCCAGAGATCTTGGTGCCCTGGGCGAACATGCCCTCGTCTCACTAGCCCCCGAGCGGCACGCACACAACACACACGACCAGATCACACGGTTATTTATTTACCATGACTAGACAATTAGCATTGGTACATTTTGCAAGTTCATGCAGACTTCAGACTTTCATCGCTCTTGCGAGAGGATATCTTTCAGCAGCAGCCCCTCTGCGCACATGAGTGATGATACACGAATGAATGTTTGAATGTATGAATGCAGCCATTGCTTTAAGGAGGCATGCATTATAAATGTTGTTACCAATTATAATTCAAAGGCATTTGAGATGTATGTAAGCAGGATGCCTTGGGGCTGCCTCCTGACTGCTTAAGAGCTGTTGTAAATAATACGTACACACCCGTAAAATGTGGGAAAAGCATCTTTGCACCTATTCCTGGGTCTGGTGGCCCAGGAGACGAACGCAAACCCCAGGAATGTGTGTCTGACTTCATGGTCACAGGTTCGAATCCCAGCAGGTCCACTCAGCCTTTCATTCTTCTGAGAATTGAGTCGGATAACAATAAACATGTTATTTCAACGCCAAAGGAATAAATGGCGAACACACACTTTACAAATGTATGTTATAAGCAAGGCCACTGGAATTATGTGATTCTGCAGCGTTTTCTGCATCATTTGGGATTTGCCACATTTGCCGGATAATCCATCATGATGGGCATAGCTTGTTCAGTAGGATGGGAAGGGGTGAGCCTCAGATTTTGTAAATATCACCCGGTTATGCCATGATAACATATATTTGATATGACAAGCAGGGCATGAGGGGCAGTGAAACTTAAACTCAATGTGTGTGTATACAATGTTTTTGTCTGTGTGTGCAAAAATCCCAGGTGAAATCCGACAGACACATCACAATACCTGACTGAAAGCACCTGTAGCCAACAGTTTATTAGAGAATTTATGAGGGGGTGTAACACCCAAAACACCACCGAAACTACAACCCTGCTTAAATTCTGCTTCATAATTTGTAGATTTTGACAACAAAACCTTTGTTTCTAGCTCAAGCGAACCAAGGCAGGGCGCTTCTCTCAATTATTGGGTTCTTCCAGATTGATGGCCACAATCTTATTGATCCCTCCGTACAGAAACATGACCCTCCATTTGCCAAAGGTTAGAAACGTGTTCCCAGTATTGACTCATCGAGGTTACAGGAGACTCCAGCCGACTCCTGTCACTCACCCGAGCCCTTTGCTTCCATTTGACCCTAGTTGTTTTGTTGTTAAAAATTGCCTGATAGCCTCTAGAGCATGGGTACTCACAAACTTTCTCTTGGGGGCCAAATTTACGGTGTGGTTTGTGGCCGAGGGCTGCGCCTGTGGGGGCGGGGTCAGTTGGAGAGGGGGGCGGGGCAAGAACAAAAAAAAACTGTGACCATTAGATTGATCACAGGCCTCTGCAGCGGGCGCCTTCATCCACTGAGCCACCAAACCCGGCATACACACATCTCTCTCTCCCTCTCTCTCCCTCTCTCTCTCTCTCCCTCTCTCTCTCCCTCCCTCTCTCTCTCTCTCGCTCTCTCTCTCTCTCTATCTCTGTCTGTCTCCATCGGTCTCTGCCTCTCTCTGTCTCTATCTGTCTGCCCCTGTCTCTGCCTCTATCTGTCTCTGTCTGTCCCTCTCTCTGTCTGTCTCTATCTCTGTCTGTCTCCATCGGTCTCTGCCTCGCTCTGTCTCTATCTTGTCTCTCTCTGTCTCTCTCTGTCTCAACGGACAGGGGCGTTCCCGAAATAATGTAGAGCCGTTTGTGTCTCACGAAAAAAAAGGAAACAATTAAAATAAGTACAAAGCAGGGAGGGTGGGGTGGATCAAAGAGGGAAACACACCGGTAAACCACTGTGTGCAACTGAACACTGGGGGCTACATAGGTAATACAAAATATTAATGAAGCAGGGGGAGGGGCAGGCGAGCAATGAACGAGCAAGGGTTGGGTGGACGCAAATGGAGAGACAAGTGATGCAGTCCCATGGGGGCTGAATATAAACAAAAAGTAAGTGTAGCCACCTTGCGTCAGTAGTGGAAGGATTTAAGTCTTCCAATCAGAACTGAGGTAAAGGAGCAATGCTCCAGGGGTTGGACAGACACAAGAACATGGATGAAACCATCAAATAAGGATCAGCTAACTAAGACAGACATTAAACCCATCCAATCAGGAGTAAGGGGAGGACTCGAAGCCACTCTATAGATAGTATTGTTGGTACTATGTCTGTGGGTGAGTGCTGGAAAGGATCCATAGGGGGAGAGGAGGCAATCCTGCCAGAAACACAGGCTGGGGACGGGGTCTTCTTCAACTTTACCCTGAATAAACAACACACAAGACATCTGAATTAGTGTTAATAGAGACTCTGATTAGCCACCTCCCTAGTAAAGAATATATGAAAAACAATGGTGGCAAATATTACACTCATTGTGGCAAAAGAAAAACAAAAAATGAAGAATGAGAAGAAGAAGATGAAACGGTGCTTAATTTGAGCTGGTGTTTTCCGCTGCTCGGCCCCGGCACTTAATCGTCAGCACTGGCACTTATGACAGTCTGTCACAAGGTGGCGCTGTCTGTCTAATTTGTTGATGAGCACAACAACAGTTGTTTGTTAATTCAATATACATTAAAAAAGATAAATTCCTGCACCAAGCCATGCTTATAGCTTTGGGGGCCTGGAATAGTCTGAATTGTCACACTTGTAGGAATGTGATGCTTTGTAGTTGTGTTAGTAGTGTCATTGGCAGGGCTGGCAGAGGCAACGGGTGGTGCAAGCTGCAGGGGCCTCCTGACGAGGGCCTTGGCATTTCTTTTTTTCTTTTTTTTTTTTTTTTTTTTACAAATTAAGCACTGAGAAGCAAGGTAACTTGATGTTAGTTGGTATTTTTGTCTCCTACAAAGCATCCGCTACTAAGCCTGAACAGCTGAAAGGTCTGCCATTGTGAGAGGTTGACAAGAATAGTCCAGCTCATGTCAAGGGCAAGCAGACCTCAGGTCACACAGCTCACTGCTTGTGGTAGACTGCGCCGTCTGATGCCCTTGGAGCGATGACCCTCCTTGACGTGGAGTGCCATCTCTGCTTGAGTCAGACCAGGGTGCCCTTTATGTAGCCTTTTTGCACATGGCATATGAGAGGGTAGCCTTGGGGTGTCTTGATGTGGTTTCGATCTCATTCTTTTTTCAAGGCACAGCAGACTTTTACTCCCCAGAGCTGTCACTAAGTTCTTATCTTATTTTAACTGTGGTGGCCCCACTGGCGCTTTAGCTAATGCTTGTGTTTGCCAGAATGACCTAAGAGATTGCAATGTTACCAGTTCTTGGGCCAGCTTTCAGCTGGCACAGATATGAATATATATACATTACCTCCTCGTCCGTCTTCCTTGCCACATTAATATATAATGAGCTTTAGCCGCCCACAGAACCTCCCTGGAACTGGTGCAAACACATACAACAGACCCATAGAGCAAACGAAAGACATCGTGACCACCCACCAAGCAGGCAGGCAAGGAAGAACTGAACAAAAGCAGGGCAGCTCGGCATATAGCATGGAGGAGAACCCCGAAAACCAGACCACCAGCAGACGCAGGACTACAAACACCGGCAAGGAAAAAGAACACACAGAGGGAAAACTCCCAGCAAAACCATTCCGCCACTCAGCACACCTTCCAGGGCAAGGAAGCCAAACAAAGACCAGAACAGCATAACAGCCCAGAAACAAAGGATCAAAAGCAGACGACGGCAGGGATAAAACCCAGGTAGGTGCAAACAATAACACCAAGATGAAGGCCAACCATACTCAAACGTAACAATAAGACAAGGTAGGGGCAGATGCAAGGAGCCCTAACTGAACAACTCCCAACCCCAGGAACATAATGAACAGGCAGGCTGGACCCACAACCACATCGGCGGAGCAGACAAAAACCGACAGATCAGGAATTCCCACCCATCAGGGGGTACCCATTGACACAAGGTCGGAAGGTACAACATGGAAAAGATGGTCGAGAAAGGAATGCACATGACCAACCACCAAACCAAAATCTCCTTCACCAGCGCCATCACCCAAAAACCTGGAGGGAAGGCCAGAGAACACAGAACACAGAACCAGTGGGAAAAGACCGACAGAGTAACAGACACACACGGAAACTGCCCCAAGGAATCATCCAAAGGGAAGCAGAGAAAAACCCCTGGAGAATAAGCCAGTGAGGCACCGGGGGACACACCCGAGCAAGCCACTCCAGAACCCCTGTAACCAGGTCAACACTCTGGCCACCAGAAGGAAAACAACCTGGCCCATTAAACAAAAAAGTAAGAACCTGCGGGGGGACTAGACCAGACCACTCTAGGGGCACCAAGACACCATGAAACCATAACAAGGTGTAGACCCCCCAGACCAGGCATAAAACAATGACCAACAAGGCATCCAGCAGAAGGAAGAACGAAATCCTCAACTCATAGGAAGAAGAGATAGGGGCTCGAATCACACCCGAGGGAAAAAGTGGAAAACCATCGCAAAACCACCAGAAGACAGAGAACACCAGAATGACCAACTCCAGAAAGAGAAGAGAACATTCCTCCCTTATGTGGGACAGGAATTAATGCCCCGTCGGCCAGGAGCAACAGAAGCCCATCTAACAAGGCCCACTGCAATACGCCCGACACTGGACAAGGAGAGCTCTGACAAAGAAGGGGTGGACCACATGAAGCACCCACCGCGCTGATACAACGTGGGCCCACAAATAATGGAAGCAAGAGAATACAGACTACCCACCGGGGTTATTACCCCTGACAATAATCCAGGTGCTTGGGTGGACCAAGAGGCAGCAGACGTACGCCGAATCCCGGAAAGGGCGGCAGTGGCAGGGGCCCCCAGCTGGAAGCGCCACAAGCCCTCATAGAGGCAAGAAAGCGACTGACCCACATCACAGGGTCCAACAGCATGCGAACCTCCGCTGCCCACTCAAACATGACCACCGGGGGGAGGTGCAAACAACCCTACCCCAGAGAAAGAAATGGCACCAACAATGCCCCTGGACAGCAGCATACCTCCATGACAAAACCAACACAGGTACAAGACTGCCATGGATGGCCCTGCAGAAAAAGCAGCTACACCCAAGGAGTCAAGTAATGCCAGGAAACCCCCCAACCAGCTGTACAACATCGACAGGGCAAAAGAGAAGCCCACATTTCAAGCAAACAGCACCGGCAGAGGCTGGAGAAGTACAGCAGCGACAGAAGGGAAGAAGGTGAAGAGGCCGCCGCTCAGTATACAAACAATGGAGAACTGCCACACCCCAAGACCAACAAGGTCTACACAAAAATGTTGTGCCGCTTTTGTTGCTGGTGGGCCGATATTGCAGCTATGTTGGAAATCCGACCTCTGGTAACAAAAACGACCCACCAGGGGTCTAAAAACTGCCCCCACCCTGGCGGTACACAGGGGAAACACCCTGTGCCCTCTATGGACAGTCCGGCCCTGGGTGTTTTGTGGATTGGGGGAAATACAAATCTTCGGTGTCTGCTGAATGGTGTCCCCTAGAAAACTGAGCTGCTTGGCTGACATTGCTGTTTTCAGGCAGAGGATCAACCTCATCTCTTGACAAGCTTCTCTGCCCGCCTTCCAGAAATGAAGAGAAGCAGCACTCTGCCCTGACTGGAGGAGGGAGAAAGGGACACCGAAAGTAGTGAGCCACCCATGGCTTTAAGTGCGTCGGGTCCTGCCGGGGATCAGCACCAGCAGTTCTAACAAGCATTTACAATGCAATGGTCTCGGCATTGTTAAAGTTAGAGCTATTGGCATTGCTCATGACATTTTTATTTATGTTTTTGTTTTTAAAACATATAAATAAATGGCGTTGTCATTTACAATGCCAATAGCTTAATCTCTTGCAAATGCGAGATCTATTGCATTTGCACCCCCACACAGAGCCACACACACAAAGCCACCCGCACACACATACAGAGCCACCTACACAGAGCCAACACCCACAGTCATTCACATAGAGCCACCCACACAGAGCCACACACACACAGAGCCACACACACACACACAGACAGAGCCACCTACAAAAAATACTACCCACACAGAGCCACACACACAGAGCCACACACACAGACAGAGCCACACACACACACACACACACACAGTCACACATAGACAGAGCCACACTCACACACAGACAGAGCCACACACACACACAGAGACACAGACAGAGCCACACAGACAGACAGACAGAGCCACACACACAGACAGAGCCACACACACAGACGGTGCCCCACACACACAGACAGACAGAGCCCCACACACACAGAGCCCCACACACAACACACACAGAGCCCAACACACACAGATCCCAACACACACACAGAGCCCAACACACACAGAGACCCCAGCACACACACACAGAGCCCAACACACACACACAGAGCCCAACACACACACACACACAGCCCCACACACACACACAGCCCAACACACACACAGAGCCCAACACACACACACAGAGCCCAACACACACACACAGAGCCCAACACACACACAGAGCCCAACACACACACAGAGCCCAACACACACACAGAGCCCAACACACACACACACACACACACAGAGCCCAACACACACACACACACAGAGCCCAACACACAGAGCCACACACACACACAAAGCCACACACACACACACACAGAGCCACACACACACACACACACACAGAGCCACACACACACAGAGCCACACACACACACACACACACACACATCCCTCAGTCTAGGTCAGCCGCACGCCCATCTATGCCCAGTAACCCCCCGGGAACAGAGGCAAGAAAAAACGCTCACAAGCAGGGAACAGGGGCACGAAAAAACGCTCACAAGCAGGGAACAGAGGCAAGAAAAAACGCTCACAAGCAGGGAACAGGGGCAAGAAAAAACACTCACAAAGGCAAGAAAAAACGCTCACAAGCAGGGAACAGAGGCAAGAAAAAACGCTCACACGCAGGGAACGGAGGCAAGAAAAAACGCTCACAAGCAGGGAACAGAGGCAAGAAAATCGAGAAAAGCAGGGAACAGAGGCAAGAAAATCGAGCACAAGCAGGGAACTGAGGCAAGAAAATCGCGCACAAGCAGGGAACAGAGGCAAGAAAATCGAGCACAAGCAAGGAACAGAGGGTCTATAGAAAACAGGCCTGCACCAGTCGGAAGGCCGCAACACCCAGTGGACACTCGCTGGGGGGGGGGGTACACCGCAAGCGCTACACTGCGATAAGGAAATGGCAGGCAGAGTCCGGGGGAGGGGGCGGGGTGCAGCGCTGCTGAGGCCTCACCGCGCCGGAGGGCCATTCCCACCTCAATACAGATACAAAATTGTCGGGACTGATTGAATCGGACCTTCCCAGGAGGCCGTGTTATCCCTTCAAAACAATTGCACATAGAGCTCTCACTCGATCCAAACCGCATACCAAATTAACTATTCCACATTCGGGGGCCTCACTCGGAACAGGGAATCCCTGATGGTTAACTACGTACTAACAATCCAATACTGGTGCAACCACAAGCTTGCGGGGGGCGTGAGAAGATGCGTGCGCCTCCCGCGCTTGCCGAGGTCCACCCCCACCCCAATCTATTCAAACCAGAGGGCCTATAGAAAACAGGCCTGCACCAGTCGGAAGGCCGCAACACCCACTGGACACTCGCTGGGGGGAGGGGGGTACACCGCAAGCACTACACCGAGATAAGGAAATGGCAGGCAGAGTCGGGGGGGAGGGGGCGGGGTGCAGCACTGCTGAGGCCTCACCGCACCGGAGGCCCACACCCACCTCAATCAAATCCTTAAGTAGCGGGCCTAATCGAATTGGACTGGAGGCCCACCCCCAACCTAATGTTAAAACAAAATCACTCTGCGGCCTGTTCAAATAGTGCCTGCCTTTTCTGAGGCCGTGGATCACTCATCTCGGGTCAACACGACCGTGCTAGATGTAAAAAAAAACAAGTCCTCTGGCGGGCAGGAGACGCAGCAACGCCGGTGACACTCCGGCGGGCAGATCTGCTGGGGGGAGAGGCGCACCCTCCTGCGGGCAGATGTGTGGGCTGGGGGGGGATACTCTGCAGGGAGTGGACCCTCCGGCCGAGCTATAGGTAGGAGCCCCCCCCAAATCCCAAAAAGACGGGCCCTAAATGGACAGAAGCCCCTCTCCTCCAATGGCTGGCATCCGTTTAGGAAGCCAGCCAATGGAGAAGAGGGACGGGTTCAAGCCCCACACTGAAAAACATAAGATCTCGCCAGCGAGACTGCGCAAGCGCAGCCTACGCAGGCCGAGACCTAAAAAGCAGTGGCCACCCATTTATCACAGGAAGTACCAAGCCACTTGGGATTACCGAAGCATTGGGCCACCCATTAATTACCAGAAGTACTGGGCCACCAAGGAATCACTGGAAGGGCCGGGTCACTCATTCATCACAGGAACTACTGAGCCACCTAGGAATAACTGGAAGTACTGAGCCACCCATTAATCACCGGAAGTACTGGGCCACCAAGGAATCACCAGAAGTACTGGGCTACTGTTATATCTGGCTGTCTTTGCATCTTCCCTGTTGCTGTGTCCTTGCTTGCTCAGCCTGTGTGGATGTGCTGCGTGGAATGTTGGTGTGGTGATGATGGATGGAATGTTTGGGTGCCTGTGAAGTGAGGAGTGTCACGGAGTATGGGCTGAGCAGCAGGCAGGCTGCTCCTTGTGGGGCTACCTACAGAGTTTACTACAAGACAATCCTAAGAACTAAGATCAATAAACCTTAATCTTTAACTTACATCTCGGCTACTGGACTTATTCATTATAACAGCTACCAATTTATTACCGGAAGTACTGGGCCACCAAGGAATAACTGGAAGTACTGAGCCACCTAGGAGTAACCGGAAGTACTGAGCCACCCATTAATCATCGGAAGTAGTGAGCCTCCCAGGAATCAATGGAAGTATTTGGCCACTTAGGAGACACATAGACCTTGCACTCAGGTTCCCGGACAGTCCCAAGAAGCACCTGTGTGACCGGAAGTCGAGGCCTTGCAGTGAGGCATTGTAGGATGGTGAGCGCACTGTCCCTGACTTGTGCCGTCCCTGCCTGTCCGTGTCCGGCCTCCGAGAGGGACAGGGGCCTTTCTTTTTCTCCACAGACCCTGCAGGTAATGTCCAGTTGGCTGAAGCCCGCGGCCTTGATTTTGAAGGCACTGCAGTGTTGTCTTTGACCCCATCAGTTACAAGGATACCCCCCGCCCCTCTTTCAATCATGGTTGGACCCAGTTCCCAGCTACCATCTGGTGAGCCTGTGTGATCTTGGTCTTGTCATTGGGCACCACTTGGGTAGATGACGTTTGTATAGTCCCATTCCAGAACCAGTTGGGTCGCCTAACTGGTTCCAGCCTCAGCAGTGCCCGTAGACCCTGCACTTCGGTCCCACTGTGTCCAGTTAACTGGAAACCGTGCCTATTAGTGGCTTCTGATGCGCCCTGGGTGTAATATTCTCTCAAAATAACAAGCATTGGAAATGCAATAGGTCTCGCAGCATTAGAGTTAGTGCTTTTAGAATTGTTTATGGGTTTTTGTGTAAATCTTTAGCATTTTTGTTTCCTGTAGCCAATGCTAAAGAATAAAAAAAAAAAGCCATAAACATTTCTAAAAGCTCTAACTCAAATGCTCCGAGAACTATTGCACTGTGTGAGGGTGAGGGGTTGAGGGTGAGTGAGGGTGAGTGAGGGTGAGGGTGGGTGAGGGTGAGTGAGGGTGAGTGAGGGGTTGAGGGTGAGTGAGGGTGAGGGGTTGAGGGTGAGTGAGAGCGAGGGTGAGTGAGGGTGAGTGAGGGTGAGTGAGAGTGAGGGTGAGTGAGGGTGAGAGTGAGTGAGGGTGAGGGTGAGTGAGGGTGAGTGAGGGTGAGTGAGGGTGAGGGTGGGTGAGGGTGGGTGAGGGTGAGTGAGGGTGAGGGTGAGTGAGGGTGAGGGGTTGATGTTGAGGGGTTGAGGGTGAGAGGGTGAGTGAGGGGTTGAGGGTGAGTGAGGGTGAGGGTGAGTTAGGGTGAGGGGTTGAGGGTGAGTGAGGGTGAGGGGTTGAGGGTGAGTGAGGATGAGTGAGAGTGAGGGTGAGTGAGGGGTTGAGGGTGAGTGTACAGCCTGCTTCAATAACCACGTTTTCAGGTAGTTTCTAAACTTCACACTTCCATACAGGGAGAGAAACGAAACAATTCAGAAATATTCAGAATATTGGAAGAGCGGAAACTGTGGAGGCTGGGAGGGAGGGGGGAGGCGGGGTTCGAAAAATGGTAGACATTGTGAGAATTGGCAGAGTACTACAGAGAATGAGAAAAATAAATTGTGGGCGTGGAGGGTAATTGAAGAGCGCAATCGGAGAGGCAAAGAAATAATGACTAGAACTAAAGCGACCAAAGGAATTAAAATGAACGGATTAAACAGATATGAAATAAGTGCATCCATTGCATGTGCTTGTACTATCAAATTAACTGTGCAGTTCTACGCTGTTCCCCTGTAAACACTTGTAAAGCACGCAAAGTCCTTCTTAGATTTAAAGATTTACTTCTCAGCACGAGCTTTTCTTGGTCGCAGTTTTCGATTTTCTGTATATTCTGATATTTCGATCCATTAGCTATTTCTGGGAGAGTCCAACAACATATGACAGGCTGTGAAAGGAAAGTAAAAGTTAAAGAGACAGAAAAGCACGAGACACGGAGAGAATTTCGCGTGAACTAAATCCCGCGGGATCCGAGTTTAAGAGGGCCTGCACGAGGAGAGCGAGCCGAGCCGTTCCATCTGAATGGAAACACTTCTGCAGTGCTCTGAAGCTGGCTATAAATATTTGAAAACATCAAAGGCGGTTGTGTTAAATTAAAAATGCTGTCGCACAGATAGGAACTAGCCGCGGGGGCTGCCAGCTCCGACATGTGAGCCTGGGATCAGACACAAAGAGGCAGAGCAGCAGCAAGGCAAGAAGAGAGCCGGGGAGTGAGCGAGAGAGAGAGCGACAGCAGAGGGGAGAGCAACGGAGAGACGTGGGGAGAGACCAGGGGTGAGGGGATACAGCAGGGGGGGGGTGGGGGGGGTGAGGGGATACAGCGGGGGAGGCAGTCACAGCACGCTAGGAAGAGAATAGACTCAGAGCTTCATATTGTCTGTTTGGTCACGGATTAGCAGCGTAAACTGTGAATAATCACGTTTTTATCGAAAAAACAGTGGTGTGGAAAAATGTATATTTACGACTTGGCTCTGATTTTAACATGGCCATAGCAAATAGTTAAGGCAGCACAGTATCCCATGCTTTCTAGCGGCAGGCAGGCAGGGGAGGAGAGGAGGAGGGGGGAGGAGAGTAGGGGAGGCACGGCCTAGCGGCCGTGCAATCAAGTAGTGAGGGGGCGGAGCTGGGGGAGGGTGCGAGAGAGAGTAGGCAAGGCTAGCGGCAGGCAGGCAGGGGAGGAGAGGAGGAGGGGGGAGGAGAGTAGGGGAGGCACGGCCTAGCGGCCGTGCAATCAAGTAGTGAGGGGGCGGAGCTGGGGGAGGCTGTGGAAGAGAGTAGGCAAGGCGACACGGCGGGAGGGGGCGGAGCGGGTAAACAAAGACGGACATGCACGCGCCCGTGACTTTTAAGGTCAATGCGCATGCGCATAAGCTTAATGCGCATGCGCATTGACCTTAAAAGTCACGGGCACTGCAAGGAATCGGCACGATTCCTTGCAGTGTGGATAAAGAGTGGATGAGCCCCTATAGTCTCGCTTGCTCGATGCGCATGCGCATCGACAGGCGAGACCTAAAAACATTCACTACCAAAATTCCTTAGTGACCAAGGGACCAGTTCCTGAGTCACGGTTTCCAGTTAACTGGGAAACGAGGAAAGAGGGCAGACCTCCCGCCGGGCGTCTCTGCCCTGCCAAAAGGCTGAGGGTACACAGCCCAGACTGGAGAACTCGGGGACCCTGCCGGGGGGAAACATCCTTTACAACGCAACTTTTACCATGCAGTGGCTTTACGATGCAACCATTACAACGCATGTCATTACAACGCATTGCGCTGGGGGGCGCTCTAGGATAGGGAATAGATTTAATTTACTATCCAACACCTTCCCTACTATCCACGGGGACTGGAGTTGGAATAGTAAATTAAACTATTCACTATCCAGCATCCCAAAGCGCTATGTGTTGTAACAGCATGCGTTGTAAAAACTGTGTCGTAACAGCATGCGCGGTAAAAGCATGCGTTGTAATGTCATACATCCCCTGCCAGGGGCACCCCACCCCTTCCCCAAGAAGAACCGCCACCAGTCAATGGTACCTCAGACGGGGAGACCATGGTAAACAGCAGCGCCCCCTTGTGACCACTGACCCCCGGGGGCCCGCAGGTTGGGTCTCAGGGGCCCTTCACACACAGCCACCGGAAGCTTCCGCACTCCACCCTGACCATCCATGACCCTCTCTCTAGCTCACAGACTGGCTCCTTCCAGGCGCTTTCTGAAGATATTCTGGGGTGAATAAATCTGTATAACTCAAAGAAAGGTTTTAGTTTATTTATTTAATGCGATTTTATATAGCGCGAACATTACCCGAAGGTGTCAGAGCGCTTTACAAAAGAACCAGTTGCGATACATAAGGACTTTGGATTACAAGAGTTACATAAGAGATACAAACAGAAAAATTTGCAAATGTAAAAGTTGTAAAGTCACTCAAGGAGGAGATAGAGACAGATAAACTCTAAAAGGTACCTCTGAAAAGCACCAGAAAGCGTGGGGTTAAATGGGACTAGGGGGCGAAATGTTACCATGTATTGAAAACAAGGACGGCCCCTGAAAAACTAGGACAGGTCGAAGCAACAGTACTCTGGGCCCCCCCCTCTCCCCCCTCAGCCCGTCCTACGTCACCCCAGTCATCTGCACTGCCTCCTTCCAGTGCCCTCCTGTTCCCAGTGATGGCTGGTGGGAGCTCGGACGTTAATTATTAATTAAAACAAAGTGTCCCAGCTGTCTGCGCTGATCTCTGATGCACAGAAGCCCCCTGGGGCGCTGACATTATCCCCGGATGGGGGGCGGGGGGGCTACTGACGGGAAGAGCAGAGAGGGCTGCGATGGGGCAGAGCGCGTGGACCAGTGCTCTGCGTGACGCGCCCCGGGGGCCCTTCACGCATCGAGTCAAGGGTACCATGGCAGACACAGGAGCCCGGGGGCCTCCGGCACACAGGCCGACAATTAATTAACGTCAAAGTTACAGGGTGGACGACAGCATCACAAACCACGCACAGGGAACAAGCGGGCACCCGAGCCAGGGCCGGCTGGGAGCAGCCTGGCAAGTGCTGTGGGACCAGCCCCAGTGCCAGGCTGACCACTGCAAGGGGGCTTTGGGGTGCAGTTTCCCCCCCAAGAACATTTGGAAAACAAGCATTGGAAATGCAATAGGGCTCGCATTAGGAAAGTTTGAGCTATTGGTCTTACAAATGAATTTTTTTTTATTTATGTGTTATTTTTTAAAATAGCTAAATTAATAGCTTTGTCATTTACAATGCCAATAGTTATAACTTTCGCAAATGTGACACCTATAGCATTTGTAATGCAACATGTTTTGTATTTACGTGACTTAGATGTATTGATATTACAAATAACAATGGCTTTTAATTTTTTTAAATAATTAATACTTAAATAATTTATTTAATTTGTAATGGCAATAGCTTAAACTTTTGTAAATAACTTTTGTGAAGATTATGTTCAGTATTTTTTATTGCGACGAAAATCCAAAAACAGAAGTGAAATATTAACATCTTTTTGTGATTTGTAATAAAGTGTGAAAGCTTGAAAACAGTTTGAAACATTGAAAGAACATATTTGAACCAGTGATGCTGTTGTTGCGCTGAGTGATGCTGTGGTTGCGCTGAGTGATGCTGTGGTGGTGCTGAGTGATGCTGTGGTTGCGCTGAGTGATGCTGTGGTTGCGCTGAGTGGTGTGTGCATCGGTGGAGCTTAGTGGGTGCATTGGTGGAGCTGTGTGGTGGGTGCATTGGTGGAGCTTAGTTGGCGCATCGGTGGAGCTGTGTGGTGGGTGCCTCGGTGGAGCTGTGTGGTGGGTGCCTCGGCGGAGTTGTGTGGTGGGTGCCTCGGCGGTGGTGGGTGCATCAGTGGAGCTGTGTGGTGGGTGCATCTGTGGAGCTGTGTGGTGGGTGCATCTGTGGAGCTGTGTGGTGGGTGCATCTGTGGAGCTGTGTGGTGGGTGCCTCGGAGGAGCTGTGTGGTGGGTGCCTCGGAGGAGCTGTGTGGTGGGTGCCTTGGTGGAGCTGTATGGTGGGTGCCTCAGTGAAGCTGTGTGGTGGGTGCATCGGTGGAGCTGTGTGGTGGGTGCATCAGTGGAGCTGTGTGGTGTGTGCATCAGTGGAGCTGGGTGGTGGGTGCATCGGTGGAGCTGTGTCGGTGGAGCTGTGTGGTGGCTGCATCGGTGGAGCTGTGTGGTGGCTGCATCGGTGGAGCTGTGTGGTGGGTGCATCGGTGGAGCTGGGTGGTGGGTGCATCAATGGAGCTGGGTGGTGGGTGCATCGGTGGAGCTGTGTCGGTGGAGCTGTGTGGTGGGTGCATCGGTGGAGCTGTGTGGTGGGTGCATCGGTGGAGCTGTGTGGTGGCTGCATCGGTGGAGCTGTGTGGTGGCTGCATCGGTGGAGCTGTGTCGGTGGAGCTGTGTGGTGGGTGCCTCGGTGGAGCTGTGTGGTGGGTGCCTCGGTGGAGCTGTGTGGTGGGTGCATGGGTGGAGCTGTGTGGTGGGTGCATCGGTGGAGCTGTGTGGTGGGTGCATCGGTAGGGCTGTGTGGTGGGTGCCTCGGTGGAGCTGATTGGTGGGTGCCTCGGTGGAGCTGTGTGGTGGGTGCCTCAGTGGAGCTGTGTGGTGGGTGCCTCAGTGGAGCTGTGTGGTGGGTGCATCGGTGGAGCTGTGTCGGTGGAGCTGTGTGGTGGGGGCATGGTAGAGCTGTGTGGTGGGTGCCTCGGTGGAGCTGTGTGGTGGGTGCCTCGGTGGAGCTGTGTGGTGGGTGCATCGGTGGAGCTGTGTGGTGGGTGCATCGGTGGAGCTGTGTGGTGGGTGCATCGGTGGAGCTGTGTGGTGGGTGCATCGGTGGAGCTGATTGGTGGGTGCCTCGGTGGAGCTGTGTGGTGGGTGCCTCAGTGGAGCTGTGTGGTGGGTGCCTCAGTGGAGCTGTCTGGTGGGTGCATCGGTGGAGCTGTGTCGGTGGAGCTGTGTGGTGGGTGCATCAGAGGAGCTGTGTGGTGGGTGCCTCGGAGGAGCTGTGTGGTGGGTGCATCTGTGGAGCTGTGTGGTGGGTGCATCTGTGGAGCTGTGTGGTGGGTGCATCTGTGGAGCTGTGTGGTGGGTGCATCTGTGGAGCTGTGTGGTGGGTGCATCAGTGGAGCTGTGTGGTGGGTGCATCAGTGGAGCTGTGGTGGGTGCATCTGTGGAGCTGTGTGGTGGGTGCCTCGGAGGAGCTGTGTGGTGGGTGCATCTGTGGAGCTGTGTGGTGGGTGCATCTGTGGAGCTGTGTGGTGGGTGCATCTGTGGAGCTGTGTGGTGGGTGCATCTGTGGAGCTGTGTGGTGGGTGCATCTGTGGAGCTGTGTGGTGGGTGCATCTGTGGAGCTGTGTGGTGGGTGCATCTGTGGAGCTGTGTGGTGGGTGCATCAGTGGAGCTGTGTGGTGGGTGCATCTGTGGAGCTGTGTGGTGGGTGCCTCGGAGGAGCTGTGTGCATCTGTGGAGCTGTGTGGTGGGTGCATCTGTGGAGCTGTGTGGTGGGTGCATCTGTGGAGCTGTGTGGTGGGTGCATCAGTGGAGCTGTGTGGTGGGTGCATCTGTGGAGCTGTGTGGTGGGTGCCTCAGGAGGAGCTGTGTGGTGGGTGCATCTGTGGAGCTGTGTGGTGGGTGCATCTGTGGAGCTGTGTGGTGGGTGCATCAGTGGAGCTGTGTGGTGGGTGCATCTGTGGAGCTGTGTGGTGGGTGCCTCGGAGGAGCTGTGTGGTGGGTGCATCTGTGGAGCTGTGTGGTGGGTGCATCTGTGGAGCTGTGTGGTGGGTGCATCTGTGGAGCTGTGTGGTGGGTGCATCTGTGGAGCTGTGTGGTGGGTGCATCAGTGGAGCTGTGTGGTGGGTGCATCTGTGGAGCTGTGTGGTGGGTGCCTCGGAGGAGCTGTGTGGTGGGTGCATCTGTGGAGCTGTGTGGTGGGTGCATCTGTGGAGCTGTGTGGTGGGTGCATCAGTGGAGCTGTGTGGTGGGTGCATCTGTGGAGCTGTGTGGTGGGTGCCTCGGAGGAGCTGTGTGGTGGGTGCCTCGGAGGAGCTGTGTGGTGGGTGCCTCGGTGGAGCTGTGTGGTGGGTGCATCTGTGGAGCTGTGTGGTGGGTGCATCTGTGGAGCTGTGTGGTGGGTGCATCTGTGGAGCTGTGTGGTGGGTGCATCTGTGGAGCTGTGTGGTGGGTGCCTCGGAGGAGCTGTGTGGTGGGTGAATCTGTGGAGCTGTGTGGTGGGTGCATCAGTGGAGCTGTGTGGTAGGTGCATCAGTGGAGCTGTGTGGTGGGTGCATCTGTGGAGCTGTGTGGTGGGTGCCTCGGAGGAGCTGTGTGGTGGGTGCATCTGTGGAGCTGTGTGGTGGGTGCATCTGTGGAGCTGTGTGGTGGGTGCATCTGTGGAGCTGTGTGGTGGGTGCATCTGTGGAGCTGTGTGGTGGGTGCATCTGTGGAGCTGTGTGGTGGGTGCATCTGTGGAGCTGTGTGGTGGGTGCCTCGGAGGAGCTGTGTGGTGGGTGCATCTGTGGAGCTGTGTGGTGGGTGCATCTGTGGAGCTGTGTGGTGGGTGCATCTGTGGAGCTGTGTGGTGGGTGCATCTGTGGAGCTGTGTGGTGGGTGCATCTGTGGAGCTGTGTGGTGGGTGCATCTGTGGAGCTGTGTGGTGGGTGCATCTGTGGAGCTGTGTGGTGGGTGCATCTGTGGAGCTGTGTGGTGGGTGCATCTGTGGAGCTGAGTGGTGGGTGCATCGGTGGAGCTGAGTGGTGGGTGCATCGGTGGAGCTGAGTGGTGGGTGCATCGGTGGAGCTGTGTGGTGGGTGCATCTGTGGAGCTGTGTGGTGGGTGCATCAGTGGAGCTGTGTGGTGGGTGCCTCGGAGGAGCTGTGTGGTGGGTGCCTCGGTGGAGCTGTGTGGTGGGTGCATCTGTGGAGCTGTGTGGTGGGTGCATCTGTGGAGCTGTGTGGTGGGTGCATCTGTGGAGCTGTGTGGTGGGTGCATCTGTGGAGCTGTGTGGTGGGTGCCTCGGAGGAGCTGTGTGGTGGGTGAATCTGTGGAGCTGTGTGGTGGGTGCATCAGTGGAGCTGTGTGGTGGGTGCATCAGTGGAGCTGTGTGGTGGGTGCATCTGTGGAGCTGTGTGGTGGGTGCCTCGGAGGAGCTGTGTGGTGGGTGCATCTGTGGAGCTGTGTGGTGGGTGCATCTGTGGAGCTGTGTGGTGGGTGCATCTGTGGAGCTGTGTGGTGGGTGCATCTGTGGAGCTGTGTGGTGGGTGCATCTGTGGAGCTGTGTGGTGGGTGCATCTGTGGAGCTGTGTGGTGGGTGCCTCGGAGTAGCTGTGTGGTGGGTGCATCTGTGGAGCTGTGTGGTGGGTGCATCTGTGGAGCTGTGTGGTGGGTGCATCTGTGGAGCTGTGTGGTGGGTGCATCTGTGGAGCTGTGTGGTGGGTGCATCTGTGGAGCTGTGTGGTGGGTGCCTCGGAGGAGCTGTGTGGTGGGTGCCTCGGAGGAGCTGTGTGGTGGGTGCCTTGGTGGAGCTGTATGGTGGGTGCCTCAGTGAAGCTGTGTGGTGGGTGCATCGGTGGAGCTGTGTGGTGGGTGCATCAGTGGAGCTGTGTGGTGTGTGCATCAGTGGAGCTGGGTGGTGGGTGCATCGGTGGAGCTGTGTCGGTGGAGCTGTGTGGTGGCTGCATCGGTGGAGCTGTGTGGTGGCTGCATCGGTGGAGCTGTGTGGTGGGTGCATCGGTGGAGCTGGGTGGTGGGTGCATCGGTGGAGCTGTGTGGTGGGTGCATCGGTGGAGCTGGGTGGTGGGTGCATCGGTGGAGCTGTGTCGGTGGAGCTGTGTGGTGGGTGCATCGGTGGAGCTGGGTGGTGGGTGCATCGGTGGAGCTGTGTGGTGGCTGCATCGGTGGAGCTGTGTGGTGGCTGCATCGGTGGAGCTGTGTGGTGGGTGCATCTGTGGAGCTGTGTGGTGGGTGCATCTGTGGAGCTGTGTGGTGGGTGCATCTGTGGAGCTGTGTGGTGGGTGCATCTGTGGAGCTGTGTGGTGGGTGCATCTGTGGAGCTGTGTGGTGGGTGCATCTGTGGAGCTGTGTGGTGGGTGCATCTGTGGAGCTGTGTGGTGGGTGCATCTGTGGAGCTGTGTGGTGGGTGCATCTGTGGAGCTGAGTGGTGGGTGCATCGGTGGAGCTGAGTGGTGGGTGCATCGGCGGAGCTGAGTGGTGGGTGCATCGGTGGAGCTGTGTGGTGGGTGCATCTGTGGAGCTGTGTGGTGGGTGCATCAGTGGAGCTGTGTGGTGGGTGCCTCGGAGGAGCTGTGTGGTGGGTGCCTCGGTGGAGCTGTGTGGTGGGTGCATCTGTGGAGCTGTGTGGTGGGTGCATCTGTGGAGCTGTGTGGTGGGTGCATCTGTGGAGCTGTGTGGTGGGTGCATCTGTGGAGCTGTGTGGTGGGTGCCTCGGAGGAGCTGTGTGGTGGGTGAATCTGTGGAGCTGTGTGGTGGGTGCATCAGTGGAGCTGTGTGGTGGGTGCATCAGTGGAGCTGTGTGGTGGGTGCATCTGTGGAGCTGTGTGGTGGGTGCCTCGGAGGAGCTGTGTGGTGGGTGCATCTGTGGAGCTGTGTGGTGGGTGCATCTGTGGAGCTGTGTGGTGGGTGCATCTGTGGAGCTGTGTGGTGGGTGCATCTGTGGAGCTGTGTGGTGGGTGCATCTGTGGAGCTGTGTGGTGGCTGCATCGGTGGAGCTGTGTGGTGGCTGCATCGGTGGAGCTGTGTCGGTGGAGCTGTGTGGTGGGTGCATCGGTGGAGCTGTGTGGTGGGTGCATCGGTGGAGCTGTGTGGTGGCTGCATCGGTGGAGCTGTGTGGTGGCTGCATCGGTGGAGCTGTGTCGGTGGAGCTGTGTGGTGGGTGCCTCGGTGGAGCTGTGTGGTGGGTGCCTCGGTGGAGCTGTGTGGTGGGTGCATGGGTGGAGCTGTGTGGTGGGTGCATCGGTGGAGCTGTGTGGTGGGTGCATCGGTAGGGCTGTGTGGTGGGTGCCTCGGTGGAGCTGATTGGTGGGTGCCTCGGTGGAGCTGTGTGGTGGGTGCCTCAGTGGAGCTGTGTGGTGGGTGCCTCAGTGGAGCTGTGTGGTGGGTGCATCGGTGGAGCTGTGTCGGTGGAGCTGTGTGGTGGGGGCATGGTAGAGCTGTGTGGTGGGTGCCTCGGTGGAGCTGTGTGGTGGGTGCCTCGGTGGAGCTGTGTGGTGGGTGCATCGGTGGAGCTGTGTGGTGGGTGCATCGGTGGAGCTGTGTGGTGGGTGCATCGGTGGAGCTGTGTGGTGGGTGCATCGGTGGAGCTGATTGGTGGGTGCCTCGGTGGAGCTGTGTGGTGGGTGCCTCAGTGGAGCTGTGTGGTGGGTGCCTCAGTGGAGCTGTCTGGTGGGTGCATCGGTGGAGCTGTGTCGGTGGAGCTGTGTGGTGGGTGCATCAGTGGAGCTGTGTGGTGGGTGCATCGGTGGAGCTGTGTGGTGGGTGCATCTGTGGAGCTGTGTGGTGGGTGCATCTGTGGAGCTGTGTGGTGGGTGCATCTGTGGAGCTGGGTGGTGGGTGCATCGGTGGAGCTGTGTGGTGGCTGCATCGGTGGAGCTGTGTGGTGGCTGCATCGGTGGAGCTGTGTGGTGGGTGCATCTGTGGAGCTGTGTGGTGGGTGCATCTGTGGAGCTGTGTGGTGGGTGCATCTGTGGAGCTGTGTGGTGGGTGCATCTGTGGAGCTGTGTGGTGGGTGCATCTGTGGAGCTGTGTGGTGGGTGCATCTGTGGAGCTGTGTGGTGGGTGCATCTGTGGAGCTGTGTGGTGGGTGCATCTGTGGAGCTGTGTGGTGGGTGCATCTGTGGAGCTGAGTGGTGGGTGCATCGGTGGAGCTGAGTGGTGGGTGCATCGGCGGAGCTGAGTGGTGGGTGCATCGGTGGAGCTGTGTGGTGGGTGCATCTGTGGAGCTGTGTGGTGGGTGCATCAGTGGAGCTGTGTGGTGGGTGCCTCGGAGGAGCTGTGTGGTGGGTGCCTCGGTGGAGCTGTGTGGTGGGTGCATCTGTGGAGCTGTGTGGTGGGTGCATCTGTGGAGCTGTGTGGTGGGTGCATCTGTGGAGCTGTGTGGTGGGTGCATCTGTGGAGCTGTGTGGTGGGTGCCTCGGAGGAGCTGTGTGGTGGGTGAATCTGTGGAGCTGTGTGGTGGGTGCATCAGTGGAGCTGTGTGGTGGGTGCATCAGTGGAGCTGTGTGGTGGGTGCATCTGTGGAGCTGTGTGGTGGGTGCCTCGGAGGAGCTGTGTGGTGGGTGCATCTGTGGAGCTGTGTGGTGGGTGCATCTGTGGAGCTGTGTGGTGGGTGCATCTGTGGAGCTGTGTGGTGGGTGCATCTGTGGAGCTGTGTGGTGGGTGCATCTGTGGAGCTGTGTGGTGGCTGCATCGGTGGAGCTGTGTGGTGGCTGCATCGGTGGAGCTGTGTCGGTGGAGCTGTGTGGTGGGTGCATCGGTGGAGCTGTGTGGTGGGTGCATCGGTGGAGCTGTGTGGTGGCTGCATCGGTGGAGCTGTGTGGTGGCTGCATCGGTGGAGCTGTGTCGGTGGAGCTGTGTGGTGGGTGCCTCGGTGGAGCTGTGTGGTGGGTGCCTCGGTGGAGCTGTGTGGTGGGTGCATGGGTGGAGCTGTGTGGTGGGTGCATCGGTGGAGCTGTGTGGTGGGTGCATCGGTAGGGCTGTGTGGTGGGTGCCTCGGTGGAGCTGATTGGTGGGTGCCTCGGTGGAGCTGTGTGGTGGGTGCCTCAGTGGAGCTGTGTGGTGGGTGCCTCAGTGGAGCTGTGTGGTGGGTGCATCGGTGGAGCTGTGTCGGTGGAGCTGTGTGGTGGGGGCATGGTAGAGCTGTGTGGTGGGTGCCTCGGTGGAGCTGTGTGGTGGGTGCCTCGGTGGAGCTGTGTGGTGGGTGCATCGGTGGAGCTGTGTGGTGGGTGCATCGGTGGAGCTGTGTGGTGGGTGCATCGGTGGAGCTGTGTGGTGGGTGCATCGGTGGAGCTGATTGGTGGGTGCCTCGGTGGAGCTGTGTGGTGGGTGCCTCAGTGGAGCTGTGTGGTGGGTGCCTCAGTGGAGCTGTCTGGTGGGTGCATCGGTGGAGCTGTGTCGGTGGAGCTGTGTGGTGGGTGCATCAGTGGAGCTGTGTGGTGGGTGCCTCGGAGGAGCTGTGTGGTGGGTGCATCTGTGGAGCTGTGTGGTGGGTGCATCTGTGGAGCTGTGTGGTGGGTGCATCTGTGGAGCTGTGTGGTGGGTGCATCTGTGGAGCTGTGTGGTGGGTGCATCAGTGGAGCTGTGTGGTGGGTGCATCAGTGGAGCTGTGGTGGGTGCATCTGTGGAGCTGTGTGGTGGGTGCCTCGGAGGAGCTGTGTGGTGGGTGCATCTGTGGAGCTGTGTGGTGGGTGCATCTGTGGAGCTGTGTGGTGGGTGCATCTGTGGAGCTGTGTGGTGGGTGCATCTGTGGAGCTGTGTGGTGGGTGCATCTGTGGAGCTGTGTGGTGGGTGCATCTGTGGAGCTGTGTGGTGGGTGCATCTGTGGAGCTGTGTGGTGGGTGCATCAGTGGAGCTGTGTGGTGGGTGCATCTGTGGAGCTGTGTGGTGGGTGCCTCGGAGGAGCTGTGTGCATCTGTGGAGCTGTGTGGTGGGTGCATCTGTGGAGCTGTGTGGTGGGTGCATCTGTGGAGCTGTGTGGTGGGTGCATCAGTGGAGCTGTGTGGTGGGTGCATCTGTGGAGCTGTGTGGTGGGTGCCTCAGGAGGAGCTGTATGGTGGGTGCATCTGTGGAGCTGTGTGGTGGGTGCATCTGTGGAGCTGTGTGGTGGGTGCATCAGTGGAGCTGTGTGGTGGGTGCATCTGTGGAGCTGTGTGGTGGGTGCCTCGGAGGAGCTGTGTGGTGGGTGCATCTGTGGAGCTGTGTGGTGGGTGCATCTGTGGAGCTGTGTGGTGGGTGCATCTGTGGAGCTGTGTGGTGGGTGCATCAGTGGAGCTGTGTGGTGGGTGCATCTGTGGAGCTGTGTGGTGGGTGCCTCGGAGGAGCTGTGTGGTGGGTGCATCTGTGGAGCTGTGTGGTGGGTGCATCTGTGGAGCTGTGTGGTGGGTGCATCAGTGGAGCTGTGTGGTGGGTGCATCTGTGGAGCTGTGTGGTGGGTGCCTCGGAGGAGCTGTGTGGTGGGTGCCTCGGAGGAGCTGTGTGGTGGGTGCCTCGGTTGAGCTGTGTGGTGGGTGCATCTGTGGAGCTGTGTGGTGGGTGCATCTGTGGAGCTGTGTGGTGGGTGCATCTGTGGAGCTGTGTGGTGGGTGCATCTGTGGAGCTGTGTGGTGGGTGCCTCGGAGGAGCTGTGTGGTGGGTGAATCTGTGGAGCTGTGTGGTGGGTGCATCAGTGGAGCTGTGTGGTGGGTGCATCAGTGGAGCTGTGTGGTGGGTGCATCTGTGGAGCTGTGTGGTGGGTGCCTCGGAGGAGCTGTGTGGTGGGTGCATCTGTGGAGCTGTGTGGTGGGTGCATCTGTGGAGCTGTGTGGTGGGTGCATCTGTGGAGCTGTGTGGTGGGTGCATCTGTGGAGCTGTGTGGTGGGTGCCTCGGAGGAGCTGTGTGGTGGGTGCATCTGTGGAGCTGTGTGGTGGGTGCATCTGTGGAGCTGTGTGGTGGGTGCATCTGTGGAGCTGTGTGGTGGGTGCATCTGTGGAGCTGTGTGGTGGGTGCATCTGTGGAGCTGTGTGGTGGGTGCATCTGTGGAGCTGTGTGGTGGGGGCATCTGTGGAGCTGTGTGGTGGGTGCATCTGTGGAGCTGTGTGGTGGGTGCATCTGTGGAGCTGAGTGGTGGGTGCATCGGTGGAGCTGAGTGGTGGGTGCATCGGTGGAGCTGAGTGGTGGGTGCATCGGTGGAGCTGTGTGGTGGGTGCATCTGTGGAGCTGTGTGGTGGGTGCCTCGGAGGAGCTGTGTGGTGGGTGCCTCGGAGGAGCTGTGTGGTGGGTGCATCAGTGGAGCTGTGTGGTGGGTGCATCTGTGGAGCTGTGTGGTGGGTGCCTCGGACGAGCTGTGTGGTGGGTGCCTCGGTGGAGCTGTGTGGTGGGTGCATCTGTGGAGCTGTGTGGTGGGTGCATCTGTGGAGCTGTGTGGTGGGTGCATCTGTGGAGCTGTGTGGTGGGTGCATCTGTGGAGCTGTGTGGTGGGTGCCTCGGAGGAGCTGTGTGGTGGGTGCATCTGTGGAGCTGTGTGGTGGGTGCATCAGTGGAGCTGTGTGGTGGGTGCATCAGTGGAGCTGTGTGGTGGGTGCATCTGTGGAGCTGTGTGGTGGGTGCCTCGGAGGAGCTGTGTGGTGGGTGCATCTGTGGAGCTGTGTGGTGGGTGCATCTGTGGAGCTGTGTGGTGGGTGCATCTGTGGAGCTGTGTGGTGGGTGCATCTGTGGAGCTGTGTGGTGGGTGCCTCGGAGGAGCTGTGTGGTGGGTGCATCTGTGGAGCTGTGTGGTGGGTGCATCTGTAAAGCTGTGTGGTGGGTGCATCTGTGGAGCTGTGTGGTGGGTGCATCTGTGGAGCTGTGTGGTGGGTGCATCTGTGGAGCTGTGTGGTGGGTGCATCTGTGGAGCTGTGTGGTGGGTGCATCTGTGGAGCTGTGTGGTGGGTGCATCTGTGGAGCTGAGTGGTGGGTGCATCGGTGGAGCTGAGTGGTGGGTGCATCGGTGGAGCTGAGTGGTGGGTGCATCGGTGGAGCTGTGTGGTGGGTGCATCTGTGGAGCTGTGTGGTGGGTGCATCAGTGGAGCTGTGTGGTGGGTGCATCTGTGGAGCTGTGTGGTGGGTGCCTCGGAGGAGCTGTGTGGTGGGTGCCTCGGAGGAGCTGTGTGGTGGGTGCATCTGTGGAGCTGTGTGGTGGGTGCATCTGTGGAGCTGCGTGGTGGGTGCATCTGTGGAGCTGTGTGGTGGGTGCATCTGTGGAGCTGTGTGGTGGGTGCATCAGTGGAGCTGTGTGGTGGGTGCATCTGTGGAGCTGTGTGGTGGGTGCCTCGGAGGAGCTGTGTGGTGGGTGCATCTGTGGAGCTGTGTGGTGGGTGCATCTGTGGAGCTGTGTGGTGGGTGCATCTGTGGAGCTGTGTGGTGGGTGCATCAGTGGAGCTGTGTGGTGGGTGCATCTGTGGAGCTGTGTGGTGGGTGCCTCGGAGGAGCTGTGTGGTGGATGCATCTGTGGAGCTGTGTGGTGGGTTCATCTGTGGAGCTGTGTGGTGGGTGCATCAGTGGAGCTGTGGTGGGTGCATCTGTGGAGCTGTGTGGTGGGTGCCTCGGAGGAGCTGTGTGGTGGGTGCATCTGTGGAGCTGTGTGGTGGGTTCATCTGTGGAGCTGTGTGGTGGGTGCATCAGTGGAGCTGTGGTGGGTGCATCTGTGGAGCTGTGTGGTGGGTGCCTCGGAGGAGCTGTGTGGTGGGTGCATCTGTGGAGCTGTGTGGTGGGTGCATCTGTGGAGCTGTGTGGTGGGTGCATCTGTGGAGCTGTGTGGTGGGTGCATCTGTGGAGCTGTGTGGTGGGTGCATCTGTGGAGCTGTGTGGTGGGTGCATCTGTGGAGCTGTGTGGTGGGTGCATCTGTGGAGCTGTGTGGTGGGTGCATCAGTGGAGCTGTGTGGTGGGTGCATCAGTGGAGCTGTGTGTTGGGTGCCTCGGAGGAGCTGTGTGGTGGGTGCATCTGTGGAGCTGTGTGGTGGGTGCATCTGTGGAGCTGTGTGGTGGGTGCATCTGTGGAGCTGTGTGGTGGGTGCATCAGTGGAGCTGTGTGGTGGGTGCATCAGTGGAGCTGTGTGGTGGGTGCCTCGGAGGAGCTGTGTGGTGGGTGCATCTGTGGAGCTGTGTGGTGGGTGCATCTGTGGAGCTGTGTGGTGGGTGCATCTGTGGAGCTGTGTGGTGGGTGCATCTGTGGAGCTGTGTGGTGGGTGCATCTGTGGAGCTGTGTGGTGGGTGCATCTGTGGAGCTGTGTGGTGGGTGCATCTGTGGAGCTGTGTGGTGGGTGCATCTGTGGAGCTGTGTGGTGGGTGCATCTGTGGAGCTGTGTGGTGGGTGCATCTGTGTAGCTGTGTGGTGGGTGCATCTGTGGAGCTGTGTGGTGGGTGCATCTGTGGAGCTGTGTGGTGGGTGCATCTGTGGAGCTGTGTGGTGGGTGCATCTGTGGAGCTGTGTGGTGGGTGCATCTGTGGAGCTGTGTGGTGGGTGCATCTGTGGAGCTATGTGGTGGGTGCCTCGGAGGAGCTGTGTGGTGGGTGCCTCGGAGGAGCTGTGTGGTGGGTGCATCTGTGGAGCTGTGTGGTGGGTGCATCTGTGGAGCTGTGTGGTGGGTGCATCTGTGGAGCTGTGTGGTGGGTGCATCTGTGGAGCTGTGTGGTGGGTGCATCTGTGGAGTTGTGTGGTGGGTGCATCTGTGGAGCTGTGTGGTGGGTGCATCAGTGGAGCTGTGTGGTGGGTGCATCAGTGGAGCTGTGTGGTGGGTGCATCAGTGGAGCTGTGTGGTGGGTGCATCTGTGGAGCTGTGTGGTGGGTGCATCTGTGGAGCTGTGTGGTGGGTGCCTCGGAGGAGCTGTGTGGTGGGTGCATCTGTGGAGCTGTGTGGTGGGTGCATCTGTGGAGCTGTGTGGTGGGTGCATCAGTGGAGCTGTGTGGTGGGTGCATCTGTGGAGCTGTGTGGTGGGTGCCTCGGAGGAGCTGTGTGCATCTGTGGAGCTGTGTGGTGGGTGCATCTGTGGAGCTGTGTGGTGGGTGCATCTGTGGAGCTGTGTGGTGGGTGCATCAGTGGAGCTGTGTGGTGGGTGCATCTGTGGAGCTGTGTGGTGGGTGCCTCAGGAGGAGCTGTGTGGTGGGTGCATCTGTGGAGCTGTGTGGTGGGTGCATCTGTGGAGCTGTGTGGTGGGTGCATCAGTGGAGCTGTGTGGTGGGTGCCTCGGGGGAGCTGTGTGGTGGGTGCCTCGGGGGAGCTGTGTGGTGGGTGCCTCGGGGGAGCTGTGTGGTGGGTGCATCTGTGGAGCTGTGTGGTGGGTGCATCTGTGGAGCTGTGTGGTGGGTGCATCAGTGGAGCTGTGTGGTGGGTGCATCTGTGGAGCTGTGTGGTGGGTGCCTCGGAGGAGCTGTGTGGTGGGTGCATCTGTGGAGCTGTGTGGTGGGTGCATCTGTGGAGCTGTGTGGTGGGTGCATCAGTGGAGCTGTGTGGTGGGTGCATCTGTGGAGCTGTGTGGTGGGTGCCTCGGAGGAGCTGTGTGGTGGGTGCATCTGTGGAGCTGTGTGGTGGGTGCATCTGTGGAGCTGTGTGGTGGGTGCATCTGTGGAGCTGTGTGGTGGGTGCATCTGTGGAGCTGTGTGGTGGGTGCATCTGTGGAGCTGTGTGGTGGGTGCCTCGGAGGAGCTGTGTTGGGTGCATCTGTAGAGCTGTGTGGTGGGTGCATCTGTGGAGCTGTGTGGTGGGTGCATCTGTGGAGCTGTGTGGTGGGTGCATCGGTGGAGCTGTGTGGTGGGTGCATCGGTGGAGCTGTGTGGTGGGTGCATCGGTGGAGCTGGGTGGTGGGTGCATCTGTGGAGCTGTGTGGTGGGTGCATCTGTGGAGCTGTGTGGTGGGTGCATCAGTGGAGCTGTGTGGTGGGTGCATCTGTGGAGCTGTGTGGTGGGTGCCTCGGAGGAGCTGTGTGGTGGGTGCCTCGGAGGAGCTGTGTGGTGGGTGCATCTGTGGAGCTGTGTGGTGGGTGCATCTGTGGAGCTGTGTGGTGGGTGCATCTGTGGAGCTGTGTGGTGGGTGCATCAGTGGAGCTGTGTGGTGGGTGCATCTGTGGAGCTGTGTGGTGGGTGCCTCGGAGGAGCTGTGTGGTGGGTGCATCTGTGGAGCTGTGTGGTGGGTGCATCTGTGGAGCTGTGTGGTGGGTGCATCTGTGGAGCTGTGTGGTGGGTGCATCTGTGGAGCTGTGTGGTGGGTGCATCTGTGGAGCTGTGGGGTGGGTGCATCAGTGGAGCTGTGTGGTGGGTGCATCTGTGGAGCTGTGTGGTGGGTGCATCTGTGGAGCTGTGTGGTGGGTGCCTCGGAGGAGCTGTGTGGTGGGTGCATCTGTGGAGCTGTGTGGTGGGTTCATCTGTGGAGCTGTGTGGTGGGTTCATCTGTGGAGCTGTGTGGTGGGTGCATCAGTGGAGCTGTGGTGGGTGCATCTGTGGAGCTGTGTGGTGGGTGCCTCGGAGGAGCTGTGTGGTGGGTGCATCTGTGGAGCTGTGTGGTGGGTGCATCTGTGGAGCTGTGTGGTGGGTGCATCTGTGGAGCTGTGTGGTGGGTGCATCTGTGAAGCTGTGTGGTGGGTGCATCTGTGGAGCTGTGTGGTGGGTGCATCTGTGGAGCTGTGTGGTGGGTGCATCTGTGGAGCTGTGTGGTGGGTGCATCTGTGGAGCTGTGTGGTGGGTGCATCTGTGGAGCTGTGTGGTGGGTGCATCTGTGGAGCTGTGTGGTGGGTGCATCTGTGGAGCTGTGTGGTGGGTGCATCAGTGGAGCTGTGTGGTGGGTGCATCTGTGGAGCTGTGTGGTGGGTGCCTCGGAGGAGCTGTGTGGTGGGTGCCTCGGAGGAGCTGTGTGGTGGGTGCATCTGTGGAGCTGTGTGGTGGGTGCATCTGTGGAGCTGTGTGGTGGGTGCATCTGTGGAGCTGTGTGGTGGGTGCATCAGTGGAGCTGTGTGGTGGGTGCATCAGTGGAGCTGTGTGGTGGGTGCATCTGTGGAGCTGTGTGGTGGGTGCCTCGGAGGAGCTGTGTGGTGGGTGCATCTGTGGAGCTGTGTGGTGGGTGCATCTGTGGAGCTGTGTGGTGGGTGCATCTGTGGAGCTGTGTGGTGGGTGCATCTGTGGAGCTGTGTGGTGGGTGCATCTGTGGAGCTGTGTGGTGGGTGCCTCGGAGGAGCTGTGTGGTGGGTGCCTCGGAGGAGCTGTGTGGTGGGTGCATCTGTGGAGCTGTGTGGTGGGTGCATCTGTGGAGCTGTGTGGTGGGTGCATCTGTGGAGCTGTGTGGTGGGTGCATCTGTGGAGCTGTGTGGTGGGTGCATCTGTGGAGCTGTGTGGTGGGTGCATCTGTGGAGCTGTGTGGTGGGTGCATCAGTGGAGCTGTGTGGTGGGTGCATCTGTGGAGCTGTGTGGTGGGTGCCTCGGAGGAGCTGTGTGGTGGGTGCATCTGTGGAGCTGTGTGGTGGGTGCCTCGGAGGAGCTGTGTGGTGGGTGCCTCGGAGGAGCTGTGTGGTGGGTGCATCTGTGGAGCTGTGTGGTGGGTGCATCTGTGGAGCTGTGTGGTGGGTGCATCTGTGGAGCTGTGTGGTGGGTGCATCTGTGGAGCTGTGTGGTGGGTGCCTCGGAGGAGCTGTGTGGTGGGTGCATCTGTGGAGCTGTGTGGTGGGTGCATCTGTGGAGCTGTGTGGTGGGTGCATCAGTGGAGCTGTGTGGTGGGTGCATCTGTGGAGCTGTGTGGTGGGTGCATCTGTGGAGCTGTGTGGTGGGTGCATCTGTGGAGCTGTGTGGTGGGTGCATCTGTGGAGCTGTGTGGTGGGTGCATCTGTGGGTATGCAACAAGTGAAATGGACTCAGCGAGACTCCTGTGGTCTCCGTGAGACCTACGGTAGGGACTGAGAGACTTCTTACAGTCCGAGGAGAGAGGTGGTTTAAGGGGGAGACTGCATTCAACCATGGATCTGTATGAGGAGTGAGGGACACTCTGGCGTCTATGACGTAGGTGATGGAGTGAGACCGAGACCCCATTGAACTATAGGAGGTGTTTGATGATGACTGAGAGAGACGCGCACTGCCTGAGGTGAGTGATGGGGCGCGTGAGAGGGAGACTCCAATGATGTGAGTGACGTATAACTAGCGAGACTCCATTGAAGCGTGACACCTCTGACGTGGATTTGGGTGAGACTCCTCAGCAGTTTTGACGAAGCTATGGAGTTTGCTCACTTGAACCACATGTGCACAACGATGGGGAACCAGTGACACTCTTGATGAGTTTGAGGTGAGTGATAGGTAATGGGTGAGACTTCACAACAGTATAAGAAACGACTGGTTTAGGAAGTGACTGAGATTTTACCGGGGTGCGTGTGGCAGTAGCGCCTCACAGTCAGTCTCGTGGACGGATATGAAGTCACTGCGAGTGTTTATTCTACCGAGGTCGATAAATCGAGCCGCCGCTCTAATTGTGAGTCAAAAGCGTGTGTCACCTGCTTAAGGAAATGAAGCGCTTTGAAAGTACTGCGTGCTAATTACAGCATGTGTCCTCAATTAGTTTAACCCAAGGCTGCTGTAATCTCACATTGATCCGTGACTGCCCTCTGCAACTATTCCGATCCTGCAAGTCGGCAACTCGGGACCTTGACACCAGTGACCAGGTGCTCATCTTGTTTTTGTTGCAGATTTTATATAGCGCGAACTCGACCCAAAGGTATTGGAGCGCTTTACATAAGCACCGATTACGTTACACACAGGGCACAAGTCCTAACAAGGAAGCAAAGCAAACAGCCGGAGAAGAGAGAAAACGTCAGGAATCGAAGTAAAGAGGAGGATGCAAGGAGAGGTACAGAGGGAGTTAGCATAAAAGGAGACACGGAGGAATCGAAGTAAAGAGGAGGATGCAAGGAGAGGTACAGAGGGAGTTAGCATAAAAGGAGACACGGAGGAATCGAAGTAAAGAGGAGGATGCAAGGAGAGGTACAGAGGGAGTTAGCATAAAAGGAGACACGGAGGAATCGAAGTAAAGAGGAGGATGCAAGGAGAGGTACAGAGGGAGTTAGCATAAAAGGAGACACGGCCGGCAGCCGTGAAACTGAAAGTACGGCCGGCCGGCCGTGAATAATTAGGGGATGAGCGCACGCTGAGAAGCTGCCTTTGATGTGGTAATGCGAGGCAGGCAGGCAGGCGCTGGTGGCATTGTGCACGCGCTTTTTAGGGCTTGCGCAATGACCTAAAAAGCACATGCACTTCAAGAAATCGCCAGTGGACTCGTGCTTGGGTAAACGCTGTTTAAGCCCCTATAGAGCTTCGCCAGCTATGCGCATGCGCACAGCAGGCGAGCCCTAAAAATGACAAAATGGTGCATTATATATTCAATTGCACAGTAAATGATGACCACAGAGTGTACCAGGATACCCAGTCATACCCAAAAACATTCTTATGGAGAACACAAAAACATGGCAAGCATGAAACATGATTTTAAATATAACCTAAATGCGCACATTTACTGATAAGCACAGGAGGGAACTGAGAACACAATGAAAGGCCATTTCAAGGGGTGTTGGCATCCCGCACCCTAAGGGGGGCAGGGCGGGACTGGCTTTGGCGCTGGTGGTGCCCGGTGCAACAACACCTTTGGAACCCCTCCAATGACCCCCTCCTCCTTAGATTCCCTCACTACCACCCTCAACAGCCCCTCTCAGCTCTCCATAGCCCCTCTAGCATGCATTTAATTTGTTTTATAGCGGCTCTCGTACCAGTGTAGGGTGTCAGAGCGCTTTACATCACACACATACGGAGACAACGAATCATACGTGTGTAAATCAGTGCATAGAAAATGTTACATAAGACAAAGGGGACTACAAGGTGTAGGATTCATGTCATCCATACTGGTAGGGATAAATTAAGAGTGCTGGGTCTGGAGAAGCTCAGGCTCAGGATTCAAAACGTAACACAGTGGGTAGGATCCGCTTTCGTGATAATAATTTATTTCTACCTAAACAAACCAGTTTTAGCCACATCAGGATAACCAAAGACTGGGAAAAAAACATAATTTTCTAACCGGTACCATGCAGTTACACACTTTGATGGCGGTTCATATCTCGCTGTGCTATATTACGATTCTAACTTACAAATTGCAAGTAATAGAAGGATGATTATGAGAAAAGCAGTAACCCACTGAACTATCCGCATAAAAATACTGATCTGTGATCTGCACGGTACACGTTCTTTGCAGCATTTATGTTGACCCTGTGTGCTACTTTAGATGAGTCAAAACTGCCACTAGACAAAATGTCTTCCCTTTCTGGCAGGAACATTAATCACCAGCGTTATCTTGACATTTTTTATTGCTGCCTGAAAGCTGCAGGATATTAACAGAACTCTGCAGTAGGTGCTTTTAAACCTAGAACAATCTGCAAGACACAGAGCCCTCCAGCTCAGCAATAAACAGGCCCCCAGGAACAAAACTGGCCCCCGGCCTCCCGGTGAAACGCCTGAGGCGTGATACAACCACCTTAGTCAGAAGGCGGTCTTTTAATGTCTAGAACAGAATAGTGGGTGTTTTCAGTGAAAATAAAACTCTTATTCAACAGCATGGGCCTTGGTTCCGGGATGAAAACTCCGGAAGTGAGGTACCGGATGGACGGTCTGCGTCAGACCTCCCAAAGTCGCTCCATGTCACGTCAGCAGTCAGGCTCTGCCCACTCAGGGTTTTACTATTTAGCAATTTAGTATTTATAGTTTGGATACTGTAAAGAAGTTAGCAGTCCAGTAGCTGGGGTGGGCGGAGCTAGGTGGGCAGAGGGGAAGAGGTGGGGACAGGACAGGAAGGGGCAGTCAGAGTAGGGACAGGGACGAGAGTAGATGTGTGATAATAAAGCTCCAGTGTTAGTAATATATAGTGTCTGTGATTATTGTAGCAGGATGCTACAGCTGGCGACGAAGGTGGGATGCGCTTGAACCCAACCCACAGAACCTCACAAGAGAGCCCTGTCCCCAGGCAGCCTCGAGGAGAAGGAGACGCTGACCAAAGAAACGAAGTTACGACCTGCCACGAGAAGCCGGTAGCAGGTGACCCTGTCCCCCCCCCAGCAGTCGAGAGGGACCCAAGAGGGAGCCGAGGCACCAAGCGTTTGAACGCTCGAGGAAGAAGAGAGCCCTTCGCGCCAAAACGCGACTCGCGCAGGAAGCCCTAAGTGCGCTGGGGATGCCCAGACGTGGGTCCCAGGCACTCCACACCACTTGGAGTCAAGCTAGCCGGGCTGAAGAGAGGTGTTACCTCGAAACCGGTCCGGTCCTCGGATGCTTGATTCCGGTCTGGGAAAGATATGGCTGTTGTAGTTCGGACTGGACTGTTCCCATAGGGCAACAGGGTCAGAGCTGATTTGCATAAAGCCATTATCTGACCCAGGGTGGTGTGGAGTGCAAAAAAACGATGGATTTGGGCCCAGATCTTTTGACTGGGGGAGTGTGTGACATTGATCCACATTCAGTCCATCACTTGTTGTTTTTTGCCTTTCCTTTTACAGCTAGCTCTCTGATCCATTGTGGTCATAGGTACCCGTGTCGGTGGATGGTAAGTCGGGTACTCTGAGGAATAACGAAAGGAAACTCACACATATCTGATAGCAGAGCGTGAGGTCATCTGATCAATGTATATGGTGATTTGAAATATATGAGCCCGAAGCCAGAAGTGGCGAAATTATTGGTTGGGTGACCCCGCGCGGTCTATCAGTATTTCTGGTAGCAGAGCTATGGTTAGGGACTAGTTAAAGGTTAGGCAGGATTAGTTAGACTAGTCAAGTCGGTAGCTGCTAGTATATTAATGCTGCTATAAGAGCGGCCATTCCGAGGGACCTGATCAATCTCTTGAGATGCGTTGCTTTTGAAATTTATGAATTGTTTTATTATTGTTATTCTTGTTCTTATATTGTTATATGTATTAATCCAAGCATATGTAAAACGTACTGTTCAGTGTTGTCAGAACTCCCCGGGGAATTGAATAGGCAAGTGGTGAATAGAATCCATTGCCTTGAGGTCGCAGGCTCAAGGAAAGTTAGGTGCAGGTTAGGTACAACCAGGAAGCACTAACTAGGGTTTTTCCTAAATACGTGTGTGAATAAATGTCAGTAACGAGGTTCATTGGCAAAATTCCAATAGTGGCGTAACCTAGTAAGGGTCACATCGGAAGAGTAGCGGGTTCATCGGAGCTTCGGTGAAAGCAAAGGGGTCCGCTGGGAAACCTTAGACTCGGATATATCCCGGAAAGAGTGGATGGGTCTAGGGAAGTAACAGGTTCACTGATGCTAGAGTGAAGGGTAGGCGGAAGAGATCTACCCGCAGCGTGTGAAAAGTAAATGGAAGTAGTTTACTTGCAGTAAAATAGCTCTTTCTCTGTCTAGACACTTGAGCACTGTGGCGAATGTGTATTCGTTGTAAAATAACCGAGCACTAGCACTTTAGAAAGAAAGAAAGTTTCCGTTACCTTGTGAAGGGAGGGAGTCAGTCGCGAAGCGTCTCTGACGTCACTCCGTGCCGCGCTGGGATTGGTAGAAACAGCGGGCGGGTAGTGGGGCTGGAATTGTGAAGGAGGGGTGAGCACCGCAGCGTGAGAACTGTCTCGCGAAAAGGCCGCGCACCCATTGGCTGAAACTATTTGAACGCGTGCACCCCATTGGTCGCATGGAATTGCAAGACGCATTCTGATTGGAGGTAATTTGTAAACAAAGTTAAGCGTAGAAATCGTATGTGGCACTCGTATTCTCCAGAGACTAGACCCGATCCAAGAAACCAAGGGTTTGAAAGGGATCAGTGGAAAGCTAATAGATACGATATTATGTACGGAACTAAGAGAAAATTGTCCCTTGTAAATAAGATGAAGAATTACTTCAAAAAGGACAAGCCGATTAAAACTAGAGAGGGCATTGCTATTCCACCACCTAATACTCCCGCCTCTTTCATGATGTTTGACAGAGGGTACAATACCTGTGTGTGGTTAGAAAATTGGGTGAAATACACAAAAGACGACGGAATAATGGCCTTTCCGTTAGAAGGTACCTTTAATGGTAGGATCTTATTTAACTTAAGAACCCGAATGAATGAATTACATCCCAGACCGAGACTAACGCAGTATGAGGCATTAGAGGAATGGGAGATTGAGGCTTTCCTAAGAGAAAAGCCGCGAATGGATAAAGGGCTGACAAAGTATTACCCAAAACTGAGACAAGAATCCCGAGATAAAAAAATGAAACAATGGAGACAGAGCATGATTGTTGAGGGACTGTTCCCCATGATGCCAGCCGAAGATCCTCCCGGGGGGGGGAAAAGAACAGAAAAGACCAAACATTGGGGACCCCTGGGAGAATCAGATGACGAATTGTTAGATGACATGTGCATGAGAAGTCCGCCTCCTTATAATGAGGGACACCGACCTTCGAGTGCAGGAGATATTCCCCGGAGACCCCTACAGAGGGAGGCGGTCAGGTCCGTAAGTGTGGGAGGGGATTATCTAATTCCTCCTTATACCGAGAATCTGGGACCCATAGAAACCCGAAGTATTTACCCCAGGAGACCCGTGGGTGGGGAAACGGGTTATTCCCGCGAAGGAGATTTTTTCCCTCGTCCCCCTTATGGAGGAGAGGAGAGGTCCGTCGGTTCAGGAATGCCACGATTACAGTCCCGGGAGGAGGAAGATCAGAGAATTCTAGGCACCGGAAGTTTATTTCAGAAACCTAATTATGGTGGAGGGCCGAGTGAAACTCATCCCACTGCCCCGACTTATGCTCCCATTCTGACCCCGCAGGTGTTACATGGAAACACACTGGACAGGTTGTTGGAAGAAAAGGAACGCGAAGCATTAGGAAATCAGAGAACTGAGATAATACAGAAAATGTCACAGCTAAATGCAAGTCCCGAAGCCTTGACGATCCCAGTAACAATCGGACCGGTGGTCCCGTTGTATGGGGACCGTCAAGGAAGTCCGAAACCTCCTGTAATTACTCCTGTCATTGCACCGACCAGACCAGAGCCCTTAATTATAGACGACCAGACCAGTGAGTGCGAGTCGGAGGTCTCGCTGCTAGATCTGCCTATTAGAAAGACTGGAAAAAGGATACCGAAGTCGCACACGTTTAGTGCGAGGGAAATTCAGATGGAATCGACCTCAGGTACTAGGAGTGTCACATTGGTGACTCCTGAAGAAATCGAAAGATGGAGTCAAGAATTGGAAAAACAAGCGTCCCCAACGAAGCCTTTAGATCTCTACAAGCTGAGAGTAGAAATAGAGGAATTGATGGCAGGAAACGTAGGATTAGACAGATTAAATACCTACTCTGAAGACGAAATGCTGTTCATCTGCAAAAGTCTCACTCGAAATACCAGAGTACTTCATGAAAAACTCTCAGACACAGCTGCCAGCATGGGAATAGATATTTCTAGATCGAAACCGCTGCGAAAACCATACAGGGCAGATTTCTCAGACAAAGATTTGGAAAACTTGAATATGTCGGGGAAGAAAGCGCAGGTCAAAGAACTATTGACAGTATTGGAGAAATGGGGAGATGTGGACAGGTGGAAAGCCAGATGGTCCAAGAAAAAGGATGAGGCCAGGGCTAGGCAGGCAACTCCCGAATTCTTACTAAAAGAAGCTGAAAAACCCGAACAGTTATGCCCCATGCGCGAAGTACCAGGTGGAAGGTATGTGCACGTTCCATGGTCCAGGCAGGATATTGTGTCCTTTACTAACGATTTCCCCAAATTGCGCGAAAAGCCAGTGGACTGGTACCGGCAGGTGGAAAGGTTCGTAAAGGTGCAAAAATGCCTGTGGAAAGACCTGGATGGGTTTTTCGACATTGTGGTCCCGGTAGATCTATGGACTGAGTGTAAAATAGCCATAGCTTGGCCTAGTGAGGAATACCCGAGAGATGGCAACACAGGGGAACCATCGATAGAAGTGATGAAAAAATATGAGCAAGTAATTCAGCATCTGAAACTAAAAGTGCCAGCAAAGGAAACTGATTGGACCAAGATAGATAGAACCACGCAGGAAAGAGACGAGACAGTGCATTCCTTTTATGAAAGGCTGTTGCAGGTGTTCAAAACATACAGTGGTATAGACAACATCGAGATGAAGGATATGACACATTTTATTTACAGGTTTGTAAATGGTTTAAGACCCGAAATTTGTCAGTGGATAAAAGATAACAAAATCTGTTGGCATACTAAAAAGATGGATGAGGTCCTGCGGTATGCAAAGTACTGCGAGGACGAGATGGCAGAAAAGAAAAAGGCTCTCAAGGAGAAGGTTATGTGGGCTCAAGTGAAGCTCGCAGAACAGCAGGAAAAACAGTTGAATAAAATGGCCAAATCCAATGAGAACAAAAGTCCTGGGGGTGGGGGAGGAGGAAAGCCCCGGCCCAAAATGAGCAGGGAGGAGGCAATGAAGAAATTTCCCTGCCACCAGTGCGGGGAAATTGGACACTGGCGAAACGAGTGTCCTTATCTGCAGGATGATAACTCCCAAACACCTGATTTAATTCCACAGACGCAGAAAGAAAGACCAAGAAAGACACAACAACAGGTAAAAACGATTCAGTTGCCCAGAGCACCAAAGCAAGTATTTAAGGGAAAATCACCACAGGGTGATGACATAGAAGTCTGGGGATGCGATGAGAACAGAAATACAGCAACTTCGCAGTATTTACTCAATGATACCTTCCTTTGTGATGACCAGTACTGACGGGGCCTGAGAGGGGAGGACAAGGAGTGCGTACTTGGCGCCTCCTTGCCGGTAGACCAGTCCGGACCATACATTGAAGGAAAGGTTGACGGAAATGATGTCACTTTTCTGTTGGACACTGGCGCTACCCGTTCTACTGTAAGGACAGTGGACGTTCCAAACCTACCCCTCTCGGGAGAAGCCATCCAAGTAGTGGGTGTATCTAATCAACTGATTAGTACTCCTATTACCGAGCCCATGGAGATCTCAATTGGAAATTTTAAACAAATGCATAGATTTGTCGTTTGTGACACCAGCCCAGGAGAACCTACTGGGACGTGATTTGCTGTGCAAAATGAACTGTACCATCTTTTGCACACCAAAGGGTGTTGAAATTCAGACCCCAGATGAAGATGGCATTTATAAATTAATGTTAATCAGACCCGACTCAGAAATTAAACAAATGACTATGCAGGATTTGCCCAAAGAACTCCAAGAAACAGTGAAGCCAGAGGTATGGGACTTTACCGGAAAAGATGTAGGATTAATGAAAAACGTAGACCCCATACAGATAGCCATCAAGGACAATGCAGTGTATCCTAATACTAAACCCTACAGAATGAATGCAGAAGAGAGAGCAGGTGTTGCCCTGGAAATACAGAAATTGCTAGAAGGAAACATCATACAGGAAGTAATGAGTAGCCCATGCAACTCACCGATTATAGGCATCAAAAAGCCTAGTGGCAAGTACAGAGTAGTTCAGGACCTAAGAAAGGTAAACAAAATAGTGGTTCCTTGCTGCCCTATTGTCCCGAACCCAGCAGTGATTCTGTACCAGATTCCCTGGGATGCTGAGTGGTTCACTGTGATAGACCTATGTCATGTATTCTTTTCCATTCCCTTGCATCCAGACAGCAAATTTCTTTTCTCATTTGCCTTCAACAGTCACGTGTATGTCTGGAACAGGGTCCCCCAGGGGTACACAGAGAGCCCCTCTATCTTTAATCAGATCTTGAAAAAATGTTTGGAAACTTTGGTCTTACCTCGAAATTCTGTCTTGGTGCAATACATTGACAACCTCTTGGTGGCGTCCAAAAGTCATAGGGACTGTGTGATTGACACCATTGCCCTACTGAATCACCTGGGTGAGAAGGGCCATAAAGTGGCCCCTGAGAAATTGCAGTTCTGTACAAAATCAGTGAAATATCTGGGGCACCAGATAGAGAAAGGCGTCAGGAAAGTAACGTCAGAAAGAGTAAGGATAATTCAAAAGATGCAGTTACCCCGTACTCAGAAAGAAATCAGAATGTTCCTTGGAGTGATAGGATACTGCAGGCAATGGATTGTGGGATTTGCAGTCCTAGCTAGACCCTTGATAAAAATGACCAAAAGAGGAGCACCAGATATTGTAGAATGGGATGATGAAAGCTTAATGGCCTTCACAAAACTGCGAGATTGTCTGTGTACAGCCCCTGCATTGGGTATGCCAGACTATTCCAAGGAATTTGCCCTATTCTGTGACACTCGCGATAATTGCGCGTTGTCAGTCCTAACTCAAGAACATGGCACAACCAGAAGGCCAGTGGCATATTTCTCTGCCACCCTGGATCCAGTGGCTGCTGGATTACCAGGATGCCTGAAAGCAGTAGCTGCTACTTGCACAAGTTGAGAGCAGAGTGAATCCATTGTCATGGGACATCCTGTAACTGTGTATGTTCCACATGGAGTGGTAATTTTGTTAACAAGAACGAAAACTCAGTATCTCACCCCTAGTCGGCTGACTAAATACGAGAGGATTCTCGTGGGTGCTGCGAATGTAAACATTGTCAGGTGCAACATTCTGAACCCCGCCACTCTGCTTCCAGACTCAATGGATATGGAAGGTGGGGAGGAGGAGGAACATAACTGCATTGATTTGACAGAATTTTGCACAAAACCACGCCCAGACATTAAAGAAACACCTTTGCCTAAACATGACATGGAATTGTTTGTGGATGGTTCATGCCTAAGACATGAACAAGGAGGCCTCAGTGCTGCCTGTGCGGTAGTCTCCTTAACGAAAATTATAGAAGCAGGTTATCTATTTGAAGTAAAGTCTGCACAAGTAGCCGAATTGATCGCTATGATAAAAGCTTGCAAAATTGGGAAAAACGTACGCCTAACAGTGTATACTGACAGTCAGTACTGTTTTGGGGTTGTGCATGACTTTGGCCAATTATGGCTACAAAGGGAGTTCCTGACTTCATCAGGTACCCCCATTCGAAATGGAAAAGTTGTTCAAGACCTTTTAGAGGCAATCCAATTACCAAAGGAATTGGCAGTGGTCAAGTGTACTGCCCATAAGAGGGACTTTGACCCTGTATCATTGGGAAATGGTTTTGCTGATCAAGTGGCTCAATTAGGCGCCAGGGACCGATATATCATAAATCCAAAACGGGGAGGGCCCGGAACCAGCTGCCAACTTCAGGTGTTTGAAGAAGTGCCTACATGGGATGAAGTGAAAGAGTGGCAGCAGGCGGCACCGTGGCAAGAGAGAGAGAAGTGGAAGGAAGAAGGGTGTAGACCAAGACGTGAGGATGGTGTCATCTTGGGCCCAAATGGTATGCCTGTGTTACCCAGACACTTGCTTGGCACAATGGCGAGATTGATACATGAAGGATCACACATTGGTAGGGACGCCATGATTCTGGTATTCCAACAGACTTGGTACAGTAAAAAGTTCAGGAAAGTAGCAGAATCCCTCTGCCAGAGGTGCCTGTCATGTCAAAAGATGAACCCAGGCAAGAGAACAATGGTGGAACTAGGGAAAATAGGGAGGTCAGCGGGTCCCTTTGTGAGAATACAGGTTGATTTCATCACCATGCCACGTTGTGAGGGGAAGCGTTATGTCCTTGTCATTGTCTGCCTATTTTCAAAGTGGGTGGAAGCTTACCCTACTCCCCAAAGTGACGCACTGACAGTAGCAAAGTGTTTACTGAAGGAACTGATACCTAGATTCGGGGTTCCAGTCACTATTGAATCAGATAGAGGCCGACATTTTCAGAATGATGTGATCGACCAACTCTGTAAGGCATTTGGGATCTCGCAAAAACTCCACTGTGCATATCATCCAGAGGCTTCTGGAGTGGTGGAACAAATGAACGGGACTATCAAGACGAGACTAGCGAAACTGTGTGATGCATCTGGCATGACCTGGGTAAAAGCCCTGCCTCTGGTTCTGATGGGACTCCGAAGTATTCCAGACCGGAAGACAGGCCTGAGCCCCCATGAAATCCTGATGGGAAAAGTAATGAGACAAGCATGGGTGCCAGGAAGCAAATTGTTGAGTATTACTGATGATTTGGTGCTTGAATACTGCAAGAGATTAGGTGACCAAGTGCGTTATATCTCTCGCCAGATCGGAGAAGACGCCGTCGCCAATCCAACGACTCCTCTCCACAAACTGGTTCCCGGGGACTGGGTCAAAATAAAGAAGCATACTCGGTCGAGCTGCCTGGAGCCGAGGTGGGGAGAGAAGCGCCAAGTGATCCTGGTGACGACCACAGCAGTGAAGTGTGCCGGTGTTCCCCATTGGATCCACGCCAGCCACACCCAGAAGGTAGAACCCGACAAGGAGCCTGGTGAAGAAGACGGTCCAGCGGGGGGGTCTGCAGAAGCAAGGCCAGAAGTAACTGACGACGCACAGCCCAGTACCAGTCGAGCTCAGGGGTCTGCAGACGTTGGTCCAGGAGTGGTTGATGACGAGCTGCCCAGAGTCCAGCCTGCTGAAGGGTTCCCAAAAGTTGGTCCAGAAGTAGCTGATGACGAGCTGACAAACATATGGCCAGATGAGTGGATACCCTTGATTGACCTCACCGAAGACCCGATCAGAACAAGCGAACGAATTTGGAAAGGTAGAGAGTGGAATAGAGAGGAAAAGCAAGGCACAGGCGAAGAACCTCAGACTCTTGAGATTCACATCAAAACTGAGGAAGGAGAAGGTCAGACAGGGACTGAGCAAATAATTGATACACCTCCCCAAACTCCAGAAGGGGGAAAACAACAGATTAGACCTAGTAAAGAGATTCGAGCGGAAGAAAGTCAAGAGATCGAAGTGCTCGAACAGGATCAGACAGGGTTAGGAGAAAGTGTTCAGGAAACAGAAACAGAGACATTTGAAAAGCAAACTCAAGACTCTCCTGAACCAGGCCAGATTAGTAACCAGTGATACAAAGAAGTGAGCGACCCAGCTTACCCTTGAGGGCTTGGGTAGTTAAATGAAAAGGTAAGAGTGCCTTCAAGGGAATTCGTTTTAGACAATTCTTAATTTATAGTCTGATTTGTGGAGAATCAACAGATTATCCTCTTTGGAAATAAATTCAACTTCATATAATTAAACTTAGACAAACATGACTACATATATACCAAACAAACACATAAAACCAGGTGTATAGAAAATAGAAGTTTATCAAACAGTTAAAAATAATTCATATGATATACAGGAAACAAAAATAGGACTGGCGGTTGATACTCAATTTATGTACAAACAACTCAACAGAACCTATAAACGCCTATCCCAAAAGTATACTGAAAAAACAAGCAGGATGAAGCGGAGGTCGACGTTTCGGTCTCCTACAAACTACTTGGCGAGACCATCTTCAGGACTGGTGATATTTTCAATCTGTATATTAAACAATGTAATCTGAAACAGAAATATTTTCGATTACAAATCTTGACTAATTATTCTAAATCATCACACCTTGGTATATGCAACATAGACGACATTCCGACACCTATTTACAAAACACATATTTACAAAAAACATATATTCACAACCTATTAGTTCTTCACACAGAATTCATACGCAACAGACACAATTTTCGCTGTAAGTTGCTTTGCTCCTCTATTAAGGGTGGCTGAGTTGAGGGAGATTGTTACCTCTATTGACGACGGCTTGAAACATCATCTTGGCCGCTAGATGCATTAAAATCCTCTGTTTGTGTAAAGTGCATGGATCATAAATGCTCTTTCATCAAATTCTGCCACATTGATATCAGAATTATGAATGATCACTATATATTAGAATGAATATTATGAGCAAACATATTGTCTATATGTGATCAGGTAGCATTTTTGTTTGCATGGAAATTGCAAATATGTATAGAAATGAATAAATTCTGTGTGAAGAACTAATAGGTTGTGAATATATGTTTTTTGTAAATATGTGTTTTGTAAATAGGTGTCGGAATGTCGTCTATGTTGCATATACCAAGGTGTGATGATTTAGAATAATTAGTCAAGATTTGTAATCGAAAATATTTCTGTTTCAGATTACATTGTTTAATATACAGATTGAAAATATCACCAGTCCTGAAGATGGTCTCGCCAAGTAGTTTGTAGGAGACCGAAACGTCGACCTCCGCTTCATCCTGCTTGTTTTTTCAGTATACTTTTGGGATAGGCGTTTATAGGTTCTGTTGAGTTGTTTGTACATAAATTGAGTATCAACCGCCAGTCCTATTTTTGTTTCCTGTATATCATATGAATTATTTTTAACTGTTTGATAAACTTCTATTTTCTATACACCTGGTTTTATGTGTTTGTTTGGTATATATGTAGTCATGTTTGTCTAAGTTTAATTATATGAAGTTGAATTTATTTCCAAAGAGGATAATCTGTTGATTCTCCACAAATCAGACTATAAATTAAGAATTGTCTAAAACGAATTCCCTTGAAGGCACTCTTACCTTTTCAGATTAGTAACCAGGCAGAAGAAATAGCTGCAAGTCCTGGAACTAGTGAGATAGGAAGGGACGAAGTAGCAGAATTGCCACAAACTAATGAAAAGAAAAGGGCAAGAGAAGAGAACAAGGTCTCAGTGCCAACTAAAAGACTTAAGAAAAGAAAGCATATTGAGCCTGGATTCATAAAGAAATTGAGGCTGAGGATAAAAACGGTAGAAGAAAAACGTGCAGAAGAAAGAAGAAGTGCTCGCGTAGCAGAACAACCAGAAGACACTTCCAAAAGAAGGAGCGATCGAATCAAAAGACAAAACAAAAAGTACAAGTCTCCTGAATGGACGCTCGTTTTGGAAGAATTTGAAGATCTTGATATAACTGACGAAAGCGACGGAGAACCCGTCCCTGAGTACTCTGCCGAAGAAGAAGACGAGCCACCGTGAATTTGCACAAAGTAAGCTACTCGTGTAAAGACACAAAGAGGGGTCGAGAAACTTCTTCTGAGCCAAAATGTCTGATTCAAGCGTGAGTGGTAGACCTAGTCGCAGTTGTTGCAAAACATGCTGCAAGGTATGTGTATGTAGTATAGTTATACTGATATTAGTTTGGATAGGACTAACAGTTTTCATTCCCTTTGCGGTGAGCAAGAATACTAACGTTGACCCTACTGAGATTGTAAATACTGACAATGAGGAGCTGACAACACAGAGTGTAGCAAGACATGAGAGAGCACTTAGACAAACAAAACGAGACTTAGAAGCATCAGATGAGGGAGGACTACATTATCATGGAGTTAAGAATAAGACACATTTAAATGTTTTCGCAAACTTGTTAATACACTATGTAGAGACTATGGAAATTGAAGATTGCTATGTCTGCATGAAGCTACCTACCTCGGTGGCTGAAGGCGTGACATACCATCACCTGCCCCTGACATATGGAATCTCCTGTAGCATTTTAGCAAGCTTATTTTACAAAAGAGGACCGTTACAGTACTATTACTCTAACAATTACGTGATCTTTTCTGAACTTCCTATACGTGGGAACTTGAATCCTGTACATACCAAAAGTGACGTTACTCGCTATATGGGCGAATACTTTCTGACTATAGGTAATATCGACATAGGTGACGCACACAGAGATAACTTGACTTGTTCTTTGCGTGAGCAGGAAAAGATGTTCCTGAACATGGCAGAGAAAAGGAGAATAAAAATACTAAGAAAGGCAGATGACGAGAGACAGAAAACGCCAAAATGGGCTGAGAACATGGAAGGCACCTCAAATGGTGGGGCGGGTCCTGCTCTGTTGCTGGATTTTGAAAAGAAAGGCAAGCTATGTCTTCACCGCGAGAAGACTAGCTATTATAATAACATTTTCATTGGTTCCAGTGAATGTGAACATAATTACAAGGTAATTGGAGGATGGGGTTTCAAAAATGGGTCAGAGCCTGTGTTTCCTGGAATTTATTATATTTGTGGGGACAAGGCTTATTTCAAATTGCCGGATCACTGGTATGGAAGTTGCTACTTTGGCATTGTCTTCCCGAAAATATACCATGTGAACAAAGTTGCTGGAAGCAGTGAAAATACTAATGGCTTAGTGCGTAGTAAAAGAGAAAGCGTAGGTGAAATAATGGGTAGTATTTTCAGTGCACTGATACCTGGAGTGGGAGTGGTTCTGAACACTCACAGAATTTGGAAATTGTCCACTATAGTGGATGTGTTGTCTACTGACACAGCTCATGGATTTCTGCTGGTCAATACCGAGATGGTTGCGATCAGATCAATGGTTTTGCAGAACAGACTTGCTCTTGACACCTTATTAGCAAAAGAGGGCGGAGTCTGCCGGATGTTGAAGGCGCAACATTGTTGCACTTATATTCCGGATAAAAGTGTGCAGCTTAAAACATATGTGAAAAACATTACTAATTTGGAAAGGGAACTCAAACCACTCGAGGTTGACAGTGCCTGGAAGAGACTGGTAGATGGTCTCTCAAATGTAGGTCATTGGCTTGCTAGTTTAGGTAAAAGCTTATTGTTCAAGGTACTGATGCCTATTGGAATTATAGGTCTTATCCTATTTTTCATATTTGTCTGTTGCAAATGTCGTAAGCACACCAGAAAGCATCAAGTGAATGCCAGAGGAGTGAAACGAAGTGTGGATGAGCTTGAACTAGAGGAAATGAATAATCAGATATACAAAAGGGTGAACAATTCTCACCCTACCAAAAATGAGAAAGAAAAGCTAAATCGCTTGTTGGAAGAGATAGAGCTGTATAAAGTGTGAAGAAGTTGGCATCTGGTTCCATTATTTTTGTGATGATAGTAAATATCATCAAAGAGGGGATTGATAGAGCAAGAGTCGCATCGCGACTTGCTCGAGTCATGAACCTCGCCCGTGTGTAATCAATTAATAATTTGTACGTCTTACTAATCTTTATTTTTATATTTGAAACGAGGTAGATGAAGCTTGTCTATGTGTTTTCTAATACGATTAATCAATGTCTTTAAAATGGCCGCCGCTTAGTAAATGGCTTCTGCGCATGCGTCAGTCACACTCACGTGTCCTGACGTAGTTATAAGTTTGGAGGGAAAAGGTGCGCATGCGTAATACACAGCTTTCGTGAATAACGTGGTGATGCTCTTGTGAGAGTGTATGTGTTGCTAACATTTAAACTGCATAGTATATTTCCATAATGATAAATTCAAAGTACAAAACGAATGATGTCGTTTACATACGTTTATTTCTATGTTCTAATTTGTTTTCGCTTACTTTTCATGTATCCTCGATTCGGAGGGGTGCTGGGATGGGGAGTCCATCTTGGAGGGTACTACTGCGCAAACTCGCCAGAAACTGCTGTGGCATTGAACAGAGGCCAAAGAAGGTGGATGCCAAAGCCACCCTGGGAAAGGGACACCTCACCCAGCAGAAATATCGTGATTGTGTGAAAATGTAACAAAAATGTATTTCTTCATTGTATTCTGTGCGGCTTTCTCATGGGAACCCCAATCTCGCTAGGCGGTACCCAGAGATGTAAATTAGGCCTCCAAATAGTCTATTCTGATTGGTGTGTTACCCAAAGCCTACCTTAGGACCAATCCAAATTGAGGGATTCTGACACTTTGCAACATTGGGGGGTGGTACACCGTCCCAAAACAGTATAACTACCCTGGGTTCACCTAGGGAATTTGTCCGACTTGTCTGGTTTAGCTGACCTGTCACTGACCCAACGCACTCAATAGGTGACTGAAGATACAGAGCACTGCGGAGTACTCTGTCCGAAATTGACCATAGACTAAGGTTTTACTAAACCTTAGAGTGCTGCCGGAGCACTTTGCTGGGAGTTCGCTGACCCAATCGGGGTCGTGATCGATAGCTGCAGAGAGGGTGGAACGCAGGCGTTGCTTCCAAACTGCGGGTGCGGTCCTGTCCTGAGCGGTCCTGTCCTGAGGGTTTCCTGTCCTGAGGGTCCTGTCCTGATCCTAATCTGGTTTTCCTGTCCTATCCTGGGTGTCCATTCTGCACCTGCTGTCCATTGAGGGGTATCCTTCCTTGAGGGTTTCCTGTTCTTAACTGACCCGTGGCCAGGGTTTGGTTTCCACACCAGTCTAGGTAAATATTACTCTGAAGCTCTTGAAATCTTGCACCTTTCTATTTTTCTGTCTTTTGCTTCAATAAAGACATACCTTTGCACTTGTTAATTTTCCATGCTGTGCCGCAACCATTGAAACGTAAAGTCATTGCATATTTTCATAACGTGTTCCTATGTTACCCTACCTGTTAGAAATCATATTTTGTATTGCAGTTTGTCATTTCCTGATATGGTCTAGGACTTCCTTACTTAAATTGTCTAAAGAACTTTTGCCTTAAATCATAGCGTGTCTCTCTCCATAGACTCTCCTAGTTGTATAAATGTCCCGAACTCCTGTCTCATTGTTCTGAGATAATTCTAGAATACCAGTCCTAATCGAAGCCTGTCCTATTTCTAGTGATTCATCTTAAACGTTCTAAATTCCTGATCCTTCATTTGAACTGTGTCCTGATTCCCTTAGATTATAAATGGTTGCTCTGACTTATTTGCTATTTAGCTACGTTCTTTATGTTATTCTGATTATCGATTGCTTACTTACTGTGAATTTGATGTTTTCTGAATTTTACTAAATTAGATAAAGACTTTAAAACTTCCAGTTGTCCGTGGTCATTTTACAAAAGTATTGAATGTCATTTTGGGTTTGTATTTTGCTGCCTTTCCTTTTACAGCTAGCTCTCTGATCCATTGTGGTCATAGGTACCCGTGTCGGTGGATGGTAAGTCGGGTACTCTGAGGAATAACGAAAGGAAACTCACACATATCTGATAGCAGAGCGTGAGGTCATCTGATCAATGTATATGGTGATTTGAAATATATGGGCCCGAAGCCAGAAGTGGCAAAATTATTGGTTGGGTGACCCCGCGCGCTCTATCAGTACCAACACATCGGTCAGAATACAAGGGGAAGAGAGTTTCAAGATATTGAAGGCCAGGCAGAGAGCTTTAAATTCTATGCGCTTGGCCACAGGCAGCCAGTGTAACCGTCGAATTACACCTGAAATGGGGCGCCTTCTCCGGAGTCCTAAAAGAGCTCTGGTAGCCGCATTTTGGACCCTTTGTAAGCGCATGACCTCAGCTTTATTCACCCCCCCAAAAAAAGCGAATTGGTATAGTCAAGCCTTGACAATATGGCCGCCTGAACAATCAATTGTCTAGTGGACGGGTCAAAGTAACCCAGAAGGGGTTTCAGTCCCCGTAGTAGACTGAACCACTGCGCCTACGGCCTGGTCACCCCCACGCTCCTGTGCCTGCTGCCGCTGCCGCAGCCCCAGCCTCCCGAGGGCCGCCGAGCCCACACCAGCTTTTCCCACCGCCCCAGCCCGTGGCCCCGCCCCCCCGACAGCCGATTGGCTCGCGCTCCCGCCTCCCCGCAGACCCTCCCGACCGGCTCCCTTCTTATGACGTCCCCAGAGCGAACCCGCAGCGGACGCGCGCAGCGGGAGCACCGATTGAGCGCCAAAGGTGCGCCAAAGGTAAGCCCGTCTGCGCCCGTCCGCGCCTGGCCCGCGCCCAGCGCCAGGACCCCTGGCCCCCGCAGACCCCAGCCCACCCGCCGGACGTACGATACCGCCACCCTCAACGCACTCAACGCCGGCCGAACCCCTGGATGCTACCGAGCCACCCCGAGACGCACCCACGGACCCTTCATCTGCCAGTCCTGCAAGTTCTCCTGCACCCGGACCTGCACTGCACCAGCACCCACCAAGCCGAACTCCAGCAGCACCCACCTGAAGTGCATCCTGCTCAACACCCGCTCCGTCCACAGACACGCCGTCGAGCTCTGGAACCTGCTCGACACCACAGCCCCAGACGTCGCCTTCCTCACGGAAACCTGGATGAACGCCTCCTCAGCGCCCGACATCGCCATCGCCATCCCGGACGGCTACAAGATCATCCGGAGAGACCGCGTCAACCAGACAGGAGGAGGCATCGCCATCATTCACAGGAACACCATCCGCATCACGACCAACACCGACGACACCATCGCACCCGCCGAACACCTGCACTTCCAGATCCACGTCAACCCCAAGACCACCCTCAGAGGCATCCTCATCTACAGACCCCCGGGACCACGCACACAATTCAGCGAGGACATCGCCGACTTCATCAGCCCGCTCGCCCTCCCCTCAGCCGACTACATCCTCCTCGGGGACCTCAACTTCCACCTGGAGAACAACGACGACCGCAACACCACCACCCTGCTGGAAAACCTCGCAAACCTGGGACTCAAGCAGCTGGTGACCACCCCCACCCACCTCGCCGGACACACACTCGACGCCGTCTTCTCATCCAGCAAAGACATCGCCTTCAGCCACGCCACAGGACTCCACTGGACGGACCACAGCTGCGTTCACTTCACCTTCAGAAGAACGACGACCCACCACCACCAGCAACAGGTTGCCCGAAGAAGCTGGAACAAGATCACAGCCGACCAGCTCGCCGCTTCCCTGAGTCAGCACCCTCCCGCCAGCTCAGCGAACCCCAGCCAGGCCGCCGACAACCTCACGAAGTGGATCAGCAACTGCGCGGACGAACTCGCCCCTCTGAGGACCCCGCCCAGCAGACCCGGCAGCAAGAAAGCCCCATGGTTCCCCGACGAACTCAAGAGCTCCAAGAAGAACTGCCGAGCCCTCGAGAAAGTCTGGAGAAGGGAACCAACACCGGACAACATGACCACCCTCAAGCTTGCCACCCGGAAGCACCACCAACTGATCCGCGCCACCAAGAAAACTGCATTCAAGGACCGACTGGACAACAACGCACACAACTGCAAGGAACTCTTCAACATCGTGAAAGAGCTCTCCAACCCCAACGCCGGAAACAACGACATCACCCCATCGCAAGACCTCTGCAACTCCCTCGCCTCCTACTTCCACAACAAGATCGCGGACATACACAACAGCTTCAGCATTCAACCATCGCACACAACGACCGCAGCAACGCCGCCCACCACCACCCTCCGCGCCTGGACTCCGATCAGCACCGATGACACCGTCCGCATGATGAACTCCATCCACTCCGGATCTCCGACCGACCCCTGCCCTCACCACGTCTTCAACAAGGCCGACGCTGTCATCGCACCCCACCTGCGGGACATCGTCAACACCTCCTTCGACACCGCCACCTTCCCGGAGAGCTGGAAGCACGCCGAACTCAGCGCTCTACTAAAGAAACCAACAGCGGACCCCACCGAACTCAAGAACTACCGCCCCATCTCGCTCCTCCCGTTTCCAGCCAAAGTCATCGAGAAGACCGTCAACAAACAGCTGGCCGCCTTCCTCGAGACGAATGGATCCCTCGACCCCTCACAGTCTGGCTTCCGAGCCAACCACAGCACCGAGACCGCCCTCATCGCTGCCACCGATGACATCCGAGCCCTGATGGACAACGGAGAAACAGCGGCCCTCATCCTCCTAGACCTCTCCGCGGCATTCAACACTGTCTGCCACCGCACCCTAGTGCAGCGCCTCAGCAACGTTGGAATTCAGGAGAAGGCACTGGAATGGATCGTCTCCTTCCTCGACGGAAGAACACAGAGAGTCCGTCTACCACCGTACAAGTCAGAGGCCACCGAAGTCATCTGCGGCGTCCCTCAAGGATCCTCGCTGAGCCCCACCCTCTTCAACGTCTACATGAGCCCCCTCGCGCCCTTCGCACGCCAACACAACCTGAACATCATCTCCTACGCCGATGACACCCAGCTGATCCACTCACTGACCAACGACCCCGCCGCTTCCAGAGCCAACCTTCACGAAGGGATGAAAGATGTAGCCGAGTGGATGACGACCAGCCGCCTGAAACTGAACTCAGACAAGACGGAAGTCCTCATCCTGGGCTCCTCGCCCTCCGCCTGGGACGACTCCTGGTGGCCCCCCGCCCTGGGCACCGCACCCACACCGACAGACCACGCACGCAACCTGGGCTTCATCCTGGACTCCTCCCTCTCCATGACCAGACAAGTCAACGCCGTCATGCTTCAACATCCTGCGCATGCTACGGAAGATCTTCCGGTGGATCCCCACCGAGACCAGGAAGACGGTCACCCAGGCCCTCGTCACCAGCCGACTGGACTACGGCAACGCCCTCTACGCCGGAACCACCGCCAAGCTCCAGAAGAGACTCCAGCGGATCCAGAACGCCTCAGCCAGACTCATCCTCGACATCCCCCGACGCAGCCACATCTCCAGACATCTGAGAGACCTGCATCCTGGCTCCCCGTCAACAAGAGAATCACCTTCCGTCTCCTCACCCACGCACACAAAGCCCTACAAGATCAAGGCCCGAGCTACCTCAACAACCGCATCAACTTCTACGCTCCCAAACGCCACCTCCGATCAGCCAGTCACGCCCTCGCTGCCGTCCCCCGCATCCGAAGAACGACAACAGGAGGAAGGTCCTTCTCCCACCTGGCCGCCAAGACCTGGAACTCCCTCCCGACCGACCTGCGCCTGACCCAAGACCACCTCTCCTTCAGGAAGAAGCTCAAGACCTGGCTGTTCGAGCAGTAGCAGCACCCCCCGCCCCCAAGCGCCTTGAGACCCTCCGGGTAAGTAGTGCGCTCTATAAATGTCCTTGATTGATTGATTGATTGATTGAAACATGTGCCTGCTATTTTCTTGGTGTGGTCCTGAAAACTGAGGGTTGAATCCATACATAACCCTAGGTTTTTCACCATCGACTTAGGGGTGGGTGCGCTCCGAAGGGTGTTGGGCCACCAGTTCTCACTCCAAGTTTGATGTTTTTACCCACCAACAACACCTCTGTATGTATTTATTGCAACCTCATGGGATGGCTGTTAAACATTTAAAATTAATATAAATTACATTTTTACCATCTAAAGGTTGGCTGCATTTGTATGAAAAAAGTAAAATTGACCCATCATAAAACGAAATAAAAAACATGAAATTAAAGGATAAACGAAAGCAGACTTTAGCACCATACCAGGCACTGGAGTGCACTACTTTTTAGGAAGTTGTGTACATGTGCACAAACAAAATGTTACCCCATGCTGTTTATAAATAACTTATTACCCCACACAAGGCGTCGAAGCACTTTATGGCGAGTAGCACGCTACTGCAGAACCCAAGGTTAGAGGGAAATTGTTGCATGCATTCACTCCAGCTTTCTTGTGGTTAATTAGATTAAGAGGAGTAAGGTGTGATCATTAGTGGGAGGTATGCAAATGTATGCAAATATCTGGTGGTATGAACAGGCTGGAGAAGGCTAGGTATTGTTCGGCTGCAGTGACGTGGTTTCCGAGAAGGCGAGGTGATCTAGGACATGGAGGCAATTTTCAGAGCTATAATAATAAACATTAAGGCAGAAAAACAAGCCACTAAGAGTAGGCTTTACTCAGAGGAGGATGCATGCAGAGGATTGGAGGTGAGGAAAGGGTCATTCAAAGGGAAGAAGGAGCAGGAACATCTGAAAGTTTGTGGATGTCTCTATGTTCATCCTCATACACACTCGCCCAGACCAGTCCATTCAGCATCATCTGTCCCTTGGTAACGCCCTCCTCTGCTACCCCATCATTGTAGTCCTCTCTGCGATGCCCCATTCCTCTGCCCCAATAATGGTACTCCCTCTCTCAGCCTATGTCCCAGGCTCATGCACAACCCCCAACATCCATCCCTTGACAATGTATAGCTCCTCTTGGAAGCATTCATTATAAGCCAGAAGACAACAGTCTTATCAAATCATTCAACCATTGATTTGCTTTGAGTATAAATCAACAGGTGATCTATTTGTGCAAAAGCTGAGGTGATACAGCAAGGCACCAAGACATTTCATGCTTCAATGGAAATTTGAGAATCTAATAAAATGTATCAGAAACTTATCCAACTGGCAAAATACACATTTGTGGAGAAGAAATGGTGTATTATGCTGAACACCTGTAAAAGGAAAGACTCCAAATGATGCTGGTCCCTGTGACAATGGCTGACTTCATGGTTCCTCCAGGCGTAATCCCAATGCAACAACCACTGACGACAACTGAAAAATACAAATGGATGAATTATATGGACATACTACGCCGGCGACCCAACTTAAAAATCAGTGGGTACCAAGATCACTGGAGGATTTCTTTAGAGATAATAAAAAAACGAATTATTGCCTGATTGGCCATCTTGACATCAAGGGTGTGATCTTTGCTTCAACATCTAGCATAGGGAGTAACTGCAAAGAATATTCTGCCCTGAGGGCAAACAAGGTTTACAACTGGACACAGCTCCAAAGACAGGATCATGGCATTGACTGCCCTAGCACCAAGGGCTCTAGGAGAATGTAAATGTAAATGTGGGATTCTTGTAAAGCGCACTGTTACTCTACCCGAGTATCCTGGCGCTGTAGACCGCTGGGGAACCCGTCCTGGTTTTCCCTGTGAGATGGTCCCTTTCTGGGTATCTCCAGGGTGAAACCAGGCATCCCCGGCGTCTGTGGGGGGCCGTTGTAGAGATGAGGCAAGCTTAATGCCCAGAGTTGCCGAGTGTGATCCCTGGTTAGAGTAGGCACCGAGGCGAGAATTATCGAGTCCATTGACCTATACTAGAAGCATCTGGAGTTGATGTGAAGGCCATGGTACAGCATTTGATAAAGTTAAAGGGAACCATCTGTGGGACAAACCAAAGAACTAATGCACGGATCCCACCCTTTTATGGATAATCAAAGGCTTTTACATGAAGTCCTGGGTACAGACGCCCCTTAGCAAAACTGGAGCCGTCACCAAAAAACACCCCCCAGAAAATGGAATACAACAGGGCTGTATTTTAGCAGCTTGCCTATTTATCCTACACGTAGGAGATATTCATTCACTTAAAGGCAGCAAATTGCTTCAAAATTTGGCAACACAAACCTCTCTAGGTTGGCGTTAGCTGATTACTTGGCGCTAATTGGTTATACCGCGTTCCCCTACGTACCCTAAACAACTCGAGAGGTTTTAATGGAAACAAAAAATTATGACTTTTGTATGACTATGGAGAAAAACAGTAATATATATATTTGGTCAGTTAATGGAGCAGAGATTGGAAGAGAGTGTGATTATGTGTAGGAATCAACTCGAACACTAAACATAACAATAAATGCACGTGCAGGGAAGGAGGAGCCAGGCTACAATGACGTCACACAGCATCAGGACTCAGACAGAGGAATTCTCACTACTTGTAGTTGTCTAACCTGTCTGGGTATGTTGTGCCTATTAAATATCACTCGAATGGAATGAAATGAAAGGGTAAAAGGTCAGTAAATATGCCCCTCACCTAGCACCCGCCCCTCTCATGGACGTAAGACTGTATAGACAACTGGACCAATCACTCCACCAGAAACTTTCACTTAAAAATAGTTTTTTATGATATCTCTTATTCATATGTACCTATTTAATGTTATGTTTTGTTAACTAAGGTATATTTTGCTTACTTTTTGTAGTGTTTACTATCCTTTAATCTTTAATAAAAAATACTTTATAAAAAAAAGAGTTTACATATGAAAATTCGATAAAAAAGTTACAGCGGACTGTGCGCTTCCAAGTACATATAAGGAAGGCGTCTCTTCAGTGCTTAGTTTGTAAAAAAAGCTAAGTACCGGGGCCACCCCCACAAAGGAGGCCCCCGCAGTCTGCGCCGCTCATTGACGTTATTTTTACACAGTTTCATCTTCTTCACTCCTTTAATAATAATTACAGTTACAGTTCATAATCGTTTTATTACCAATTGAAAAAAGACTTAGGGGCAGATTTACAAGCCCCTTGCAAACTTTTACGCTGCCATTGCGTCACTTTTGTGACGCACCGACGGCATAAACAATGCGCCACGTTGCAACACATTTACAACGTGACGCAGCTAGGGAGATGCGTCACGTTGTAAAGCCCTGCGTCACATTATACCTGTGTCAGGCATAATGTATGCAGGGTGGGCGTTCCGAAGCAAGAAAGTTTCGTGAAAGTGACGCAGTGAAATCTATAAGATTTCACTGAGTCACTTCTACGATGCCACTGTGTCAAAACATTAGGCCAGCTTAAGGAGGCGTAAGGAGTGACTCAGCACATTTGGAACAGGCATTCCTCAGCATTGCTGGAGTTGCGTCATGTTTGCAACACGACTCCAGCAATGCGTTATCAGTACGCCAACAGATGCGAGACACATCTGTCAATCCATGCGCCATGGTGCGCCGCATTGTAAATGTGACGCATCCGTGGTAGCGCAAGGGTTTTTTTGCGTGACGCACTTGAACTGACGCATCTCTGCTAATATGCAGAGATGCATCGGTTCTTGTAAATCTGCCCCTTACTTTCCAGTGAGCATTAGTTCAATCAGTGGTTTTAAAGGTTGGACACATGCGATGGGTGGAAACATACGCCATCATGAGCGCTCCTACAGGAGGATGGGCGGTACCTTCGCTGTCATAGGATACTGCGTCTTGTTCTGCCTCACCCCAAGGAATTTAAAGGTCCATTTGAGCGCAATAAGTACCCTTCTTCTCCCATACACGCCACAGGTTAAGTGTATTGTGTATAGGCCTACTAAGCACAGTCTGCTTTGCAGCAGAGGTCTGTGACTGGGGGTCTCAGAATGTAACTTCGCTTGGGAGGGGCCTTTAAGTCACGTGACACTTGCTGTGGGACAACGGCCATCCCAGTGATAGAAATATGAACATAAATCCTTTATACATTTGTGCCGCTCCATCCAGTACCTTTGATCTTGAAGAAGGCCCTGCCTGGCCCTGCCTGACCCTGCCTGACCCTTTACCTGCTGCATTGGCCCTCTGATCAGGTCTGTCCCTTGCGTACCCCACTACAGCTTGACTGCCTAGAATCGAGGCCTCCTATCCTCTCTCTTGTCCTGCCTCCTTATCCACTCCTTTCTGCCCCTTTGCTCTTTTCCTTATGGCCCCTCTCCACTTCTTTAATCCTTGAGCTTTTTGTTCACCCTTTGCCTATTATTTTACACCTTTTTGCCTCTTAACTGTCCACTTTTCTTCTCACTATCTCCACTGTGCGCTCGTCACCTCTTCATAGGGTCTTCGCACCCTGTTTTTCCAGTACTTCAGTAACAAAATCAGCACTGAATACTGTAACTTGGCTTCCCAGCTGCACCTACACACCCTCACTGCCCTGCATCCCTCCTAACTGATGTGACAAATGCTCCAGAAACCGCCATGATCAGCGGGCCCACCATCACCATATCAGAAACCGCCACCACCATGCACTCCATCCAGTCTGGAGCCCCATTGGACCCATGGCCACACTTCATCTTCACCAAAGGATTTGACCCTCTGTGCACCATACTCACCTAGATACACAACAACTCCTCGTCACCTAGGGGAGAATAAAAGAGCTAGTGCGGACCCTTTTTGGGTCAAGTTAATATACAATGCGAGACAACATAACTCGAATACACTTTGGCTAGCAATAAGTCTGCTGATCCGGCTTAGGAATATCCTATCCTCAAACGTCCAGGAACAGGACTGGGCCAACTATATAGCTCTGCACTTTAAGACACAGCATCACACTCATGAGGAGGCACAGACCTGCCAGGACCTTCCAAGCTTTTCTTAAAAACAAGGCACCATGTATCAGTTCACGCGGTTAATGCCACGATTGGCAACCTCGATTGTCTAACGGTTTCCGGCTCAAACTATTCTCCTTATACAGCAGATGCTACAAAAAACTTAATAAACAATAGTAAAAGAGATGGTGCTCCTGGACCCAACAGTGTCCCCCAAGCTGTTTTTAAACACAATCCAGTTTTTTCGAGCTCCCAGCTAGAGACTCTTGTTCTCAAAGTTGAACTGTAAACCAAATCCCGACCACTAAAATGGCTAAATTCTGACACCAATTCATAAAGGGGTTGACAGATCAAACCCACCAAATTATAGACTGATTGCATTGCTTGACGTCGAAGCTAAATACCTATCCTCCTTGATCTTGGAAGACTTGGTTGAATAGTCCAAAAACCTAAATCTGATCCCTATAAACCAGATGGGCTTTAGAAAAGGGATTGGTACACTCTCCAACATCCTATCTATCACCCTAATAGCAGAGAAATGTAAAATAAACAAACAGAGCTTGCATCTCTGCGGTATTGATTTAAAAGCCACTTTTGGCAGTGAGGATCGAAAATTATTATGGACGAAACTAAGATCATGGAACAGATCAGAATTTTTTTAGAAGGTTTTTTGCTGTTTTATACGGATACATGGGTTAGAGTAAAACTCGGAGAAGGATCAAGAGTCTCAAGAAAATGGAACACGAATAAGAGTCTGAAGCAGGGTTACGTGCTGGCTCCCCATTTAAATAACTTGTTTTTAGCTGATCTATCGGAAAAATTTAGTACAATAAACTCTCGCTCCCCGCGTCTGGGATCCTTATCCCTTTCGCACCTTGCCTACACCGATGACATAGTCCTACTCAGTTTGACCAAGACTGGTCTCACGAGGATTATAACTGGACTTGTAGCATTCCTAGCAGTAAACAAGCTAGAAATTAATATAGCAAAAACAAAAACAGTGCTTATTAGCAACCGGCCAGCCCGTTCGTGTAACATCTGGCTTGAAGGCAAAGCTTTGGAGAATGTGTCAAGCTACAAACACTTTGGATTCTATCTTGATAATAACTTAAATCAGCAAGAACAGAAAAACTACATGGCTCAACAGGCAAGTGCATTAACCTTTGCCTTTAAGAAACTGGCATTAAAATTGGGGGTCCTTCACTCAAATCACTGATCACTGCAATAACGGTAAAAACACTGCCAACTTTAACCTAGACCAGGGTTGCCTTCCAAGGAAAAGATGCAACTTTACTAAATAACGTAACAACCAGCATCTTTAAAAAGGTTTTTCAGCTCCCTCAAATGGCGTCCCCTGCTCCATTGCATCTGGAATTTGGCTTAATGAATGAGACGGATCGCAGGTTATACTCAACAATTAAAGTGGGGTACTGTATAAAGCAAAATTCTGAGGATTTAAGACTGAACGAGGCTTTGTTGTTAGAACTAGAGAAAGGACCTAACATATCACATATGCTCTATTTGCACAATGCACTTACATCCACTTGCACTTTAGACAAAAATGTGTCTTATGCAACATTTAACTCCACACTTAATAAAGTCGCAAAACTCCACTCTCTTTTGCTTGACAGAAGTATTTTTAGCCAGAGATCCCATGCCTGGACAGTTCTCAACAATTGGTTCTCAAACCAGCAGCTTACTTAGATTTAACATTTACGGCCCACCTAAAAAGACAGCTAATGACTTTGAATTTTGAAAAAAATCCTTCACTGACAGATGCCCCAAAGTGGAAAAATACTGAATTAAAAGTGTGTCGTCTATGTGGTAGTCCAAAAGAGGATCTTATCCACCTGATATGCATCTGCAAGAAACTTTACCCAGCACAAGTCACTTTACTAAGAAAAACTTTTTTGGACAGAGTAATACGATCATTCCGGCGGCTATTATCAAAGAGCTTGGTCCATCCGACCCTCAGATGAACTGTAAACTGGTTAAGTTGCATACACGATCAGGCAACGAAGTCAATACAGCAACGAGAGGGTCAACCTACAGAAGGTCTAACACCATCACTAACCAATCCGTTTGAACAACCATCCGGAGGTTGATACCCCAAGGAGGTAGCAAGTGGACCAGATCACCTTGGATGTAGAGACTTCTATTCTTAATCATATTGACATGGTGCCGGTACCGAAGCGATTAACCTTTGTCATCTGTTAACTGCTGGTTTACTCCTGCAAACCATGTAGTAAAAAGTAGTGTACAAGCACTATTCCACTGACTTGTAGAGCGTATTTATGGTCAACAATAGATTTTAAATCTGTAATATATTTATTGGCATGATATTGGACAGTTGAATGATTTAAAAATGTTTTTTTTTTTCATAGCTGTTACAAACAGTAAAGGAAAATGGTTATGGTTTTAATTAACTAAACAATAAAATTTACATTACATAACAGACTCCTCGTCACTGCCACCTTCCTGAATCTGTGGAAATGCACCACCATACTACATCTTCTGAAGAAACCCGCAGCAGACCTAAAGATTCTAGTAATCAAGAGACAGATTTCCCTCTTTCCTTTCCCAGTTAAAGTCCTGGAAATACTCCTCAACAAACGACTGGCCGACAACCTCAACAACAACCACTTCCTAAACCCTCTCAATCTAGAATCTGACCTAATCACAGCACCAAGACCGCCGTCATCACCGCAATCGATGACATACGAATGATCATGCACAGAGGAGACACGGCTGCACTCATCCTGCTCAAACTCTCAGCCGCGTTTCACATGTCTCCTACGCCATCCTCAACCAACACCTTCACAAAACCGGTATACACAGACCTGCAGTCCGATGGATCAGCTCCTTCCTCCCTGGGTGCACCCAGTCCGTCAACCTGCCCCCATACACCTCAGCCAACTTAATCTGCAGAGTCCCCCAAGCATTCGTGCCGAGCCCCACTCCTTTCAGTGTCTACATGCCACCGCTTGAAAACATCATCTGAGTCCACAGAATCAGTAACATCTTGAACACTGATGACACCCAGCTCAACCTCTCCATCGCCGACCACAAGCCCAACAACTGGACGAAGTTCGCCACCTGCTTGTCCGAAGTTGCCAACTGGATAAAGACCAACTGTCTGAAGCTCAACTCGGCTAAGACAGAGGCACCTCGCTAGGACTAACACTCAACTCATCTAACCAAGCCAGGAACCTAGAAATAGCGAGGGACAATCAACTCTCATTGACCAAACAGATCAACTCAGTTGCCTCCTCCTGTTTCTACACCCTCAAGTTCCTCAGAAAAACCTTCAGATGTGTGTTGCTCAACACCCATAAAACCATCCCACGGGCCTGATCACAGGGAGCTGGAAATGCACTCCATGTCGGCATCTCCGCACATCTAACCAAGACACTCCAAACCGAAGTCATCCAAAACACAGCAGCCAGACTCCCGCTCAAACTCCAAGCCCACACAACACGTCTACTGGCTCCCAGTCAACACGCCCGCACTCCTTACACACCCACACATACAAAACCTTGCACAATCAAGGATCCGAGTACCTGAATCACCACATCAGCATCCACACCCCTACCAGAATCCTCAGCTCGGACAGCCTCCTGTTCGTCCATGCCCCCCACATTTGAAAAGCCGGCAAGCATGCATTCTCGTGGATGTACGTTGTTACAACGCATGCTTTTACTACGCATGCCTTTACAACGCAGGTTTTTCAACGCAAGTCGTTACAATGACTTGCATGGGGGGGCGCTGGCTAGTGAATAGTTTAATTTACTATTCCAACTCCAGTCCCCATGGATATTAGGGAAGGTGTTGGATAGTAAATTAAACTATTACCTATCCTAGAGCGCCCCCCAGCGCAATTCATTGTAATGACTTGCGTTGAAAAACCTGCGTTGTAAAGGCACTGGGTGGTAAAAGTTGCGTCGTGAAGGATGTTTCCCATTCTCGTCCCTCACCATCAAAGCCTTGAACAACCTCCACCTGCTCATAAGAAACACCTGCTCAGTCCTTCATTTTCCCCCAAAACAGAAAACCTGGCTCTTCCAGTCGACCCCAGCCAGGACCGCGCCATCCTTCTTCAGACTCCGGGATGAACAGAACAGAACCCCATGTTATTTTCATTATTGAACCTTACTGCTAATGTGCCGTAAAACTGTTTAGGGTCAGATCTCAGCTCCAATAGATAATGAATCCATTGAACAGCCCAATCCCTGGCATCTAACTTAAATATGTATATGTAATCTGTCTGTTAGACAATAAACTATTTTTATCGCTCCTGATCCAGTACGGATAACGTATGGGGGTAGGTTTGCAGGCAGAGACCGCACACCGCTTGGGTCCCTGACTCATCTGTGCAGGCCCCACAGAGCAGACTGCGAGGCACCTTAGGTTTTTGCTTAGGGTTGCATTACTCAAGGCAGGACCAGTTGGCCTGTCCCGCTACAGACCTTAAGACTCAAGGTTGTATATAAAAAAGTATTTTAACTCACTGTGTAGTACTGAGCACTAGGTCCTGAGGAATTGCTAGATTAGCAAGAAACATATCGACCTGAACAGAGGGTTGCAGATATTTTCGCCATATATACTCGCGGCTTATATCTCCCCTCCCACTATTTTAACCAAGGAAGTTAGCCACACCATTAAAGTTCCCTGTGGACTAGCCTACCTTTTTTAATCCACCACCACTTTTCACGACTACACTTTTTCCTGCCCTCTCACACGCACGCACCATATGGCTGTAACAAAAGATCTCCGCTAAAGAGCCCCTTCGCGGGTGCCCGTCAGACATTGCAGCGCCAGTCTGACGAGGAGCAGGACCCATATGATGAAGCGTGACACCTAGCTTGCTGGGTGTGTGAGGGTTCTAGTTCCCAAGAGGGAATTTCCCCTTCCCTCTTCCCTCTTGGCTAATTCCTTCTACATTACACGCACACACATATCCCCCTTCTACCCAGTCCTCCCGGGGAACTTTGTGATTCTTTCTTGTTGCTAGACAATAAACTATGGCCGTCCCTTGATCAATAGAAAGACTCTTGATAACACCCTCACCTCCTGTGGCTGGGATTCCTATGACAGCTTTTTTCTTTATACTTTGTAAAATGAGGTAATAGGTTTCCAGTCCTCAGCACCTCTTTACAATAGTATTATAATACCTAAAACATACCGGCCTTCAAGAAATGCTTAGGGCCTTTTGCTGCTTTGTTATTCCCAATCTGCATTAAAATGTATAGGCATTTATATTAATATTACTGTCGAGCTGGTCTGCTTGGCGACGCTTTGAAAGTCTTCTTGGTTCGTAAGTACGGCCTACTCTCTCTAAAACTAGTGTTAGACACCAGGTTGTACTAGAAGTCTAGCAGTGCTCCAGAAATAATATCCAGCAGGCCACAAGGCGAAGAACAGGAGAGTAAACCCTGAATCGATGGAGGATACCTATAGCCTGTCTCCTATTTTATAAATAGTGGCTGGTCACCTATGCCGATTGTCTGGTAATTTTTGTTAATATTTAGTGATCTGTAGATTTTGTAGTAATTTATTTCAGACTTCTTTCAACCTTACTAATGACTGTTGGACTGCAGGTACCTAATCTTTTTCTTAGGAGTTTGGAAAGCTTTGAGGGTGAAATCCCGCTAAGGCAAAGAAAGAGGAAAAGCCAGTGGATGTTTGGACTCATTTCTAATTGTCTTAGGGGGGCAGAGATGTAACATCTTAAGGACTCTTCAACAGTTCGGTTTAATCTCTCGGCTTGCCAGTGGCTTGAAGATGAAAACCAGAAGTCAATTTACTGTTTGATGCCAAGTTTTTGACATAAGGATTTCCAAAACTTTGAGATGTATTGCAGTCTAAAAACAGAAATGAGTTTAAAAGAAATCCATGAAGTTTGAATATATCAGACTTGAATATCTCAGCCATTTATAAAGCAGTGGGTAATTCGGGACGGACTGAAAATTGAGTCCTTTTAGAATACAGATCCACAGTTACTATTATAGTGGTGCTATTTTCCAATTGGACAAATCTACTATAAAGTCTGGACAGGTGAGTTTTCAATGATTGGAGGGAATTTAAGGTGTTAAGAATAATCCAGCCTATCTTTGTGTTTCAGATTTAGTTTGAGCACAGTTTTCGCAGGATCTGATATAGTTTGTGATGTCATGACGTAAGTTGGAGACCAGAATTTTCTTTCGATAAATTCTTCAGTCACTCTTTTTCCTCTATGTCTAGATACCAAGGAGCCATAGTTGAGCTGATGTATTGGTCTTTGTGATTGTTTGAGGGAATAAAAAGTTTCTTTTTAACGAAAATTAGGCCATTGGTAGTCTTTATCTGAAAACCGAGGAAAGTGTTTTTCTGGGTAGTGGAGGCTGAATTGGGTGGTTTCTTGACTCTTCAAATGTGCTCACAGCCTGAATGAAGCAGGAGAAATTTTGAAGTTGTTACAGAAAAAAAGCTTGAGGAACAATGATCTTCTTAAAGGTCTTGACATTTCCAGAATTAGGTTATCGCCTAGACAGAGAATTGGCTATAACATTTTCAGATCCAGAAATGATGGGAGAGTAAAAAATAAAATTGTTGAAAAAAGAACTCATTGCTGGCTTGTCTACTGTTCCATCGTTCAGGCTACTGGCGCACTTGAATTTTTCTGTGGTTGGTACGAACAGTTACTAGAAATTGATCTCCAAGTAAAAAGTTCTCCATTCGATAAAGGCTGTCTTTGTAGCCAGGCATTGTTTCTCCTAAACTGTATATTTTCTTTCCACTGGGGAAAATGATTTAAAGAAGGCGGCAATGGGAGGTTCTTCTCCATCTTGACCGAGTTGAATCAAGACTACTCCTATTGATTGATCTGAGAAATCAGACTTGACAATGAAGATCTTGGAGGCATCAATTTGTTGCAAAATGGAAGCTCAAATAAACTCTTTTTTTAAGCAGTCGAAAACTAGTGTGGTGTTGTTATTCCATGAAAGAATTTGTTTATTTTGAAGAAATTGGTGACTGTAGAGAGAAGCCTAGAGAAACTCTTACAGAATTTCCAACAGTAGGTAGTTAGCCTTAGAAGCTCTGTGTTTCCTTTACTTTAGTAGGGGTGAGCCAATCCAGAATGGCTTGAACTTCCCAATTATCCAGAGCTGTTTCTTCAGAGGAAAGAACATAATGCAAAAGTGTCCACACAATATTTCCCAAACAGGCACATCTCAGGTTTGGCTAGCAATTTGTTTTCCCTTAGACACTGCATGACTTACTTGATATGAGATGGATAATCTTCTGGATACTTAGAGAAAAACAGAATGTCATCTTAGTGGGCAATCATTGTCTGAGGATCAGTGAAGATAGCATTCATGAAACATTGGAAAACAGCAAGGGCATTACAGAGGCCGAACAACATTACTCAATATTCTAAATGTCCGAGCTGTATTCTGAATGCTTTTTTTTCACCCATCACCTGATTGGATCCAGATCAGGTGAAAGGCTCCTCTCAAACATAATTTAATGAACATCTTCGCCCCTTGGTCAGCTTCTAAGTTATCAGAAATGAGGGGCAATGAGGTCCTTGATAGTCAGTAAATTTTGAACACCTGTAATCTATGCAGGGCTGAAGTTCAGAAGTACACTTTTTAGGTACAAAAAATAACAAGGCTCCAGTGGGAGACTTTGATAAAGTTATCAACTCGTTCTTTAAGTTAGCGTCAAGGTACTGCCTTAAATCTGGCCGTTCCAGTTGAGACCAAGAAAAAATGGGCCCATAAGGAACTATTGTATCAAGAATGATTTCAATGGTGCAATCAAAAGGGAAATTAGAAGGTAACTCCATGGTAGTTGATTCTTGGAAAACATTATGAAATTCATGATAGATGTCAGTGATTTCTGATTGAATTGTGATTGTCTGGGAGGAGTTGTTATGAGGAACTTGAGGACTTTGAGACTTTTAGTGGAAGAGAGGAAATTGGCTATACAGTGAGAGACACAAAACCCTGAACTCATGAACATGGTTTTTGCAGATCAGTTGATATAAGAATGTTGTTCAGCTCACCGATTGATACATAATGTAAAAATTTAGCAAGGGGAGGAAATCAAGGGTATCTTTTTTGAAATGGGCAGCAATCCTGAAAGGTAACGGTTGAGTTTCCTCAATGACTGAACTGGAGGCCACTTAAGTTCCATCTACAGCTTCTACAGCAGTTGGAACTTCTTTCTTACAGACTGGACCTGATGATCGGAAGCCCATTAAATATCCCCATCAACATTGGAGGCTCCACAGTCGATAAGAACTAGCATCAAGAGGTGTAATCTTCAATGATGGTCTAACAGGATTTCTTCGAGGATTGTTTACAACATTCCATTTGTCTATCCTTAGGTGATGACTGACTCTGTTCTGTAGCTGTAGCTAGGCCTTTGAATTTGAAAATGTTGGTATGAAGATCCATCGACTCTTGGCTGAGCTCCAAAATTTCCTCTTGGGCAGAGAATGTAAGGTATTTAAGGTCAAATTTGTGTTTGAATTTCAAGAGAAAAGCAGGAAAATTGTCAAAAAATTGACTTGCTTTGAAAACTGGAGGCATAGCCAGAGCTAGGGCATTTCTAGTGGTATAGCCGACAACAAAGCACTCTTTAGATCTATAACTTGCATAGATGACATAAAAGTGGGGACTAAAACTGAAATTGACCTTGCCGGTGTCCAAAAAAGTGTTTGATTTTCTTGGGTTGCCTTTGAATTTCAACTCTACAAAGCCAGTCAGTGGATCGAGACTCACAAAATTGTCTGCATATCGCAACACACTCAACTGGCGTCTTAATACCAAAGAATAAAGTCTCCTTGCGGCGTTTAAACTATTTGGTAAATTGGACAGAAATATAACTAGGTAGGACTTTATTCTTGGAGCAAGGCGCAACGCTTGGGGGTCACGGAGGCAAACTTTGGTGGTGCACTGAGGCCCAGGAGACCGCAGGGCCAACACCGTGTCTGAGGCTCTGCCCCTTTTTCACCGGGGCTTTGAAAAACTGCTCGCGCCTCCCGCTTCGCGGGAGACGCTTCGCCTGCCAAGCAAGGCGCAACGCTTGGTGGTCACGGAGGCAAACTTTGGTGGTGCACTGAGGCCCAGGAGACCGCAGGGCCAACACCGTGTCTGAGGCTCTGCCCCTTTTTCACCGGGGCTTTGAAAAACTGCTCGCGCCTCCCGCTTCGCGGGAGACGCTTCGCCTGCTAAGCAAGGCGCAACGCTTGGGGGTCACGGAGGCAAACTTTGGTGGTGCACTGAGGCCCAGGAGACCGCAGGGCCAACACCGTGTCTGAGGCTCTGCCCCTTTTTCACCGGGGCTTTGAAAAACTGCTCGCGCCTCCGGCTTCGCGGGAGACGCTTCGCCTGCCAAGCAAGGCGCAACGCTTGGTGGTCACGGAGGCAAACTTTGGTGGTGCACTGAAGCCCAGGAGACCGCAGGGACAACATCGTGTCGGAGGCTCCGCCCCTTTTTCACCGGGGCTTTGAAAAACTGCTCGCGCCTCCGGCTTCGCGGGAGACGCTTCGCCTGCCAAGCAAGGCGCAACGCTTGGTGGTCACGGAGGCAAACTTTGGTGGTGCACTGAAGCCCAGGAGACCGCAGGGCCAACATCGTGTCGGAGGCTCCGCCCCTTTTTCACCGGGGCTTTGAAAAACTGCCCGCGCCTCCCGATTCGCGGGAGACGCTTCACCTGCCAAGCAAGGCGCAACGCTTGGGGGTCACGGAGGCAAACTTTGGTGGTGCACTGAGGCCCAGGAGACCGCAGGGCCAACACCGTGTCTGAGGCTCTGCCCCTTTTTCACCGGGGCTTTGAAAAACTGCTCGCGCTTCCCGCTTCGCGGGAGACGCTTCGCCTGCCAAGCAAGGCGCAACGCTTGGGGGTCATGGAGGCAAACTTTGGTGGTGCACTGAGGCCCAGGAGACCGCAGGGCCAACACCGTGTCTGAGGCTCTGCCCCTTTTTCACCGGGGCTTTGAAAAACTGCTCGCGCCTCCCGCTTCGCGGGAGACGCTTCGCCTGCCAAGCAAGGCGCAACGCTTGGTGGTCACGGAGGCAAACTTTGGTGGTGCACTGAAGCCCAGGAGACCGCAGGGCCAACATCGTGTCGGAGGCTCCGCCCCTTTTTCACCGGGTCTTTGAAAAACTGCTCGCGCCTCCCGCTTCGCGGGAGACGCTTCGCCTGCCAAGCAAGGCGCAACGCTTGGGGGTCGCGGAGGCAAACTTTGGTGGTGCACTGAGGCCCAGGAGACCGCAGGGCCAACACCGTGTCTGAGGCTCTGCCCCTTTTTCACCGGGGCTTTGAAAAACTGCTTGCGCCTCCCTCTTCGCGGGAGACGCTTCGCCTGCCAAGCAAGGCGCAACGCTTGGTGGTCACGGAGGCAAACTTTGGTGGTGCACTGAAGCCCAGGAGACCGCAGGGCCAACATCGTGTCGGAGGCTCCGCCCCTTTTTCACCGGGTCTTTGAAAAACTGCTCGCGCCTCCCGCTTCGCGGGAGACACTTCGCCTACCCAGCAAGGCCCAACGCTTGGGGGTCGCGGAGGCAAACTTTGGTGGTGCACTGAGGCCCAGGAGACCGCAGGGCCAACACCGTGTCTGAGGCTCCGCCCCCTTATCGTCATTTCCTTATAGGTAACACTCTTCTCCCGCATCGCGGGACGCGCGCGGGCGGCGCCGGGCTAAGCCCGGGCAAAGGGAGGGCCCTCTGTGGCCCTCCGAGGCCTGAGGAGACTGGACTGGGCCACAGACATTGATTCTGTAGATAAAGACTACAATCATTGAAGTGAGACTTTATTTTATCTGTGATATTTGGGTAATTGTGTAAAGTGCTTTGTATTTTGTTCCACTCCTTTTCATTGGTCCTTTTATTGAGAGTTCTACCTAGTTGAGGTGATGTCTAAATGTCAAGCAGATAAACCCATTTCAGGGAGGGGCACTATGGATAATTATTTGGTTAAAAAAGTCAACCAAATTAATAATGACAGAAGGGCCTCTTTAGGTCGGGGAAATGCTTCTCTGTCACAGGATGAGGTGCCTCTCCCAACAGTGGAGATACCCCCGCCTGATAACTTTGATATCATCAATAAGGATGTAACAACAACTGTAGCCCAGGTACATGTTGAAATACAGGAAGACATGCCAGATACCACTATTGAGGAGGCTGAAACAGAACAGGTACAGTTTGCACCAAGGCCGGTGAGAAACTGTAGAAAATCTCAACCTAAACGGGGGGGGGCAAGCATAATAAAAAAAGAGTAGAAATAGTTGCACCAGCTGATAATGGCCCGATTATAGGCTCCTTTCCTTCTGAGGGACACAACGAGGGTGGTACTACACTACTAATTTACCAATTTACCCTCCTGATTGGTACCCTAGAAGGGAAAATTATGAGAAAAATGGAGGAGCAAATTAGACCACTGTCTAGTAAGCTGGACACCCTGGCTCTAGAGGTAGATAGACTAGGTGGACTGTTAGCAGCACAAAAGTTAGCAGCCTCGCCTGTCAGACCTAAGGTTAAGGGAACAAGACAGGTTCCTATGAAGGAGGGTGTATCGCAGATCAGTAGGTAAGTTGCCGCAGCTAATAATTCTCCATCTGAACCCCCACCAAAAATTGATTTGACTGGCCAGACTTCAGCAGTTCAAGATGATAGATTAGATCCTAGACAAACAAGAAGAAGTCGGTATATTAATCTTCCACCTGACTGTGCACCCTATGTGGCTGTCCTGACTAATGTACCAATTATAGAAGACCATCTTGACAAGCCACATGGGGAATCTCATGATTCATTAAAAAATAAAACAGTAGCATGGTTGAATACTAACTGTGGATTCCCAATTGCATATTCAAAGGAAATACTTTCAGTTAGAAGGGTTAACTGGATCGGCCCATCTAGAAAGGAAAATATTGGGGATTGTATTGTTGTCAATTTCAGACATCCTCAACATGTGGCAACGGTTTTACTAAGAGCCTCATCTTTATTGTGTAATGCGAATAGCATATGTGTCCGTCCATTAGGATATTTTTATACCCATCTGATTAAAGCCTCGCCTAAACACAGGACCTACAGGCCATTGTTTCAATCACAGACTCCTGTTTTGTCAGCACCATACTTGTATAGTGTTGACAATCAAACTAGGAATGGGTTTATGGTGGAAACACAGAATAGATTTGATTCACTTTCTGCCTTGAGGCATGTGATTGACGTGAGGAGACACTGGATCAAGGAAATGGAAAATCTGGTGAAATGGGTCTCAAGGAGATTTCAAATGTGAAATTGACCAGTAATAATGTGATCTCCTGGAATGTTGCGGGATTGGGCACAAAGATGACAGATTGCAACTGGGTCAGATACATTAAGCAGTTTCTGATCATCTGTCTGCAGGAGACCTGGTTAGTGGATTGTGATTTTTTTCTGGAGGGGTACAAGGCCTTCTATGTTCCTGCAACAGCATCTTGCAGAGGTAGACCGAGGGGGGGCCTGGTCACTTTTATTTCTGTATCACTCTCTTGTAAAATACGCAGAGTTTTAACAGGCAATGATGGAATCATTGGATTTGAACTAAATGGAGAAAACTGTCTTTTAGGTCTGGTAAATATTTATAATGCAGTTAATCATAATTTAGCTTCGAGTTCTATATTAGCATTGAATGCATTTATTAACATCTCAATGAAGGCATGTCTCCACAATCTCATGATTGTGGGCGATTTTAATGTTCATCCGTGTGGTGACCCCCTGCTTAAAAGTCTCTCAGATTTGCATTGTGATCGTCTTGAGGGCTTGCATCTGGAACATACAGCGGACGGGGAAGTTTTTAATGATTTATTGAATAACCTGGATTTATCACTGGCAATGGCACTGAGGGATCCCTCGAAGTGCTTTGAGATTCCAACGTTTAAGGGACATGGGAAGGGCACCTTTATTGATTACGTCTTACTCTCTGTGTCAATGCAGACCTTTGTGGACTCTTTCACTATTGAACACAGTGAATTTAGCGATCATAATCCAGTGACTGTATATTTGAAGGGTCCATGGGTAGGCAAGGAAGAACGGAATCGTACTATTGGTAGGCTGAGTACCACGGACGGTAGACGGCGACTTAAATGGTCTATGATCACACCTGATTTATTGTATAAAGACATTAAGACCAATTGTATTGAGGAAATTGCAAAGTGTACACGAGAAGGGACGGAACCAAGCCAGGTTTTAAGTGCTTTTCAAAATATTTCAGATAAGGTGTCTCAGCTGATGTCAGCCCCAGTAAAGCATAAAGAGGTAGGGGGACCCAGGTGGTTCGATCATGACTGCTCTAGGGCTTCACGTAATCTAAGGTTGGCCCTGGTAGCTAATCCCAGAATAAAAGAGAATATTCCACAGTGTACAAAAGAATATAAATCCCTCATTAATAGACGCAAGGAACTCTTAAGAGAAGAGGCTTGGAGTGAGATTCTCGACCCCTCTACTTTAAAGTGTAGCACTAGATTCTGGGCGGTAGTAAAAAAAAACTTTTTGGCCTAGGATCCAGGGGACGGCTTGGAATGCTGCATATCAAAGGAGGAATGGGAAGCACACTTCAAGCAACTGTATAGTTGTACGATGAGTGATAATCTTAGTCTCGATCCTTGCAATAGCGGTGACCCTATTAGGTTTGAAAGAGGTGAGGTTATTGAAGGAATAGTGGGGCTTACTGCTGGGAAAGCACCAGGACCGGATGGGATTCCGCCAGATCTATATAAGTCAGAGCCCGGTTTCTGGGCTCCCATTTTGGAATCGGTCTTTAATGCTGCTGCCAAAATTGGCTGCCTGCAGTCATGGGGGGTCTCGACGATTGTCCCAGTTTTTAAGAAAGGGGACAAGGGTAGCCCCCTTTGTAACAGACCTATTTCTCTAATTGATTCCATGGTTAAAATAGTGGGCAAAATCCTACTGCAGAGACTTTCTGATTGGGCGCTGGAAAATGGTATTTTGTCCATCTCTCAGTATGGCTTTTGCAGTGGCCGCTCTACTATTACACAGTGCCTCAACCTCTTTTTAATACTAAACAAGTACACTGTCGCTCAAAAGGGTACTGTCCACCTTGCCTTCATGGATCTGTCATCAGCTTTTGACTGTGTCAATAGGGGAAAGCTGTAGCAGTCCATGAGGGACAAGGGTGTGGACAGTGGGATTGTCAACTTTCTTGCTGATTTGCACAGTAATACCAGTGCTAATGTCAGATATTCTCAGGATATGTCCGTAACTGGTAATTTTAGCATTAGGAAGGGTGTGCGTCAAGGATGCATTCTCGCCCCCTTTCTTTTTAATTTTTATATTAACGAGCTCGATAGCGTATTGCAGAATGTAATGGCCGACTGTCCCAGAGTAGGCCGGCGGGGTATTCCGGTTCTTTTATACGCAGACGATGCGGTTTTAATATCTAGAACAGAGAGAGGTCTTCAAGCTTTATTAAATGCTTTTAAGAAATTTATGACGGACCGAGACCTCCTGGTCAACAATTCAAAATCCTTTATTATGCAAGTTGGCCAACAACCAAGAAGGAACTTCATATTTAAAATGGATGAGGTAGCTGTCCGTATCTCAAAATCATTCTCATATCTTGGGGTCCTTTTTGACTCCAAACTTAGTTGGGGTCCACACCTTGACAATAAGAAAAGAGAACTGGCAAGGGCGAATGCTACTATTTTTAACTTTGCAACAAAACTGGGGAAAAAACCTAACAATGGCATGTTAAAACTGTACAATGCTAAATCTGTGGCAACTGCCGTTTATGGCAGTGAAATATGGGGCTATGTGGCCGGTGAGCAACTACAGATTGCTGAAAACTCCTTTATGAAACGTCTTTTATGTGTTCCTGCAGGCACATCTAATTTTGTAGTACATGAGGAGTTAGGGGCACAATATCTATGTGATATTTTTTCACTACGCCCGTTGACTTGCTGGCTAAAATTGTGGTTGAATGAGGATATACCACTGACTCACCTGATTGTGACAGATTACCTGTCTCAAGATAAGGCAATGGGCACACCCTGGTTAAAATATTTGAAATTACATTTTTCACGGCTTGGTCGTCCGGAACTTTTTGAGGATCCGAGCAGGACTGTTAAGGGTGATGTGGAGATAGTTAAGCGCGCATTCCTTATGGACAGAAAGCTCCAAAGAGAAGGTGAGGAGCTCCTGAAACCCAGTGTAAGAAAATTTGCTATGTTAAAAACATGTGATACAATGGAGCCTTATTTATTGGGCTCGCTGTCCTCGCATGAGAAGTTTCTCCTAACAAGGTTCAGATTAAATCTTTTTCACCGTCTGTTGTTTAGGCCAAAAAATTATGTTTTTATTAAACCTACTGCACCCTGTGGCTGCGACGGTAAGTCTCCACAGGATATGCAGCACTTTATATTTTTATGTAAATTTTATGAATATCCTTGTAAACGCTTTCTGTTAGATCTTTTAAAGAAACTTAATTTTAATCAGATCAGACCGGCATTACTGTATTTGCAACTTTTGCACAGTGATAGTATTCTTCGAGTAACTGAATTTTAAAAATTGTCTGTTAAGCTGAGAAATTGTTTGGATCAATGATGGTATATTTATTGACTTAATTATTTTTTTATATGAATTTTCAATGTATGGAATTGTTGTATTTTGTACTTCTGCACTTTATCACTCATGTTCTGTAATTATTGCACGCTTATAGTGTTTTAAATTGTCTATAATACTCATGTACTTTTATGGTTTTAACTAAAACCAAATAAAGTCTCTTAAAAAAAATAAAAATAAACTAGCAGGAGTGGGGCCAGAAGGAAACTATTACAGGACAGTATTCTTAACCTGGGATCGATGCAGCCTACTCAGGGATCTGCAACTGTTAACAAAATTAATTAATATTTGCAGATTAATAAAGTACATATACACTAATATGCTAAAAGTAACATTCAACATTTTAAGAATTTCTAAAAATATGAGGGAATTTGAAATTAGAGGCTAAAAATTAAGCTTGTGTCCTCAGCTTGATTCGTGGGAGCAGCTCAAGTACAGAATACAGAATGTAGTATGGACGATCGGTTGCCTCAATTGAAGCATGGGTTTGTGTTGACAAAAAGAGAGCATGCATTGGGAGCAGAAAAGACAAAGTGATAATCTGCAGTCTAGGATATTGCTTCATCTTTTAGAAATAAAACGACATTTCTTTATTTTGTGAATGATTTTGAGGTTCCAATCATAGAAATTGCTTAGAAGTCAGTAATCCCCTGGGAAATCTTGAATGGGGAATGGAGAAACGTGCTACCGCATCGAATGTTGGTGTCCTGTCGGTATCAGGATCGAAAATCAATTTGATAATTTCAGCTAGCGAACGTAGGTGCTGCATCGAATGATGGCGTCACAGTCGGTCTCAAGGATCCGCGCATTTTGTCATCGTGTGAAACCGCGATGGGTTCGGTAAACCTGAATTGCAAAGCTCCGTGTGCGGGCCGCCGACCTTCACCGCGTTTCCTGGTTTGGAACGGGAGTCATGTATGTAAGTATGCAGAAGTATGTATGAAGACATGGGTATGTATGCATGTGTTATTTGGGTCCAACTAAAGGGCAGTAATATTGGTGGCTCTGGGGCACGAGTAGTAATCAAAGTACTCAGAGTACCGACCAATAGTAATCATAGAACTCACTTAGAGTACCGACAAGTAGCAATCATAGTACTCACTTAGAGTGCCGACAAGTAGTAATCATAGTACTCACTTAGAGTACCTACTAGTCGCAATCATAGTACTTACTTAGAGTACCGACAAGTAGTAATCATAGTACTCATTCAGATTACTGATGACTAGTAATCATAGTACTCACTTAGAGTACCAATGAGGCGCAATCATAGTGATCCAGCGGAAAGCCAGGGACGAACACCTCACAAACAACTGAAAAATTCAATGGGCCCATATACAATGATCAGATTTCCTGGCTGTTTCGCTGGGAGTCAAATTATATAATTCACTTTGATCTTGATTAGTTAACTCAATGAAGATTCAATTTACTCTTGATAAAGTGTTAATCAATGTCTAACTAATCTTCACAGATCAACACTCTTCCTTTGGTCGATGGACCATTAGTTGAGTAGTTGATGGTGATATGAACAATTTAACTAACTAAACTTACCGATCTTAGTGAAATAACCACAGACTCTGGGTAAGACTCAATAAAGTTTATCTAAATCTCAGTCATAAAACGAACGCTCATTGATACAAATTAACGGTGCAAACGCCATCAAATTTTTCATGGGAGAGAAATTTCATTTAACAATGTACATTCAATTCAGAGACTCAATCAAGAAATCAATCCATTAAAAGTGGATAGGTGAAGAGACAGAAGGCATAATAAATCATACAGTTGAAAAGCTATGCAAATTTGAGACAAAATAATAATTTCCCAAAGATGAATATGGAAACCCAACTCTCTGGCCAAAAAGGGCTGGTAGTCGTCTCCTGATTAAGACTCAGGAGACAAAGGCTATCGGACAGGCTCAGGACAGGGTAATACTTACTAAACTTCTCTATAGACCCGACACATCCCTCACTTGCACTCTCTCTCTCCTCAATATTCTTCCAGAATCTTTGATCTAATCAAATATCTTTCAGAGGTGAATCTTCCCAGTTTGTTCTCTCTTTCTTCAGTAGCAGTAATTCTTGCCTTTCTCTTGATCTCGTGCTTGCCTTGCCAAGCTTGCATGCATGACAACTCTTAATATTTAAGTCACTCTAGTTATAGTCTTCATTTCTGCATGCCCCACCCTCAAACGTTACAAATCTTGATGAAATACGAACTCTGATTGGGCAGGGACAGGGGAGTTGTCATCCCCTCACGCTGACATGTTTAATTTCTTAATAAACTCTTTTGTCTAGCAAATCCATCCCCTTTAGCTCTTTTAATATTCTGTCTCACTTCCGTTCACATGTATTCAATGTTACAATTCAAAATACATTTCAATACAGTTCTACAGTTGAGAAGAAGTGTCACACGTTGGCTGTCCTTGGCTCTTGGCAGCCTGTCAGTGACTCGATCAGACCACATCACTATTACACTGTGCATGTCTCGCTCGCATCCATTTTTGTCGTCATCTTTTCTCTTGTATGCCACATGAAGCACAAACGTACACTTTTAATAAAGGAATCATAAACAAATTTTTATTTCTCAAATGAGTGATTTTCACTGTTCACCAACCACTTCTACTCTATCTCATGTTATTTTCTTCTTTGTTAAGCAGACGTTTTAGCAGTGACAGCTCTCTTTAAATTCAGGCAAGCATATGCCAGGCACGCTGTGCCCGAAGACCTAATGTTAGTAATTTCTGCGCATGCGTGAGAGTTTTCCCTCTCAAAACGGGTTAGTCACGTTACTTTCTACGTAGTTCTAATTCGCACATGCGCAGAAGCGTTTTCCAGTTTAAAACGGGTTTTGGTTGCACTGCGTCCTATTTTCATTATTTAAGCATGCGTAAAGCTCCTATATGCAAATGTTGTGCGTGTATATTAATTTTGTTTTCTGTACTATTTCTAAGAATGAGTACTGTTAATGAGGGATTTCTTCGAGCTCGTTTCGTTTTCTTGAATCCTTGCTCCATCAATAGTACTCACTTAGAGTACCGACAGCATTGTTTGTTGCGCTAGGAGGTTTCTGATAACAGAAGAGACCTTGCTCTGGATATCTGTTGTTTGCATCATGAACACACATCCCTCTGACCAACGGGCCCTTTCTCCTGACCTCCAGTCTGGAAGTGCCTCTGAAGATATACCATGGATGGCTGGGCATAGCATTTTGAGTAATCATGTCACTGGTCCTGTGGAAAAATACAAACTGGGGGGCACTACCAACCAGAATATAAGATCCTTAATTATTGCCCGGCGATGTCGCCTCTTGAACCCACAAAGAAGTTAAACTATTGAAGAGGCAGGCGCTGGAGACTGGAAGGCAGGAAACAGGGTTTTTATTCGCTCCGGAGGAGAACACAACGAAAACGGACAGAAGGTATCGTTCTGAGGTGCTCTAACTGCATCCCTGAGGCCTGGCCTCTTATACACAAGTTTATCTCTTTATTACATGTAACACATTCTCGTTGATACTTTGATGTACGGAAAGACATCCTCAGAATCCCCCCTTCCCAGCCCGTTCCCATGCAAGGCTACAGTGGAAGTCCCCGCCCCGTTCACAACAGGTGATGATCATCGCGCAGCTGGGTATTCCGCCGATTCACGGAGTGTGCGGGTTTCGATCGGATCTCGTGGGATGGGGGGGGGCTTTGATCATCTCGGGGGTCCTTTGAGGAGGGAAGCTTCCTATTGTATGGGGAGGGGCAAGAGATTGGTATCGGCAGAGCTAGGTGTCGGCCTGGGAACGGGGAAGACAAACGGGCACACGGGGAAAAGGGGTTTGCATCAAAAGGGCCGGAGGTCATGACGGGGAAGCAGGGAGGTGTCGCGCTGGGAACAGGATGAGGGCCTGGGGCAGAGCAGCGCCGAAGAGGGGTTTATGACTCAAGGCAGGTGCAAGCAGGGGGGTTGCCAGCGAAGTTAGGAGAGAGAGAGAGAGAGACGCGCTGGCTCTCGGCGAGAGCAGGGAAGCCATGGTGTCCAAAATGGCGGCTGTTTTACGCGCACAAAAGGTTTAAGGAGAGCAAGAGGGCGCCGATAATGTTGACGGTTTTCAGCCTAACTTTTAACAGTCCTCCCTTTTCAACATATCTAGCCAACTTGCTTACTCAATGTCAATTTTCATCAAATTCCTAACTTCGGTATCATATAATGCCCTCATATGTTCGCTTCCAATGTCCACAGTTTTGGGAAAAATACAACTCGCACATAAAGAACACATAGGTGGCAAACATTGAATTCCTAAGCATAGGCCACATATTACAACTACGGGAATCAGGATAATGGTGAGCAGTCTCCAGCCCCAGCTTTTGACGGTGTCCCAGAACCAACCACCAAGCGACCATTCTTCTTGCTCTTGGTGAACTTCCGAAGAGAGTCTGTGAAGATGTTCGATCGCTTTGTACACTGAGGGTGAGTTGTCCGGTATGTATGTACAACAGCTGGCCCCAATAATGCGGCATGCTCCTCCACGGTCCGCCAGAACCACATCTAGAACGAGGCGGTTCTGAAGAGCCACCAAACGGACCGCTTGGAGCTCGGCAGTGTTGTTGGCAAAGATGCCCGCTGTGATGTTCATGGTTGTCTCGACTGCCTGAGTCAAATGTCGGATGGCACGGCTGTTTGCCATCGGGCCCCAGAGGGGGACGAGTCCTTTCATAGCATCGAGGAACTGTGCCCCTGTTGAGTCGGCTTGCTCAACGTCTTTGGCTCGTTTTTGTCTGTGGTGATTCGCTGGGGCCACATAAGTTGGAGGAAGGACGAAGGAGATGTAGCAAGTGCCCCCCCAGCCTTTGGGGAGCCAGGTGTAGGCCTTCGTGCCACAGATGAAATACATGTTTGGGGATGACACAAAGGAAGGTGGATCCGTGGAGTCCAAAGTTCTGGTAAAGCGGCAAGCGCTGTGACCCACCAGCTGTGTCCCAAGTCCTTCTACACACATGTGGCCTGTGACGTTGATGACCGTCAGGGCCACCGTCAGAGTGGCAGCCGTTCGTTTCCGCAGATAGGAGAAGGTGGGTCTGGTTGGATTGTTGAACACCTGCATTTCGATTCGTTCTTTGGCCGGAATGTCCATTTGGATTGAGTCGCTGGGGGTCAGCGGGCAGAAGTGTGTCTTTGTCTTGTTTCGCCCGGCCCCATGAGAAGAATGTGCTGCAGCTCTGCTGGAGGTGGCATTTCCCGTATAGCTCTCTTGCAGGAGGATCAGCCAGGCAAGGCAGGAGCCGTGGACGGAGAAGGGTGAAGGGATGAATGGTATTGAATGTCCAGTGGCATGGGGTAGCAACCCACAGATCCAGCAGTTGGTGGCGTTGGTGGCAAGATTGTGCTGGTGAAGTAGCTGCACGAAAGAGTTGTTCCAAAACTCCTTTCGCCTCTCTCTTAGTTGAGGAGAGAGCGAAATTAGATAATGTTCCTTCATGGTGGTAGGCTGAGCAGTGGTTAGGAATGTTTCGTGAGCAGGTGCGTGTTCTTCCATAATCCAGAGCGTAGTCATGAGGAGAAAACAGAGGAGGATTACGATGAAGAGTGCAATTGTCTTTGAGCTATGGAGTCTGTCTGTTCTCGGATTTCTGTAGTGGGTATTTCCTGTTGTCTCAGTCGGCTTCTTGTTTGGCGCTTCCATCATCTTCTTATCTGGCGCTTCCATCATCTTCGTCTTCAAGGTGCTCGGTAGTGGGCAGGACCACAGACTTAGTTTCAGCCTCTCTCCAGGTAACCCTTGGTAGTTTGGGTCACCGTTCTGAGATCCTTTAACCTAGTCCGTGGCCTACTTAGCCGAAGCTCCCTCCTTTCGACGCAGGAAATACCCTTCTTGAGATGGCACAGTGGGGTCAGGATGTTTTGAAAGTTCGAGTGTCTCTGTATCAGGGTAGCAGTTCAACGATGGTCGGTCCTGGTTCAGGAGCTCTTCTTGGGTGTTGACGGTGTCTGTCGTGGCCAGGGCTGGAGAGACCTTTTTGCAGTGATGAGCGTGCAGCCAGTGTTTCTTCCCCTCCACTCGAAGTGCGGTCCGAGTGGTGATCAGCACTTGCCAGGGGCCCGTCCACCGGGGTTCCAAACTCTTTGATCGCTGAAAGTTTCGGATCAGCACGAAGTCCCCCGGCTGGATGGCGTGACCCGGACCCCTGGAAGCATCGGGGATGGCCTGCTGCACCTGCTGATGAAGGATAGACAAAGTTTCAGTCAATTTGTACAGATAATCAGACATTAGGACATCCGGAACGTCATGAATGGACGTTGGTTTTGGGGCAGACCAGACGCTCATGGGTCGACCGAAGACAACTTCATAAGGGGTTAAGTGATGTCGGGTGGGGGTAGAGCGCATCGATAGCAATGCCAATGGGAGGGCGTCTGGCCATTTCAGGCCCGTCGTAGCCACTATTTTGGCCAGTTTAAGCTTTAGTGTGGCGTTGTGGCGTTCGACAAGCCCAGCAGATTGAGGGTGGAAGACTGCGTGGAATTTCTGTTTGATACCCAGCCCATTTAGGATGAGCTGGATAACGTTGGCTACAAAGTGGGGGCCATTATCACTCCATAAAACACGACAGAGGCCATAACGGGGGAAAAACTCCTTTAACAGGACCTTTGCAGTGGCCATAGCGGTGTTGTCACGGGTTGGATATGCTTCCACCCATTTGCTAAATGCGCACACCACGACAAGTACATATTTCAGGCCTTGGCATCTGTCTAGCTGGATGTAGTCCATCTGCAGGACTTCAAATGGGTGGTTCGGGACCCCAAATCCCCCCCGGGGTACTACAGTTCCCTTCCCGGGGTTGTGTTGCAGGCATATTAAGCATTGTTGGACCAGGCGTTTGGCGGAATCTGGGATCTTGTCATTGTGCCAAACCCTGGAGACAAGTTCGATCATGGGGGCTGATCCTATGTGGGCAGGGGAGTGTGCCATGGTTAATATGGGAATCAAGTATGAATCAGGTAGCAACCATCTGTTCGTGTCTTTTGTCCGCCAGCAGCCTTCATCGTCTTTCAATCCCACCCGTGCCCATTCAGTCAATTCGTGTTGTGTGCTAGCCGTTTGTATGTCTCTAATTGTGTCCTTGGCGTCAGTCCAGTTTTCTGCTTGTGACCTGGTCACGTACATACGTGTTGTCGTTCTATTTTCAGCTGTCGTTCGGGCGGTGATGTCGGCTAGTGCATTTCCCTGTCCAATAATGTCTGTCACCTTCTTGTGTGCCTGGCATTTGATAACGGCAAGTTTGTTGGGGAGGAGGACAGCTTCGATTAAGGCGGAGACTAAATCCCCGTGCAAAATGGGTGTGCCGTGTGAGGTCAAGTATCCTCTCTCCCTCCAGAGGAGCCCAAAATGGTGAACCACCCCGAAGGCATACTGGCTGTCGGTGTAAATGTTCGCCGTGGTTCCTGTTGCCAGGATGCAGGCTCTCGTCAAAGCAATCAGTTCCGCTGCCTGGGCAGATCGCTGGGTGATGCGGGCTGTTTCTACTACAGTTCGAGCCGTGGTGACTGCATAGGCAGCGGAAGTGGTACCATCGGAGAGTTTGATGCAAGAACCGTCCACCCACAACTCCCCGTCGGGGTCAGGGAAAGCTGTGTCTCTGAGATCGACCCTACTCCTGGTCTGTTCGTCCGTAAGAGTCACGCAGTCATGTACGGGGTGCACATTGGGGTCGTTCTCTGGCAAGGGTAACAGAGTTGCTGGGTTCAGTGTGGTGCATCTTTTCAGGGTGATATGGGGGGCAAGCAAGGTTAGTTCGTATCCAGTCAGTCGTGCACTCGTCAGATGTTGCGTCTTGGTTTGGTTCAGGAGGGTGTCGACTGCATGGGGTACCAGTACCGTGAGGGAATTCGAGAGTACAATCCCCTCACTCTGTCGGATAGAGACTGCAGCAGCAGCTACAGCTCGAAGGCAGGCAGGCAAGGCTCTGGCGACAGGGTCAAGAGTGGCAGAGAAGTAAGCGCACGGTCGTTGCTTAGGACCGATGGCCTGGGTCAGGACAGATAAAGCTCACCCCTCCCTTTCGTGAGTGTAAAGGGAGAAGGGCTTTCTGTAATCAGGGGTACCCAGGACAGGGGCTGAGCAAAGGGCATCTCGTAGTTCTGTGAAGGAGGTTTGACACTCAGGAGTCCAAGGGAGTGGGAAAGGGACGTCTTTGTTTAGGAGAGAGAGCAGTGGTTTTACAACGAGGCTGAAGTTTGGCAACCATTGTCGGCAGAAGGAGGTGAGGCCTAATAGGGAGCGAACCTGCTTCTGGGTTTTAGGGACAGGGGTGTCTAGAATGGTCTGGATTCGATCAGGGGTGAGTTTCCGTCCATCTTTGGACAGAAGGTGACCCAGGTAAGTGACCTGGGGTAGGCAGAATTGCAACTTCTTCTTGGAGACCTTGTGGCCATTTTCCGCAAGGAAGTGCAAGAGTTGAATGGTGGCGGTAACCGCTAGAGGGGTGGTGTCGGCTGCCAAAAGGATGTCATCGACATATTGTACCAACACCACCCCGTCGGGTAACCGGACTTGGTCTAGTTGCCTTTTGAGAGCCTGGCTGTAGATGCTAGGGCTCTCCGTGTAGCCTTGAGGGGCCCGGCAAAACCTATATGAGCGGGATTTTAGGGTAAAGCCGAAGAGATATCGGCTGTCTGGGTGGATGGGGATGGAGAAGAATGCGTTCTTGAGGTCGATGACGGAAAAGGTGGTGGCAGTGGATGGAATCAAGGTCAGGATGGTGGTGATGTCTGAGACCACAGGGTACTGGGGTACCACCACTTTGTTGATCTCTCGGAGGTCGATGATGAAACGGTATGCTTTCTCATCTCCCTCTCCCTGCTTCTTGATAATGGGCAAGATAGGGCTGTTGCAAACGTTGCTAACCACTTCCTCTACCACTCCTGCGTCTATCAGTGACTGGATAATCATTACCAATGCCTTCTCGCCCTCTGGCGATATCCGATATTGTGGGAGTTTTGGGAGTGTTGCGTCTGGTCGGACAGTAATGTGCACTGGGTCAATTAACATACGCCCTACGTCCGAATCCGCTTTGGCCCACAGATACGGAGGTAGGGTGTCAAGCAGGGACGCGTCGACGTCGGTGATGGAAAACATGTGTCGGGGGGAACAATGTTCAAGCAGAACGGGGTTGTCGTAAAGAAACACTCGAACTCCATCTTGAGAACACCTAATCGTCGCTCGGAAGTGTTTCAGTAAGTCAAGTCCCATAATGGCGTCAGGGCTATTGGAGGAAAGCAAGAACGTGGTGTCGGTGGTGTTGTTTTCTACGTCAAAGAGAATCGGGGCAGACAAAGGGTTGGTGGAGGGCGTTCCATCGAAACCTGTCGATGTTATGAGTGAGCCAGACAAGGGTGCCCTTGGAATCAGTCGTTTAGATAACGCACTACGTGTTGCGCCAGTGTCTACCAGAAATGGAGACTTGGTACCCAGGACCTTAGCAGTGACATAAGGGCCCTGCTGGTCAACATAGAGCTCGACTGGATCCCTCCCTCGCCCTTGGCTGTCCTATGCAAAGGTGTGAGTGTCGTCATAGTCAGATTGTTGATATTGGTTCTGTCTGGGTCGATCGAACGTATTCGGTCTGCTTGATCTGTCATTAGTCGCGTCATTTGGGGGCCCTCGCTGTGGTCCCTTAGGTCTCGGTCCGTTTGCTACATCCCTGGGGTCTCTGTTCCTGATCATTTCCAGGAGAACTGGGCACTGGGATTTCCAATGGCCAGTCCCTTTGCAGAAAGCGCACTGGTCATCTCTAAGGTCTGTGCGTCCACTGTAGGGAGTCAGAGTGCGGTCCTGGGGAAATGCAGTCTTAGGGACGTTTGTCTGGTAGTTTCCCCGGTATTGGTCTCGTCCTATAGTCACCCCTTGCAGTTTGGCAATCATCACCCTCTCTTTTAAGTCTTTCTTCTTTTTCTCTGTCGCCCTATCGTTTTCATTTTTCTGATGCTCATAATATTGGGCCATTTGGAGAATCGCTGTAGGTTTGGAGGCTGCCCAACTACTCTCGCTGGCCTGTAGTTTCTGGGAGATGTCCAATGATAGGCCCTTAACATAATTCTGGACAAACAGATGGTGTCCGGTTGCAGTGGTCATGTCCTGGCCGCTGTAATCGGAGAACACCGTTTCAAACCGGGAGAAGTATTCCGATACATCCTCCTGGGGTTTTTGGCGACAGGCTGTTACTATCGACCAGTCCACTTTCTTTTCTGGGATTAGGGTTTTTAATTTCTCTACAATTTTATCTGGGAGGTCTAGAATGGATTTCAACGGCTTTTGTCCTGGTCCCCGTTGTTTGTCCAAGTCACCGAGTTGTGACCAGGTATGTCCGAACAGCTCAAGGTGGTCGACTTTCCGGATTTGCTTCCACACATCAGCTGGTAGACATAACCCGAAGAACAAGTCGATGTCAGCCAGGGTCATGATAGTTGAACCCAGGGCTGTACCCAATTCAGTATAGAAGGCAGTGGGGTTTTTACGTAGGTCGGGTAGAGATTTCCGGAATGTCAGTATCTCTTGCCGGTCCCATGGCTGGTAGACCCAGTTGTATACTACCCTTCCCTTTGCATCTTGGTTGTTTGCATCATCGTGAGTCCCTGTACCTCGAGGGGGAACCCAGTAAGGGGCAGCCTCACGTATCGGCATCATGGTGTTAGATTGCTCGGTTGGTGGTTCGGTCACTACGGGGGCCGCGGATTTAGCTCCCGGCTTTCGTTCAGTGAGGTGGCGGAAAACCTCAAGCGTACGCGTAAGGAGGTCCGACACATCACACTCGCCCTCATCCCCGATATCGACCTTCCGGTACAGAGTCCTTAGGCTCTCGGGACCTTTGTCTCGATATCGGTCCTCGTATGCATTCAAGACATGATAACACAGTCGTACGGTAAAATGTCGTCTGTGACTCCCTGTATACGAGCTGAACATATCTGTGATGTACTCTTCATCATCCTTCCTTTCTACCAGTGTCCTTGCTATTTTGTCGATCCCCGCTCGCTCATCTTTGTCTAGCCTGTTTGTTCTTGCAAGGCCAGCCCCTCGAGTCTCATGCTCGTTTAACGTTGTTGTTGATGCGGGTTTTAATACAAGGGGTTCGGCTGGCACAGAGGCCATTGGGGCCGACGCTGTGGCGGTACCTTCGTTTGTACCTGGGGGTGGCGCGTGCTGCGCCAAGGGTTGAGAAGGGGCATATGGAGGGGGCATGTAGATGATAGGGGGACCTAACAGCAGGTCCTCATTGGCTTGTCGTTTCGAGGGTAAATCAGGGTAGAGCATGGAGGGGGTTCTAACCGGACACTGGCTTGGCGTTTCCCTTTCTAGTTTCTGTTTAGCTTTCTCTCTTTCCTCTATCTCCTTTTTTAGTTTCTGAGCAGCTAGGTGGGCTGCTTTTTGCAGCTCTTTTTCCAACCTACTCTCAGTTTTCTTTTTACGCTGTTCAGTTTCTTTTCGCCACATGCCGAAGCTATCAAGCATAGTAGGTGTTGTCTTGTTTTTACCTAGGGCAGTTTCTAGCGTTTTTATTTTATCATCATCGAAGGATCCTATCAGGGGCCATTGACTTTCTTGACCCTGTTTTGTATATTTATGCCATAGTTTACTATAGGCAATAGCGGTCAATCCATGCTTCATGAACATGTCCTTATTAGGGGTGCCTTCCAGTGGGGCTGGATGGTCCATCTCTAATAAGCGGTCCGGGCTAAACAGGCTACTAATCAGTGGGGAGAAGACAGACATGACGGCTCGTAACGAGGGACTAAAAAGTCAGCACTGCCTATCTTATCACTAGGTGCAAAGACTAGACAGAATATTTCTATTCTACGTTGTTTGCAGGCAGTGAATACCTCATGGATCACAATAACCAAAGACCAACAAATAACAATGGGAAGAATGAGTAGGTCCGCAAAGATCTGCGTTACCTACCTTTTTCACTATCTGCAAAAAGGGTGGTCTCTTCCCTGTTTGCAGACAGGGAATCTCCAGGAAACAATAATTTTGCGAACAACAGTTCAGTTTCAAGCAATTATAGGGTGGGGGAGAAAAAAATAAGCACGGCTGCTACCCTACCTATCCACCACTGCTTGCAAAGAGAGAGACCTTTGTTTCTCCGTTTGCAGACAGTGAATCCCTCATAGATCAAGATAACAAAAGACCGATAAATAACAATGGGGAGAATGAGTAGGTCCGCAAAGATCTGCGTTACCTACCTTTTTCACTATCTGCAAAAAGGGTGGTCTCTTCCCTGTTTGCAGACAGGGAATCTCCAGGAAACAATAGTTTGTGAACAACAGCTCAGTTTCAGGTGATTATTGAGTGGGGGAGAAAAATAAGCACGGTTGTCTGCCCTACCTATCCTCCACTGCTTGCAAAGAGAGAGCCTGTTGTTTCTCCGTTTGCAGACAGTGAATCTCCAAATAAACAAAAAGAGCAATACTAGTATTTAACAAACAAGCAATCAAGCAATTTGTTCGCAATTTGTCGTGGTAACACGACCTTACCCGGACCGCATGGACAGTTTCCTGACTTCCGAATCCAGCGCCCGATCGTCCTCTCTTCTTCGTTATCCTCGCGGCACTCCTGATGGTTCCCAGTCAGGACCGTAGATCACTCGAGAGAGGTCTGTTCGGAACCAGTGAAGTTCGGATGATCGGCTGTCAGACGAGGGTCTATCGGACAGACGCGTTCCCGATCGTTGCAGTCGTTCACTTTGTCGTCAGGACCTCTCCCACTGGATCCATGGGTCGCTGATGGGCCCCACGCTTGGGACGCCAATTGTGGAAAAATACAAACTGGGGGGCACTACCAACCAGAATATAAGATCCTTAATTATTGCCCGGCGATGTCGCCTCTTGAACCCACAAAGAAGTTAAACTATTGAAGAGGCAGGCGCTGGAGACTGGAAGGCAGGAAACAGGGTTTTTATTCGCTCCGGAGGAGAACACAACGAAAACGGACAGAAGGTATCGTTCTGAGGTGCTCTAACTGCATCCCTGAGGCCTGGCCTCTTATACACAAGTTTATCTCTTTATTACATGTAACACATTCTCGTTGATACTTTGATGTACGGAAAGACATCCTCAGAATCCCCCCTTCCCAGCCCGTTCCCATGCAAGGCTACAGTGGAAGTCCCCGCCCCGTTCACAACAGGTGATGATCATCGCGCAGCTGGGTATTCCGCCGATTCACGGAGTGTGCGGGTTTCGATCGGATCTCGTGGGATGGGGGGGGGCTTTGATCATCTCGGGGGTCCTTTGAGGAGGGAAGCTTCCTATTGTATGGGGAGGGGCAAGAGATTGGTATCGGCAGAGCTAGGTGTCGGCCTGGGAACGGGGAAGACAAACGGGCACACGGGGAAAAGGGGTTTGCATCAAAAGGGCCGGAGGTCATGACGGGGAAGCAGGGAGGTGTCGCGCTGGGAACAGGATGAGGGCCTGGGGCAGAGCAGCGCAGAAGAGGGGTTTATGACTCAAGGCAGGTGCAAGCAGGGGGGTTGCCAGCGAAGTTAGGAGAGAGAGAGAGAGAGACGCGCTGGCTCTCGGCGAGAGCAGGGAAGCCATGGTGTCCAAAATGGCGGCTGTTTTACGCGCACAAAAGGTTTAAGGAGAGCAAGAGGGCGCCGATAATGTTGACGGTTTTCAGCCTAACTTTTAACAGTCCCTTTGTGGCAAGAGTCAAGCCTAAACTGCTAGAGATACCATGATGCTTTACCCTGCCAGGAAGAGTAGCTGATATGCCCTCACCTAGAGGGCAAGCTCAAAGGCAGCAGGCGTGAGACCTGCGTGAAAGGGACGCAAGGGTGGAAGCCTGCAAAGGAGTCACAAGCGTCTTCAGCCTGCAGAGCTGAGGGTGCGACGACAGCCATCTGCATTAACTGAGGGACGTGGAACCTTCAAAGTCTATAAAGGCGACACCAGTGGGTGAGCCTGCATGTCCATCATCCTGCCCAACTTTGTGACAGTCAAGACTGCTCGTTAGGTAGAGGTTCTCACCCTGAGCCACTTCAAGTGTCGTCATCCTTCGGCACATGGCGGAGGGGATATTACTGTACTCCAGACTAGGGTGCCTCCTTGTTTCCAGGAGGTGCTACCCCATCCTATAGGGGACTCTCCAAAATGTTATTGCCCCAGTCATTGGTAATTTTCAACTGCAGAAAACTTTTTTTCTGGGACTTCAATGTGTTGACAGAACTCACTGAGGTCTCTTGCATGAACCCAGTGGTTCAAAGAAAGTTGTTCAAAGGGTAGAGATATCACTGCTGAAAGAGATACAAACCAGTACAAAGGGTGAATGTTTCATTCCTGAAAGAGTACAAAGAGTAGACATATTATTGGAGTTACTGACTAGCACAAAGTGTGTGCAAGTACATTTGAGATACAAACTAGCTGGAAGAATGGACATATCACTGCTAAAAGAGATACAAACGAACACATGGGTAGAAATACGATTCGTGAAAGACTTAAAACAGACTTAAGACAGACGTAAGTTAGGATTTTGTCTTAAGTCTGTCTTAAGACAAACTTAAGACAAAATCCTAACTTCTGTGAATACCAAAAGTAGTAAGTTTAGGATTTTGTCCTGTTCTGTGAATCGGGCACAAACAAACTAACAGAAGAATAGACAAGTCATTGTTGAAAGAGATGCAAACTAGAACAAAGGATAGATATATCTTTGCTACAAGATTTTCAGACACCAAGAGTAGTCATATTGGTAACGTTTAAAAGAGCTTTATTAAGAATCCAAAACAGTAAATATTACACAGGTGTAAGGAGAAACACATTTCTAAATAGGCATAGATCGTAAAATTGTGAAAACATAAAGTAAAAATATATGGTAATATAGTATTAGGATATAAATATTCGATAAAACAAAATAAGGAATAAGTTACATTTTGGGGAATTTTTAAGTATACAGGGGTTAGGAGGGAGAGTAAAAAGGAGGGAAACATACATTATAATAAAAATGGTCAATTCAGAAAAGGAAAAGGCAACATGCAAAGCGCATCAACAATGAAGGCTAAGTAAGTAGTAAAAGGAACAATTGTAATATTGAGTGGTTATATAAAAAGTGTGAAATTCATGGAGGTTTAAAAGTAGCAAGATCAGCTATTGGATAAGTACCAGACATTGTACTGACTGAGTTTAGATATGCTGTGAGGGGAGGCAATATGAGTTCCCTGATGTGAAATCCTAGGGTAGAGATTGTGTAAGCGCTGTTTAGGCGATGCTGATAACAGACGAGGGGGCATATTACCAACAACTAGCGATAATTTTTGTCTCTAACTTGTTTAGAGACAAAAATTATCGCCGCACATCGGCGATTTTTATCGCAGATAAACCTTGCTATTAGCAAGGTTTATCGCAAATGCGATAAAAAACGGCCGCAATGCATGAATATCGCTGAAAAGTCAGCGATATTCAGGCATTATCGAGCAAATGCTCTTAGCCATGTTATCCACCTCCCATTGGATAACATGGTGAAGAACTGCTCAGGGCAGGTGTTAGCTTTTGGAGATAATCGCGCTTAGCGCGAATATCTCCAAAAGTTGGTAATAGGAGATAGCGATGTTAGCAACTGTTTCCAGTCGCTAACATCTTGGCACGCCCACTTTGCATGTCATTAGTGATAAATATCACTGACATGCAAAGCGGGGCCCAAGATGGTCGCTATCTCCTACTAGCTGTCGCTAACTGGTGTTAGCGACAGCTAGGTAATAGGGAGATCATTTTATCTCCGCTTTCTTGGCTTTTAAAGCCAAAAAAGCGGAGATAAACCCCTTGATAATATACCCCGAGGTTTCCAATTAGCAGTGATGTGTTGGAGGCAGTAGCACGTAAAAGATTAAATGATTTTTTGTTATAATGATTTAGTTGCCAGCCATCAGCTAAACATTTATATGATATTAAATGGGAATGAGGAAACAAAAATACCATAAATTTGTCTACAGACATCATGCTGAAAGGGAAGAGTAAAAGGGTAGAAAACTAGCCTATGGTTAAGATCAGCATGCAGCCTGTGATATGACCAACAGGGGGCATCCGGATTAAGGGATAATTTGGAGAGAGATATTGGTGTATAATGACGTGTACTATAAATTGAATAAAGTGTTTGAGTGAGAGTAGCTGTTCTTGAGGTTTTATGGAGTTTTAACCATAGTTTATTCCAAAGGGAAGTTAGACATGAGCAATTTAACCCTTTGGGTGCTGGTGACGGAACCACTCCGTGACCAGCCACGGACGGGCTGTGCTAATGACGGAGTGGTTCCGTCACGGCCCCGCTGCCACGCCTGCGCGGCAGTGATTTTGCGCCTGCGCTGAGCATTCTATTGAGCGGGCGGGGCCGTGACGGAACCACTCCGTCACAAGCACAGCGCGCCCATAACAATTCTATACATGTTTTGGATCGAGAGGGAGTAGCAGTCATTAAAGATTTAGGTATGAAGGATGGTCTTGGTAATGTGGATAGTAAGTGAGATAATGATGAATCCATTGATGTGGGATAGGAATCGTCTGGTACGGCAACAAGAATATCTAATAGGATTTTAACGAGAAGAGAGAATTTGAGTTGGAAGGAGGAGGGGCAAAGAAATTTATTTTGAAATTGAGGGAAAGAAACTGGGGTGTTATTGAGAAATATGTCTCTCATCCAAACACTGCCCTTGTCCCTCCATGATCTCCAAAAGAGAGGTCGATTGTGAAAGTTAATAAGATTATTACACAAGATGGACATCGGTAAGAGACAATTACGTTAAAGTATAGATGAAGAGGCAGAGGGAGACAATATATGGGAGATATATTTAAACACTTGGGTGTAGAGGTATGCGGGAGTAGAGGAATGAGAAAGATATTATTTGAAAGAAAAAGATAAAAATGAAAGATTTTTCTATTGTAGCTAAAGTTGTGAAGAGGAGGGTGGGGTTTTTAGTAACCAAAAGGTGTCCTTTCGAATACAAAAAGCCTTGTTCTATTGTTCGCAGTTAGGAAAATTACCACCTCTTCATTTCGAAATTGTTTCAATTGGGACAGGGAAATACGAGATTTATTTTTGTGCCATAAAAGGTTTGATACTAGAGAAATAACTATAAAAAATTAAAACTGGGCTGTACGAATGGGAATCATGGATAAGGTATAAAGAACTATGGGGGTAATCTTCATTTTGATTGAATCTAGTTGCCCCCACTAAGAAAGAAAGAGTGGTGACCAAGAAGAAATTAAAGATTCAATGTGGACCAAAAGGTCTTTAAGTCTCAAGGAGATAGAAAAGGTAATGGTAATAGAAAATCAAACTACATATTATGTATTTTTAGTAGCAGTACAGGTGAAGCCAGAGGAAGAGAATGAATGTTTAGCAGAAGCCGCCGGCACGGCTCGCAGGTTGCAGGTGGAACACGGGGGGGGGGTCATAATTTAAAAAGAAAGTCAAACCTTCCTTTCCACCGGGTCCTGCGTCTTCTCTGCTCCTGCTTTCCTGTCTCTGACAGGAACAGGAAGCAGGCAGCCAGGTTCCCTCCCCTCAGCCAATCACAACACTGCATGCAGCGTTGTGATTGATCTGGAGCTCTGAAACGTGGCGCTCTGCCAGGGGTTAGAGGGGTAGGCATGTTCTCCATGCAGGCTGCATGGAGAAAAGCAAAGTGCACATGACTGGTTTGGGCGACCCGAGAGGACCGACCAAACAGCCAAAGCAAACATAAAATGGTAATAACTAAAGTTATCACCATTTTATGTATTGGCTTCTCACACTGTGCGAAAGCAGTGGGGGCAATGCTTAATAATTTGTAAGATTATTATTTTTGCTAATTGGTCTCAGATGTGTTCTGAAGTGTGTGTCTCATTTATTGCCTCTGTGAGTACAACAAATGCTTAGCACTGCCCTCTGATAAGCCTAACTGCTCGTCCATACTACCACTACCACAAATAGAGGGTTAGTATTATCTACTTTTCCCTCTGTATACCAACCTGGGACTCACTAGACTCTCTGCACAGTGTACTTATTGTTAGTGCATACATAGAGAGCCGGCTTCATACAGTCCCGAAGATTATGTGGATGATGGCTGTTGTATCTGAAAAATGTGTTACAAGTTGTAGATTTTGTGTAAAGACCAGTGTACAGCACATCTGAATCTTCTTGGACATTTAAATCAAGGAAATTGATCTTAATATTATTTGACTCAAGTGTGAAATGTACCCATTCACGAAAGGATTCTAAGCTCGACGTAGAGCCTCTCCAAATCTTGAACACGTCATCTGTATATCGTAACGATCTTCTCATATTGGATTTGAAGGATTGGTTTTGGCATATATAGTGATTTCTTCAAAGGCTGCAGTATGGGAAACAACCTTTACAACGCAACTTTTACAACGCACTACCATTACAACGAAACTTTTACAACGCAAAAACTTTTACAACGCATACCATTACAACGCATGTTTTTACAACGCAGTACTTTTACAACGCATGCCATTACAACGTAAGTATTGATAAGTATATAATTATATTTAATATTTTATATGTTTTTTTTTTTTACGTTTTCAGTTTTTGGGTAAAGGGGTATTTTTAGGGTTCAGGGTCAGTTTTCAGTTTTTGGGTAAAGGGGTATTTTTAGGGTTCAGGGTCAGTTTTCAGTTTTTGGGTACAGGGGTATTTTTAGGGTTCAGGGTCAGTTTTCAGTTTTTGGGTACAGGGGTATTTTTAGGGTTCAGGGTCAGTTTTCAGTTTTTGGGGTACAGGGGTATTTTTAGGGTTCAGGGACAGTTTGGGGTTTTTGGGGTACAGGGGTATTTTTAGGGTTCAGGGACAGTTTTGGGTTTTTGGGGTACAGGGGTATTTTTAGGGTTCTGGGTTAATTTGGGTTTTTGGGGGTACAGGGGTACAGGGTAAAAAAATATTAAAATAATTAAATTAAATTAAATTATATTAATTACAATTAATTAAAAAAATATATATTATATACTTACCAATACTTACGTTGTAATGGCATGCGTTGTAAAAGTACGTCATACATCCTGCAATATATGGGTGTGCTATATTTGGTGCAAATATTTTTCCCATCGCTAGTTCCTTGATTGGCTCATAGAAGGTATTGTTAAAGATGAAATGGTTGCGTCAGAGCGCCAATGCTGCACGATCCACAATAAAAGAGGCAGATATTATATGTGGTTGCACCCGGTTTCTAAAGTAGATTGTAAAACTGTGAGAGCTTTGGTTTGAGGAATATTTGTATACAGACTGTCAATATCCATCGTTACCAAATACGTCTAATGAGGTTTTGAATATAAATCCTTCTACCTCCTAAATGACAGCAAGCGTTCCCAAGTATATGATGTTTACTTTGTGCGAAGGTGTGCCCCCTGAATATTGAATCAACAATATTGATAGGACAGAATATTGAAAATAAAATATCAACAGATAAGTAAGTCTTGATTTTCTATACCTAACCCCACATATATGCACCTGTGTTGTACATATATCTTCATGGTACATTGATGTAGAGTTACGAATAGTACATCTATACTACCCTATAGGCACTTACATTCGATATTTTGCCTTTCGATTGTCTGTGCTCGATATTAGTATGCCACGAATTAGACGTTGTCAATATTCAGTTGCACAATCGTGCAAAGGGTTTGACTAAGAAATCAACATATTCAGCAAAGGGTAGCAAGATCGATTGAAAACCATCTACAGTTGAGCTACCTATTTAATGAGTTTTATGTAAAGTGTATAAAGCAGTAATGGCATAGTCAGTTATGTTGAGATATGCAGTCTCTTGATCACTTAAGAAGTTTCATTTAGGCCTATTTGGGTTAGACTGTGAATATACTTGTGAATTGACTTAATAGAGTTAATAGGAAGTCTTTAGGTCGAAGCCTAGCAGATAGCGCACCTGCCTGGTTTGCTAAAGACATCTTGGAGACATTCAGAAAGCTTCCTTGCATTGCTTACCATTGGCTTGTATCTCGTGTGTTCTGGCTTTCCAATTGCTGGCTTTATCTGTTTTAGGCTATCCAGCTTGAGTTCATCCCTCCTAAGCAGCAAAGCCTTTTCAAACAAACTCCCCTTGTATTTTCCACCAGTGCTCCTGAATTTAAACAGGCCTGTAAACCTTGTGCTTATCTTGTCTCATTTGCTGTGCATTCATAGACCGAGCGCAAATGTCAGGCTCTGTCTTCCGAGGGAGCTTGGTGTTCACTTTTCTACTCTGACTTCAAAGTGAGAGGATTTAGGTGACAATCTTGCTGGATGCTGGGGGTAAGAAAGGGTTTTCCAGCAGAGAGCAACATTTAAATGAACTGTGCAAGTATTTCAGAATATCAGAATTAGGAAACCACAAGTGAAGCACATCTTTTGTTAATTCTGAAGTGTGGTGGAAACAAGTACTTTAATATATCAAAACAGATCAATACACCAGGTGAGGCCATTTCCACACTTATCATTTGTGCGCTGTATAGTTGTATTAGTAAAACTGCATGTCTGTGCAACCAACGGCCGACCCAACTGACCTTAACCTCATCACTGCGGCGCGGATTCCGCCGCAGTGCTGAACATTCCGATCACGGGCGTGGTCATGACGGCTTCCGGCCGTCATCAGCACACGCCCACCGTGACTCATGATGGCCGGGAGCCGTCATGAGCATGGAAGAGGTTAAGAACTACTGGTCCATCTCTCTCCTCCCCTTCGCAGCCAGAGTCACCAAAAGACTTGTGAACGCCCAGCTGACTGCCTTCATCGAAGAAAACTGCATCCTAGACGCCTTCCAGTCTGGCTTCCGCAGCAACCACAGCACCGAGACTGCCCTCCTCGCAGCCACCGACGACATCCGCATGCTGCTAGACCAGGGACACACCACAGCCCTCATCCTCCTAGACCTCTCCGCAGCCTTCGACACCGTCTCACATCGCACACTAGCTGCCAGACTCCACAACGCAGGAATACAGGGATCCACCCTCGACTGGATCCAATCCTTCCTCTCCGGCAGAACCCAGAAAATCAAACTCCCCCCTTTCCTCTCAGACCCCACTGACATCGTTTGCGAAGTATCCCAAGGATCTTCACTAAGCCCGACGCTCTTCAACATCTACATGGCCACCATCGTCAGACAGCACGGGCTTAGCATTGTATCAGATGCCGACGGCACCCAACTCATCCTCTCCCTCACCAAGAACCCAGAAATCACCAGACTCAGCTTCCAGGAAGGAATGAGAAACATAGCAACCTGGATGAAGGACAGCTGCCTAAAGTTCAACTCCGAGAAGACCAAGGCCCTGATCCCCGGTTCCTGCACCTCTGCCTGGGACAACACCTGGTTGCCCTCTGCCCTTGAGAGCCCACCCACCCCTACAGACCATGCTCGGAACCTCGGCATAATCCTCAACTCCTCCTTCTCCTTGAACCGCCAGATCAACGCCGTCTCCTCCACCAGTTTCAACTGCCCCCGCATCCTCCGTAAAACCTTCAAATGGATACCCCTGGACTGCAGAAAGACCGTCACCCATGCACTCATTACCAGTGGACTTGTCTACCGTAATGCCCTCTATGCCGGAATCAACAAAACTCTTCTACGCAAGCTCCAAACTGTCCAGAACGCCGGAGCCAGGCTCGTCCTAGGGACACCGTGCCACGAACATATGACCCAACACCCACAAAGCCTCCACTGGCTACCCGTCGAGAAGAGGGTCACCTTCAAAGTCCTCACCCACGCCTAACAATCCCTCAACAACATCGGACCCAAATACCTCAACAACTGAGTATGTTGCCACATACCCAAGAGGAACCTCCGCTCTGCTAACCTCGCCCTGGCAGAGGTACCCTGCGTCCGCAGAAGAAGAACCAGCGGGAGAACTTTCTCCTACATCGCAGCCATAACCTGGAACGAGCTCCCGGTCACATCCGACGCTCCCCAACCCTCCACATGTAAAGGAAGGACCTCGAGACATGGCTCTTCGACTGACCCGGAGCTGTCCCCCCCACCCCAGCACCTTGAGACCCTCACGGGTGAGTAGTGCTCTCTATAAACCACTGATTGATTGTGCAAATGTAATGGTCATTTCAATTGATAATATGTTGTGTATAGTGGCAGTGCACTACCACACCATGCATACTCCACTCTACATCACTCCACTTTACACTACTCCATGCCACTGCACTCTGCACCAATCCATGTCTCTGCACTCTATGTCACTTCACTCGATGCCTCTCTACTCTGCACCACTCTACTCTATGCCAATTCAC